>NW_004524595.1:13444727-13496797 GCF_000260255.1 Octodon degus | reverse complement strand
AGTGTTTTTTTCAGATTGGGTTTCCTCCCTATGTTTGTGTAGTTGCCTCTTTACTTCAGACGCTATGAGTTCTGAGAGTTCTTTTTTTTATTTCAGAAAAGAATTTTTCTCTGACTTCCTCTATAACTTTCTGCTGTTGCTTATTTACTATTGACACTATTAATTCCTACATTGGAGCTGAGCTAGTAGAAAAGAATTCAGCTCTGAGTTCCTCTATGACTTTCTGCTGTTGCTTAATTACTATCGACGCTATTATTTCATACATTTGAGCTGAGCTACTGTCCTCTGTACTTGTTCTGGGTGGGCCTTGGGTCTCTTCCATATGTTTCTGCATTTTATTCTTTACTGCAGATGTTATTAATTCAGGGATTTCTTTTTTCATTTCCAATCTGAGTTCCTGTATACATTTCTGCAGCTGTTTCTTTATTTCAGAAGCTGTTGATTCATTGCTTTCAGCTGTGTGATTCCCACTTTGTTCTGTGTTAGTGTCCTCTGCACTTGTTATGGGTGGGCTTGGGTTCTGAGATTGCATTTTGCTCCTCCTCGTTGTCCTTTTGTGTAGCACTGTCTTCTGACCTTTGTTGCAGATCTTTGTTGCAGTTATAGGCTTAGCACCTACTGAAATTCAGGTGTAGATCTGCAAAGTTTGGATTTATCCAGCTGTGCCTGGTTTGGGTCTGACTGCTGAGCTCAGTTCCTTCCTGTTGCTGCCCTTGGGGGTGAACCTGTTGTGCCCCTCTGGCAAGATGTTCTGCTTCTGGACTAGCTGGGTGATTCTGTCCCCTACACTCTCTGCAGGGAATGCAGCTTCAGGGTTTCATCCCAGGCCTGTATGCCAGGCCTGAGCTGAGTCTGGGGACAAGGTGGAGTAGGGGGCAGTGGCAGCCTTCCCACACACTCACTGGGCTAGGACTGGATCTGGGGGTTCCTGGAAGGCGGCAGAAATTCCTACTCACCAGGCATGGTGGGGGAGCTGCTGCAGAATGGTGGGGTGCGTCCCAACAGGGTAGAAGTGGGTCTCACCCATGCTACTCCTGTGCTGGGACCAGTAGGTCCTACCAGCCCAGGGTAGCTAGAAGCTCTCCCACATACTCACCGGACCTGGGCTAGGACTGGGTCTGGGGGGTTCCCTGAATGTGGCATAAATTCCTACTCGGCGGGTGGCGTAGGGAAGGTGCTGTGGAGTGGTGGGGGGCATCCCAAGGGGGTGGAAGAGGGTCTCACCCACGCTGCACCTGGGCTGGAACCAGTAGGTCCCACCGGCCTCAAGTATATTTTGTTTTGAATTTTAAAACTAATAGTGCCTAGTGAGATTGCCTTTAAACTGCACAGTTTAATACTGTCACATAAAGTGTGGTTTCTAAACAAAGGTGAGCTACCAGTGTTAACATTGTTTTTCCCAGAAGTCTGCCACATTGTCCATCATTTCCACCTTCATTAGCAAGGCTCCCTGGGAAATGATTGCTACTCCCATCCCACGTGGAGGGCTTGTGGCTCAGTCAGTTGTACTTCCTTGCTCAGGAGCACAGGGCTCCCACAAGATGCAGGTGTTCAGTTCTACTCTACTATGCTGCCAAGTGTATATTTTCTAGTTCCTTCCTTCCTCTCTGGAAGAGAAGTGAGGATCCACCAGGGTGAGAGCCAAACTCCTCTCAGATGGCAGGAGTCCCAACTGGGTTCTCAGGATTGGCATTCAGGAAGGGCTAGAGTATGATACAAACATCAAGGCTGTGGAAAGATAGGATGAGCAGCATCTGAGTGTAGGTTTCAGAAAGCAGAGCTACCCGAAAATTGCTGATTTGTGGTTCTGTCACCAGCTGAGAGAGAGAGAGAGAGAGAGAGAGAGAGAGAGAGAGAGAGAGAGAGAGAATGCTGCACAATTATTCAAGTTCTATTGTGCAGAAGAAAGGGTAACCCGCTCTCTCCATAGTACTGGCCCCTCACTGATGGACTCCATTAACCATTCTCACCGTGGTAAGAGGGTTTGTGTGTCCAGCTCTACATCTTGCTTGGGTCCCCTGTTTGCTTCATCTCCTGGTGGCTCAGCCTCTTCCTGTGGATCACTGGAGGAGATCTTAAAAACCAGCAAAGACCCCTCAGAGCAGTACTCCAGGAAGGACAATGTGAGCAGCTCTCCCCACCAAACTCCCAAGAATTTCACCCCCAAGAAATTTTCTCTGGTTAAAGGGCAGCCAGAGCCACACTCTTCCTCATGGGTCCCCTGACTTCCTTAAACTCAGGCACCTGAATCACACCAGAGGCTTCGCTTTGCAACCATGCCCCCTGATTCCCTAAGTGGCTGCCTTTACTTAGGCACCCACATCTACCTCCACGTCATCAAGGGTCAAACTGTGTCCTACTTGGAGAGGCTCCACCCACAGCCTTGGGACTCACAAGGCCCTGATGAGCAGCCTGTGCTTCCTCTATCCCAAGAGGAACAGTCCCTCTAGGAGTTCTGTGCTCTTGCCTCCCTCATAAAGGCCAGTAGTCTACTGCTATCTTTTGTTCATCCTCTTGGTCCCTGCCACCTCACTTAGCTCCAATGGGAGCCTCACAAACCCTGTCTGATAGACATAGAAGTTTTTATAAAATGGAGTTTGACTCATTTTAGGGTGATGGATTGGACCTTTATTAGCACACTCTGCCCTCTGTGTCAAGGGATCATTACCACACTCCAGAATTCTTACTCTCCTTTTGAAGGAGCTCCCGACGGCAGATTTCTCCAGCCCATTTATGACTTGCATGCGTAAATAATCTCCCATCATCCCTTTGGGATAGAGGGCAGACTCAAATGGGCAGCTTAAAAGCACTGTGCATAGGGAGTTTGGGGTGCCCTAGAGAAATTCTAACTGTAGCTTTAAAAGGACAACACATCTCCTGTGTATGTACATGTGTGTGCATGCATTTATAAGTCAAGGCTGCTAAATGACTCACTCTTCTCCACCCATGAAGACCAAATATCATCAGCAGCACTCCTCATCCTTCATGCTTCTGTCCTTCAGAGGTCCTGGTGCTCACCTCCAGACCCAATCCCTCCTCTACTCCCTAACTATGTCAATTCCAACCATACTTATCTACAACTGGCCTCTGTCTTAGCCTTTACACATGTTGTTTGTCTTCTGGAATGTTCCTCACCGCAACCTTACTGACCCACACACTCTGAGCAACCCTAAGCTCTCTAAAATAAAAGGTCTTTGACCTGTGAGCTTAGCCATTGGCCTATTCTCTTCTTCTGTAATTCCTGTACTGAGCACACTCTGTAAAGACTGCATGCCATATTCTGTGCAGCTCTTGAGAGATTCCCAGGGGAAGAACCATGAAAACGTGAAGGCGGGATACAAAATGCAGAGAGCTGAGGTCAAGTGGAGCCCTCTCTCGGTTAAAAAAAAAGCCACCAATGACTGCAGGCCATTTATTTATACACATGGCAAGTTGATGTCAGGTTTAATCCTTCTGCCTAGTATTTTGGTGGCCTAGCGAGCCATGGGCACTCCATGCTTTCAGGGCTGGCTGCTCTAGCCCCACATGTACGATCCATCTCCAGCTTTGGTCACTCCCTACCACAGTGTGTTCACTTACCTTTTCCACAAGGCTGAAGCCATCATTGGGCTAGTCTGTCTGGAGTGCCTTGCACAGTGCCTGCCTGGTACCTGCTTGTTAGTTAGTAAAAATTTGTTTAAGAGGAAATGCACAAGTCAGCTCATTAATCAATGAGATTAACAGTCGAAGCAGAAAGCTCTTCTTACTCCTGTAAATAATGTCTCCACAACTATTTTGTGCTATGTTGGTAAGTGATTAAGACCTGGGCATTTACATAAGCAATGAGGTTTCCTTCAGGGGCAGGACAACAACCTGCCTTTCATTTATCTCTATTTTAACTTTTGGGCTTTACTGTCTCAAGTACTGCTTTAAGTGCTACACATGACTCTGATCATTTACTTTTCATAATAATACTTTAAGTTCCATATGACACCCCCATTTTGTAGAGGGAATTTAGGATTAAGTAATCAAAGTTCCTGCCCTATGTCTTACTGCATAGCAAATGTCTCCAAATTTAATAACATTAGACAACAACAACCTTACTGTGCTCACAGATTCTAGGGGCCAAGTTCAGCGGGGGTATTGTCTCTCTGCCCCATGATGGCCAGAGCTCAGCTAGGAAGAAGACCAGCTGACTAAGAGTGGATTTAGAAGATGGGAACCAGAATCTTCTGGAGCCTCCTTCACTCACACATCGGCACTCAGGTGATACCAAAGCTGGTTTCTGCTGAGGCCACCAACTGAAACATGACTTGATGTCACTGCCTCATCCCTGGGTTCCTATAGCACAATTCCATGGTGGGAAAATCCAGAGAACAAAAAGAGATGAGGACAACCACCACAAGCCTTCTTCTCACCTACCCTCCACCATCTTGCAGCACCTTCCCAGCAGTCTATGGTCCCCAGTCAGATGCTGAGGTCAGCCCAGATTGGAGAAGGAAATTAAAAGGATCCTCTCCCTCCCATCAGAGGACTGGTGAGCTCATGCCAGAGTCGGATACGAGGACAAGAGACACCACTGGGCCTTTTAAAACTATATCATTTTCTATGGCTTGAAGTCATAGAGACAAAATGACACTATGGCATTTTGCTAGATTTTTTTCTTCTCAGATAAATTTTAAATTCTTTCATAGCTGAAACAGTAGTTTAAGCTTTGCATAATATATGATTGTAAAAAGTTAGAAGCCAAATGAAAGTGTGTTTATTGATTTAAAAGAAACCAGAAAGGAATGATAGTTAAATGCTATGGGCTGGTTTTTGAGATGACCAGAATGTTGCAAAGTTGATCATGGTGATGACCACACATGGATCACATACTGAAGAGTTGTAAAATTTGAATAAGTAAATTATACAATAAGTAAGCTAGATCTTGATAGAATCATTGTAGTATTAATGTAGAAATTAAGACATTCCTGGAAGAAAGAAACATGAGTATTTAATACTAGCAGACTTGCTCTATAAGAAATGTTAAAAGGAGAGTTAATGAACCCGCAAAGAAAGGGCAATAGGCAATGACTTGAACCCCAGTGGAAAAACGAATATCTTCATTAAAAATGAGTACATAGGACAAGAAAAAAGTCCATCTTCTTATTTTTTGTTTTATGATGTCTCTTTTTTCCCTATATGCTTTTTTTTCATTTTTTATTTATTCTTTTTTTTATGGTACCAGGGATTGAACTCAGGGCCCTGCGCTTGCCAGGTAAGCTCTTATTCTGCTGAGCTATCTTCCTAGGCCCACCCTATATGCTTTAAAACACAACTGCACAAAATTTACAAATCTGTGTCACAATATATAAAGACTTTGTAAAATAGGGAAAGCCAAGCTAAATAGAAGCATGAAGAAAATATTAAGCAAAATATCTCCTGAAAGCTCTCACACCAATACTCTTTGTGATAGTTGACTGTGATGTTGGCGTAAGTAAGAAACACACATCTGATTGGCCTAGCACAGATTTTGAATATGTATGGTGTTGTAGTGAGAGAAGGCCCACCCTGGGGGTGGGTCACACCAACCAGTAGGCCCATAGCCTGGGTGCAAACTAAAGAGAAAACAAAGGATGTTTTGCCTGTTTTCCTGTAGAGGTGCTCCAGTCTTTGCCATTGACCTGGACATCCCTCTCCAGGATTTTGGTGCAGACTGCAGCCTCCAGTGCAGACCTTCCAGCTTCCTGGTGCAGATTCGCATGGGGCTCATCAGTGAGCTCTGGGTCTTTGACTTTGCCTGCATCCTTAGGCTCTCTGGCACTAAAGTGGTCCTTTCTCATTCTTCTGCACCTGAATGCATGCAGCCAATGTAAGCCTAACTTGAAAATCCTTGTGTATCATATACAGAATCCTCCAAAGAAAGTATATACACTTCAAGAAAAAAAAACACTTGTATAAATACTTCTGAAACTGATTTATTGAGACATCATGAGATTAACACAAGTTACTTTTGGCCTCTATGATTATAAGAGTTACTGAAAGTGGCCATTAGCTTTTCGGCATTCATTACTACAGAAACTGCTGAAGTGTGTCCACAGTTTGTTGGCAGGCAGTGCATATTTATTTATATTATATTAAATCTGTTCCTGTAAGTAATCCTAATTGATATGATCCTCAAGGTCTTTCATGAAATCAAAAAGAAAGGAGTAACCCCAAAATCATTCCTGGAAATAGCATCCTAATTCCAAAACCAGACAAGGATCCAACAAAAAAGATAACTATAAGTCAATTTCTTTAATGAATATAAATGCAAAAACACTCACAACATATTGGCAGATAGAATATAGCAAATCATCATGACCAAGTAGGCTTCCTCTTAGGGATAGAAGGTGGTTCAACATATGCAAATCAACAACTGTAATATGTCATACAAACAGAAGCAAAGGCAAAGGTCAGATATCATCTCAATGTAGGCATAAAAATCCTTTGAGAAAATCCAACATTCATTAATGACTTAAAAAAAACTGAAGAAAATAAGTACAGGAGGTGCATAGTCCAATCTGATAGAAGCCATTTATGACAAACTTAACTGCCAGCATCCTATTCCTCTTAAATGTGGGGAAACTGAAATCTTTCTGTATAAATTCAGGGATAAGAAAAAGCATGTCCACAATCACCAATCCTAGTTAACAGTATTGAAAACATCAGCAAGGACAATTATGCAAGGGATAGAAATAAAAGGGATATGTACAAAGAAGGAAGAAATAAAATTGTCTTTACTTGTTCCTCTACATAGAAGACTCAAAACATCCACCCAAAGATATACATAACTGATAACCAAATTCTGTAATATTGAAGGAAACAAAGCCAATGCATGAAAATCAATAGCACTCCTGCAGACCAACCATGAACTCACTGAGAGAGAAATTAAGAAAATAAATATCATTCACAATAACTCCAAAAAAAGTACTTAGAAATTAACCTAAGAAACTGAAAGACCACTATAACAAAAGCTACAGTACTGTGAAAAGGGAGATCAAAGAAGACATCAGAATATGAAAGATATTTCCTATTCATGGATAGGCAAAACCAATACAGACAAAATAGTCATACTCCCAAATTGATATGATGATTCAAAGCAATCCCAATCAAAATAACGGCATCACTCTTCACAGAATTGGAGAAAGTAATCCTAAAATTCATATGCAATCAGGAAAACCCCAGAATGGCAAAAGTAATTTTGGGTAACAAGACTAAAATGGAGGTCACCACAATCTCAGATTTCAAGTTATAATACAAAGCTACTGCTATAAAACCAGCATGGACTGGCACAAAAACAGGCCTGTGATTAGTGGTACCAAACAAAGGGTGTAGAATTAACCTCAGACACTTTCAGCTATCTGATCAGCAACCATGTGTCCAAAAACATACCCTGGAAAAAACACAGCTTCCTAAATAAACAACTGCTTAGAAAACTGACTATTCACATGCAGATTTTCTAGACCCATATCTTCTCACTGTATATGAAAATAAAATAAAAATGGATCAAAGATCTAAATGTTAAGCCAGATGCAGTTAATCTGCTGGAAGGTAAAATAGGTAACAATCTGGAAGACAAAGATGTAGGCAAAGACCTTCAGAACCCCAATTGCACAGGAAATAGTACTGAGAATCAACAAATGGGAACATATCAAACCAAAAATCTTCTGCACAGAGAAGGAAACAACCAACAGAGAGAAGATACAACCTAAATAATGAGAAAAATTTTGGCAACTACTCCTTCAACTAAGATACAATGTTTAGAATATATGAAGAATTCAAAAATAAATCTACCCAAGTAAAAGGCCCAATGAAAAAATGAAAATACAAAATTTTGAATTTTAAAATGAATAGACATTTAGAAATGAATAGGTAGTTCTCAAAAGAAGAAATACAAATGAACAATTAATACATAAATAAATGTTCAACATCACTGGCCATTAGATAAATACCACTTAAAACAACACTCAGGCTCCATCTTGCCCCAAAAAAGAATGGCCAATATTAAGAAAGCAAATAATAACAAGTGTTGGCAAAACCTCAGGCAAAAAGAACACTTCTACACTGCTGCTGAGATTGTAAACTAGTACAACCACTATGAAAATCAGTATGTAGATTCCTTAGAAAACTAAAACTAGAAATTCTACATGACTCAGTGATTCACCACCCTCTAGGCATCTTCCTAAAAGAGTTAAAGACATCATATTACAGAGATACATACATACCCATAATTATACATCAGAGTTAATAATATCTAATTCTTAGAAGCAGCCTGTATATCCTTCACCAGATGAATGTATACAGAAAATGTAGCATTTAAACAAAGTGGGATGCAACTTTGCCACAGAAAAGTTAAAACTTGAGTTGCGTGTTTAAAAAAGTAGATGTACCTTGAGCTCATAATGTTAAATAAACTAATTTTAAAACCTAGGGTTAACTAAGCATCACAAAGTTCCCCTTATATGAAAAACCCAAAATATAAATAAGGAACAAAATGAAAAACAAGTAGGGAAATATGTTTCTCAAATGGGAATGAGATCAAAATATAGAGAGGATAGAAAGGTTTGGGAGGTAGGGAAAGATATAGCCAGGAGGAAAAGGAAGAGAAGGTAGTGTAGAAAGAATTAGGTGTTGTGTACATGTACCAACTCCTCATGGGGAATGCACTCATTATGAACTGCAAACATGAACTGTATGAATAAAAAAGGGAGAGGTGGAAAAGGTCTTCTTCCCAATATATCCTTCAATAGCACACCCATCTGTGACCTGCCTGACTTCCTTACACTAGGTTCCACCTCTGGAATGTCCCACTATTTCCCAGTAGATCCAGGGGCTGCCATACATGACTTTAGCATGTGGATCTTTGGGGAACATGTACTTTAAAAATCCATTACCCAGAAGCATAGGAAGTAGGGGATACAATCAAAGGACACAAAATTTCATACCCATAATTATACATCAGAGTTAATAATATCAGAGTTGTGAGACTGAGATATCTATTCTGCCCCATTGTGACTGTAGTTAATAACAGGGTATTCTATGTTGAAAACCACGTGGTGGCTGAGTGTGTTACACACATCTGTAATCCCAGCACTTGAGAGGCTGAGGCAGAAAGATTCCTGAGAGTTCAAGGAGAACCTGCTTACAACAAGAGTTCAAGGCCAGCCTAAATGCAGTGAAACCCTGTTCAAAAAGCAAACAAAACCATGCTGAGAGTAGATTTTAAATGTTCTTGCCACCAAAACAGAAGTGTATTAAGTAATACAGACAATAATTTGCTCAACTGAGCCATTCCACAAAATATATTTTTCAAAACATTGTGTTATACATTATAAATACAGTTTTTTATTTGACAATTAAAAAATGAAAGGTTGATTTTGTTTGAATTAATAAAAAAATAAAATGGCCAACAAGCCATTAAAAAGATACTCATCATGATCAGACTTTATGGAATTGCAAATCAAAAGCAAAATGTCCTGCCATTTCACACTCACTAGCACAGCTCTAATGCAAAAAGAAAATAAAACCCAAAACCTGGAAAGCAATAAGCACTGGTGAAAATACAAAAAATTAGAACTCTCTCCTATTGCTAGGAGGATGCAAAATGGTCCCACTACTTTGCACAATAGATTGCTATTTCCATGATAAAGTTGAACAGATACATAAAATTACCACACGACCCAGAAATTCTACTCCTTAAGTAAGCCCAAGAGAATTGAAAAAAGTGAAACTAAAATTCATCAATGAGTGTTCATAGGATTATTGATTGTCAGTAGTTGAGAACAAGCCAAACCCCATCAACTGATGAGAAGGTGAAATGTAGCATAATACAGTGGATTATCATTCAGCCATAAAAAGCAATACTGCTGACACAGCCAGTCACAAAAGGCACACAGATAACATGATTTCATTTCTATGAAATATCCAGAATAGGTACATCCTAGACCAACAGCACACTATCAGTGCCAGGGTCTCAGGGAGAGGGGAAAGGGCCTTGTGTGTCCACAAGATGATGAAAAATGCTCGGGAATCGGATGGGGTGATGGCTGTGCTGCTAAAATTCACTGACTTGTACAATTTCAGATAGCCAAAGTGGAGAATTTTACATAATGTGAATTTTATCTAGAAACTGCTTTTAAAAGAAAGCCAAAGAGTCATAACAATTAAAGGAAATACAGGGGACATATCATATGGAATAGTACTTTTCCACCTCGCTTTCTCATTTGTTTTCCTGGAAGTCACCATGTGTAGGGAAAGCTATGCTTTCCAGTTCCAACTGGGTGATGAACTTCAAAACAAAACAGAAAACACAGGAATTTCTGACGTAGCTATAGTTCTGACAACACAGCATAGGACCAGGGGAGGTCCTTTGATCTCTCTGGGCTTCTGTCACCCCAGATGACCCCATGGGGTCCACCGCTGCATACATAGACGGAGCCCGCGCCAGAGTCAGAGCCTACACAGGAAGACCATGAGTCAGTTCTGTGTCTGACTCATCATGAGATGGGTTAATGGGAAAGTGGGAAGAGAAAAGAAACAATTCACAGTTTTTCCTAAGATTGCTGTGAATTATCTTCCTCTGCGGGCAAAATGCTCAAGATTGTTATTTTTTAAAAGGTGACAACATTGGGTTAACATGTCCTCAGAGGAAAGGGAGGCAGGACTGAAAGCAGTGTGACCAACCACAGGCCCACAGACTGCAGTCTATGGCACCAGCAATGGCCCTAATGAGCTCTGTGCCAGGCTCTCCCCCTTGAATTACATAATACATTTCCGTTTATTTCATGAATCACAACTTGGGATGCAGTGTTCCTGGTTGCAGCTGATATATTTCAGAGATTACCAAAGATTTCAAAAAGAAAAATCTCTTTTATTAAATACATATGTAAAATGTCTGCATGTCAGCCAGCTTATTTATTTTCAAATTTGGGATTTTCTTAAATGCTATAGTCAGAGCTCAATGTCAAAAGATTTCCCAATAAACCCATTAATGAATGGCAAGACTGCAGTTACCCCGGGATTTTTCAATTCTCTTGACAACTTGATTCTTGGATGATGATCGTGGATTTTCTTTCCACTGCCTCTGTTGGGATCGCATCAGAAAAAAATAGGCAAAGTCCAAAGATGAGACAGGGGAAGTGAACTCCTACGGACAGCTGGGTAACAGTGGACTTTAGCTCAGCACAGAGCCAGGCCTTGCATTCCAACACTACCTCCATCAGCGGGGACCGTCCTGTTGGCAGACACCAGGACTTGCTCTGCTTCACTCCATAGCACACAGAAGGCAACGCACTGGCTCTAAAATTGGAAGACACAATGGCCCTGGTGGAGCCGTTTTTAACTGTGCAACTGTGGCAAGTTAACCTCTGTAAGATTCTTGTATTAGGCTATAACATGTAAACAGTCATGCCACATGTGTCAGGGCGCTGTTGCAGGATTAATGGCATGAGGCATGCAGAATGGTAAGCACTGTGCCCAGCGTGTGGTCCTTAGTCAGTAAATACTGCCCCATTGATGCGGCTGTTCTGCCTTACAGGCAGCTGCTTTGAGCTGGAAATTGAGTTCTGGCTCTCAGCAACATCTCCTAAGTCTTTGCTCCTTGTCAAAATCTACCATCAACTTCACTTTTGGAAAAGCAAACTTTTGTTTGTGACCTGTGCATCAGTTCACTTACTCAGGCATCATTGTTTTCACCATCATTTACTTCATATTGATGCACAAGACATTTCATTTCAGGAGAACTAAGTTGAGAACATAAGCATGGTCTCTTTCTTCTAGATTCTAAAGGGGCAGGCAGATGCTGAGATAAGGGCAAACTGCTTTAGTTAGTACTGGAGATGAGGATGGGCTTTGGAGTGAAGAGGAAGACCAAGGTAGGCTGATGTGGGCTTCTGACCCCCTCTGTGTGGAAGGACAGCAGATGTGAGGACCACGAAGAAGCCATCCCACTTGCAGAGATGGAGGTGAACTACTCCGTCATGATGTGATGGGAACAGAAAGCTGCATTTTCATGTCTAGTATAAGCCCAGGGATTTTACATTTGTCACTTCAGCAATGGAACCCTTATTTTAGAGAAAGTAAAACAGCTGCCCAGAGGAAATTAGCACCTGACCCACAAGCATAGAGCAAGCCCAAAGCTTCCCTGAGCTCCTGCCACCTCAGCAACCTGATTGGTATTGATCAGAAGACCCAAAGATGCTTTCTTGGTCTGAGGACCTGGTATACGCTGCAGCAGTGTTGAATATGGATGTGTAGTGTAATCATGATGTCTTCCAGAGCAACAGTGAGTGGGTGGTAAGTCCCTCGAGGTGCACTACAGTTAGCTGTTGCCTGCTGTCCACCTCAGTTTGTTTTTTCTAATAGAATGCAGGTGTGGCAGGAGGTGTTTTTTTCAACTCGTACTAGAAAAGAGAAAAAACAATCCATAGTTTACAATAGTGTACTGTAAGTGTATTTGATTGAGCTTAAACCCTTACCCCTCTACAAAGAGAATAATACCTATTTGTGTAAATACGTAATTATTCACACCTATGAAGGTCGGTTCATGGGGTGGTCTGTGTGGCTCCCTGTGAGTGACCCTTCCTGCCACATCAGGGCTTGCCCAGAGGCTGCAGTTCATATGCACCGTGCTGCTGCTTTCCCGCCCAGTGCTCAGAACAGCTCTGGAAGGACTGGGATGCGTGTGGGGCGACAGGGGCCAGCTATAACCCCAATTGCCCGACTCCCAGCCGGCCCCATCCCTAGACTGCGCTGCCTCCTGACTGCTCTGCTCATTTTGTACCTGTGAGGGTTAACTGGGAACACAGGAGTTTTGTTAAATATCCCAGTAGTTAGTACATTTTAATCCTGATCCCCTAGCCTACTGTAGCTGCTGTAAAATATATGGCAATAATTTCCTGGGGCAGGGTAATGTATAAGGAATGTCAGGCTAGCCTCTGGGCATATTTGCCTTAGCTCCGTTTTATTAAAGTGAAACTTTTATTAAGGCATGTGGTGAATTGAGCAATCGGCATGATTCATGCCATTATAAATCCATTGCTACACTTGCAATAAATCAATGAGCCATTGTCGTACATTTGCTGTGGAGTTGGTAGAAACAAGGAAAAAATCAATATGGGGATATTATTCAGACCATATGAAAGTATTAAAGTGTATTCTGTGTGTATTAAACCTGGCCAAATCATATTTCATGTGTACTTTTTCCCCCCCTGTAAATATGTCCATTAGTGTCCTCTGTGCTGGGCTGTTTGCTAATGCATCTGCTATTGTAAAATAATTATAAGAATATTTAAAATTCCACATAAGTTTTTGTGAGTTTTAAACTTTATTTCATAATGATAAATTTGTATAATAAAATTGCCCCAAAGAAAAGGCATCAGCAGTAAATTAAGAACAATGACCCTCTAGTATAACAAGAACAGCAGAGCTATAACTTTGGACAGTTCAATAAGTAACGTGCTCTTCCTGGAGGGAAAGATATCAACCAACAGGAGGAAATGATTCCAAGCAAAGAAGCGGTATTTTTCATGATCTTCCAGTTTGCTGGGACAATCACGGAGGTAGCAGCACTGCCTGCCTGCCTGCCTGCCTGCCTGCCTGCCTGCCTGCCTGCCTGCCTGCCTGCCAGCCTGCCTGCCGGCCTGCCTGCCTGCCTGCCGGCCTGGAAGTTATTACCACATCTCCATTTACCTGGGCTCCTCTGCATGCTGACATATGTATCAGTGACAGCCACCTCCCTGTAGCAGCAGTGGCGATCAACCGCATGGCTGCATTTGGAAGTTTCAGGTTCCTCTGGGGGCTGGTGCAGCTGCAGCTGGAGTCCAGTCCCAGCTCCAGCACCACTGAAAGCCTTCTGCGTGGCAGGCAGTCGGAAGCTGGGTCATTTATCGCCACTGTAATCATTCACAGTGGTTTCTGTGGCCCTCCAAGACTCCCAAGCAAATGTGGGATCTCACAAAACACCTACAGAGTTTCCTTTGGATTCAAGGCTCTCAGCTAGGTGTGAAGGGTGCTGTGGAATGACAGTGAGAATCAGTAGCCAGCTTTCCATACATAGAGGACCTCAGAAAATAAGAAGAGACAGGGGCAGCTTCAGTGAAGAGGCCACAGGGGCCTTAAAGATATACTTTCACCTGCATAGCCAGGACACAGGAACCACAACATTGCCGTGACCTGAATTGGAGCTGTGTGCAATGTGTCACCCAATGATGGCTTTTGAAGAAAAAGCATCAGAACCTTCATGTGCTTATACTCTTGGAAGTCAATTGAGAATTTCTGGGACATCATTTTGTATTTTCTAGTGTAAGATTACATCCAAATGTAATCTTAATGCTCATCCAAATGAGCACTAAGAGAATTAGGGAATTTTGTGACCACCCTAGTAAGGTTTGAAGTAGGGTAGGATCATGCCTCAGTGGAAAGCTTTCTCTTTTGCTTATTTTTTTAATGTATGGTGGGCTTAAAAAATGATATGCCTCATTTAATCACTTACTCAAACTGATTGAAGAAGAGTTTCATTTTGCTTGATTCAAAGGAAAACATAAGTGTACAAAAAGTCAACAGGAAGGCACAGCGAGAGTGGTACAAGGAGCCTCATGCCTGTTCCCTCCTGGCCCTGGCTCCCCAGCATGTGACTCACTTCCCAGTGGACAGCTGCACTTACTGGTTTCCTCTGCCTTCCAGGTTTCCCCTTGGAGTCTGATCCATTGGAGACAGCAGCCTCAACAGAGCGACCCAAATGCATGTGACATAATCTTTGGCATAAGGAAAGCATGTGCGTTTTTTCAGGGCCTATGGTCTGGGATGATCCATCATGGTCTATGATGTCAGATTATCCACGGAGGCTCAATGCTCTGCTCAAGTAATGGCATTTCCAGTTGCTGTGATAGACGAGGCTGAGGCTGGGAGGAGCCTCTGGGCAGAACGCTGGATAATACATGCTAATGGACAGGAGAAGGCGTGCTGTGCACCGAGCTGCTGGTGAACTCTGCAGCTCTTTCCTTTCCTGTGTGTTCCTGTGGTCAGCACTGGTTGCCATGCAAAACCCCACAGTCAGTTATTCCACAAAACTCAGCCCTTTTGCCTGGTGAGTATCAGGCCACTACAGTGAGTCCTGGGGCTCTGCGTACCTCCCGCTGCTCAAGCTCTCCTCAATGCCCTCTTCATCACGCCACAATGAAGTGCAGCCTTCTGCTCTTTCTTCTCCATGTGCAATAACCTACTGCATTTTTCCTTTAAATTTTTATTTCATTTATTTGACTTTTCATGCTTTCATTGTTTGTCTTTTCTTCTTTTACAAATATATTTTGTAGACATTTCCTCTAAATCTCTTACAACCTGTTTGCAACATTCTGATTTCCAACACTGGGTTGAGAACAAACAGGAGCCTAACATGTGGAATGTTTAGTTATGCATCCAGTGTGCACGGAGAATGTTCCAAACCTACTTAGGTAGTCAGCAGACAGAACAGCAGAGCATAAAAGAAAGTCTTTAAACCACACTGACTTGAGGCATTTGCTGCTTACCAAGCTGTGCAGCCTTGCACACTCACTCAATCTCTGGAACTTCGGTTCCTTCATCTGAACTCGCTCCCCCAATGTATGGAGCTCATTATGTCTATTAGTATTTCTAAGCATTAATCCGGTCCTTTGCAAAGTATTTATTTCTTATGCTCATGATGTTTCTGTAGATACTTGCTCTGTATTATAAATTCATGCCAAAATTTGGTTAAATAGTTAGGAGACTTTTGAAAGAATTTTTGAGAACTCATGGAGTGAAAGAGAGACCCAGTGTTGATTAAAAGTGAGGATTTTCTCTTCTTGCTATTCGTCCTTCTCCCTCAGAGTCCACCTTCATCTTCCACACCAACTCCAAGCTTCTAGTCTCTGTCCCTGGCCAATGAAAAAAGATGAAAATGTTGGTCTGCTAGC
The DNA here is from genome assembly GCF_000260255.1 of Octodon degus. Taxonomy (NCBI): domain Eukaryota; kingdom Metazoa; phylum Chordata; class Mammalia; order Rodentia; family Octodontidae; genus Octodon; species Octodon degus. The sequence continues at coordinate 13,480,865 of NW_004524595.1, read as the reverse complement.
CTCAAAAGTATTTGAATTTACTTTCCTCATAAATACATGCTAGTTTAACAAAGGACAATATAAAACCAGGTTACTTTTATGACTCTAAGAAAGAGGTTTATTGGCAGATCTGTACACTACACTGTGTTCTATTTAGCTCAGAACAATCAGGATCTGTAGGGAAGAGTACAGGGACTCTGCACTGGGCATCCTTGCATCTTCAAAAAGTTTGTGTATGAGGAACAGAAAGATAGAGTGAGATGTACACTCTCAAGGATTTTATATTGTTGAGAACACATGTGAAATGCACATGCCAATATGTATACACACGCACGCATGTATTTGCACAGCAGTCTCTCCTGCATTCTGATTTTGCACAGGACCAGCTACCCACAACCAACCATGACTAGAATATTTTAAATTCAAATTTCCAGAGTAAATAACTCATACATCTTAAAAACCTTTTATTATATTTTAATAATTACCCTATTTTAATATTAGTCATTCACATCTTCCTCTGTCTAATTTATAAATTAAACTTTATCATAAGTATATACACAAAAGAACAAATGAAAGTTCAGATTTCCAGCATCTGCAGAATGTCTCGGGCCACATTCATCAAGATACACAGATAGGAGGGGACTATATGCATATGTGAAGGTATGAACACACACATGTATGCACATGAGAAAGATAAGCCATCATGCAAGTTCATTATTAAAAATAAGAGAGCAGTATGACCAAAAGGCACAGGAAAAATTATGCCCAAAAATAATCCCCAAAAAGTTGGTGTTAGAGCTGCCTCTTGAAGGAAGTTACCATAGGAATTCTGAGCACTTGTTGTTATTATAGAAATATTCAAAAGTCACATACCAGTCTTCCCACTAAAATTGACAAAGGTGGATCACTTAGGACAGTCCAGCAGCAAGGGCCATATCTTTGCTCATTCTTATGGCTTGTGTCTAGATGTGCCCGCAAAGTCTCGTGGGCTCATAGGTGGGGCTTTTGGAAGGTGGCTGGATCAGGGTGCATGATAGCTAAATTAGGCCACTGATTGGTTTAACATCATTCTGGATATGGATAATGGGAAGGGCCCCCCTGGAGGTGGGTGACATCAACCAATAAACTTTTGACGTGAATGGAATAAAAGGGAAAATGAGACGGCTGCTTCCCTGCCCGTCTACCCTTCCATGGACTGTTTTCCCTCTGCCACACTCTCCTGTGGTGCCACCCTGCCTTGGAGCCAGCTGACCATGGACTGAAACCTCTATACAATGAATTAAAATAAACTTTCCTCCTTTAAATTTTAGTGTGGAGTATTTTGTCCTAACAATGAAAAAGTAACTAAGACACTCATGGACCCCAAATTCTCATTCTTGCCCAGAGCACAAGCTAGGACCAGCCTAACTGGAACATAAGGATAATTTAACAAAAGTTCCAGGGGAATGAGGAGAAAAATTAGGAGCTAGGACAAGACATCATGGTCTTGAGAGATGACCTAAAGTCCTTTATCCTATAGCAAGTAATGAAGTAGCCCTTAAAAGTTTTATCATTGAAAGGATTAAGCTTTAGATACTATAAAACAGTACTGACTCTTATATAAGCATTAGACAATAAAAATATTCCCACACAACAGTTACTTACATTTCTTCAGTCTTTTTCTCTTACATGCATGTTTATATCATTGCAACTCTACATGTTTATATCATTTTATTTAATATTACATCTTGTAATTATTTCTCATGCTATCTCATAGTCTATCACATATAATGATTGCATAACAGTTCTTCTGGTGAACATATAATAATTTAACTTAAAATTTCATTAGTGGTAAACATTTAGGTTTTTTTCAAGTTTTGTGTAACAAATACTACTGTAATAAATACTTTTATGCATGTAGACTTCTCTATATTAAGAACTATTTTCAAGGGAAGAAGTCCACAATTAAAATCAAAAGATAAAAGCATGTTGATGGTTCTTGATATATAGTGCCATGGTCTTTTCAAAAAGATTGTATACACTTACATTATCGCTAGCACTAGTGATTCAGTTGGTGAAAGGAAAATTCACTGTGGATAATTTTAATGCACATAAGAGATTTGTCCTTGGTCTTTAAATTGATGGGGAGCTATGGACAGCTCTTGGACAAGAGACCGAAGTGTGAAAGCATAATGAGACTCACCTGAGATTGGCAATTGGGCTACCCAAGGGGGAAGGCAGGGTTAGTTAGTAGTCAGGGACCTGGCTCTGATCTATTCTGTGGAAGCCAACTGTGGCATCTTGGACAAGGCATTTCCTCTGGGGTGTTGGTTTCTTCCTTCATTAAAAGAGGGCACATAGTACAAGATCTCTGTTTTTGCAGCTGTACATTTGTCAGATTCATTTGAATTCTGAACACTTATTTATAGCTACTTGAACCACCACAATTGCTAGTTCATTCTTCCACATTTGCACACCCTCAAAACATTGCTATTCTTTGGGTGTGGAGAGGGCCTGTTTGCTCTCCTAGAGCAATGGTACCTTGATCATGGCCCGTCATTGCTCCACCCCCCAGAGTTCAGGCAGCCCAGGCTGGAGTCAGTGACACACAAAGGGAGCCCTCCCGATCCAGGCTGTGGCATGACCTTGGTCCTGACTGTCTAGTAGTCAGGGAACAGCTGTGCAAAAAGAAAAGTGAGGCAGAGCAAAGCTCTGTGCTGCAGACACTCAGATCTTGCTTATGATGCCCCAGGTCTGTTACAAGACCTTCACAAATGCTTCCTCACTCAACCCTCCAAGTAGCTTTCATTATTTATCAAACATTTCACAATGAAGGAACTGAGGGCCGGAGGCCAAGGACCATACCCACAGTCACACCCTGGAGGGAGGTGGCAGGGTATGTGTTCAAACCCTGTGAATGAGTCTGGCTTTCAAGACTGGGCTAGTCAGGGACAGAGCAGGCAGAGATGGAGGGTAGGGGAATAGGACTGCTGAGGATCCTACATTTGCTACTTGTCCTTTCAGTCATTGGTTCTATAAAAACCGGGTGACCTTAAGCATAAGGACCTAGGATGCTCTGAGGATGAGGACAGTGATAGACACACTATCTCTCCACATCCCTTGAATGGAGAGCTGGCAGAAGAAAGAAGAGATGGAAACCTCTGTTAGTAACACAAAGTGAGATGAAGTTTCCACTTTTTTCACACTTGTGGCTCTTTCACCTCAGGTAGGAGAGGATAGAACCACAATTTCTAGTAAGGAATATCAGAGGAGTAAGAGAGGGGCACCCTTCCCCCACCATTCTTCTTTTGTGAATCTAAAAACAGGGTTGGGCAGGGGTGAAGGTGGCAACTACTAGGCTAGATGCACAGGGGCTCCCAAAATACATCTCTGTACCATGAGTGGTACAGATTTCAAAATTTCACTGTCCTTGGCCTTGAACAAAGACAATGCTAATGCTAGACTGAGGGATCAGGGCACCACAGAGTGGGGAAGTTGGCCTCAGAAGGGTGCTGAGCAAGAGAAATATATCATCAGAAGCGTTCACTTTAGAAAGGTGGGTCTGGCCACAGAATGCTTCTAAGAGATGGATGCAGAGCAGAAAGGGAGAAGACTAAAGAAAGTGTACATGTCAGCCAGGCAAGAGGCAGGACCGGAGTGAGAACAACAGCATGGAATGTGGGATAGAAAGAAGCTAAGGCCAAGGCAGAGAGGATGGGGTGACTGATATGACAAGTGGGAGATGGAAGAGGGTCTCATGTAAACACTGTGTTCCTCATGTAAACTGTAACAGGCAATTTGAATCTCCCCAAAAAAGGGGCTCCTGCTGCATGGTTGTAGAGCCTTGAATCTGTGTTTGCAGAAGAGGGACAGAGACATTCAGCTCCACTTGGTTTGGATGGAGCCAGCAGAACAGCACGGAACTAGTGAGTCCTTGGGCAGATCTTTCCTGGATGTATCCCAAAGATAGTGTCGTCCAGGTTCTGTCCACATCCGGAGCAGCTGAGCCTCAGAAGCCTGCTGGTGGACTGCGGACCTGTGCAGTTGCCAAATGTGGCTGAAGCTGCCACAGCAGATCTGTTTTCACAGGTTTTGTTTGGAAACTCAGTGTGGGGCTTGGGAACAGCTGGGAGTTTCTGAGTAATAGCATACCCTGGGGGTGGAGGGAGGCCAAGTACAACAGCTTGGCCCAGGACCCAGCGACCCAGCGATGGCAAGGAAGGGAGGCAGGTGAGGCTGCCTCAAGGCTGGGGCTTTGGCCACTGAAGACCACTCACAGCTCAACCTAGGGACAGATGAGCAGCTCTAGGGGTCATGAGCTGGGGCCCCAGAGACCCACTGTGGCCCAGGGTCACTTTCTACATCAAGGAGGCATGAAAGTGTTTTATGCATATATTCATGTCCCCTTAATGTATAGGACTATAACCTGAAACCTAAATAGACAAACAGATGATTATTTGCTCCCCAATGTGTTTTCCTTTAAGGCTCAGATCAAGTATCAGCTTTGAAGGTTTCCTTGACCTTTCTCTTTTCTGCACCCCAGGAAGATTGATTGTCCCCTCTTCTCCACAATCATGGCTCCTCTACCACCAGGATAACCTGTAACCATCTCTAGTCAATCACCAAATGTTGGGTCCATGCTTTGTATATGCTGTGAGCTGGACTATAAAGATGAAGTGGCCACAGTCTCCTTGGTGGAGGTGAGGACCTCCCCTCAGCCTCCTCCCCAGCGCTGAGGGCCACTGAGCCTTCACCTCTCTCAGACTGGTGGAATCAAACTGAAGTCAACCAAGCATTCTGACCTCTAATAGAAATCACCAAGAATGGATCAAAATAAAGCTCCAATAAATGTTTTGAATCAGGAGTTTGACTCATCTTCTTCATGAAGTCCCAGAAACTCAGGAGCCTGTAGGCTGTATGGGCCACTCTTCTGTTACTTAATTACTCTGTGTAATTACTAGTAGGGAGCATGAGAACTCTGGACATTGAGATGCCCCAAGATTATGTACTTTGTTTTCAAGAAATATATTTATGCTCAACCATGAAGTCTAGAGCCTCTTGCGCTAGACCCAGGTATCTTGGGGAGTCACACTCTCCCAATTTAGATTTTCTCAACTTTTTATCAACAAAAGGAGCCTTTGGCTTTCAGTCCAAAGCCCAACTATACCTAGGCTCTCAATCTTCCCTCTGACTTAAAAAAAAAAAAGTTAAACACAAATATCTTGACTTTTGAAGTTAACCTAGCATGAAGTCCTTCCACGGCTTAGAGTAGACCCTCTGTGATCCTCTTATTTTTTGACCAGACAGCCAAGACTTCCAGGTGGCTGCTCTCCAAGAGCAGCACATACATCTGTCAAGATTCTGAATAACGTATCCTCTTCAATTCCCGTGTTTTCCTTTAAAAGAAAATATATAGAAACCACAAACATACTTGTATCATTCCCATCTGATGCCTTCACTCTTGAAGGAAGTGTTGGATTTTCTTGTTCTTTGGCTCAAAAAGCAAGCAGTGACATCAGTGAGCTAAAACTGCAAGTTCTACTGCCCTTTCCCTATTAAACTTCAGTGTTTACTTCTCAGGGGATTGGCCAAGAAAAGTCCATTTGGGCTGGAACACAGCATATTTAGTCTCAGAATTAAGGTAATTTCTTTGGAAGAGTTTCAACCAAATCAATTTATTTCAGAGATGTTGGTGTTGGTTCACTTTTAAAATTCCAGAGCCCCAGGCATACCTGCTCTGCTAACGCAATTCCAAGCTGGCTCTCGGGCTGAAAGCTATGTATTCCGGGTGGACCGGACTCAGTGATGTGGGCTTTGGGTGCACAGGGGAAGGCTGCAGTTTTACAGGTTGAGCAGACACATGTGGCTGCCTGAGCTCATAGGAGACTGAAATATATGGGGTGAAGAGGACTGCCCATCCTATCTGTACATTTCCTTCCATAACAAAACACATCTACATATTTTTCCTTTTTACTTAAAGCATGTTTATAAAGCAGTCAGAAGAGATACTATATTACTTTCTTGCAAAGATAGAGAGGGGCTTCATCCCATAAACTGCGTGGTCCAGTACTTCCCTGGAAGTGGCAGAGCTGAGATTCAGTCTGCTCATGAGTCCATCTCAGTGATGCCTCAAAGCTTTCCTGCCTATCTAATCAAGAAGAACTAAGTAAAGAGCTGTTATAAAGTACCCTGCCACATGTTGGGGCATGGTGAGGCAGACCTGTAACCCCAGCTACTCAGGAGGCTGAGGCGGGACCATCACAAATTCCAGCTCACCCTGAGCAACTTAGTGATACTGTCTCAAGGTAAAATAGGAGTGGAGATATAGCTCAAACATAGGGTATTTTGCCAACACGGTGGGGGACTCTGTCAAGGATACCTCAATGAAAACACAATAGGGAAATGTTCAAAGTAGGGTTGAGGATTCTCCAGAGAGCTCCTTCCCCAAAATGTTCCCTGCACTTGCTCATCAGTGATGCCTAAAATTCCACCACTGAGTCATTTCTTTCAGAGAAGAGCAGGGTTTTCGTGTTTAAAAGAGTTCCAGCTGAGACACATCAAATAGCCAACTGTGTGGCCTAGTACTTCCAGGACAGCATTTAATTATGGCAACATGAGCGAGCTTTCTTTCCTTGATCCTGATACTCAATATTTTGCCAGGTTGAGAAAGTAATTATTATTTCTACAGTATTAAAAATTGCCAAAATAAATTATTCCTCTTAGCCAAACTGGCCCTTTTGCCATCCCCTCTAGTAATTCCAAGTCTACATTCCTTCTGGTCGCTGCATCAAGATCTTGAATTTCCAAACTTTAGATCTAAGAAGCGCATGGATTTGCTCAGAGATTACCTACTCTTTCTCTTTGTTTAATAGAAAAACAAGGCGATTATGGCGATAGTCAAAACCTCACAATGCATACACTTACATCTCAATACTTATGTCCAAGACTCAGGTCTTCCATCAAGTACAATTTCTCCAATGCCCCTTTCCTGAGCTCCATCTGCAATAGCAACAACAGTCTTTGCTATCAAAGTCCCTGTCCCTCTCACTGCTTAGAAAAGATCTGGGAGGATTTATGCAACTGAAAAGCATCCAGCTCTGTGTAGACTGATTTTCTGGGAAGAGAAATTGATACCTGGTTCAGTCTTTAATGGTTGAAGGATCTAACAATCCCATTTGAATTCTAACTCTGCTACTAACTAGCTGTGTAATATGGCAAGTCACCACCGCTAGGTCTCACCTCTTCACCAGCACAATAAAGAAAAGCAACAATATTTTTACTGGCCATTTCAATTTTGAAATTCTATCACACAGGGAGATTAGACTCTGCACAAATGTAGAGAACAGAAAATAGCCAGCATGATCTCAGGCCTCAGGAAATGTACTATAACATGCTTACTGGTGGTGGGAAATTCATTCCCCAAGAATGAAGCATTTGTTTTTTTCTTGATAGAAGATCTGGTTTACTCGCTAACTGGCATTTGCCTACTGGGTCAGTGATTGGCAGCTGATTCTTTATTGAAAGCCGGGTATGGGATTGAGCAGCTGTGAACAACAAACGAATATCAGATACACAAAGTTAAGAACACAACTAAGTTCCAAGACAATGAAGCAAGGAATCCTAAAGGTGGTCTTTGCTGTAGGGTGGCCTTGGTGGGTTAGAGGGCAAAGGCAAGCCTAAGTTTAGCCTTTCAACCCTTAAAATGAAACACCAGGGAATCTGGCCTCCCTCTTGGTGCCAAAAGACCTCCCTTCTAGAGCACATTGCTGCCTGAGATTCATCAGGCTCTGAGGTCAGAAGGTTAATGTCCCCCCCGACTCAGGTCACCTCTCAACCTGTCTCTGAAACTCCAGCTTTACATTTTAAGATGCATATAATAAAACTTGACCCTGAGGTCTACCACATTAAAAGATAAAAACAGTAACCCAGCTATATACAGCATTGCACACCCACAGAAGCCCCATTTGCCTCTGTTCTGAATTGGAACGCTGACATAATTTGGATATGATCTTTCTTCAAGTATTAAACTTACTTTGGAGAGACTGTAGACAATGGAAATAAATCTCAATGCTCCCGGTAAAAATACATGTTAATGCCTGTCAAACTCAAGATAAGAAGGGGCTTTCATTTCCACCTAGGCCATATGCTATTACAGGGACTAGAGAACTAGGTTATGGCCCTATTTAAAACTTTACTACTTTGCCTTTTTTGGATGCCTTACTGGGCATAGGTTATAGATTATTTGAAGAGAAAGTCAGTACTTCTGATTCATCTTTGAAGCCACCAATCTGTCCAGCATTTTCTGGCATGTGGTCTGTGACCAATATTTAGTGCTATTGATAAATGAACTTAAAAACAAACACTGGGAACAGTGTGTTATAAAATTAAAATGGTCCTAGTATCATGGCTTGGGTCTCATTTGTCCCTCCCAAGTTCATGTGTTGAAGTGTTGGTCCTAGTTGATGGCACTAGTGGGAGGTGGTAGAAATGTTCAGTGGTAGGTGATGTGCCCTACTTGGAGAAAGTAGATCGCTGAGGCTGTGTCCTTGAGGACACTGGGACCATGGTCCTTTCTACTCTTTGGCTTTCTAGTCACCAAGGAGTGGGCAGCTTTCCTTTGCCATGTGCACCCTGCCGCAGTGCTCCGCCACACCACAGTCCCATATGGAAAGAGTGCAGAGCAACCCTGGGCTGGAGTCCCTGACACTGAGTCAAAACATGCCTTTCCTCCTTTTGAAGTGTTTATCTCAGGACTTTGATCACAGCAACAGAGAGCTGACTAATACAAATGGACAAATGGAGTTAGAACACCTGTTTTTATCAGGACCATGCCAGTACCATATCTGCATAAGCACTTTGTGCCTGGGTTCTTATTGTTACGATAAGGAAGGGTGCTAGTTGGTTTACAAAGATCTCATAATTCCTTTCATCCTACTTCCCCCTTTACAATGTGACTTTGCTCAACTTCCACAAGATCTGCTTAAATCTGGGCAGGTCGCATGATTTTATTTGTCCAATTAAATTCACAAAAGGCAACTGGGTGACTTATAAAGCTAGGCATTACAGCTTTCTCCCTCTTAGAACTCCGCACTGAGTTTATCCATAAACAATGTGACCTAATCTTCCCAAAGCTGAAAGATCATGTAGAGAATTCTGCAGGCCCCAAACCAAGAGCCAGCACCAACTTCCACAGGAGCAAGTGAGGCCATCCGGGACCTCCAGCACACTCACCCCTCCCACCAATAGCAGTGACGTGGCTGAGGCCATAGACAGCAGCATAGAGACTGCTTGGCCAACCTACAGAATGCTGGGAAATAATACACATTTTGTTTTAAGTCACCAAAACCCCACAGTTTGTTATACAAGAAAGGTTAACTGAGCCTAAAGACTACACAAGAAATCTTCTAGGATAATTCAGATTTGTGATTCCAGCACCTGTATGTCTTCTGCCCATAGTGACCGGACAGTACCTCAGGAGGCAGGTTGGGTCTGCAGCCGGGATGCTACAGAGGAGGAAACGTGCACACAGAGGACAGGTGATCACCTTATAAAATGCTTGGCTGTGAGGTATAAATACTATAGGAATGAATGCAAAACCTAACTCCGATCCATACCTCCATGAGGTGTCCTTCACACACAGAGAAGTCAGTGCTTCTGCTCCAGCTCACAGGGCCCCTCTGTGAGGAGTAGCCAGTCCTCCATGGAGGAAGGCCTAATCAACACCTTAGACTAGCAGACCGTCCCTCAGCTTGACAGACCCCGAAGCTTTCTGCACTTGTTTGGGACCAAGTTCTAATGTAAAGAGTTCAGGAGAGCCTCAGCCTTGCAAGCACACCTTCCCTTCCATATTTCTCTTGCTTTCTGATGTTTAGCTTCTGTTCTTTCTCCATGGCCTTCTCGTCTGTGAGGATGGTCACTGCAGCCTAATTGCAGGCTGTCTGCTGCACTCATCTGCCTCTCTGAAACTGCTCCTGAGAGTCCTCATGAATCCTGAGCCATTGCTAACATACCATGCAGTCTGGCATTGATTTACAGCCAAGCTGGGAAATGCAGGTTTAGGTTGGACTGATCTGAAAGGAGTTAAATGTTTGGGACAGGGTGGAGTGCAATTCCAACAAAATGGCAAAAGTAAGCTTCAAGATGAGTGTCAGGAGACGGAATTAGAAGAGACAATTAAATAAATACCTGGATGGAAATCCTGGGTCTGGTTCCATCGGCAGAGTGTACAACACCCACTCTAGACACATTCTGAAGACAATTTCAATAAGTCATTGAAGAAGAAGAATCAAAGAAACTCCAAATCTCAAGAATAGATTGGTTGCTGTGTGGCTTCTTGCAAGTGGACCATTAAATCAACTTTAAAAAAAAAAAAACTAGCAGTTTCTCCTGTCATCACCAAGTGAAGAAGTGGAGAGAAAAAAGAAAAGGTTAGCCAAAGGAATGACATTCAGATGTTGAAAGGGTGAAACCTGAGGAACACCACCAAACCTTTGCTAAAAAACAACAAGAAGCTAGTGTTGAAAACAAAGACACAAAGACAAGGGTCCTCCAAAGCTTAGCACATGGCTATGCCACACTTGCTGAGTGGCATGGATGCTTGCCTAAGAAAACAAAGTAGCTGTTCCCCCTGGCACCTTGTCACCTAAGGTTTTAACTGCAAGTGACAAGGGTGAAGTTAAAGGTGATGATGGCATCCCACACAGCACTGCCTTCCAGAACCAGCACCAGCTGAGTTTCTCATTTTGTCCCCTCCATCTCTTTAACATGACACTAGTGATTCCAGCACCAGAGGTGAGGCACCGGCCCCAGAGGCCCTGGCCCCAGAGGCTCCACACACCAAAGATGGGGCCACCAGCTGGAGCCGACACCAGCACTTCCCACAGATGAAGTGTAGGCATGGCAAGGCAAGGGAAGTTAGTCCTGGGGCAAGTTGTGTGACTGAAGGCAGGTCGAAACTGTGGGGAGGGACCGCAGTAAGAATGAGGAGACTCAGACGTTAGTCCAGCTGTGCTGCTAACTTCCTGAGAAGTCATGAATGTCTTTAGCTGCTCCAGCCTCAATTTCCTGGTCTGGAAACAAGATGATTCCACCTGATGATTTCTTTAAAGCCCATTCCAGATCTCCTGTAGGTGGGGAAAAAGACTTCTCTCACCTGAAATCTCTCCCTTCCCCCTGATACAGACTGGCTGTGGATCTCAACTGCCCTATTGTTTGGACTTGTCACCTGCAAAATGATAGCTGTGTGACAACATGGTTAACTAAAATGTGCTAAGAGTTCAGGACATATGTGGCATGCTTTGATGTTCAGGATGTGCTAGCGAAAATAAGCTATGTAAAACTCTATGTTTAGGCAACTCACAAGAGCACAACCAAGGAATTCTCTCACACAACTGCCTTGACGTAACCAAAACCCACGGTGATTTCCCAGCTTCCTCATCTGGACCTGCTCATCTGTCTTCTAAGTGCTTCACCACTTAATTTTCTCCTGGATGGGCTTTTCCCTATTAATCTTTGCTGAAGAATAATCATAGAAATTAGTGTAAGCACAATATTTGTATTTGTTTCATTAGAGAAAAATTAAGTGTTCCTGATTTGTTTAGCTGATATCAGTAGTGTTTTCTTTGACTAAGTTTAACTACCTAGAAAATTAAAGTCACATGAGAAATATACAGTGAAATACATCGATAGCAACTCTTTGACATTCATCATCTTAGCAAATAAGAACTCTCAGTAATCAATATCGCTTATGTTGAAAGGATATTTTTGAGAAACAAGTTAATTTCTTCAATTTCCTCTTTTCAAAATTCAAGTAAAATTAAAATTTTCTAAAGCTGAATAATTGTTGAGTACTAGGATTAGAATAGGGGCTTTTAAAATATTTCTCTTTTTAATATTTTGTGATTTACAAATTTTCTAATGTGGATTTTTATTACTTCTATAATAATAAAAAACAGCGTCATCTTTTAAGGTATGTTATGGCCCAACATTCAGCGAGATCCATGTCGTCTTGGTACCATTCTTCAAGCTGAAGCTATCTGTCTGGGGACATAGAACTGCCGAGATAGAACCTAGTGCTCTTTCCCTGGGGCCCTCACCACTCATGGAAGGGACAAGGCATATAGACAGAATGGACTGAGATGCAGTGAACACCCAACAGGACCTTAAAAATAAACAAATCTAGAACAACAGGACAAGTCAGAGCTTTGGGGCCTCAGTGTGGTAGTGTCCCACCTGGCCTGCAGTCTCTAATTTTACAACTGAGAGCCACACATCTTCCAGACCTACAGTAGGCTTTGGAGCCATGATGATGACTAAGATTCCTCTCTTCCCTCATCCAAAGCCTTAGGAGGTTAGGAGACAGTCACATAAGATGAGTTAGTGAGAGTCTGTGGTGCTCTGAAAGAAAATTGGAGCAGCTGTCTCAGTTACTTTCTGATGACTGGGGCACCAATCCTGACACTCACAACCTGAAGAAGGAGAGGTTTATCTGGCTCACAGCTTTGGTGAGTTAATTCCAGAGTCACCCATCTCCAAGGCCAAACTGTATGGTGGAGGGGTACAGCTGAGGAAAGTTGCTCCACTCCTAGTTGCAAGAAGCAGAGAGAGCAGGGAGGAGTTGCGGAGGAAGGCACAGCCTTCCAGGTCCCACAGCAATGATCTTCTCTTCTAACCAGGCCCTTCTCCTAACAGCACATTTGCTCCCTAAACCCATCAGAATCTGTGGATGAGTGTTGGCCCCCACCTTCTAGAAACCCACCTCTGAATATAGGCCTTGGGGGCATTCTAGAGCTAAACCAAAACATACATCTTCAATAAAGCTTCTGCGTGAAATGTGGTGTGCACTTACAAGCTCTGGTGATGCTGGCAGAGTGGGTATCATGAACCCCCTCTATGGAAGATGGTAGCTTAGGCAGTTCCCAAAAAGTCACACAGCAACTGGAGGCAGGAAAGCAGTACTGCTGGTCCCTGTTCTTCCTGGGGCTTCACCTCTGTGGTTCTGGTTTTCACAGAGATGGAAGCTACTTGCAATCTCTTCTCCTCACAGTGGATGGGTGAGTCTCCTCTTGGGAGTGAACAGGATTGAGAAACTGAGAACACTAAGGAAGCCAAGAAAGGCTCCTGTGTAGCCCTGTTAGCCAGCAACACTCATGGACAGGTCCCTCTGATGACCCTGGCCTAGTGGCTGTGCTGGTGGTTCTGGAGTAAGCCCTGTCCACTTGGAGATGTTTGTGTATCTAACATGAGGGGCTTCTGCCTCCTCAGTCATCAGCCACCAAAATGTGAATAAGTAATGTGGTTCATTTATGTAAAGGAGGGCACTCAGTGTTGTAGGTTGTAGTACACAGAATTAATCCCACTGTTTGTAAAGCTTGAAATACAGTTTCAGTGATGAAAGGTAGGGAGAGTGGGACAGCAAAACTACAGTGTGGCCCTCTTGCAGGAAGACCGCAATGGAGAGATGATCCGCTTCCCAGAGCCATCCTGCTCCAGACAGATTTTGAGAAAAGAAGGTGGTTGGGGGTCTATGTGACACACTCTGTCTCAGCAGCAAAATCAAACATCAAGGCAAAGGATAAGCCCATCTCTACCAGAGCATCATCTTCTCTCTGCCTGCTTTCATTTTGTCCCCAAATGTTGTTTGATTCATCAGCGAGAAACAAGTGAGGGCTTCCGTGCCACCTTTTGAGAACACTGAAGACAGATTGGGCTGTAAGAAGCAGAGGCACAAGGAAACCCAGCAACGCAGACCCAAGCTGGAAGGGGCCAGTTTGAACAGCAGCTGAAGTGCCAAAGAATGGTGGTGCCCCTCGAGACAAAGCAGCGCAGTTTGTAAATGACACCATTCACAGGTTAGAATTAAAGAAATACTGTTTTTCTTTCTTTAGGACAATAGAAAGAACCTCAGAAAACAGCCTGGCCCACCAACTGTGCTAGAAACTTTTTTTTAATCGTTTTTGGTGATAGAGTTGTGCCTCAGTTTCAGAACTTAATTCATAGGGGCCGGGGAGATGGCTCAGTGGAATAAGTGCTTCCCTGGCAAGCACAAGGGCCTGAGTTCAATCCCCGGTTCCAAAAAAAAAAAAAAAAAGAACTTAATTCATGAGCTGGATATATAGCTTAGTGGTAGAGCACTTGCCTAGTACATACTAAGACACTAGGGTCAATCCCAGCACCACACTAAAAATAAAAAGAACTTAATTCATGCCAGGGATATAGCTCAATGGCATAGCTACTGCCTGGCAAGCATAAGGTCCTGAGTTTGACTCCCAGTACCAAAAAAGAAAAATAAATAAATAACTTAATTCATTCCATGATTCTGGGACATATGGCTATATTTGTGTTCTTCATCTGCTGAAGAGTTGGCAAACAAAAATAAGATTTTGTCAAATGCTCCTGTTTGCAAATCAAACTGTTCACAAACAAAAGAATTCATGAACCAAGATGACAGGAATTGAACCCAGGACCTTTGCACTGAGCCACATCCTGGGTCCTTTTTTATTTCTATTTTTTTTTTTTTTTTTTTTACTTTGAGACAGCATCACAATAACTCTATAGGCTACCTAAGCTGGATTTCCGCTTTAGCCTCCCAGTGTGCTACAATTAGAGTTATGTGCCAAGATGCCTGGCTTGGAAATTAGCTTCTGAGACTCAAAGAGTAGCATGATTTCAATGGGAAGACTAACCTAAAAAACGAAAGTGGTGTTGGCTAAGGAGCTTGTAATACCCTCAAGGCACATGTTCACTATCCATCCACTCTGAAACATTTGCCAAATGACTACTATGGGCCAGGCTTTGAAGGGAACATGAAGATTCAGAGATGACCTCTAGGAAGGGCACTTGAGATTTACACACAACAAGCTAGAGCTCAGTGAAGGACAGAGTTGCACTAAGGGAACAGAATAGGGAGAGGACATTCTGGCTGGTGGTCTCTCGGGGGCTGGACTTTGAGTAGCAGAGAAGAGGCAAGGCCAGTCCTGGTGAGACATCTGGGCCAGCAGGGCTGTGGAGGTGGCTTGGTGCCTCCAGCATGGCTGGGCCAGAACCCAGCTCTCCTTTGTGCACTCAGTCTCTCTTCTCATTCTAGATGTCATTGGTCACTGATGGTCTGACTTGGCTATACACCAGAACCACTTGAAGAGCTTTAAAAGTCAACCGGCTACTCCAGCATGATCAAGACACTGAGCTTCATACCAGCTCCCTCCGGACCTCTCAGTGAAGCCCAGAATGAGGATATGTGTGCCAAGCAGCCTCTCCACTCCTGGCACTCGGAGAAAACCCAAGAGCTTTGACCAGCCTCTTCCGAAAGCCTGCGAGGCCCAACAGATGATGAGTGTTTCTAGGAAACATGGAGGCCCATTTCCCACCTGAGGAGTGGAGGGCAAGGTGGTTCTAAGTATGTGTCACAGTTGTCCTTGCAACTCAGTGACTTAGACAAGCACATAACTCCCCAAGCTTTGGCGTCCTCAAAGTAAAAATGGAATTGGCATAGGAACCACATTGGAGGATGCTCAGTGGTCAACTGTAACCCTTTTGGGGCCACAGGTTACTGTGAGAATGTCACAAAAGCCTTCCACGTCTCCTCAAAAGAATTCACATGGCCACAGATGAATTAGAATCCATTGCAATGATCAAGAGAGTTCCACAAAAAAATTCCACCAACGGAGTTTAGAAATGCCTCCTTCACAAGGGTCTCCTACGCACACATCTCTGTGTGTAGAAATTTTGCTCTGGTTAAGGTTTAAATTATGCACAGGCTCTTCTCAACCTGTCTAACTCTCTTCAGATTTCCTTTGGATGCTACTTTTACTGTGAAGGGGGTGCAGAACCAGTTAGGAGCTCCGGGTTTCAAACAGGAATAATATATACGTAAACAGACTGAGGTGAAAGTGGAAACCGATGCATCAAGAGGAGAATGAGAACCAGATGCCTCCGTTCAGGGCCCAGCACGGGGAGAGACAGCTGGGAGGGCCTGCTCCACAGGTTTACCTCTAATCAAGCTCATAAGGAACAGAACAGAAGGCAGGATGGGGAATGGCAACCGCAGAAAGACCGGAAAGGTAGAGAGCTGAGGTCAGAGAGAGAACAGCAGCCTTCTCAGAAGCCCCAGAAGAAGGCCCCGGGGAATAACACCAAACATGCCATCAGGTGCTGTTGCTGCTTTGCCAGGGGAGCACCAGGCACCATGGATTAGCTAAGTAGGAAAGCACCCTCCCAGAGGAGCCATCTTAGCAATTCCCAGTCTATGCCCATAAAAGTGGAGGATGCTAATTCAGAAAAGAGAATCCGTTCTGTGAAATATCAGTGGCAGTCATCAGCAAAGTGCTGGTTTCTCCTCCTGGGAACTGGGTTCCGCTAGGCTCATTTCCTCTGGGCCCCCATGTACCTCTCATCATGTTTCCCCTGTCTAACCCTCCTGTCCTTGAGCAGCCTCTTTCCCTTCTCCAGGATGGACACTCTTCTCCCCGAAGCTCACCCGCAGCCTCAGGCTTCCCAAAGGCTTCTCACCTGCTCCTGGGCATACAGTGGATTCTCTGTCCTCTGGAAGTTTCAGACATGGACCATAATATTCATCATAATTTGAAACACTGTTTTGTCTTCCAACCTCAGCTGAACACCCTGTACACCCTTCCCTAAAATACGGAAAATCCTCTGCTGAGCTCTAGAAAGAAAGTTGCGTAGACCTGCACTCTCTTCAGCTTTGCTCTGAGCCTCTGTGTGTGCGTACTGAGAGGCAGGGCAGAAGCACAGGTCGATGCTTTATGTCACTGCAGTGAAGTGTGGGCTGCAGGTGCAGTGTAAGGATGGCCTCATGCACCTCGCTGAGAACTAGAGCAAGTCTCTTAATTCAATAAGAAGAAAGATCTGTACTAATAGTGTTTGGACAGGATATCATGTCTGCATCTTTTACTATAACTACTACAAAGACAACAATATGCAATGTACTAATTGTTGTAACTCTCCTACCAACCTGTTTTGAAGCTGTCACATTGCAATTTTTTTCTCAACAAAATTAATTTTTAAAAAAAGAAAGAAAGAAAGCAGATGGAGTATGATGCAATTATTCGAAGAAGTCTCCCTGAAAACACACAGAACAGTTTAAGGGCCATCCAAATAGCTCAACGGATTAAAGTGCCTGCAAGCAGGTGCAAGGACTGGGGGTTTGATCCCCAGGCCAGCTATGCTGGCCCCACCCCTGAGAATGGGCATGGTGGCACACGCCTGTAATCCCAGCACGTGGAAGGCCGATCTAGTAGTAAGACCCTGAACACCCTGTAGACCCTTCCCTAAAATACAGAAGAAGAAGAAGAAGAAGAAGAAGAAGAAGAAGAAGAAGAAGAAGAAGAAGAAGAAGAAGAAGAAGAAGAGGAAGAAAAAAAAAAAAAAGAACAGTTTGGGAAGGCCTTTGGACTCCCACAAACTAGCACAACAAAATGGGAATGGAGCTCACACTTGGCAAAGGTGGCACAGCACGTTGCTGACCGCAAGATGTACAAGAGCCTGCCTGGGAAATGAGCCACACAGCGAAACCTCAGCCCCACACCTACACCCTGAACTCGCCTCATGGGCACACCAGCCCTTCCTGTTCAGGAAGAAAGCACAGAATCAAGACTGAATCTTCCTATCCCTGTGCTTAGAACTGCATAAGTGAAATAAAATAGACACAAAGGCCTGTCTGTAGACACAGCTCCTGAAGCCTTGCTTAAAAGTAATGTCCACTGGGCTGGGGAGAGAGCTAGGTGGTCTAAGCAAGCACAAGGGCCCAGGTTCAGTTCCTGGTACCCAATGTTGTGCCAGCCCACCTAGAGCCCCAGTGCACTGTTCTGGCCACCGAAACTGGGCATGTTGGCACACACCAGTAATCTGAGCACTGGAGGCTGAGACAGGAGGATCACTACAAGTCCAAGCTGCATAGAGAGACCCTGTACCAAATCAATAAAAGATTTTTCAATTTATAAAAAGTACTGTCCACGTGCTTATACATCATTCCACTTTCTCAGATTCTCTTTATGGTAAGCTAAACACCTCTAATGTAAAACACCTACAAAGTTTTACACCTACAAAGCTCCTACAGAGGAGCTTTGGAACCCTTGAGAAGACAGGATTCACACTGAAAATCCCCTTAGGGCTCATTGGAGTGGGAGGCCTTCTTAGCCCAGGATTTCTTTTTCAGCAGCACCAGTCTGTCCTCAAGGTGCTTGTTGCAGAGCTGAGACCTCCACTGTAGTCTGGTGAGCATCTCCTGTGACCCATGAGGCTGACCACATTCCTAGTGCCTGGGCCTTGGTGGCCTGCTTATGGGTGTCAGCCTGTAACTGGGCACTGCTTATTTGTTCAACTGGACATCCTGTGTCCTGAGATATTCCAAGCATGGTGGCCCATGGGGAAGTTATAAGGATAACAAAATCCAATTATGCCAGGAGTTTAAGCTCCAAGAGACAAATGCACAGCATGCCACAGCATCCATCTCATCAGAGCAAAAGAGGGAAAATCAGGCTGAGAGTTAAAAAGCAGGTGAGAGTCGCTTCTCAAGGAAGAGACAGCAGATCAAATGATGAACAGTATACCCCTTCGCTACAGAGCAAGCAAGAGCAGGCGAGGCTGAGGTTATGAGATACAGGGCTGCAAAAATCAAAGGCTACATGTTAAAGACCTTACATTCCGTAGTCAGCTCTTTGGGCTTAACTTGGCGGGGTGGAGATACAGTAGAAGGGTTTGAGTTAGGGGGAGTCGTGCTCAAAGTGGATTTTAGGGAGATAAATCAGACTTCACTGAAGGGAGGAAAGGAGATCAAAGGAATTTGGGATAAGAGGTGAGAAAAAGTATTAGGGAATTTTAGGTAAAGAGCCTGAAAGACAGACCATGAGAACTGGCTTGAAAACATGCATGAAATGAATGGGCTATATCCCAGCTCTCTGGGAGGCTGAGGCAGTAGGATCACAAATTTCAGTCTAGCCTGGGACACCTAGAAATGTACCAAGAACCTGTCTTAAAATAAAAAAGTTTTAGACAGCTGGGGAGATAGCTTAGTGTGAAGGCCCAGGAGTCCTGGGACCAGTGCCAGGAGCCACTCCCTTGCATGGTTAGGAATAGGCTTGTGGAGATTAAGAGGGGAATCAGGCTTTGGCGCACTTTTTTGACCCCTGCTGAGCTGTGGTGACTGCCCAGCAGCATGGTGGAACTTCCAGGGGTTAATGCCAAATCAGATATTAGCTCTAGCCAGGGTTCTAGTCTGCAACAGCCTTAGGAGAGGCTGGAAGATCAAGACTGTCTCTCTCAGTAGCTGAGGATAAAACAAAGAAACTCCTTCTGGAAGGGTGGTCAGCCACCCTGTTTGCCCAAGCCTGAAGGCTTACGTGGAGCAGGCAGCCTGAAGGATGAGCTTCTTTCAGACATATGAGCCCGGGAGACTATGGAAAACAGGGAGGCAGATGATGCAGTCTCACCTTGATGGGCTAACAGCAGGAGAAACAGGTTGCAGACAGTTCCTGGACGACAGCCCACACCACTGGGCTGACCAAAGTCCTGACTTTCCCAAGGCCAAATCAGGACTCCACCGAAACTCCAAGGCTCAATGAGGGGACACACACCTAACTCTGACGTGACAATGGGAAAACAAAAATTACACCTACCCATTTGTCATTTTCAAATCAGGGTCCTCAGGTGTCCCCAGCCTTTGTCACCACAGCCTCCTGGGGTGGGTGCATCCTGCTGTATGCCTGAGCAACCGAAGGAGATGAGAGGGGAAACAAAGGCAGGCGGCTCCCTCCTGCACACACGGCGTGCCAGGGCCCATTTGCACTGCTTATCCCTCCTTGTGACACAAGAATTTTTTAAAAATCAATTTTAAAATACCAGTTGAAAATCCCTTCTCTTGGTGCATATTTGGTTACAGTGGAGTACATCAGACTCCTCTCCTTCCAGATTTGTAATTGTCCTAACAGCAGAGTTGTCCAGAGTGAAATGTTAAACAATTCAAACCTAAAATATTCCAGAAGTAGAGCAGAGGAGCTCAGTACATACAAATAACACAGTATGTAGAACTAGGGAACATACATGGTGGCTCTCTCTCTCTCTCTCTCTCTCTCTCTCTCTCTCTCTCTCTGACACACACATACACACACACACACACACACACACACACGCACACATGCACACAATGCTTGGTGCACTTTTGTGACTGCTAAAACTATAACATCTGGAATGCCATTCTGGAAAACTTCCAGATGTTTTCCATGAGGAACACTTTGTAAAAATTGTTAGCCTTCTAGGCATTTGTGAATTTTGTAAGGAGAGTACACTCCCAGGCCCACATAGGAGCAAATATAGGATTATAAAGTGCTAAATGCTTTTCACAACTGTATAAGCAATAATGCGCTTTGGGTAAATATTGAGGGAAATTATTTTTACAGACTAAGTGAATGGATAGGTTCCAATCTGCAATTAGAATTGCATTTCAGAGAAATCAGGGAATGTGGGACTGCTCATCTTAAGGCAGCTTGTCTGAGAGCCCAAGCCCCTAACCTGGGAAACGTCACACATTCTGGTCATTAATGTCCCTGTTTGTAGTCTTTCCAATGTTGGAATAGGCTAACATGGTTTCATAGCTTGTTATATTTATCTTCCTTTCTGAGGATTTTTATCCGGCATTTTATAAATCCGGCTTCAATTTATGTGTAAGCCTCATAATCATTAGTATTATGTGAAAGAGAAGGAAAGAAATGGGGAGGGGAAAGCTTGGGACAAGAAGAAAAAGCCAGTAGAACAACATTGCCTGAGAAACGCTTGGAAGAATAGTTAGTTTTAAAATGCATAATTTTTAAACATCTTAGAGGGCTCTCCAGAGTTTCTTTTGAAATCAGAAATTATGTGAAGCAAGGAAAGAACCATAAAAACTTATTGATTTCCCAAACCCACTGAATAGAAGTATTTTTAAACCATGATTCGCATAAGGGATACATTTGACACATCAAGAGAAACTGGAAACCAGGCTCCGTGCAGCCACATCAGACCCCGCTTGCGCTGAATTGTTTACCCTTACAAAGTGAAAAGAAATTTCCTTTTCCTCCCTGTTCTTCTCCCTTGAGAATGATTGATTTTTGTCCTTTTCCTCAAAAAAAAAATGATATTCAAATGACTGTGATAGGCCGATCAGAAGTATTTTCTTTTTTATTTTTTATTTTTATTTTTTTTGAGGAACTGGGGATTGAACTCAGGCCCTTGCACTTGCCAGGGAAGCGCTTATTCCACTGAGCCATCTCCCCGGCCCCTAGTCTTTCCTTTTTAATTCTGCACTTTGTCGCCCAACCTCCTTCTGATACGAAGGTTGCCCCAAATTCAGAGAGATCTCGAGCTTCTGGGCCACTTTTGTTTTGAGCTGAGCTAAGGCTTCTCCCTACCATAACAGATCCGGGATCTACACCTACAGGAACTGGGAAAGAACAACAGCAGACCCTTTAGCTAACAGCTAGATGTCCTTCCTGCAGCCTCCCACCATGGAGCCAGAGGAGGCTTAGGGCCAGGGGACCGCAGGCAGATGACAGCTTCTTCTGTGTCTGTGCCTTCTCTGTCATCTCCTTCACCTTCCCTCAGCCTCATCACCCTCCCAGCATTTCCACTCTGAGGGCTTTTCGTGAGTGTAAGTCAATGGCAAAACAGTGGCACAACTGGGGTTGGCAATCAAATAAGACAGGAAAAGCACTCTAGTTTTTTATTCGCTGGAGTGCAGCTCAGCCTGCCCTGACATCTCGGTGTCTGACTGGGACTCATTGAAATCATGGCTGTTGCATCTCAAGGAAAAATACACATATTGCTAGTCACGTTCTGCCCTGCAGCTTCCACCCCATCAGCTACAAACATGGTCCCTAAACACAATGCTTAGGGTACTCTAAGCTCTTGGTTGCTGGTATACAGAAAAGCCAGAAAGCTGAGGTTATCCCAGTTCTACCCCAGGACTGCTTCAAAGACAAAGGGAAAGAAATGAGAAATTGGAAAATGCCCAAAGAATCAGAAACTGTCACAGGGTCAGCCTACCTAGTGTAAATCAGCACACACAGTTCCAGAGGGTCGCATAGAAACCTCATGCTCAGGTTTAATTTGCCCATCCTGAAGTATTTTTCCTAGTAGTGCCAAATGCCATAATGCTCTCTGTCAGTGATTTGAAATTATTCTATAAGCTACATATCGGGTACACTATTGTTAATGAAATGCACACAAGATGATGAACAACTTCCTTTTCCTGCTGGAGCCCCAGCTGCAACCAGTGCCTGGATCCTTCATGCTGTAAATCAGCCCTTTGTACTCCAGGAGGATTCAATGAGCTGCAGGTGTGGGCTTGTGGAAGGCCGCCTGGGATTAGGTAGCAGCATTTGATATGAGATTCCAAATAGCACTGGCAATCTACACGCCACATGCGGCTACAGGCTTTGGAGAAAGCAAAGGAAAAACGCTGATGAAATGTGGCACGGGACCATGGAATGCAATGTCAAACTTTCACATCTGCAGGAAAAGAAAGAGTTCCTAATTTTACAGTGATGATGTCATTGAGAACTCATGACAGTGGAAATGATGGGCCAAGGTTTGCGAACTTAAGCACTTAGGAGGGTGCTCGTGGAAGGTTGAGTTTTTCAAGGGATAGTGTAGGTTTCTGTGGAAGGCTGATTTGTCTTCCCTGCCTGAGGCACCATCTGGTGTGTGTGTGTGTGTGTGTGTGTGTGTGTGTGTGTGTGTTTGCACGCCTATGTGAGTGAGCACACACATTTGCACATGGGCTCTGCAGAGGGAAAAAGAAGTTGCATTTGAGAGGCTCTGCTTTGCACAGGGATATAAAGCTGATACTTTGCATGCCAAATGGGTCCTTGGAAATAGGCTGTCTCTGTGTAATTTAGCATAAAACACTGCTAACTGTCCTTAACAATATATTTATAAAAGATTGATTTCAGACACTCTGAAAATTCAGCAGCCAAGAAAAACTATCATAGATGCTCACTTTCTTCCCAACGTGAACTACCAGAAAGACTTCTTTTTAATTTTTTTTTTCTTTTTGAGGCTGAGGAGACATAAAAACAAATCTGGTATTGTGATTAGCATACAAATAAAATATATTGAAAAAAACAAATCTTTAATTTTTAAGAGTCTGTTTTTCATTAGCTTATCTTGATAGTTTAAGTTAATCATTATTTTCAACCATATATGATTTAGATATTATGTCATTAATTCATGTACAGTCCATCTGAGTAATGATTGTGGTTTTCTACTTTACAAATTCATCTACTTCACCAAGAAACCAAGAGTCAAATTCCATGCAACATCTGGTTTCCATTGAATGTAATTGCCATTTGCAGAGTTATAATCATGTGTTATTGTAAGGACCACAGTGTCAATCACTCTCCTAATGGGGAAAATTCAATGCCTAAATACCTGCGAGAACAAGAAGCCGACTTAAACAGGTGCATGCAGGCACTGGGCTTTGAGTAGAATTCTAGCCTACCCATTTAAATAAATCATTTTAAGGAGAAACAATATTCTTTCCATCCCCTGTAGCAAGGGAAAGCATAAAATCCAGGGCTTCAATCTCCCATGCTCACTTCCAGTACTATATCAAGTTTAATCTTTTAAAAAATGTACAAACATGTCCATATCATAACAGTTCCTTATACTCAGTGCACTAGAGGGAACTCCCCACGGCCAGGCAAGATTGTTGAAAACTTTCTGGATAGGCGGCTGTCTCCTGATGCTTGCTGCCTTACCTGAAGCCAGTTGTCTTTCTACAATGAAAATAAGCTTGGTTTGATGTGAGGAAGGTATTAAACTGCTCCAACAACCCAGTCCTTTACAACTCTAGGGACTTTTGGGGAGGATAATCACATAAGAGGTGGAAGAGATTGCAAAGCCCTCGCTGCCAGGGTGCGATATATGAGCAGTTTATGGCCCAGGGAACCACAGTTCCCCGACCTCGATCCTCATTATGTTTACAAGCCGAACCTTGTTTGAACTGGTAAATGTTTGATTATTCACTCAGAGAACATTTCCTAAGGTAAAAATAACACAGCAGGAATTGTACTGGGATGCAAAGATGAATACGGTACAATCCCCAGGGTGCGAGAACAGATGAGACTACAATACAGAGCTCATCACCTAAATCAGCACAAGTATTAAAGCAGCTGAGATGGAACATCTTGTCCAGCCTGGTTAACCAGTAGTGATCAGCACAAGAGGGCTTCCTGGGCGAGATGACCGCTTAATCCCAGTTTTAAAGAATGCAAATAAATGGCAAGATTTCTATAACTTAGTGGCTGAAACTTAAATGTCATTCATTTTGGTCCCTGAGAAAGAAATGTTTATATGGAAAGAAAGGTCTTGATTGGACAGAAATACTATAAATGTGAATTTGTATTCATTCACCTGTGTATTGAATGTAAGGGACATATAATTTTCTATTGCTCATACTTTTTTTTTCCTCTTTAATATATGTAGGAATTAGGACAGAAAGGAGAAGCAGGAATCACCCAGAGCGGCTTGCGTCATCTTTGCATTGTTGTGACAGCATCTTGCAGCTGAGGACCACAAAAGCTTGCAAATACTCATAGCCTTGGTGCTCGCTCGACTGCCTTTACGTTCATGAATTGTACTACTCAGCACACTGTGACACAGGACTTCTGTCCTGGCATGTGCTGTTTGTGCAGTACTGAGAACATAAGCTAGAACTTGTCGGTGTCCTTTGCTTCCAGATTCATTTTCCTTGCCAACAAAAATAGTCTGCTTTGTACTCATTGTCTTTGGTACTTAAACATACCTCCCAGAACCAACATGCGGCAGGGACTAGCATACCACTGCACCCTCTACTTTCTTGTCACAGTAAACTAGGATCTTGCCAAGTACCCGATCAGTCCATCAAGGTGCCCATCTTTTCTTTTTGCTTTTTTTTTTAAAAATGTATTTAGTATGGGGTCTTACTACACAGCTCAGACGCATAGTGATCCTTCCTGTTTTTCAGCCTCCCAAGAGCTAGGATTACAGGCGCGTGCCACCACGCCCAGTCTCAGTCTGGTCTCAGCGCACCCTGGGGGCAGGACACCCCACACCCCCGCCCCTCGCAGGCGGGAAGGTGCTGGTCTTACAGCTCCTGGTGGTACTAAGTATGGAATCCAAGTCTTCAGCTTCCATTCCTCAGACTTAGTGGTTTACCCTGCACAGCCTCTCAGCTGGATAGCAGAGAGGAGAAGAGCTTAGCACCTGGCCCGGTAAGGCTGTCTGGCATGATGGGATGAATGAACCTTTTCAGCTCTCAATAGAAAAGGCTTTTATCCAGAAAATTCAAACCAAGAGTTCACATTCTGCACAGTCTCTATCATGCATTTTGTAATCATGTTCACAACATATTTATTCTCACCATCTCTCTCTCTTCCAAGCAGCATGTTGAGGGTTTCAACACACCCTGAGCACATCAGCCATGCAGCTGTTGAGGTAACACAGCAACGCTGAACATGGCAAGAGAAGGCAGCCCAAAGTGGGTAGGTGCTGGTAGAGAAAGAGGTGGATAACTCATAAGTAACAAAATAAGAAAATTACAGTGACCTCCAAGACAAGCCTGTGAAATGATAAAGACAGCGCTAGGGAGTAGCTGTGGCTCTGGACCCAGGGGTCCTGCCTTCACGCATTGGTCTGTGGCCTCAGTAAGCCCCCATTACATCATCAGCCCAACAGGAGTCGCAGCCTCCACCCCACACAGCCCACACACTTGCTGAAAGAATGGCTAAAAGTGTCTGATACAAAGCTGCACGAAGTATAATGCTCTGAGCAAATACAGGGAAGTTATTATGATCACTGACAAATTGAGAGGTGCTTCCCTTTCCAGCCAAGGTTGCCAGAGATTGGTTTATAGCAATAACATCTGTCAGGTTGAGGCCTGCTGAAGATCCTGAGCCCAGCGAGGCAGGAATCCAACTGCAGGGATCTCTGAAGTCCAGATGAAGACTGCTGCTCAGAAAACTCCTGTTGCGTTCCTGTTTTTGTTTATTGCTTTTTAAAAGAGACAATGATTGAAACCCAAGGAGACTTTGAGGCTCCTGCCAAGCTGAATCCATAGCTTCCAGAATGCCCAAGGGTCTGCTGTGGCTCACACAGCCATGAACAGTGACAAGGACACAGCACAGAACATTTCCATGAAGGCTTTCCAATCTCATGTCCTAAGGCCCGTTGGGAGGCAACTCACTAGCCTATTTATCCTCAGAGTCAGATTCCAGCACTCCTTCTTTTCTGGTTTAAGGAACTAGTTTGTGATTACTGGGAAAGTCTGTGCCCCCAAAATGCACACATATGTACACCAGCTTTGGTCAGTGCGATGGATAGCTGAGTAACAACATGGAAGATGGAAGATCTTTGAATGTACTTTTTCCCAGGAAATTCCTCCTTCACAAGCTTCAAAGATAGTGGTACCAGCCACAGCTGCGGGAAAGATCCTCCTCGGGATTGGCTGTCAGGTATCTGCGATTACGCCATGTTGTATCAGTTGTCAGGCAGGGGGCCTTGGGTACATTTCATGATTTTTGGTTCACACTTCTGTAGAATGGGAACAATATTTACACCGATGATACTTCATGTGATTGGCATCATAATTAAATATGTGATGTGTTTGGCAACATAGCACAGTGGATTAGCAAATGTTCAAGCTACCTGCCCTCGTCCTGTGAGTAGCCACGAGCCACTGTGCATGGCTCTGCCATAGAGTAAGAGCTGCCACTTTGCCATGAGCTTGCATTGCTCAGCTGTTAGCGCACATGGCTCCCACAATGGCCAGTGTAGGCATCAGCCTCGCCAGATGTTACTCAGGACCAAAGCCGTAGGGCCAAGGCTTAAACCCAGGGCACCTGGCTCCAGAGTCTGTGTCCTAAACCACTGTGCTATCCTGTGTTTGCACAAAGAAAAATATGACAGTGTGAGGTGTTCATTTTGGAAAAAGTAAGACACTCAGATCTGGGTTTCTCTGATGTTTTCTTCTGGTTAGATGCAGGTTGTGCCCTTTGGGCGGGCGTTCTCCAGACCTAATGATGCATTCTTCTTCATGCTGCATTCTTCTTCATGCGTCACATTAGCAAACAAGAGCTATTTGTTGCATTACTAGTAATGCAAAAACACACCTTTTAAAATAATGATCTTCTTTTACAATGTAGCACATCTCCCCCGCTGCCCAGGAATCTCCCTGTGGGCAAAGCGGGGCTCCGTCTATGTGCACATCCTCTGCCACACCTGATGTAGCACTGCACCCTCTGTGCTCAGGGTGCACTGGCTCAGTTTTCTCCTTTGATCCCATACCTCATGGTCATCATTTCATGTTCACGCCATGTAATGCTGGAACAAAGGCAAAACCTGCCTGCTCCTTCCTTCATGCATTCTGCACCCACAGTGTCCACTCAATTTTTGGAGCCCAATTCCCATTTCAGGTCCTAAGTGAGGCCCTGGGGGAGTGCAGAGGAAAGTAAGGCACAGCTGTCCTGCCCTCCTGCCCTCTGGGGGATGGCATTGCTGAAGCAACCCTGGAGCAGACAGATCCTGAGATGCCCGCTCTTCTTCACTCACCCTGACCTCTGTTCTGTCCACTTTCTTCCCCTTTCTCACCCCACCATATTCCAATAATCAGGACCCTGTTGTCTGTTTACCAACTACTAGTAGTCCAGTACCATAGGCTTCTAATAATAATCTGTTTCCTTCCTCAAAATAAGATTGCTTATTCTTAGCCATTTCCCAAGACCAGGGTCTTAATTAAACAAGGACAGCCTCTGCTGACAGGAAGGTCAGGAGCAGGGAGGGGTTTCTGGGCAGCAGAGTCAGTCAGGACACCCTCTCATGCTGTGTGCATGCATGTGCGCATGCGCGTGTGCATGCGCGCGCGGGCGCGGGCACACACACACACACACACACACACACACACACACACACACAGTGGATGCCCCAAACCTTGGCTCTGTGAATATGACCTCTATAAAGAACTGGGTCCACCGCTGCCCCAGGAGGACACAGAAGTATAAGGCAGACACCCTTCCTGTTATTTCAAGAAGCACTTTAGCAAGGAAGAAAAAGAAGAAATGTGATTTGACACTATTTTGTGTCATCTAAAGCATCTTTGGTTTTATTCTTAGACCTAAGTAGAAAATACACAAGCAAATGACTTTATTTATTAAAAGCCTAGTTCTAGAAAGAGCTGAGTTCAAGATAACCCAGTAAACCATGCTGCCTGCTCTCCTGGAATTTATAAAATTTCCTGCCTCCCCACCTGACCAGCAAGTACAATGGCATTTGACATACTTATCAACACACCATCATCTGCTGATATGTCCTTACCTGCATTTGACAAAAACGCATGTCCAATAACAGCCAATGATTAATGGGAAAACTCAACAAAAACTACTACTTCCAAAGACTGTGGCTTCATTCCATGGGGACAAGGCGGATGTGGTGTCCCTGGTAGCCCTTCAGGCAGATAGAGGCAGAAGGAATGGAGGTTAAGAACCCACTGGCCTTCAGCACAAGCTCCAGTGCTTATAAGAGACTGAGGGTAAATTATGTAACAGGCCAAATAAAGCTCATCTGTAAACCTGCATATTAGTAGAACCTGTTTCAAAATAGTACCAAAGAGGTCACTCTCTGTAAACTGACTGAGTGCCACTGCCAGGCAAGTAGTGAGGACTAAGAACTGATGGCATTATTCAGATGTCTGTGCCTTATGGAACCAAGAGCTGAGAATCTCTCTCCACCCACGACATCAGTGTGTGGTCCTCAGTATGCAGCCCTCCAGCAAACTCCCACTGACCCTGTGGCTTAGAAACTGAGGCTTCTGAATCAAAAAATGGAAGGGGAAGTGGCACGGGGACAGTGCTCCTGGCCTAAAGGACTTAGGGACCCTCCGTAAGGTACCACAAGCCTCCAGAAGACAAGAGCCCTGGGTGCTGTCAGAAGCGGCACATATTTCACCATTAAAAAAGATTTTAATTACTTCTGTGTTAGAATTCGAGAAATGTGGGCAAATTTGTGACTTTTTCAGTTAATACACTTAGAATTTTTTTAAAGTTTATATTTTGTCTCTTTTAACTTATTTGAGGGTAATTTAGTACTTCAATCACGAAGTCCTCTTGGACTTCTGAGCGTTGTCTCTCAGTTCCGTTGCTTCTCATTTTTGCCCTAGGTGTACTTTGTTTTTACTCTGAATGCTTTAGCATTTGTATACTTGTCTTTGCTTTGCCATGCTTCCTTTTTAAGTTACCTTCGACTGCATTAATCATGTTCATCTCCTCCTTTGGAAACGTTGTTCTGGTGCCTCCCATCCTTTCATTTCTTATCTCTAAATTTTAAGATTTTTCTCCTCTAATTCACTTGATTCTGTAAAACTCTGATTTCTAAAATTTCTGTGTTTCATCATTTGTCTTGTGATTTCATCTCCGTCAACATTTTTGTCTTAGCACCTGCCTATCATGTCAAGCGTGAGGTGACAGGAAGGTGACAGGGAGCTGTGGTGACAGGAAGGGAGGGATCCAACATCCTCACCCCGCCTGCTCTCCTGTGTGTCCCTCTAAGGCCTCTGGATTGGTCTCTCCTCAGTTCCCATGTCAATCCTAGCAATGTCTCAAGCTAAGTAATGAAGCCATCAGGCTGCAATCCCTTCCTGGAACAGTAGTAATACTTTTGCGTATACACCATGCACAGTCTCTCTCTTCTAAGGGGAGCTCATGGCCCAGTCTGGAGTTCTCCATAGCCAGCCCTTGGAGTGCAGATGCACAGCACATTATACAATGACACACACCTAACCTGGAAGACGGTCTTGTCATCTTGTGGAGTGGACTTTAGAACTTTGTCACCATCTTGTATAGAAAGCCCAGGTCTGGTACCAAATAAAATTAAGAGGGATAGGATAAACTGTGTTCTAAAATGCCAGTGGTAGCATCCAAATGCTATAATAGACAGCTTAGTTGCCAGGGACTTAACTGAACAGTAAGCCTTTCAATGCCCTTTCATTTTCCCCATCTCCTCTATGCTAATATGTAAGCAACAAGGAAAGAATTCTCCAAGACACATAGTAAGAGGAAGAGCAGGAACTGAGACCAAGATTTCCTGGCTGGCTCTATCCCAGAGTTCTTCCTACTGTGTCAAACTGTCTCTTAGTGTTTCCCCTAGGAAGACCCTCCACGCCAGCTGGAAG
This sequence comes from Octodon degus, assembly GCF_000260255.1. NCBI lineage: Eukaryota > Metazoa > Chordata > Mammalia > Rodentia > Octodontidae > Octodon > Octodon degus. The sequence continues at coordinate 13,450,717 of NW_004524595.1, read as the reverse complement.
AGCATACCTGCCTGTCAGCATGATTTTAGGAGCCATAGCCCACCTGATAATTGGGTCCTAGAATTCATTTCCATCTTAGCGAGAGAACAGAGAACATCCTGACTTCAATCCATCTTTCTACAGTGCAGAATTAACAGGGGTGAAGTCAAGACAGCATGAAGTGATTGGGTACTTGTATGATACGAGATTTCCTGAGAGGAAGAAGTAAGACTGGGAATATGGATGTCAAACAACCCACCTCCTCTCCCCCCAGATGACTCCCTATAAAGGTCTGCCTCGCCAGAATCTGACTCTTGCTACTCACGGAGCTCCATCATGAGGCTTCAGCTCTTATGTTTCAGTGTTTGAAAAAGTTGCTACAGAGGTCCTACTTTTCCAAACTTAGTCTTTAAACAATATATCTATGTCCACTATCTGGGACAAAACTTAGCCTCAAGGCCCCAGGTCACTGAACATGTACAACATTGATTGAAACATTTTGTGGAACAAACAAATTAACTTCCTGAATGAAAAATACAACCTCACCTATTAGAGAGAAGGAAATCCCAAATGTAAAATTTATCTCTAATAGTCTATCAGGAAAACCCCTGAACTCAATACCCCTTTTGCCTATTGAATAACACTAATCCTGCGCAATCACTCTTCGGGAACACTGCTTGTCTCTAGTTTGACTCGAGCTTGTTAAAACTAACCCATTTTTCTTCTATGAAAGATGTAATCAGTAGTAAGGAAACTAGAACTTTGGTGATCCTACTAATCAATCTATGTTCCACAAATGAAAACACTCCCCATTTGGTAATTAGTTTCCAATGATGAAGTAATTAAATATTGCACTCTGAATTCCCTCTGCTCTGCATCTGGGGCTTCATAAATGCTGCATTTCCTGGTCCCCAGTGTACTCTTGGGTTATTTATAGCTGGACTTTACTGGCTTTCTGAAACTCTGTCTAAGCAGCACAAAGGCAATGAGAAACTTGACAATTAAGCGTTGCACTTGATTATTACCGTCGGCCAGGCCAGGTACAGCAGATACCTGATCCACTCTTGGCCTGAATCATCAAGAAAACATGATCACACAGTTCAGCATAGATTTGAGGAGTCTGAGACATAAAAGTGCAAGCCAATTTTTTTCCTATTTGACCTTGATGAGGTGCTTTGGGGAAATGAGAGATGAGCCCAGGTCTTCCAAACAGATGTCTGTCTCGATTTGGTCCATGGCAATGACTGTCTCCTAGAATTCTCTTATTGACACGCGGCACTTATAGCCAATGGAGGAAAGAAAAATGCCAAAGCCTAATGATTCCAAAATGCACTTTTAGTCGCCTGATCAAGATGGAGTGAGACGTGTTACCCAAACCTATTTCTTACCACTTATTCAAATAATTGGCTATTGTAAATATATAGGGCAGAAATTGAGGCCAAAAGTTTTTGTTACAAAATCTTTAATCTTTTTCTTCACATGCATGATCAGTCATCAACTGGTTATTATCAGGAGACATGAAAGGATCCAGAATGAGCAGTCATCAAGTCTGAAAGGCTAGAGGCAGGGGTTACAGGAAATTCTTGGTACTGTCTCAAAGTTACCCCCAGTCAAACTATTTCCCTTTGGACAACTGCCATTAGCAGCATGTGATCATGTTCATTTTTCAGGTCCCTATCATGGTTCTAATTCTTCAAGTTTTGGAATTTTTAAATGGCAGCCAAAGCTTCCTGCCCCTAAAAGATTTGCAGTTCAGAAGAGAAGTAGGAGAGCAGGAAGAACACCCTTAATGCATGTGCTTTTCCAGAAGGCCCCAGAGAGCACAAATCATGTGCTTTGCCCTAAAGGAAATGCTAACAATCAAGGCATAGAGTAAAGGAAGTAAGAGCCACCTCTCTGTTAAGAGGAAAGGTTAGTGACGAGTTCAGGGGAAAGAATGCTAAGCTATGTGGCAGAAACCCTGGAATTAAACCTTAGGTAGAGCACCCAACAACCACACACCATGCCAACTCAAGAGCTCCTTCAGAAATGACATGTTCTTCCAGCCGAGTGGTTGATTTCATGTTCCCTCAGGTTTTCCCTTCAGTGATGTGCTGTATTTCCAGGAAAACTCAGCTATTCATGGCTTTGTAATTTTTGACAGGATTCCTCGCCCAAGCTCTAGGGAACCTATCTCTAAGATACAGTTCAGTTTTCTTCCCAACAAAAGGATGACCTGGTATGGCTATATATGAGGGTTCACTAGAGAAACAGAAGCAGCTGAACATAAAAGCTTTCTTATGAGGAAGGACTCATAAGATTACAGATACAGAGACGTCTGTAAGCTGAGACCCAGGTCAGCCTGGACAGTCTGAAAACCTAGGAATCAGCCTGATGGCAGGAAAAGAGGTCCTGATGTACCTCAGCTCCAACAAGCAGGCCAAAAAGGAAGCAAACTTCTCCTTCCTCCATCATTTTGTTCTATTTGGGCCCTCAAAGTATTGAATAATGCTCCCAAATATGAGAGAGGCTCATTTGCTTGACAATCTACTCCTCTAGCGCTCATCTTATCAGAAACACCATCACCAACACAATAGAAAATAATGTACAACAAAATAGCTAAGCATCTGCTCGAGTTGTGTTAACACACGAAGTTAGCCACCGGAGCACTTTTGACACTGAAGACTCAGTTTCTTTATCTGCAGTTACAGTGAAGAGGCTTTCCTGTGATGATGTCCTTACTATCAAAGAGATAAAGTATTGTAAGCACTTCATAAACAATAAAACCAGGGCCAGTGAGATAGCTCAGTGGATCAAGCACCTGTTCAGGCAAGCACAGAGATCGGGGTTCAATCCCTGGCACCACAGGGTGTGCTGACACACATCCATAATCCCAGTGCTGGGAGGCTTGAAAACCGGAGGATCACTACAATTCAGAGCTGCACAGAGAGACCCTCCACAAAATACAACAGTAAAACCCCTACAAGCACATATCTATTTTTTCCCAGTTTACCAAATACAACTGCCAGCATCTATTGACTACTATACTAAATGACCAACCAATAGAGGCTAGTACTAGTGATAGTAGACTATTTAACCTAGTAGACCTGATTTGGAATGATCTTGTATATTACCTTAAGTCAGGTATGATGTTTAAAACAAGATCATCGTCTTGTATTTTGTTTGTGGGAGTCTGCATTTGATTTTTAATTATGACTTTAGGGAGAAAGAAACTCACTACATGAATTCATTAAGTGGAGAGCTTCAGAAAACTAGGTCTACAAAAAGCTACAACTCTTGTTGCATAGGTCCTGCTTTACCTTGCTCTTAACCATCCAGTAGAAAAGTATGAAGACGAAATATAGGAAATAAAGCCATGCTGTTATGTTGAGCTGTGGGGGACTCAGGTCAATAATTTCTGACATTGCCAGTTAAACAGAAGACCCAATGCTATTATTGGCTACTGGACTCTTTTAGAATATTTTGCTGAGTTTACACACCTATAATATTCAATAATGGAACTTAGAAAAAATGGGGTATACCGATGAATGTCCATTTTGTATTTGTGTATTCCAAGTGGTTAGGATAGATATATAGTTGCCTTCTCTTAATGAATAGAATGATTTGTTCTAATGGTGTTTGTAAATAGCTTCACAAGTCCACTTCTTGTACAGCAATTAACCACTAAGAGGAATATATGCAGTGCATTATTTATTGAAACTGTACTTCCGATTGGATTTGAAACTGACTCATTGCTATCTGTTTATCAATAAAACATTGAAAAAAAATTAAAAACAAAAGAAAACTAAGTCTATCTATGCCTGCATTTGCACAGGTTTAATGGTTGATGCAGTGTGACAACTTGAGAGTTTAGATATTTAATTCAGCAGGGGATCAGGGTCCTTCCTTGGAAACACCTTCATCCTGTGCAAGAGGAGGGCAGGGAGATTGTGTGGGTGCTGTATCTGCCCTAGGGGATGGCAGCCTGCTTCTAATATAGAAGGGGAAAGAAGGCTTGTTTCCTCCCTTTTTCTCTTCTTTTGCTATCTTCCGCCTTGAACTGTTTCTCCTGTGGTATGCCACCCTGCCTTGGAGTCAGCTAAGTATGGGCTGAAACCCCTACAAACTGAGAGCTAAATAAACCTTTCATTCCTTAATGTTGGGTGCCAGGTATTCTGTCCCAGAAAAAGAGAACAGTAACTAAAACAACAGGAAAGGGGATACTTTCAGAGTTTAAAATCTTTTAAACAATCCATGAGGAAGAAGTGCTATGATATACTTTTCAAAATTATCTGAACATTTGATTTAAACTTTTCAGTTACACTGAACTTGAAATATTTGCTTTGTTTAACATTTGCCAAAAGAAAAATAGAATTTACTTGTTGCTTTGGTAGCCACCACTACATGTGAGCACCTTTCCTGTTGAATTTCAGGTGAATTTGGGATATTGAACAATATCCCTGAAAGAAAAATTAAAAGCCCCTCCCAGGGAGCAGTCAGGTGTCATAATATCAAAGGTAAAAAATTCACGGGATGCCCGAATAGTTCAGCAGATTAAAGCACTTGCAAGCAGGTGCAGGGCCAGGGTTTCAATCCCCGGCCCTGCTGTGCCAGCGCCACCCCCGGGGCACGCTGTGACTATGATTAAGACTGGGTGTGGTGGCACACACTTGTAATCCCAGCACTTGGGAGGCTGTAAGCAGGATAATCACTACAAGTCTGATCTAATAGTGAGACCCTGAACACCCTGTAGACGCTTCCCTAAAATACAGAAAAAAGTAACTGTATTTAAAGCAGCAAAAAATAGCAGCTGCCATTTATTAAACAATTACCTACCAGTTGCCAGAATGTGTTCTACACATTTTACACAAATCATCACATTCTGTCAGTGGCTCCATAAGTCCTTTAACTCACAAAAGATGGAAATCTGAGATGGCCAATGAGAATTAGTAAAGAGAAAGAATTTACTAGAATCACATATGATATGGTGGTGGGCTTCCCCATGGACACAGAAGCCCAGGGAAAAACAACAGAAGTGCCTACTTCACAAACAGAGAAGTCCTGTGAGTGGGGTTCATGGCAATTATATACACTTTTAATAAAACATTAGCGTGTGTAAAAGGCAGGTGGCAATCACACAGCGTATGCACCAGCATAAAGCAATCATTGAATGTGGCTGCATGGTTTATGTGTCTCACTTGCTCGCTCTCACTCTCATTCTCTTACTCTGTCTTGTCTAGCAATGTGCACTTCCTCACTAAAAAGAGTGTCTCTTTTTAATGTAAACAAGGTCTTAATTACCTTAGGTCAGGTCTCTGTGGCAAAATTGACATCTATAAATTCAGAGCCTTCCTCTTTTTTTTCTTAGGTAAAGAATAGGGTGAGGTACAGTGACACAGGTTTGAAAGCTTTTCCTGGTGCAGTTTCACAATAAGTGAGTAATGGTTTTAGAGTTCAAAATAATGTTGCTTCCAACCCTAAACAATATTGAACATGATGTAGTTAAACCAGTTAATCAAAAGATACTCTGTAAATCTTATGTCTCGGTGGCCCCCCAAATCCTCATGCCAAGGAGAATTAGTAAAGAGAAATAACTTACTAAAATCATACAAGATATGGTGGCACACTGTCCCACAGACATAGAAACCCAGAGAACAACAGCAAAGAAGCCAGCTTCACAAATAGAACATAGGTAGAGATTTTCACAGGTGGCTGGATCTAGAGTGAGTGACTGTGGGACTGATTCCTGCTGCAATTCTAGGATCAAAGGCACCAGGATTAAGTCTAGGAGTGTTACCCTAAGTAATCTGGATAAGCTGTAAGACAGAGATACAGCTGTGGTTGTCCCTTGTTGCTTTGCTACCTTCTGCCTACCATGACTGTGAATTTTTGAAACAAATTTAGAGTTCTTTTCTGTAATTTTATTGAGAAACAAATAGCAATGAGACAGTTTCAAATCAAATTGGTGGGACAGTTTCAATAATTAACACATTGCAGACATTCTTCCTAGTGGTTAATTGCTGTACAAGATG
>NW_004524595.1:13408913-13430234 GCF_000260255.1 Octodon degus | reverse complement strand
CAAGTAAAGCCAGACCAGAAAGTAGCCCAATTCAGTACAAAGCTGTGCAAATTTCCATTTTTACAACTTTGGGGGAGGTTGAAAATGAATCATCGAGTGACTCAGCTACTGCTGGTGGATCTTGGGAGCCAAGGAAGTTGTGACAGTGAGACAGAGCAATATATGACAGCCAGAGGTGTAGAATGAAGACCTTGATTCAGGCAAAGAAGAAAACAATAAGGTAAATAAACGCTTGACTGATCAAAGCCTAATAATGGCCATGAACACCTGAACGAGCCAATGTTAGAACAAGGTCAGAAAATGTTAGTAGGTTCTTTCCAGGGGTGAAGCCTATTGGGTGGAATACCAACTCTGTAGCTAACAATGGAAATGGTATAACTGATGATATGCCATAAGATGACATAAAATACACTAATAATGAAATACAAGAAAATATTCTATATGTGCCAATAGTAATACTCAAAAATATATTTATCATGACACCTCACTATCTGAACTAAACACATTCATAATAAGACTCTATCAGCCTAATTGTCAGAATCTAAAGAATTTATGGAAAGGTGACAGATGTAGTGTTGGGATTTTTAGAACAATGATACTCAAGAGATTTGGCTTTCTTCAGAATTCCCTACATTTTGATGACAAGAAGACCCTCCAAGAAAGAAAAAAATCCACTTATTTGTTGAAAGCTTTGTGTTGAACTGTCAAGCAATTTATACACTGTCCAAATGTGTGACAATTAATGAAAAACTTGCATCATTTCATGGTTGTTGAAACTTTCAGCAGTATGTGCCAACTAAATCCTCCAAGTATGATATAAAAATATATACCCTGGTAAATGCAAAAAAAAACTCTTAAACCCTGAATTTAAAAATTTATCCTGGAACTCAGTCATCAGCTTTTTATTTTTTCAGTAGTAAACCATATGATGCTGTGAACAGACCTGTTGCACCTATTTCAAAAAGCAACCCAAATGTCACATTTGACAATTGGCTCGCTAGTTACCCATTGATGTTAAATTTCCTAAAAGAATTCCAGTTAACCAACACAGGAACTATTCACAAAAAGAAAGTTGAGATTCCTGAAAAATACTGTGATTTCACAATAGACAAATGTGTAGTACAATCGTTGGATTTTAGAACGATATTGCATTGGTCTCCTATCTGGTGAAGAAAGACAAAGTGGTATTGATACTCCCAACCTTATGCCAAGATGATAAGATTGAAAGTGAAGCTTGGAAGAGTGGCACATGCCTGTAACCCCAGCAGTTAGGAGACTGAAGCAGGGTGATCCCCTGCCTTCAAGGTCAGCCTGTGCTACAAAGGTAATTCCAAGTTAACCTGGACTACATTATGGCAAAGAAAAATGAAGTAGTATTGATACTGTCAACATTAAACCATGATGATTAGATTCATAGTAAGACTGGGCATGGTGGTGCATGCTTGTAATCCCACCACTCAGGAGACTGAGGCAGAAGTATCTTGGAAATTCAAGGTCAGCCTGTGCTACGTAGTGAGTTCAAGGCTAGCCTGGACTACACAGTGAAACACTGTCTCAAAACAGACAAACACAAAAAAGATTGAGAGTGAATCCTTAAGAGATGAAATCACAAATCATCACATTTTTACAATGAAAGGAAAGGCAGAGTAATGTAGACAAGTTACGCAGCAACTATGATGTCACTCAAAACACAAAGCATTGTCCAGTCATTTACTTGATCCTAAATTCATCAGGCACTAAATAGTTTCATAGTTTATAAAGAAAATAAAAAGCACAAGATATCACAGAGACATTTTCTTACAGGATTTGAACCGAAATTGATAAATGATCAATTTCAACAAGGAACAATAATGTATATCTGCCCAAAGAATTCCTCAAGACAATTCTGGAGCAGATCTGTGAACATTCAAATGAAACATCACAAGAACTTCCCAAAACAACAGGAAGACCAGCAAGATGTCACGTATGTCCTACCCAAGAAGATGGGAAAACAAAACACACATGCTGCTAATGTAAGCGAGATTTGTGCATCCGATTGTCCTGTGTGAAGACTGTCAGGTGAACATGAAGTCAAGATTATTTCTGTGGCAGAGTTTTATTTGTACTGTCATTGTAGTTCATATAGAATTTATTTCTGCTGTTAGTTTTTAGATTTAGTAAGCACACCATTGATGTAGAAAATGTTATATATTCTGAATGTTGAATGGATATTTAGTACTTTATTTTATTGATACTTCATTTTCCTGTTAAGCAGATATTGTATAATAGCATAGGAAGCTCCTGACAAAAGAGGAGGACAACAGAGGTGACAAGCGTGGCCTGCATGTGGGAAAGGTGAGCTAAGCTGAGCACACGTGCTGGCGATGTACATGATACATGTGCATGGAGCATGTCGTTATCATGTGTGATAACTGGAGCAAAGGTTATGTGTGTGATAGAGCTCTGTTTTTATTTTCATTGTACTTCACATAGAAATTTGTTTCTGCCTTTTTTTAGATAGTCTAAGCAGGTAAATAGCTAATGTTGATGCTTCTTCTATGCACTCATTACATACTTAAAAACAATATTTAAAATAAATAAATTTAAAAATTACAATTAATAGTCAAGGAAGTAAGTTTAAAGATACTACAGTGGGGGCTGGGGAGATAACTTGGTGGTCTAAGTGCCCGCCTGGCATGCACAAGGAGCTGGGTTTGATCCCTGGCACCGCATGCCATGCTGGCCATTGAAATGGGGCATGGTGGCACAAGCCTGTAATCCCCATGCTAAGGAGGCTGAGACAGAAGCAACACTATGAGTCCAAGCTGCATAGCAAGACCCTGTACCACATAAATAAATAAATAAATTACAGTGTATTAGGTATGTTTTCCTAAGTAATTAATATATAAATGTTTATCATAATTATACAATATATAGACCTTGTGATGTTTTCTCCAAGTCCTACGCAGAGGTCTCTGAGTCTATGTATTTGTCTGTAAGCATATTTTCATTTCCTGAGTGAAAATATTTGGAGAACACATGAGAAGAATGGTTTCTATCTAATTTCTTGTTTTGGAAGGGTGAGCTTAGACTCTGGGGCTCCTACTTCTCACCACCCCAGTGCTGTCAGATAGCAAGCGCTCTTGGTGTTGTCCGAGCACACATCCTCATCTCCATCTTCCCTAAACTGCCTGTGTCCTCTGTCTTGTCTCTGGTCCTTCCGAGGCCCAACTGGCAAGCCGTTGGCTTCCTCTCTCCTATGTATTCACTGGAATGTTCTCATCCTTCAAAGAGCAATTTAAACACCTTCCATGAACAGATGTGCTGAGCCTCAGGCTATGTACATCTGACTGTTTTGATGGTCCTAATCCCAGTCAACTTCAAGCGTTTCCTCAGAGGACAATAATCAGTTCAGTTCACCCAGCTCTTGCATCCCTACAAGCAGGTAGAGTAAGAGACTACTTCTAATCCCACCACTGAGGATTTTTTACAAATCCTTTTGCCCATAGAAAATGCCTTGTAGCTCTTTATCAAATTATCAATGGGTTAATTGATTGTAGACTTCCAATGCCTTCTTTTATTGTTGTTTATTTGTTTTTTGTGTTGTTGTTTTTTTTTGTTTTTTGTTTTTGTTTTTTTTTGCAGTACCAGAAATCAAACTCTCAAGACCTTGCACCAGGTAGGTGCTTATGCCTCTCAGCTATCTCCCCAGCCTCCCAAATGCCTTCCTTTAAGTACCTAAGTTCCTAGATCTATACAAGAGGCAGTTGTACCTCAGGAAGGTGGTGTGCCCCAACAGTACCTTCCCCAAACAAGAGCTAGGTAGCCTCATGGGGTTACACAACTACCAAGTGGTAACTCTGATACTGAGCCTGAACAAGGCCAGTACTGTTCAATCTTAATTTCTCTGAAGCTCATTGTAAATGTGCTTCACAACAAAAAGAGCACAAGAGTGCAAAGGCTTCATGATTCTAATATCCTTTAACTGTCCGCATGTCAACTCTGAAATAATTTCCAACAAATGTACTGTGCAGTTTTGAACTCAGGTGGCCTCACAATGAATAAGCTGCTCTAAAAGTGTGTAAGAGGGATCTAAAGGTTAGTGGCCCTCTCAGTCTTGGGCAGTTTAGCACATGCTCTCTCAGTCTGGATAGCACAGCACTGTGTGAACTGCTGACATCTGTGCTGAATGCTCATAATTCCCAAACTTAAATGAGCATCACTTAGATTTATAGATAGCAGTACAGGTTCTCATACTGATACCTCTGCAGACTAGCTGTGTAACCTTGAGGAGGTTATTTACTGGGTCTCTGTTTCCTTTTCTGTAGAAATGGGTAACTGTTACTTCTGCCCCATGCAAATGTTGTAATTCCTGTTTTATATAAGTACTCATAAGTACTCATAAACATTATTGTTCCCTCTTTCTCCTGGTCTGACCTTTAACTTTCAGTTATTGAATCATGAAAAGGCAAAGATCTCAGCTACCTGCTTGCTTGCCAGGACTTCTCTGTCCAATACCCATTTCCCAGGCTGCAAAGTTAGACCTCCATGCATCAGTGCCACTCTGGAAGGACTCAGTACTACAGTAAGAAATGTCTGAAGCCCAGAGGCCCCAAAGAACATAACAGTCTCTAGTTGTTTACGACAGTACAACCCCCTATGACCTAAAGTGCTAGGAGAGGGATAAGCTTGGATTCAGGAGTGCACCCCAAAGCACTCTGCAGGATTGTCACAAAAGACAGTGCCACATGGGGTCAGGCGTGGAGAGAATAGCTCCCTTTATTCTCTAACACAATGAGTTTCTAATATGATGGACAGATTAATATTATTAACTTTGGCAAATCTGCAGCCCTCCAACCCCTTGAGGGTAGAGAAGGGACTTGTTGATTTGGAGAGTCTCCAAAAATAATTTCACGCGAGAAATATTTCTTTTGGATGGTCTCTACAGAGGAAGTAAGCTAAATTAGAAAACATAACCTAGAGGGATCATGTAACAGCTCAGATACTCTTGTCAATTGAAAGGTTAGCATGCCATGTCCCCAAACGTGGCCTCAAACGAGACCCCAATGAGCCCTGAGCAAAGGGTAATGAAATTTCCAAATTTGGATTGAGAAGAGCCTACAACTCCAATAGGAGCATCAAAAGGGGACTGCAGACCACAACATCCTGGATGACAAGCAAGGCTTACATTGCAAAGCGCCCTGTCTATGCAGCTAAGGAGGCAGGTATTTAAAGGTACACTGCATGCTGTAAGGAGATATCCGAAGGGATATGAGAAAGAGTTCTAAGCTCCATGGGATGATATCTCAGTATAGTCCTGAAAACCATATGTGGAGTTGAGGGGGAGACCCTGGCTCATGGAATAAGGAAGTGCAGCCCTCAGCAAAGGTAAATCAAAGTTGGAATATACTCTCCATCCTTTTCAGGAGCAACTGTCCATCTTGAATAAACTCAGACAATCTAAGATGTCAGGAAGTCTTAGATGGAGGTGGAAAGTGTCCAGGACATCACCTTATTTATCCTCCTGGTGGTTCATCCTTCTGTATGACCCTTGTTTCAGCATTTGATCTTCCTCCTGGCCAAGATTTCCAATGAAGAGCCAGAGTCCCCAGAGAAGCCCAATCAGAAAGCATTTCATGATGTCTAGCCTGCTTTCTTCTCTGACTTTCAATGCTACAGGTCTAGGTTTATGGGACCAGATGTATCATAGGAGATTTGGGATGGAACCTAAAAGGAGGAACAGCTAGACAGCTGTGCACATCTTCAACATCTGCCAACAACAATGAGTGTTTGGCCAGAGGCAGGACCACAGGCCAGAGGTAGAAGATCACAACTGGGAGACTGAACCACTCCAAAGGGTAGGGCTTGTGTTGCTTGCTGGATCCACTGGCTGTCATGAACTCAGTGCTATTTCAGAGATCTTTGGAAGACCTCTTTTTGCCTCTCTGCAAGTATTACTCCAGGAAACCAAGTTTTTATCTCCATGTGACAGTTGAAGCTTCGACAAGGTGGTCAATATTGTCACCAAAGAAAAAATAAAAGTATCAGTTCCTTTTCAAACCCAGTTGTTAATGGACATGCTGACTGTAAGCTGAGAGGGGACAGACTATGACTATCATGTTATTGTGCATTGTAGGTCTTTCAGGAATAGCTGTCTGCTAAGCAGAAGTGAGGCTGAGAAGCTGTGAGCATGTAAAAGAGAAAGATGTATTAGAATCAAGTTTGGAAAGCAGATAGTCAACTGCCCAGCTGAGGCTTTCTAGAACAACCTTTGTCCACATATGTACAGACAAAGTCAGTGTCACAACTCAACAGCCCCCAGCAGCTACCCTTGGGTGTGTCCTTGTGAAAGGACACCTACATGGGCCTACCTACAGGACACTTGGCTACTGTGAAGACTGAGATGAGCCAGTCACCTCTAAACCAGAATGGTACTGACCTGGGAGGTAAATTGCTATGCCATATTTTAGCTTCATAATCTTGTGAGAGTGACTTAACTTTTCCATGCCTATAAAATGGGAATATTGTCCTTATTTACAAAGTCTTTATAAGTTCACTGGCTTAGACCACGGTTGCCAACGATAAAGTGCCAAATACATGTTAAAACTTTCTTCTGCTTCTCTCCTCTTCCCTAGCCTGACACTCTCCTTGTGTCTGCTATCCTGGGAGGCAGAATCATCATACAGCAAGCTCCAGGCTGGAAAGCTGGAAGTCCCCTGCAGCTCCTAACTCTCAGGCCATTACAACACCAGCCCCAGTCACTCCGTCTCCAGCCATTAAACCCACTTTAGGAATAGCTCATGCCGTTCTTTCCTCACTGGTTCTGACAGGTTCAGTCCCAAACATTTCTCGCCAGATTATACAAAAATATTCTCTAAGTTTCTGTCTCCTTGATCTAGGGTAACTTTCTAAACAAAAGATCTGATCGTGTCACTGTTCACTTGAATGCCTCAGTAGTTTCCACTCACTGCAATTATTCTTTTTTTTTCTTCAAGAGGCAGTGAAACTCAATATGCAAGATATGGGAATAGTACGTGTCCACTGATGGATCAGTGGAGAGATTGGGGCACATGTGCATGTGCACGCATGCATACATGTGCATGTGCATACATGGGTGTTATTCAGGCTTAAGCAGAAGAAAATCTTATTTTTGATGAATGACAACATTGACAGACTTGGAAAGCCATGGTGCTAAGTAAAAGCTCACCCATACGTGGAATCTGAAAACTGGTGACTACTAGGGGTTAAGGGGTGGGAGAAATGGGATGATGCTGGCTAGCAGGTATAAACTAAGTTATATACAAAATGAATAAGCTCTAGGGACTACACATGAGTATTAACACTAGAAATGCAGTTATCAATGTATTACATCCTTGGAATTTACTAGAAGAATAGATCTTAATTACTCTCACCACATACACAGCAAGGGAAATTATATGTTACGTAGCTTGACTTTGGTTGTCATTTCACAACTCAAACTTAGAGCAAAGCATAGAGTTATATACCTCACATATGTCTGATAGCTCTTTGTCAGTTATGCCTCAGAAAACCTTAGTCAAACTCTCATGCTGCCCCAGGCGCTCTTACACACTTCTTGTGCTAACACCCAGGTGCAGATAACATGCAGCGCTTAAGAAACTACTCTCTGTCTTCCACACTAGGCTGCAAGTGCCTGCAGACCAGCACTGCGCCTTTCACTTGGAGTCTCTAATACCAAGAACAGGTAGGTGCTTGTAGATATTTGTCAGGTGAGCAGAATGCTGAAGGATAGCAGAGCAGAAGAGGAGACTCTCAAACACTCATTGGGCCAATCAATAGAGAATCAAAGCCAAGATTTCCTAGCAGCCAGAAGAATGAAACCATGTAGCCCATAGGAAAAACATTACTCTGTTAAAATCAGTTCACATACAAGGGCATGAGACCATTTAGAAAGACTCTCACGGCTGGTCTCAAATAGGGACCTTGGCAAAGATAGTGTGACAACTTAAATGGAAGCAAAACTGAAAAAGATACCCAAACTATCACTGTTAGTTATTCCATTGATTTAATTCATTATACTTTAGCCTTGTCAAATTAATTAGATTTTGCTTTCCAAACAAAATTTGTATGGCCAGCTACGTAAAATTCTCTAATAGCATCTGCTGCATTTATTTCGATCATCAATTTCGTTATCTTCTCCAAAACAAACCTTAGGTTCATGTGATATGACCCAGACAGTACAGACGAGAGCTCTGCAGACTTGGGGTACAGAAAAAGTGTTCATCTTCAAGTCAGCCACTCTTCCTGGACATACCTCTCCAAAGAGCCTCATGGAGGTGGCAGCCATGGTACCCAGTGTGTAGGGCCCACGGGAAGAGCAAGCAGGTATCCCCTTATGGAGCCTGCACCCAGCTCCTCACATGTTGCAATCAGAGATGGATTGCTGTGGGAGGTGGGAGGAGTTGCAGCCCAGACAAAGGAGCTAATGTAATAAGAGACCACTCTGAGAACACGAGAACTGGAATAGGGCAGACCTTGAAAGGTGTGAGTTCGGGAATAACAAGCAGTACCTTTGAGTGCAGACCTATGACAAAATCCAAGAGCAACTTGGATATGGTATCTCATTCTTTTTCTACAGATCCAGCTCAGTGATTTTAGGATAGAAGCACTTTGCTCTCTGCCATGAGTAAATTTTAAGAACAACAATAGCCACTGCTTCAGAGAATTCCCAACAGTATCAAGTACACTGTACCTCTACCACAAATGGGTACAGATGGGCCAAATACCCAACATGAGAAGATCTCAATGGGTACACTTAACAGGTCCAGCCACATGCTGACCCAGACAGGTTTCTTCCAGTGGCCTGCTGACCACTGACACTGCTGCCTTAAGCTCTGCTATGCGCTAAATGTTTGCATCTTGGCACAATTCATCTGTTGAAGTCCTAATGTGATGGCATTTGGAGGTAGCGCCTTGGATGGGGCTCAGATCATGGCAGTGCAGCCTGCATGCTGGGATGAGTGCCCTGGCATGAAGAGGAAGAGAGTCCCTGCTCCTACCTCCATGCAGCAAATAGCCTCCCTCTGCAAACCAGGAAAGGGGCCTTCACCAGGAACCAAGCTCAATGACAACTTCACCCTGGACTTTCCAACCTTCAGAACTGTCAGGAAGCAGTTTCTGCTGTCAATACTCCACAGCACACAAACAGTAAATCCAGCTCCTCCTGCAATTCATTTACTTTCTGCCCAGCACTCTTCTGCCCTGCGCTTCCTAGGAGCCAGATGGACAAGTGTGTCCATGAGGCTGGAAGCACAGTGATTTCTTCTGAGGAAGAGGGGACTCAGGGCTGTCTACCGCTCCAGCACAATTAGAAACTTGGTCAATAACTGAGCTCAGCTGCCCCTAGTGGTGACCCTGCAATGAGCCTCACATTGTCTTTTCCTCTTACTTTGCCCAGCCCTCACTCCTGCCCATGGGACAATCCTATAAATAAGTGTTATGGTCTGTGTCTAGATGTCCCCCCAAAGCCTCATGCAGTCATGGGGCAAGGAATTCTAGAGTTTGAGATTAACTCATGATCCACTGGAATTATGGGTGATCGAAGGCTCAGACTATGGTCTGAGTACTGCTGGGATTACGGGTGTGAGTACTGCCCTAGCCTGGGGCAGAGAGCCTGAATGGAGTATAAGAGAGACTGAGAAACAGATTCTCTGTTGCCATTGTTGCTGCTCCTCCATTTTGCTCTCTTGCTCTTTGCTGCCACCACCATGAAAGGATGCTCTCTGCCATGTGCCAATCTGCCTTGGGGCCAAAGAGGAAACTGATCGATGACGTGGAGTGTGCCTAAGGAGAGTCACATGGGGAGAAGACACTCTCTCAGGCTTTCACAGAGAGCACATTGGCCAAGCAATGGCCGTGACTCATCCACATGGCTGCACTGACAAAGGTTCTACAATCTGAGGTACAGGATCTCAGGATAAATCCTGAGGGCATTTCACTGACCTTCTCAAACCAAAAAGCTACAACTCTTGTTGCATAGGTTCTGCTTTACCTTGGTCTTAACCATCCAGTAGAAAAGTATGAAGATGAAATATAGGAAGTAAAGCCATGTTGTTATGTTGAGCTGTGGGGGACTCACGTCAATAATTTCTGACATTGCCAATTAAACAGAAGACCCAATGCTCTTATGGGCTTCTGTACTCTTTTAGAATATTTTGCTGAGTTTACACACCTATAATATTCAACAACGGAACTTAAAAAAAATTGGGGTATAACTATGAATGTCCATTTTGTATCTGTGTATTCAAAGTGGTTGGGATAGATATATAGTTGCATTCTCTTAATGAATAGAATGATTTTTTCTAATGGTGTTTGTAAGTAGGATCACAAGTCTGCATCTTGTACAGCAATTAACCACTAAGAAGAATATATGCAGTGTATTATTTGTTGAAACTGTACTTTCGATTTGATTTGAAACTGTCTCATTGCTATATGTTTATCAATAAAACTTTGAAAAGAAAAAAAAAATCTGCCTTGGAGCCAGCTGAGTATGGACTGAAACCTGCAGTAACTGTTAGCTAATAAACCTTTCCTTCTTTCATTTCAGGTGTTGGGTATTTGTCCCAGCAATGAGAGAAGAGTAACTGAGGTAATAAGGTACACCACAAATGCCTACCTCAGTCTGTGCTTCTTCTTGAATGACCTTCACAGGTGCAGCTCTGCCAGAAGGCATGAGTGGCCTCTCCAAGGACAGATCCACACTGAGCTGGCTGTCCTAAGTACCAACCCCTCCAAACAATGCAATAAAACACCACTGATCCTCCCCCAACTGTCAGCCCCAGGTGTTTGCCAATTCTGTTGGTCCTCCCTAACAATAGCTTAATTTTGAAGCAAAAACTAGTAAGAAAAATATCTTCCCTATAATTTCTGCTTCGCTTTGAAATCTAAAGCAGTAACTATGATGTTAAAAAAATCTTTAATTGAACAGAAGGTATTTTTAGACAAACAACTATAATCATGAGAGTTGCACTTATAATAAAAAGCAACAAGTTTGACATCACGTTTATTTTAGAGTAACCAGGTTAGGGCTGTACATGTCACACTGTCTGGATTTCACAGCCAGGTGAATTTCTACTCTGAACGCCATTGTGATTTCTGGTCTCTTCTTTTCCTGTAGGTACTTTGAGAATTAAAATGCATAGGTGACAACTATGCAGCACACAAACAGTAAATCCAGCTCCTCCTGCAATTCATTTACTTTCTGCCCAGCACTCTTCTGCCCTGCGCTTCCTAGGAGCCAGATGGACAAGTGTGTCCATCTGAGTGATTGCACATATGAGTGATTTTGAAGAAAGAGAATTCATTTTCACGTCCATGAGAATGTCATGGCTCTGGAGTCCCAGTCTGACAGTAGACATGTTGGTAGCTGGTTTCACATACTCACTGGTGCTTCAGCAAGTGTGAGTCAGTTTGGACCACTGTGTCCCAGGCCTCTCCTGTGCCACAGGCCCCCCAGAGACAAGGCAGTGGGCATACGCCTGCCTCCCCAGAGCTCACACTCCTGGAAGCACTCACCACAGACCCAGTATGCAGCCCAGAAGGGCCCTAGGACTCCTCCAAGCATGATGCTGCATCTGATGCATAGGCCTATGCATGCACGCACGCGCGCGCACACACACACACACACACACACACACACACTTCACCTGGGTACTGCATCTCACCATTTCCTATTGTCTATCTCAATACTTAAAAGGATATCTAAGAAATTAAAACAACCTCAAGTTCATCCTCCCCATGCCACTTCGCCTGGAGAGGGTAGCAGGTACATGTCATGAAGTATTTGTGATGTAGACACACCCTAAGACCATCTTTCTTATTTTTTCCAGTTTTATTGAGCTATAATAGGCTAATAAGGGCTGGTCAGATAGCTCAGCAGATTAAAGCTGCTGCTTAGGCAGATGCAGGAATGAGGGGTTCAATCCAAAGCTTGCAATGCCTGCCTTGCCCCCGGTGAGGGCTGAGATGGTGAATGAGACTGGGCATGATGGTGGGAGCCTGTAATCCCAGCACTTAGGAGGATGAAAAACAGGAAGGATCACTACAAGTCCAATTGTGTAGTCAGACAATGTAGACCCTGTACTAAATGCATAAAAAAACTAAAAAAGGCTAATAATTCATTGAATATTGAAGATGTGCAGCATGATGACCTACAATAGATTGTGAGATAACTGAAACAAGGCCAGCTAATTGACACACCCATCACCTCCCCATGGAACTATTTTTATACATGGTTTGATAGCACATAAAATCTATCCCCTTAACAAATTCCAAGCCCACACAGTCTTCTTACCCATGGCTGTCATGCTGTACATTAGCTATCCAGAATTGGCTTGTTTCATAGCAGAGTCTTTTCCTCTGGCCACTTCATTTCGCTCTGTGGATTGTTCTCCAAGCTCAGCCACACTGATGCGAACTGCAGGATTCTCTTCTTGGCTCACAGGACTAACATTCTATTACATATATAATCAGCATGGCAAGACAGAATTTTAAAGTTAGATTTTTTTTATTTATAAAGACAAAACAGCTTCTCCAAACTACTCCATGCCTCAGGGATAATCACCACGTTCTCCTTTACTCCTTTTATCCCTGCATAAGGGGACAAAATACACAGGTCTGGCCTCAGGCCGTTGGGTGCATACAGGGAAGGGAGTGAAGGAGACAGAGGAGGGGCCAGAGCGCACCTAGACACACCACCATCTGGCGAGTGTCCTCTCCCCTCTGGTTCTTGCTGTACCAGTAGATGGGGAGATGAGGATTGGAGGCCAATGAACCCTCTCCATCTCCTCTGAGCTAGTCTGGAATAAAAAGCTTTTTCTTTGTCACCAAATACAGTTTCCATAGGTTTTGTCACATGAACCTGAGCATGTGGACTCAAGTGGCCAGTGACATAGACAACATATTTTCTTTCTTTCATCTGAGCACAGACACTTCAGATATTTGCACACCTTGCTCTCATGGTTAATGCTGCAGTGGACCTTGAAGTGCAGAGATCTTTTGGAGACACTGATTTCAGTGCCTTTGGATATGTTTTAGTACCTCAGTCCTATAAAGACCTGTTTTCTTTTTTTTAATTTTTCAGGAAACTTGATATTGTTTTCTATAATGGCTAGAGTATGTCTCTTCCAAATATCAGAGACATTTTGAAGCACTGAGGAGCTGCAGTTTGTTTTTCTGCCAGAGCCAACTCCTTTTATATTGTTTGTCAAAATCCTTTTATTTAGTTGAGTACAAAACCTGCTGTATCTATTAATGAATTAGGTGTGAAGAAACATGGATATGTGTTCAAAAGGTGGTGACATCATGGTGGCCTGAGGGTGATGAGAGGAAACTTAGAGTTCATGTCACATGAGGTTATTCTGAGGGGAGGGTGATTACTGGGAAGAATGGAAGAGTCATGGCACGTGCAGTGGGATTCCTAGAGGGCTGTAATAATCAGTGGGAAGTAGATGTGTTAGTCAGGTACAAAATCAAAGAATAGAACTAATGGCTGAGAGATGTTAGGGCTTCGATCTAAAAGGTCCCCTCAAAGTCTCATGTGCTAGAAGGGATTTTGAAAGATGAATGCAATGTCAGCAGGTAGGGCCTGGCCAGATGAGTGGGTTCCTATGGAAGAGTCTGGAAGGGTCTAACTTTGGCCCTGGCTCCTCCCTTCACTCTCTGCTTCCCCACTGCCATGAGGTGACCCGTTGTCCCGCACCATGCCATTCCACCATGACATTTCTCCTTTGGGGCCAGCAGTCTCTGGACAGAACTACAGCCACTATGAACCTCTCTTCTAAGTTGTGGGAACACATCTGTAATCCTAGCTTCTTAGACGGCTAAAGTAGGAGGAACACAAGTTCAAGGACTGCCTGTACAATTTAGTGAAACCCTGACTGAAAACAAAATGTAAAAAATGCCGGAGATGTATTTGGTGGTGAAGGATTCCTGGGATAAACCCCTAGTATCACCAAAATAACCCTGTAACATACTTTATGTGCTTTCTAATTTGGTCTTTTCAGCCATTTTTCTTTATTGTATTTTACAAAATACTGGTTTGAGTTGTTTTGGAAAGATTAAAAAGCTGGTCATTATTCACAAAAAGAGAAGCCCTGGGGTGGAGGGCAGCTGCCTTGGAGGCAGCACTCAGGAAGCTGCTGTGGAGATGGTGGCCCTGACATCCTGGGCCCCGGTGTGTGTGGTCTAGTCACAGCATCCCTTCAGGTTGAATAGTAAGGGTGGGAAGTAACCCTATGAGCATCATGTAATCACACACAATTATATGTAAAAAAAAAACTTGTAAAAGTCATAAATTGCTAATGGATTCTTTTTAAAAAGTGCTTTCCTGGTCTATAGGAAGGACTAGAGACCCAACCCTGGTCATATGCATAAGGCGTGACAGAAATCAGCAATTTTAGTTCTGATGAGTAAGAATAGCAACATATTTCGCCATAGTCATCAACAATTCCCTAAGCTATCATGGCAGAAGTTAAGAGAATTTTAAGAAGATACCTAGAAGACCCAAAGACTAAAATTATAACTAGTGGGTAGATGATGAAGAAAGACAGTAATTCAGAAAAGAATTTCCTGACAATCACACCAGCTCAGAAAAGAAGAAAGCTGCTCATGGGGCCTGTGTCCTCCAGCTTATTAACAGGCTGGAAGAATTTGGAAGCTATGGAAAAGGCCCCTGACCAACTAGAAGAGCTAGAATTTTTTAGGTGCCTTATAATTGTGCCAAGGGCTGTGCTGAGCCATTTACTATGTTGTATTTTATTTTAACCATATGGAAAACCTAGGAGCTAAGAAATATCACTACCTCTGTTTTATAAATGAGAAATCAGGAGCTCCAAGTGGTCAGATATGATCACAGACACACAGGGGCAGTAGGAACAAGTTCCATCGCTGAGGTGGCTAACTTCATGCCCAACCCCAACACAATAGAGTCCCAGTTCAGAAAGCTGATAATTCTGTGTATTCAAAACCCCAATAGAGAGGAAATATCTCTAGATTCAAAGTGACCAAAATTTTTATGTCAAATTCCATGAAGTACATGATGGAGTGTGGGGTTCTTAGTTCCCTGAAGAGTTCCAGGAAGTGCTATGTCCTTCCCACTCCTTCCCTACAGCCTCCCCTTCCATCACCTTCTTCTTTCCCTTTGTCAAGCATTCTGAATGCTCAGACAGCCTGAGACACTGGAGATCTCATGGGCACCCTGCAGATAGCCTGGCTTCACCTCCTCTCTAGGAAGCCATATTTTAAGAGAGGCGGATAGCTAGTAATCGTTTGTGAAACTGTCTCACCGATACTTGTTTCTCAATAAAATTATTAAATAAAAAAGAAATGAATCCTAATATACTACATTGTAACACAGTAGTTAAGTTATTCTTCTTTTGCAAATCGTGTTCTATTGCTACATTTCTGCGCTTATTTGAATCTACTTTTCTAATTCTTTCAGAAAGATGTATAGTGTTGGAAGTTAAATTAATAGAATGATTTTTTTTTAAAAAGGTGGATAGAAACCTTTGCCCGAGGAGTGAACCACAAAGGTGGGGCTTCAGGCAGAGCAAGACAGATTTTCTTACCTGTGCAACACCCTGTCTGTACCACAGTGACCATGACTTTGCCTCCCTGGTAGTAGTCCTGCTCATAAGTCCTGTCAATAGTCACCTCTCCCCGTTATGTACTGGACCATCTACAGGTTCGTTGATGTGTGTTGGAAAGAAGGTTTTTAAATCCTCTTTGGAAAGAGAGTTCTGTTAAGTAACTTGAGCATTTTTATTTGATTCTTTCAGAAACAGGAAAGAGCTCCCAAACTTCTGACTCACCATCTATGCCCTGACACTGAGAACCTAGTTCAGGTCTGATCCAAGCAGGTACTGGAACTCTTCTGTCTGCTATCCCTTGCTTTTGACTTTGCACACCTTGGGTCATCTCTACAGATTCCACATGGCCTGTGGGTGGCCAGCATCCCAAATCACCATGACAGACCATGTCCTCATAAGCATCCACTCAAGGTACCTGTCACTCCATTCTGAAGATGAGCACCACTGACTCCCCATGTTTCCTTCCCTGGCATCAGTGTTCGGCCCATTGTGCTATTCCCAGCATAACCTTCCACTTCTCCTAATGTCTCTGTCTGATGGTACAACTGTACCCATTTACTTCTGATGGTGTTTTCAGCTTTGTGGAACCTGCAAACAGATGAATACTTTTCACTTGTGTATTTCGATGAGCTTGGGGAGTATTTAAGATTTAGAGGTACAGCTAGAATCATTTCCAGGAGGATGAGTCAGGTCATGTTGGAGGCAACTGGGAAAGAACAAAAAGGACCTTCAGTGCTTCATTTGCAAGCCAGCAATCCTGACGTGCACTTCAGGGTTCCTGTTTCCAGCTCACAAATCCTTGGCTGTTGCAATAAAATGTCTGCCTCTTTGTTCTGCCCCCACTTCCTTCACCTTTCCTTTCTCTTCCTCTTCTCTCCTCCAGCTCCCCATCTCCATGAAAACTTTGCCTACTATTCACATATAAGTTGCTAAGCTTCACCTAGTTATTAGAAGATTTTTCTCTGCAAGCTTTCAAAATCTTGCACATTTGCCAACTGTTTGATCATTACTAAGTCAACATGTGTGACCCTTCCCCAAGGATGTGCCTGGGGAAATGTCCAGAGAGGATGCTTCATGCATCTTTCTCAGATTCTATAGTAGGACATGTCTTAGACCAACATGGGCATTTCTCGGTAGACTCTCATGCTTCTGAAAGTGCTCTTAAATAATGCAAGATTTTCAAAATATTCAATAAAAATACTTTGCACATAGTACTCATAATAACACCATCCCAGAGTATGGTCCAAAATAAATTGAAGATTTGCCTGTACAAAAGCTTCAAGATGTTCAGAAGGTGTCAAAAATGGCAGGAAGATCTGACACTCAGTGAAGCATTTGGTTAAGCAAACTCCCAACCTCCAGGGATTTAAGAAAATACAAACAGCAAGAATCGAGGTGAACAGTTTGATTGTCTTTGCCTCCAAAGGTGTTGATGATGAGCAGGAGCCAGAGCACTTCTAGACATAATTATGTCCCAGCAGCTCTAAGTAGCAGTGTCCAGCCATGGTGCTGTGCTACGGTGATAATTTGCATCCTCTAAATGCTTTGTAGAGTTTTAACAAAAGCATTATGAGTGTGAACAAACAGTAGAACTTGCACTTGGAAAAGCTAGATGGAGTTCTTCTTCCTTGGGGACCAGGGAAACTTTGGCTTTTGGAAAAAGTCTGCTCCCTGCCCCTGGCACAGTGGCTAGGTTCCTACCCAAGGTCCTTTCTCCTCAGCACTGGAAGCAATTCCAGCTTTATGTGCCAGTTCAGCAATCTGAAGGGAAGACTGGTGCTCTTTGGCAGCCAACAAGCCCCAAGTTCTTCCAATTTTTATGGCACCACACACATTGCACCCGTTCTCTCTTCTCCTCCTGTACCCTTCCTGGGTTCCTTCTCTTCTATTCAGACTTCAGTCCTTCATGATTTTCAACTTGCTTGTTGGGCTCTGCTTTTCTTGCTCTTGAAAAGGTTGGCCACCCTTTCGTTTCAACCCTCACACTGAGGGCCAGGTAGTATTTTCTCCCCGCACTCATTTAGTGTTCTAGGACCCTGAGATTATAGGGCCTTGGCTCTTCTGTTGGAAAGTTCCACTGCTTCTTTTTTACAGTTGAGATCTGGAAGCCTCCCAAAAGCCTTACAGGTCCAGAGGTGACTAAATCATGAGAACGCTACACTCATTAGTGAGTGAAGCCACCAAAAAGTATGGGCTGAATGTCCTGGTAGGGGTTGGAGTCTGGACAGAAGGGGTCTCTGGGGGCAGGACCAGAAAGGTACAGCTCCCCCTGCTGCTCCGGCTTCCTGGCTGCCTTGGCATGATCAGTGCTCCTCCACCAGGTCCTTCCACCATGCCCCTTCTGCCTCAGCATCTGCCAGCCAAGGACTGAATCCTGAGCCAAGAGAAACTCCTCCTCCTCTCAGTCCTGGGCACCAGATATGTTGTCCCAGCAATAAGAAGGTGACTCAGATGTCCTTCAATTTCTGACCTTGCCACTTGGTCTGACCAAGAAGGCAACATGATGGGGGAAAACGTGTGGAGCTGTAAGCCAGGCAGAGTGGAAGCTCTTGGTCTCCTGCTGAGGAGCTCGGTATCTGGATGGCCCACCTCCACCTTGTTTCCAGACCTGAACAGGGCCACCAAAACTGCAACTCTTTCATGTGGACTGAGATCCTACACAGGACTTTTCTTATCTTCGGCTCTAAAAAATGGTATGGTAGTACGATAACAACAACACAGGTAAAGACGGAGGTCGCCATGCCCCTTGGGCAGCAGTCATCTTCTGCTCCTCAGCCGAGGTGGGCCTGAACTGGCAGCTTTTCCCCAGCCTCTACTTGCTCTTCTTTGCATCCCATCTGGGTCCCTCCTTCTATCCCTTTTACTCTCACTAGAGATGATCCCTGTATCTACCCCCAGGAAACCTCTACACGAGGTAGGAACTTCCCTTAATAACAGGAAACATCAGATGTTCTCCACCCACTTCTCACAAAGATAATTTCTGCAACCACCTCTGCTCTCAGTTGCCTGAGCAGGGGAGTCCAGCCACGCTTTTTAGGACACTGGTGATGACTGCTGATGCAAGAGACCGCACCAGATCCAAAACGGAAACAGGACTCCGCAGAACTGCAATCAGTGGAGACACTCGGCAGGCTGGATGTGCTGCCCCTGCATGCAGGCCCAAAACTTTCACATGGATACACTGATCTCCAAGGCAAGAGGGCCTCTAAATAATCTAATTGCCTCTATAAATTTCAACTGTGATGTCATAGAAGCATTTTAAACTCCAACTTCTCAGTTTGAGGTGTTTTTATTTCTTAATTTTTAACCCAAGTGAAGGAAATAACTTTGGTGTTACTTTTCAGTAACTTGCCTTTCTCAGCTTGGGGTACTGCCTGCCCTCCTCATAGAATTTCCTGCAATTGCTGTCTGCACCCTTCACGGCTTCACAGATAACAGTCATGCTCTCCGCTACCCCTGCAATCGGAAGAGCCCACGCCCCCAGCAAGCACGCTGGTCCTTGCGTGGGTAAAACTCAGCACAGTGTCAGGCAGCGGAATTAGACACCCTTGGAGTGGGGTACTGCACTCTCAGGGCAGTCCTGCAGATGGGATGCCCTGCCTTCTATTCTTAGTACACAAGAAAATGATATCTTGCATGTGGCTCCAGGGCATAAACGGAAGGAGCTGTTACTTCACAGCTGGAGGTAACTAGGCCACAACTCTGGAGAGCCCCAGGATCTGCCTGGCTGCCCTAAGACACACCTGCAGCCCATTTGTAGCAGCTCAGCGTGCCCTGGCACCCCATGGAGAAGCTCGGCCTATTTCCCGAGAGACCAGTAGAACACTCACTCCACTAAGAGATTCTCTGCAGAGTTCCAAGTCTATTTCTCAGCTCGGGTTAGCATCTCTGAAATGTTTCCCGTTCAGTAGTCAACGCTTTGTCATGCTCGAGAAGGAGGTTGAGCCGGCGTCCGCAGTAAAGAACCGGGGGCCGTGTGGATTCAGAATTTATGATTCGGCAGCCACAGCTTCTGACTCACTCGTGTTAGATGACCTGTGCAAAACCACTGGACTCTGACAGGCCTCGATCCGACCAGCCGGAAAACGATATCAGAGTAGCCTTCTTCTGGAAACCAAACCCAGTGTGAAAATTGAGATTTCCTGAGCAGATGAATTAAAAGCAACCTTCTCCAGGAGGAGCATGACAAAAGCCATATGTTGAACTTGGGCAGATGCAGGGCAGAAAGCAACCGAAGCCTAGCGTCACGGCCCTGCACACCTATCAGCTGCTGGGCTTTGCCAGCGCACGCCTTGACCGCTGTCCCGTCGGTGACACAAGCCCTCAGCCGTGTAGTGTGCAGACACTGAGCCAGGTGAACCGGGAGGACGCCAGGTCCTGGTGCATCTCAGCGGTGTGGCTTTGAGTGTAGGGCTCTGCTGTAGCCACACGGTTCTGTATCTCCACTGTGGCTACAAATTTCCTAAATAGAAAGGAAATAATGTTCATAAAAAGAAATTTTAGACCACTAAGAAAGAAGGAAGAATGATGAAAAGAACAAAAACAGTAAAAATCATGGGCATTCCTTTGTTGCTTGGGTTTTTTAAGTATTATCTGATGAGGTTTTCAGTGTATAAGAAGGTGATATTTAAGAAAAATTAAATGTGAAGGGCAAAAGGATTTAAGCAGAGCTATGAAATGTACATGATATCTATATATTTAATAATGCCTACATCTACCCCTAAAATTTTATCCAGAAAGATACATTCAAATACACTGTAAATAAGTCAAATTGGAATTTTAAAAATCTGTTAAGTAAGCCACAAAAAAAGTAAATGAAAGAAAACAGAACAAATGGAAAGTAAAATGTAAAAATATCAAATTTAATTATAAGCATAAATGATTATATTAAATGTACATCAATTAATTAATAATCAGAAAAGTAGTGAAACACTTGTGTGCACAGAGGCACAAATACATCTCTTCACAGATGAATAACATGCCCAGAGTTACAGTGTTCACAAGAGCCCAAGCCCTGGAGAATGAAGAGATAACTCTAAGGAAACACAACCAGGCCTAGCCTGATGGCAAGGGTCCTTCTGTCCCAAGAAATTTACAACCATGGCCTGATGTTCTGCACAAGCATTCATAAGCAGCTTGGATATTTTGGCTGCTTAGATATTATCCCTTCCATTAAAATGCTAATACTCTTTGGTCTACTAGCCATTCAAGCATTAAACAGCACTGGTGTCTCGCAACATTGTCTTGCACTGAAGGAGCTAGAACCTTGGAGCCAGGGAGAACTGGTTGACATGTCTGGTAGTAAGAACAGGTGTCAAGGCTATCATAGTTTAAAAGCAGGAGTCTTAGCAGGTGTCGCTGTAACAGTAAACTCTGGCAGAGTCAGGCAGGGCATTCTTATCTCCTGTGACTTCAAGACAGATGAGAAAGGTATTGTTTCTATAATTTCCCTCTCAGTATGTTTGTTGTCTTTGTAGAGGAATGCTATTGACTTTTGGGTATTGACTTTAGAACCTGCTATGCTACTGAATTTCTGTATTAATTCTAGTAGCTTCTTGGTGGAATTTTTTGGGTCATCCAAGTAAAGTATTATGTCATCCGCAAATAAAGATAATTTAACTTCTTCTTTGCCTATTCTTATTCCTGGCCTTAGCTCAGTTGTTTAAGTGGCTGCTTCCACAAAGCTGTCAGCCTGAGGTTGCTGGAGTTCGATCCC
>NW_004524595.1:13380522-13407753 GCF_000260255.1 Octodon degus | reverse complement strand
GTATCTGTGTATTCAAAGTGGTTAGGATAGATATATAGTTACATTCTCTTAATGAACAGAGTGATTTGTTCTAATGGTGTTAGGATATCATGTCCGCATCTTGTACAGCAATTAACCACTAGGAAGAAGGTATGCAATGTGTTAATTATTGAAACTGTCCTACCAATTTGATTTGAAACTGTCTCATTGCTATTTGTTTATCAATAAAATTATGGGAAAAAAAGACAGATGAGAGAAGGACACATCAAAATGACTCACTGAGGACGCCTCACCCCTCACTTCTGGAGAAGCGCAGGTCTTGGCTTCATGCAGAAATGTGTATCAAGTTACACAGTCCTCTGGCTTCAGCAGCACCCTGCTCCTGAAGAACCTCCTTCCCAGCACAGCCAAGGGCTGAGGACTGAGCCTCTGCTGATCTCTCACAGAGGCTTCTTGTTCTCTTGGTTCTGGTCCTATAGGGTTTCTGGTCCACACAGACCCAACTCTGCACAACCCACAGTCCATCAGGGTCTGCTGGAAGTACCCCTTGTTCTGCTGGAGTACTACTGGTCACATGACCCCCAGCGCCCCCCAGGATAGCCCAGGCTATAGAGCAGGAAAGAGGAGCCCTTACTCACAGGCACTTACCACCACAGACAGCTAGCTCTTACCAGTCGCCAGGGCATGTGGGGCTCTGCTCTTCAGAGCCACTCAGGGGCCCAGAACGGCTGAGGCTCCGCCCTCAGGCAGAACATACAGACTTCTCCGCTGCAACATCAGTGACTTTGGAGACAGACAAGCAACAGGCATGTGTGTTTTTCATTGCCCACACCCGGGGATGCCACGGTTCACTTTTGCACACATTATATCAATGAAAGAGCCACATGTCTCCCACAGATGAAGGAAGGGTGGGGCCTGGAGGATAAGCAGAGTAGTTGAACCTACTGTTCTCCTCCAGCCTAACAGCAAGACTACAGAAGTGTTGGAAATAAAAATGCACTCAAATATTACCCAACCAGCTTCATTTATCCCTTCTACCCAGTAGACACACACTAAATATCAAGTAGTTTCATTTTCTTCCTGTCACTAATTACAGCTCTGATTTAATAATTTTCTCTTCTTTTCAATTAGCCACTTCTCAAGAAAGTCCCATAGATGCCCCATCACTCATATTTATTTTGAAACCAGTCCCATCCAAGCAGGGCAGGACTGCACACTGATACCAAGTCCACAGTTCTTTCTTCCCCTCTGGTACAGACCAAACTTGTACTAGAGGAGCTGGGATGGCTGCAGTGGGGTTGGCTTCCCTTTTACCTTTCCTGCCACGCTCATCCCTTGACATTGAGAAGGACCCTGGCTTATCC
Organism: Octodon degus; assembly: GCF_000260255.1. Classification (NCBI taxonomy): domain Eukaryota; kingdom Metazoa; phylum Chordata; class Mammalia; order Rodentia; family Octodontidae; genus Octodon; species Octodon degus. The sequence goes on along the minus strand of NW_004524595.1, from coordinate 13,406,410 downwards.
TTTCCTTTCTGTGGCCTGGGGTGGCAGGTGGGTAGCAATGAATTAACTCCCATCGTTCATTTCTGGGCTCTGGCTTCTACTGCCAGCAGTGTCTGGGAGAGAGTGAGGCAGGATGCCACCATAATTCCTGAGAGGACAATGGTCTTGACCTGCATATCCCAGCCCTGATCTATGGAGTAAGGGAGGGGCTGTGTGGAGGTGTTGGCGATGGAAGTGGATAACGATTCTGCCAACTCTGCCCTGGGCAGTCATCTTCGCTCAAGCAGCTACACCTACAGAGGCTCTGTTCTTCCCACAGGGAAGAACGGCTGTGTGAGCTGCATGGTCAGATTTTCTGAAGCAACTCACACCAGAGGTCCTGTGCTCTGTGACTGTCATTTTGAAATTCTTGATAGTTTTATCCTTAAATTCTCCTTTCTTAGTGTTATGGTTTTCAATGTGTCCCACTGCCCCCAAATTTATAGGTTGAAGTCTGAGGGCACACTTAGTTGCAGATGTATTTAGTTAAGTCAGAATGAGGTCTGAAGCAGATGGGATCTTAATCCCCCATTTTACAATGACTGCTGTCTTTCTAAGAAGGGAAATCTGGAAGAGAGAAAGATGATGTAAAGACACAAACAGAATGCCACTTGTAAACCAAGGAGGCCACCAAATGCTTGGGGAGAGGGCTAGATAAGCCCCAAGCCATCAGCAAAAATAACCTTGCTCTAAGAAACTAACAGTGAATAAAATACACAAGGCCTCAGTCCACAGGGCCCCACACTGGGGCATGGAGCCTAAGCTTGTGTGTTCGGGACATCTCCCCACCTCTCCAAAAAGGGCTGTCACTGCCCCAGCCTCACTCAGTGACGCCGGCACCGGCCTCCTCCTGTGGGGCTGCCTGGAGGCTCTGGAGCGTGCAGAGCCCACATTCCAAGCCCCATGCCCACCCAGGCACTGAGAGGGTCTGCACTTGCCAACCCTCTCCAAGGAAAGGAAAATGTAACAACCACTTGTAGACCCTGTGGCAGGTTTAAGGAAAGACTGTGGAAATGAAGGAAATGCTCCTTCCTGCCTTTTCAACAGGGGTCTTCCATTTCGATTTTGCACAGGGCCTCGAGTTTATGAGAGAGAATAATGAAGTGTCAACACACTTAAGGAAGCAAAAGCAACAATGTGGAAAAACGGTTGGCTCTGAAGGCCCAGTTTCAACTATTCCTGATACATAACTACAAAGCTTGTGGCTTCTCTGAGCCACACTGGAACCCTTACAATATAGTGCTTATTTATTTAACAATTTTGAGTTGATTGTTCCATTTCTACAGCCTGCAGAACCTTAGCTGATGGCAATGTCTTAGCCACCTGTTCACCTCCTGACACCACGCCCTAGAGGAGGAGAGGTTTAGATTGCCTTGTTGTCTTTAGAGGATTCGATCTGCAGTCAGCCAGCTCCAAAGCAGGGAAAGTGTGGTAGAGGGCCCAGGGTAGGAGAGCTGCTCAAGCCTTGCAGCCGGAAGCAGAAGAAGAAAAGCTGCCCAGGGTGCCAGGGCAGGAGCCAGGGAAGGAGAGGTACCCACGGGGCTTGCCCCCATGGACCTGCCTCATCCGACCATGCCCAGCCTCTTGACAACACCCTCAGCTGCTGAAATCAATAGAGGATTAATCCACTGAGGAGCACAGCACCCCAGGACCCTATCACCTTGTGGAAGCCCCCTGTCTGAACATCTGAAACTTTCACTGGGCAGCCTAGATCTAAACCATAACAGTAGCCTGAGCTACATTTAGGTGAATGTGGATCCCCCCAAGTCAAGATTGCTCACACATTTTTGAAGCAAATGACATTTACGTTTCTACACAAATTTTGAAATACTGTGATGACTCTTCTAAGTCTCTGGAAAGTTCCTGTAGATCATATGATTTCCAGACTGAATGGATGATAAGGTGTAAGTCACATTAGATAATAAATCATGATGGGCTTCGTGGCATAGCGTATACCCATAATCCCACCAGTTTTGGAGGCCAAGGTAGGAAGACCACAAGTCTGAGCCCAGCCTGAGAAACTTACTGATTTAATGAGACCTGTTTCAAACCAGAAAAAAAGCTGGAGACGTGGCACAGTCCTGCCAAAAACAGAGAAAGGACAATATGTTAGAACCATTTTATCTATTAATGAACATCCACCACCATTTAACAATATCTGGTATTTCAATTTACAACTTGTGTGGGCTACTGAACACTATTATTATAATTTAAAATCATTTTGCCTTCTAGTTATACCATCCAAGCATTCATTAAAGGAGGATCCAACTAAAAGTATAATACTTTGACATAGAAATAATATACAAGAATAGCCTTTGGAGAAAACTAGATGACTACTACTCTACAGTGGAATTTTAATACAGCAGGCAGCACTGTGAAAGTGGTCGGGGTGATGCAGAAGCAAGTCAACATGAAAGCAGCAGCACCTCTACGCTCACGGAAAGTAGTTGCACAAATTCAAGAACTATGGAAATTTTGCAGTTGACCTGGTTGTCCAGAAATGTCATGAAAAATGCCCCAAACCCCAAAAGTTGAAATTCACAGCCTTTAAGAATGTATTCTCCCCACTTTTTATATTTAATAGTTTATCAGGAAATGATTTACAGGAAAAATTAGTATTGAATTATTCAAGGCCTGAATTAGGTGAAGCTGTCGGGCATGTGCACTTGGACACCAGCTGGCCACTCAGACCTACTTACCCCGGCCTGAAAGCCAAGTCTAGGGCTATTCCAGGAGCCTGCATCTAGGGCAGGCTTTCCCAGGGCTATGGCTTGTCATCAGAGCCTTGCCAGGGCAGCTCCCTATTGCCAACCTTGCAAAGGGAAAGCCGAAAACATCTCCCCAGAAGCTGAGTGGTGGCCAACACTCCTATCCCTATCTCACACCAAAACAGTGTGGCTGTCAGCATCCTCATACTCCACTGAGGGTGCCTGAGTCCAGAAATGGGCAGGGCCTGCCCAGCGATGGCCTCCTGTCTCCTTGTCCCGTGAAAGTAGAAGTTTCATCACAGGGCAGCCTCTTAGGAGAACTACATTTTCTCTCTATAATGAGTACATGCCACACAGATTTGGTACATCATTTGTAAATGATTTCGAAGTTTATTTGTCTACTCCAAGGAGATTACTGGAATCTCCAACTGCATTTTAATATAATTGCTTCCATGCTGCATAGGAAGTTTTGGCAGCAACAGCAATCACCTCTGATGTCTAATTAGATGGTAGGGAATCCATGTTCCTGCCGAGCACAGTCTGCATCAGCCCTGCACCCTTCAAAAATCTGTTCTTTCACTACAGCTCCATTCAACAAGTCCTCTGAGAAGAGACAGTGGGACATGAATCCTCCCTAAACAAACTGATACCCTATCACTGACTTTCATACTTTGGTGGCTTTGGAGATTTAGATTGAAACGTTAGGCTAGGGTAGACTCCTCCACCAGCCTGCCACTGAAGAAACCTGCAGCTCCCAACTGCTTGGGACAACCACTTCACAGGAGGTGGGACCTAGGGTTGCTACAGAAGGAAGAGATCAGTGACCAGAAACAGATTTACCAGGTACCACACTGGAGCAGAAGCTTGTATTAGAACCACTGCTAGACAGGCAGAGCTGGATAAGTGAAAGCGAGCTCAGGAGAAGCAAGAAAATAATGCACAAGAGCATCACACACAAAGTGATACTGAAAATCTCAAATCCAAACTGGAAGCATCTCAAAAGATAGCTCATTGCATCAGAGCATGAATGCACACCACATAAAGGTAGTTTTATGGAAGTCTTTTAAAAGATTTCAAATTAATGGTAGACAGAGCTTTCAGAGATTAGTGAAAAAATACTATTTTCTCATACAACATATTATGAAGCAAAGGTAAAAATGAAACAAGAGAAGAGGAAGGGAAGCAAGCTGAGTTATTAATGGTGATAAGAATAAATTTGTCAAAAGATGATCAAACCATAGGCAAAATGTTCCAAGGAGGAGCTATAACTTGTTCAGGCTTCCTTTGTGTCCTTGGTTTGCCCAAATGTTAAGGACAAGGCAAAGGGAGCAGAAATGATCTTGCACAGAGTGAACACTTCATTGGAGACCCTGAATCTGTGCAGGGATGTCCACCTGTGCCTCCGAGTGGAGGTCGCTTTGGTCTTTTGTGAGCCCCTTGGGATAGTCCAACTTCTAGAACTTTTATAACTATCTACGTCTACAAAAGAGAAGATGAACTGAAGCTGAGACCTGGGTGGCCAGTGTCCTGGGCTGGGTCAGCACTATAGTTTGAATCTGAAATATCTCCCAAAGATCCCCAAGATTGGCCCACAGCATTTGGCACTGGAATAGGTGGACCCGGAGCCAGGAATTTAGCTCCCTGGGGATAGCAGGACCCCAGTTCCTTCCCATTTCTTCCTTTGCTTCCTGGCCTCCATGAAAGGAACTTGCTCCCCTTCCAAGCATTCCCACCATAACAGGCTGTGCTGTTACTGCCCAAAAGTGACAGGCTGAAGTGACTAGGGACTGCATCTTCTGAAACGGAGAGTCAAAATAAACTTCTCTTCATTTTAAACATTCATTGAACATCTCAGGCATTTTGCTGCAGTGACAGAAAGCTGACTAACACTGCTGGCATGGTTACCTTCTGACCAAGCCAAGCTGCCCAGTTGTGACCACCGCTAGACAGTCATTCCCTTCATATGAAGGGCTGTCAGCATCAGATACCAGGAGATCCTTAGACTGCAGTGGAAAGTCTGCTCCCGAGAGCACACTCCTGTCTTTTTAGAACCATGTCCCATCTCAGGACTACTGGGTCAGGTGAATCTGGATTGTTTCTTCCCCACATACACTGCACTTTTACTATTTACAGCAATAAGAAATTTCATTTCATGTATGTCTAGGAATATATAAATATGTGTACAAGTATACATCTGGACAGTGGTTATATAAATGCTGGTCTTGGGGGAGCATATACTATAGGCTACATTAATTTTTTTAAGGGAGGAAAGGTCTATTTAGCTTGTAGTTCATGGAGGTTTGAATCCATACTCGGCTGATTCCAAGGCATGGCAGAGCGGGAACAGTTCCAGACAGCCCAAGACCTCAAAAGCAACAAGAGCCAAAAGGGGAGGGCAAGCCTCTTCTCCCTTATATTATAAGTAGACTACCTGCCCTAAAGTGTTCAGTTACTCAGCCAGATTCCTTAGTAGACCAAATCTTATGTCTCTGAAGTGTTGAGATTCCCTGATATTTAAAGGAATATTGGTAAGATGACTTTAGTCTTCTTTTTATTTATTATTTTATATGGGGAAAAACATAACACATTTAGAATTAGCCAGCTGGAAGTTTAGATGATCCCAATTTTGTTGGCAACATCCAATGCATCATAATTAGAAGCCAGTCGAATATATGCCTTCTTCTCTCCATCAGGCCTGATTAGGGCATTGACCTTGGCAACATCGATGTCATAGAGCTTCTTTACAGCTTGTTTGATTTGGTGCTTATTGGCTTTGACATCCACAATGAACACGAGTGTGTTGTTGTCCTTTATCTTTTTCATGGCTGACTCTGTGGTCAGGGGGAACTTGATGATGGCATAGTGGTCAAGCTTATTCCTCCTGGGGGTGCTCTCCCAAGGGCATTTGGGCTGCCTCCAGGGATGGCGGAAGGTAGGTGAGGTTTGCATCTTCTTCTTTTTGTGGCTGTGGATGCCTTTTGGCACAACTTTCTTGGCCTTCAAAGCTTTTGTTTTGGCTTCAGCTTTGGGAGGGGCAGGGGCTTCCTTCTTCACCTTTGGTTCCATCTTGGTAAAAAGCAGCTTGAGGTTTGTTTTTTTGTTTTGTTTTGTTTTGTTTTGCTGAATCAGGGATTGAACTCAGGCCCTTGCACTTGCCAAGGAAGTGCTTATTCCACTGAGCCATCTCCCCAGCCCCGAGTTTTCTTATAGGATCTTTTCTTTAAACTTTCCCTAGGCTACATTAATTTAAATAATAAAAAAGACTTCTATCATTTCATTTGTATTAAAAACATAGGCATTAGGACAGAGTTTTTTCAATGTCTAATGTGAAACAAGGTATGCTAAAAATGCCTTTATTGGGGCACTGAGCATGGAGCTCAGCAGCAGAGCACATACTTAGCATGTAAGAGACCCTGAATCCTATCCCCAAGAAAGAAAAAAGAACAGAAAAGATGATTAAAGATAATGTACTCATTTTAGCTACAGTTATCTTGGAATCCTGAGCAAATAATGTTGATGAGCTACCCGAGCCCCTGCTTGGAGTGGTTCAGTGTATCTCAGCTGCTTTTGCCACTTAGAGGTACAGCAGATATTTCTCTTCCTTGATGATGGTTCTGTCACCACTGAGGCACAGTGATTCTCATAAGTACAGTGGCCCAACTGGAGCTGCTCACCCAGCACTAAGTCCTCAGCCTGGTTGCATCTTTCTTGACAGAAGACAAAAACATTGAGGAAAGTATAAAACTTAAAAAAAAAAAAAAGAAAGAAAGAAATGCATTTCCTTTTGTAAAATTTTTTTTCTGACTACAAAAGCAATAATTCTCCTTGGACATGATTACAAATTAGTTATCATTTAATTGCACTGAGATAACTCCATAAACACTTCAGTATCTTTTCCAGCCCTTTTTCTTTCCCTGTGTATTTTCCTTTTCCAAAAATGGTCACAGAACCCACACTGAGCACTCTCCCTTTGCTACAGACCTGTCACAGCTGTTTTCACCAGCGCCTGCCACTCTGTATCACCCTGGATACGCCCGCTGTCCTCATTCCCTGCCCACTCCCAGTCTCTGGTCACTGAATGGCAGACGTCTCCATCCAGATCTTCCCATGTCCAGCCCAATCCTCTATTCCTTCAAGGTTACTGGGTCAATTTTCAGACAAAAGCCCATGAAGGCAGTTGGATGATGGGATCTGTGGCATGGGTTCTTCAGGATGTATGTGATTCTGGGAGACACACTAGATTAAAGGCAGCACAATTGCTCCGCAGTTCACTGGGATCACTGGGTAAGCTCTTCAACTATCTAAGCTGCCAAGAGGCATGGAGAATCAAGACCTGAGGAAGGAAAGAAGACAGTTCCAAAGAAAGTTTCCATTTTTGTGTACCAGCAAAGCCCCTTCTGTCATCTTGAGGGGAAGGAAAAACCTCCTGTGCATGGAGTGAAGGGAGCCATTCACTGTGTACCACCCTTCCCAGGAGGCCAGGGCTGACATATCTGATGTCCCAACACTACGTACTGTGGAGATGAAGTTGCTGATGATTTTGAAGTAGAGAAGAGAAGCTTCAGGGGCTTAGAAGAGGTCAGATAGGAAGTGGATAGCTAGAAGGCAGCTTAGCAAGCAGTGAAAGTGGCTGCACAGCCTGACTCAAGAGGCACTTGGGAAACATTCACCATGACACATCTGTGAGCACCAGTGAACCCCCTTTCAATCTGTGAGCTTAGTAGTAAGGAGAAACAGTTATTATCAATAACATAATCATTGCTGATGACACTTGTTTAAGTGATCTTCATGCATTAAGAACTTTACATATTCCATCCTCATTTCAGCCTTCAAGACAAGCAAAGAACTGCTCACTCCATAAGGCTAGCTTATGTCGCAGGAAGTTGATAGGCTCCTAAAAGACTCAGACCTCTGTTCTACTTCCTTAGGATTTTCTATTCAACAACTCTAAAGCATGTTTAAAGGGTTGTTGTTTTTCATGGTATAATTTAAGATGCTTATTAAAATTAGAATTCCTGGGATAGAAGTACCCTTAAATTTCATCTAGTCCAATGCTTTTATTTAACAAATGAAAAGCCAAGCCCTAGCCCTCTCACTGGGATTATCAGTGGCTGTTTTTAATGCCTGATGCCCCCATAAGAATAAGAATCAGAGAAACAACCTAAATTTTATCCAGCTCCGTCAGACTTTTAACATCCATCACTAGGGGAGTGGATATTATGTCTGGCAAGATGCCTTCTGATTCTGTTTTCAGAAAACAATACCAAAAATCTAATTAATCCCATGCTTACTATTTTCCAGAAGAAAGGATAAAAGCTCTGAGAACTTTAAGGAGAGTCACTATGAGTGTTTAGTGACTCAGAAGTATTGGAGATGGATAACAATTTGCACCACCAGATTTCAGAGGGACAGAGGAGGTCCTTATTTCCTGATATTCTGCAGAGAACCAGAAATGCTATCATCCCAGAGATCAGTGAGTTTAAGAATGTGGGGCAAGAGTGTCCCTGAAACAATATCAGCATCACCACAGTGGCCACCATCAGTGATGGACGCCAGGTAACTCTGAAGGCAAAAGACAAAGGAGGGAAGAAAAGAATTTAATGGATATCACTAGGCTGCAGCTGAGAAAAATCCACATGGTTTGAGGGGCATTCAGTCTCTCGCTGACAGAGTTTGGAAAGGGGGTAGAAGTTAGGTCTATTTCAGTTTAGGATTACATGTAGAATGGAGCTCTTTAATCCACCTGTGACTGAACATCGCTGCCACTGATACAGCTGCATCCTTCTGGAGCACATTGAAGGGACTGCTTATCTAGGAAATGGCTACTTTTGTTGTAAAATGAGACAAATTCGCCAGCTTAAGGTGAGGCTATTTTGGAGATTTGAGGGAAGCAAACGAAAGTATGAAATGAAACAGTTTGGCCATTAGTCTAAAGAAAGCCCAGTCACCCAGTTATGATTTGTTTTGTTTGGCTTTGCTTTTTCTCCAGTTGTGTCCAGATGCTTGGGTACAACTCAGTGTGGAACACTGGATTTGGCCAGGGTGAAAGCTTCTGGGAAAGGGTGAGATGAACAAAAGGAGTGCGTAGGGCAGAGATGAGGAAAGACATGCTTGTGAGGGTGTGAGGCCATGCTGAACGAGGAGCTGGAGCTTGCCCACGAAGGACCTGAGGCCATGAAGAAGGTGGAGCAGTGAGACCACATCAAGGATTGGATTGTGTGTCTTGTCAGACTTGCTGAGGTCAGTAAAAGGCAGAATAAATGAAAAAGAGGCCTGATAACTGATCTCCTCCTTTAGACGCCAGCCTTTGGACATGCAGTATGGAAACATCAAGCCTAGCCTTGGAGCTCTGTCTGTAGAAGGCCAATGTTCTGTGTGGTACATTTGGAAATGAAGATGCAGTACTAGAAAAATCCATGAGGATGAAATCATTTTCATGGATCTAAAGAACCTTGCTCCCTCCAGTCAGCCTCAGAGTCAGTGCTGGAGGACTACAGCAGCTCAAACCATGCCCACAGCTCCATGACCACAGAAAGTTATAGGACATCCCTAGGGGCATTTCTGTAACCAAGCTCTGACCATTCTCCACTTTCTGGTCGAGCTCCTCTGAACCCAGGCCTGCTTTCATCTGTCACTCCACAAGTGAATGTTACATTCATACAGAGTCTTAGGCCCTGATGAAAGCGCACAAGTATGAGAACCAATACTCTGCTGCAGCCTACTCTGATTAAAAGAAAAACACATAAAAGGCACAAAAATGCCCCCCAGAATTTAAACGAAAGGAAAAGTGGTGAAGTATCTTTATGGTGAGAAAATGGGGTGAAGGGTGACCATCTCTTCCCCTTGAGTCCCCTCTGAGCTAGGGTTCACCTCCCCAAGTTCTGGCTGGCAGGCCCAAAGCAACAAGCTCCCAGAACCACATGACTTCCTGATGCCCTTTGGGAGTAAGCAAGAGATTGTTGTTCATGATAAGCTCTAGAAGATTCTTCTGTTTCTCTACCGCTCACTTGCACACAGAATGAAAGAGCAGGATTCTACAGTACAGCCATTGAAGGACACTCATCACATAGTGTGACCTTGGCATCCTGGCCATCATGCTGCATCCAGGCCACACAGCAGGCAGTGGATGGCAGGAGGGAGAACAATGCACACATTATCACCTGAGCTGCGTCTTCTCTCAGATCAATGGAGAAATTGCTTCTCTTAGGAACTCCAGCCCTACTGTAATTATGCATGCAAGGGATCCAGCGGAGTACTCCTTTGAATCATCCCAGACCGTGCCACCACGACCCATGCGTGGAGAAATTGTGTTCCACAAAATCAGACCCTGGTGCCAAACAGTTGAGGACCAATCTGCCGGAGGCTTCCCTGATGGTACTGACTGTTAATATTCACAATAACTTGGAAAGGCAGGAAGAATTTGTTCTATGTTATAAACCAGGAGACTGCAATTTAGAATCCAAGTAAGGTTTTCAGGACATCACAGTGAACAAACAATTGACCCCCCCCCCCATATACACTCATTTCTTCTCCCTCTCTCATCCCACGTTGTCTTCAGTGGAATGGAAGAGAAACTGTGGTTTCTTTGAAACACAGAACACTTAATTTGGAGATGTTCTCCAGTAGACTCTGCCTGAATCCACATCAAGCAGCTCTGAATGCTTACAGCCTAGGGATTGTTCTCGGGCCCTTTCTGATTTGTCCTGCTACAGCGGAGGGAGGCAAAGCATCAGCAATGTTTAATTTAAATGAATGCCAGACCAAATTGTAACTCAAAGAAATGCATGAAGAATATCAGTTTCACTTTCTGTCTTATGTTTAAAACAAGGCTTTTCCTCCAACAAATATTTGCTGCTGAAGACGCCCTGCCTAAGTCCCCAGTCATGATTTTGCAACTCAAGAAAGCATGTGGTCTGATTAATTTTAACCTTCACAAACCTACCAGTTGTACAACATTTCAGCCCAAATCATTGCAAAATTAAATCTTCACTTTGAAATTTGCCAACTGCCTTTGTGGCTATTCCTCTCTTCTTTAACCTTTCTTCAAAGCTAAAAAATGTGATTTTAGGTTAATAACCATGAGCTGCTGTATTTTTATTTAGCATGAAGGGCTGGGCTTGAATTATTTCAGTAATATCGCTTCCCTCCAAAAACACGCATATGGAGCAGAATCACTTCTCATCCAGTACCCTTGGGCCCATCTATTTCAAAGATCTCTCCTAACCTTAGGAAGCATCACCTGGGTCCAGAGAGATGCCTGGAGTGAGGCCAGATAGTCCAGCCAGTGGCTCCCACACCTCGGGAGTGTATAGTGACCTAGGCCGTGGGAACTGCTAGAGGCTGAGTCATGAAGGATTTCTCTCTTCTTGTGTTAATGACAGCTATTTGGAGGATGGGTCTTTTTTCTTTTTTGAAGGTTTTTCCCCTCATAGTTTTCTTTTGTGGCTTCCAGAGGGATCTGCTTGGCATGGAGGATCAGAGGTCTCTGTCTGGGATACAGATGCTCTAGCCCAGACCGTGAAGTCAGGTGCGAGCTCTGACAAGAGAAACACAGGCTGAAGCCCCACAGGCTCCTTGCACAGACTTGGGCTCTGGGATAGGAGGTTGGCCTGAGAAAGATGCACAGAGGCAGGACCTGCTGATGACAAGCACCACACCCTCCAGAGGTACCTACTAACAGAGTCGCTACCTCTCTCATCTCAGCCTCCTCTGCCTCCCCATCTCTTCACTCTTGAGGAAAGTGTTTCCCTGTCCTCATCATAGAAGACCCTGAAAGCACCATTCATGAGCTTCTGTATGACAGTTCCCAGAACTGTTGGGGAAGTAAAAGTGGTCTGGGTTATGAAGTAGAGATAAAATCCCATTAAATTTGGGTCACAGTCGGATTGCATCTTATTCAATCATTAGTATTAGCTTTGATGTTTGTTTGTTTGTTTGTTTTTTGTTTGTTTGTTTGAGACCCGGCTTTGCTATGTAGTTCAGGCTGACCTTGAACTCACTATGTAGCCCAAGCTGGCCTCAAACTCATGGCAATTCTCCTGCCTTGGCCTCCCAAGTGCTGAGATTATAGACATGTACCAGCATGCCCAACTCCATCCCTTGTCTAGTCTGTAAATTGTTCCTAAATACTCTGTAGTATATAAGATCAGTTGATTAAAAGAAGTATATAAAGATTTTACAGTGTTATTTAGCATATAATAAATAATACATACAAGAGAGATGATTTTGCTGAATTTCTAGTTATGCAGAAAGAAACACATTGCAAATGAAGGTTCAGTGCTTGCATAGCTATCATGGTCATGACATAGTGACCTTCATAAACTGCAATCCAGTGAGCAGTGAGAGATGGAATGCAGACGTCAGTGAGGCATATCTGGAAGTAAAGGCCAAAGTCCTCCTGCTGTTTCAAATTTTTCACATGAAAATCTCTACCAAAAGTTCATGTGTTTCATAGGCTTAATGATTAGAGTGCAGTTGTTTCCCCTGCATCTTGTGCATGACTTTTGAGACCCAGACACAGATGGTAATGAGCATGGATACAGCATATGTAGAAGACCAAGTGGTGGGGAGTACTTTGCCAAGCACTAGCAGCAGAGACTAACACTAGAGTGACTACACAAGGCCTCAGCATTAACTCAAGTGCTGATCATTGTCAGCCTCCCTTGCCCATTGTGCCTTCCATGGCTGCCCCTGTGTTCCAGCTCCCACCTGCCTGAGAAGAGACAGAATTCTGAACCAAGTCTTAAAGCAGGGCAAAAAATCAAAGCATGAGAAGAAAGAGGTGTGGGTGGGCTTGGTGCAGGGGCAACGGCCCATGCAAAGGGACAGTGCCAGCACCTGCAGATGAACTGAAAATAAATTCACACGACCCTAAATTCTGTTTCATGTCTCAATACAAGTGCTGCCCCATGAGCCTCAAATGTGGCCCAGCAGAGTCTGCAGGCCTTATGCAGTCTCTGGCAGGCCAAGGGGCACCACGTTGGGGTAAAGCAAATGTCCTCAGCACTCCCAAGTTCTAAGTTCTCTCCAGAGCCCAAGCCACAGCTCACCCTTTGACCTCCTTGGGTATTGAGTCCATTCTGGGAGAAGAGCTAGAAAGGAAAGGAAGAGGAAATGAAATGCAATGAACAGCAACAAAGACACAAAGCTTCCTCATTAAATTGTGAGCTCAGCTCCTCACCTCTACAGTGTTCTCCCTAAAACTCTCAGCTCCAGTCCAGCCACAAGGGAAGCACCTAACAGTACCACTGAGGAACATTCAGCCAGCAGTGCCAAACCTGCTGAGGTCACAAAAGATAAAGGATGCAGAAACCACCACAGATGGGATGAGACCAAAGAGACAGGACAGCTGAGGACCCTGGAAGAGGATGGCATTAGGGAAAGCTGGTGGGCACCCATGAGAGTCTGCAGCCTAGCGAGGAATCCTACGTTTGTAGGGCTAATCTCTTTTACATAAGTGCACATTAGTCCAGAATAATGGTTGATTCACACATACATAGAGCGTTTGATTATTTTCACCCCATTAAATCTTCTTATCCTTCTTTGTCTTTTCCTATTCCCTCTCTCTTCTCTAATAGTCTCCCTTCTACTTTTATGTCTTTGTTTTATGAAAGAGAGAAATCATGTGGCACTGTGTTTGTCTTTCTTAGTCTGGCTTAACAGGGTGACCTTTAGTTCCTTCAGTTTTCCTGCTAGTAACATGACTTCATTCTTCTTTTGGCCTAAATAGTATTCCATTATGTCTGTCGAGCAGATTTTCTTCTTCTATTCATCCATTAATAAGCATCTACTATGGCCCCATAGCTTGACTATTGTGCACTGAGCTTCAATGCACATGGACAGATACACCTCTAGTCTGCTGACTTTAATTCTTTTTGGACTCTACCGAAGAAAGATATACCCCATCAAGTGATATCTCAGTTTTGCTTTTTGTTTTGTTTTTGGGTTTTGTTTTGTTTTGTTTTGTTTTATACCAGGAATCAAATCCAGGACCTCACACTTACCAGGCAAGTGCTGTGCTACTAAGCTATATCCTTGGCTCTATTTTTAGTTCTTTAGAACTTTTGTACTGATTTCCATAGTGACTGAACTAACGTGCATTCCAAACAACAGTGTATCATGCTTCCCTTTCCGCTGTTTGCCCACCAACATTCCTTTTGTATTCTTGATCCTATCTACTCTTATTGGGGCAAGGTACTATGCAAGTGGTGTCCAAAATATACAGTGAATATTTAAATTCTCAAAATGTATTCCAATGAAAGATACATTGCTCTTAATCCCCCTCAAAATCCTCCCCCTCACTTTGAACACACTTATCCCATTGTTTCTGCCACTTCGCGAAGCAGTTCCAGAAGTCCAATTTTGTGAGTATCTTTATGAGGTGTGATGAAAAATCCAGCGAGTGCTGCTGCTGAGTGACATCCAGCAGCAAGGCGGCTCATAAAACCATGGCGCTGTGTCCTCATCCACCTTGTACACCAGATCTGGCACCGTACAACTTCTGGCTCTTCCCCAAAGTCAAAATGACCATGGAAGGTAAACGTTCTGAATTGATTTAGGACATTGATGTGAACACAGGAATGTAACAGCAGACAAAGGGAGACTTCCAGAATTGCATCAGGAAAAGGTTAGAATGGTGGAATAAGGATGGCCAAAGTGCAGGGGAGTGTTTTGAGGGAAATTAATGGCAACATATCTTTCAGTGTAAGGTAGGTAGATAGATAGATAGATAGATAGATAGATAGATAGATAGATAGATAGATAGATAGATAGAGACAGATTTTTTTAAATTTTAGGTGTCCACCATAGTTTTCAATCATATAGCATAGTTACACAAAGCAAAGCAGACCTTGTATGTTAGCTATTATATGCTTACACCCTTTATGTCACTGGTTCCCCATAATATATTCTGAGAGGTGATCAGATAATATTTATTATTTGTACTGTTATTTCCATCATGTGGATGTGTAAAAAGAGTTCCAGAGATGTCAGGCAACTTGCCGAGGGTTGTTGATGGAGATGCAGGTAGGACAGGACTGGCACTGAGTTCTCTGGACCTGGACATTCTGCACATGAGACTCCCTGCCCAGAGTGGTGATATCTTCCACTGGTGCCCAACAAGCACAAGCCCCCTCAATCTTCAAGCCTTCTTGACATCTCCGAAGGCTTCCAGAGCAAGACTTTCTCAGACTTGGGCCTGGGAGATGGCTCAGTGGAATAAGTGCTTCCCTGACAAGTGCAAGGGCCTGAGTTCAATCCCTGATTCTGAAAAAAAAAAAAAAAAAGCCTGGCTACAAAGTGAGCTAAAGGCCAGCCTGAACTACATAGGGAGACCTTCTCTCAATCAGTCAATCAATAAAAAAATAAATAAATAAATAAAATAAATACGTTAAAAGGACTAGGGATTTAACTCAATGCAAGACTTTCTCAGACTTGCAAAAGGAGCACCGGTGAAGTAATAAAACTCTGGCTCCCTGGGGACTTAGAAGGGTGAGCCGTTGGGGATTGCACTGTGGGTCCCCTGAGAGGAGCTAAGAGCCTGGTGAAGTGAAGTGAGTCTTTCCAGCCTGCACAGATGTGTGTCAGGCTGCTTCCTGTGTGTAGGGGCTGCTTATTCAAATGCTTTCTCCACCCAAACAAATGCAACACAACACCCTGAACATGCTAAAGGTGTCTTCCCTCAACATTTTGAAAATGCTGTGTCAATTTCCAGAGGCCCAGAGGGTGACGATCATACAGACAGCGTTCAGCACATCTGACAGGCGTTTGAAGGCAAGGTAAAAAAGCCAAGATATGCATGAGATTCTAGGATAAGAGAATTTTTATTGTTCCACTTGTTATGAACCATTTGATTACAAACTCACCACTTTCAGACTCCAAAAATATTTGATATGATAATAGAAAAAACCAAACAGCTCTGTTACATTTGCTTACTTATAAGTTGAGTATTTTTCCTACCCTTGCAACCAACTGGGATGAAGCTGTCATTCATCCTGACATTTTTAACTGAAAAGATTTGTAAAGTGCTTATTATGCCCTGAATGCTCAATAATGGAGGAAAAATTAGAGTAATTAAGATGTAATCTTTACCTTCAAGGCAGGTAGAACATGTGGAATAGCTCCCTGAGATAGAGAGAAAGAAGAACAAACATTGTTGGGTGTGCAGGAGAGAGGTGGGCCCTCAAAAGAGTGTGAAAGGTTCAGAAGGAGGAAGTCGGAGAAAGTAGAATAAAAAAGAAGATGCTAGTGAGGGATTTGGAAGATGTTTTCCACACTCACTAGAATAGAAAGAGCACACAAGGTAAAGTTACTGTTGTTATGGCTTAGACCCACAATGTCCCTCAAAGCTCCGATGAGCTCAGAAATGAGGGCTTTTGGACAGCAGCTGGATCATCAGAGGATCCGCCCACCCTAAGGTCAGCAGCTGAGTGTGCTGCTAGGAGGACAGGCCTGACTGGAGGTGGGTCACGGGGAGTTGGGCAGGGGGACAAAGGGTAGGGTGCATCTCCCTCTCTGGCTCTTTCTTTTGCTTTCAGTTTTTCAGCTTCCTGATGGCTCTGAAGTGAGCAGCTTTGCTCTACTGGACCCTGCCACCGTGCTGCTTCTGCCTCAGAGCCAGCCAACCAAAGACTGAAATCTCTAAAAGCTGTCAGGAAAACCTCTCTTCCCTTAATCTATGTGTGTCAGAGTATTGCATCTTAGTTACAAGAAAATGACTAGGATTGTTATCAAGAGCATAGGTAAGAATAGCTGTTGAATTGTTCACTAAACACGAATTCAAGGACAGAAAACACTAGCGATGCCTCCCACCCGAAGAAGAGAACTCATCAGCTACAAAGCAGGGAAAGGGACTGCAGTCATGACTCCCCTCATGAGCCCAATCTCAGTAGACAGCAGAAGATAAGCAAGGTGAGGGTCTATTCAGTAAGTAGCTGGATGGAACATCAGAGCAGGAAACAGGGAATAGCATGGTGTGTTTCTGGAAATGTTGGAGGCTCAGCCTAGAGAGACACTGGAGCAAAGGAGGACATGCACAATGGGCTGGATGGGTCAGACATGACAAATAAAGCCTTCAGTCCCTGGTGGTGGGTTTTATTATGAGATAGACTGACATGAACAGAGGCAGGTGTCTCCAGCTTCACCCTCGGTTCTGGAGAAGACACATTCCCAGCTAGTAAGTAGCACAGTGGGCACCATTGAGAGGTTTCTGTCCTTTGTTAGCCCAGGGTGCCTGTGTCATTTTTCAAAAGACCTATATATTTCCCCCAGAATAACTGTAAATATCCATGTACACTACAGAACAAACAAGGTTTATAGTGCCGCCAAGATTAATAGGATCAAACTCCAGCTGGCTCTTGCTCTCTCTCCAATGCCTTCAGGGGTCATAAGAGTTAACTTTAAATAAGAAGCAAGCAAAATGATGAAAAACCCAATCCTCCAAGTTATCCAGAACCCAGGGCACTGGGGAGAACCATCTGCAAAGCCACTCCTTTATACAGGTGACCCTCAACATGGTTAGTGAACAGAGGCACTCCTGTTTGTCTTGTACTGAATATAAATCTTAAGGAGAAAAGCGGCAGCATCTACTGCGTGGAGGGACTTAAGGGCTCAACTGACATCATTCAAATCGTGTGAGCCTCTGGCCTTCCCCTATCCCTCTCCCTTCTTCCCCCTCTTCTTCTTTCTCTCTACATCAAGAATCCCTAAAGCAGACTGCTGATGTCAACTTTTCCCATCCTGACATCGGAATTCTGCACTGAGGCATAACTTGCAAGTCAAAGAGAATCAAAAGCCACCCAATTGAATTGGCTGAGGACCCCAGAAGCATCCATACCCTGCAGTACAGGGTCTCGGCTAGAACCCACACAGGACAAAGCTGCTGGAGCCCTTGGTATTCTCCTCCAGCAGGAGCCCAAGCTTCCATCCACTTGCCCTGCCCTTCTTTTTTACCCCCGTGCCTTGCATTTCTCATGTCCGCTATTTGACTGTTCTTGAAGTGGTTTTCTCTAAGAATTCTTTTTTTCAAAAAGCGCACAAAGCACTCAACCTTTTCATTGACTTCTCCTCATCTTCCAAGCCTGAAATTCCTAGGTCTGACATGTCCCCTTTCTGCCAGATGCCCCTCCTCTTGAAGACCAAGGAAGACCAAAGTCCTTCCTTATAGCACGCCTGTCCAAGTAACCAGTGCCTTGCTGAGAGGAATGGGAGAATCCACACCCCCATCCTCCTCCAATATTGCAAACATGGAATCATTGAATAAGCATTCTTTACCAGAGAAGAAAAAATTGCATTCTTAGTGGCAGTCAGCAGGAGGCAGAGGCTCTTCCAGCTTAATGACTTGCAAATCAAAAGCATGAAAACCAGAATGCACCTTTGAACCTCTTTCCCATCCCTCCTAGATGTCCTCATAATTTTCCCCCATAGCGTTCCTGTTATTTTTGCTACCAGAGCAATAACCTTCCCTGTGCATTTTTTAAATGTTGGAGGAGGAGCTGTCCAGTGATCTCAAAGCATATGTTTTTGATTCTCATAAGATTATGGATACCAAAGGAATAAAAATGGAAATCACCACTGCCAAGATATGAAAGAAAGTTTGCATAGTAAAATAATTTAAACCTAACATTTGGACCCAATAAGGCGAACGGAACGTTTTTTCCATATTTTTGGAAAATGTGCATTTTTCTTCACGTTAAGTGGTACCAATAAAAAATAATGATTCTCACTCAGTTTATTTCTATAAGTTAGATTGGCTTATAGTTTTCCAGGACATGGTTTTGTATCAAGTATATGGCAAACACCTGGGCATAAAATACACTCAGCTATTTACTTCGATGTGGGAAAAACAGGTCACCATTCCCCTCTCCTGACTCGAGAGCAAAGGTCAGCTGAAGCTGCTAGTAGATTTAGTGCTCTCTGACGGCCAAGAGTGTTTTATCAACAGTGCAGCAGGGGGGATCTGAGAGAGCCAACCCAGGAAAGACAGAGCTGCTACCTCGGGATCAGAAGCCGGGCACTTCTGCAGCCCATGCTGCTGGACACTGACTGCTCTGCTGAACAACCTGGGAGATAGCATGGTGCAGTGGATGGGCAGCATCTTACAAGCAAATCCATTCACAAATATGCTAACAGAGGGGAAAAGTTATCAAATGAGATTAAGGCTCTGGAAAGTTAGAGGATGGGTAGACTAGGAGAGGGAATGGAGAACTGAAGAAGAGGAATGAATGGAAATGGGGGACAGGAGAGGGAAGAGAGAAGGAGAAAGAAGGCAGAAAGAAGAGAGATGGAATTAGCAGGAAATTGGACCTAGAGTTCATGTTAGGAAAGAAAAACACAAGTCTTCAAACAGAAGAAGGCTCACCTGGGGCTACCATGGGCTAAAGAGCCACAGAGCCAGGCTAGAGAGGGAATGAATGACTGCCATGCCTAGAGCAGGAGGAGCAGTGTGGATGGGTGCACGCTGCCTCTCTGAACCAACCTTCCTCGGTGATCAAACAGGATGAACCTCTGCCTCACCTAGCTCTTGGTCCTGCCAGAGGGCTTAGAATGTGACAAATATGAAAGAACATGCTACCAAAAATATTCCAGGCATGGAGTGGGTGGAGAAAAGGCAGCAGGTGAAGAATATTTGGTATTTCTTGACTCACTTCTCAGCACTTTGTAAGCTTCAGGCCTTTCGATGGCTAGGCACTATCCACAGAGATTAAACAAGAGCACTTTGAATGTCTATTCTATAAAAAGTAGGGACATTCCCAGATCTTTATCTCAGTTCCCTGTGACTCCAATGTCCCACTCATGCAGAATTTGCAATCCCTGCACCCACTTCCATCTTCAGCAGGGGTTGGACCTCCTGGACCCAGCCCTGGAGCTGACAAAGCTCCTGTTCCTCCCTACAGTGCAGTACTAGGGCACACAAAGGTCCTTACCCGGTACTAAAGACATGGCTCGGTCACAGCCCAGCAAACAACAAGAAATGAAATGTCAAGGTTTGCATCTAACAGTCTCTGGTTCTCTCACCACAAGAAACTTCACCCTGGTTATAATTTCCCAGAGAACCACAACCCACTGCTACTCTGATTAACTCCCTGTCATCTCATCTCTTCCAGCCAGTGGCCAGGTGTCACTCCTCTCCCCCCACCCATCTTCTTTGGTGCTGATGTAGGGGCATCTCAACCAGCCTGGATACATATCTCCCTGCAGCTTTTAAGTACTGATGCCCTGGCCAGTGGCTCCAGGGCCTTGGAAGCAAGACGTGTATCCAGAGTTCTTCAGCCGAGGTTGTAAACTGCCTCCAATCCAGTTCAGCTCAGCTGGGACCTCAGGGAGCTCACTTTATGTACTCCAAAATGTCATCCAGGTATTTTTCTGAACAAAAGGCAAATCTCTCCCTGAGAACATCATTGCCAGTTTTTTTCAAAACAGGATCATTATTTTTCCTGTCATGTTATCTTAAGAAATTTGCCAGGAATCCACTTTTTGCTACCCAGGAGTTGGGTCTCTCAAGCCCTTTCCTAGGTTGAAGAGTAGCGGGTGGGCAGAGGAGAAAGCAGAAGCCACACAGGGGAGCCGGGGTTCTTACTGAGAAACTTCCTGGCAGGTAGAAATCCTAATCCAAAAAATGACCCTGACATGATTTTGGAATAATATTGACAAAAATGGGCTCAGCTGTGGTGAAAACAAAATAAGCCAGAAATTTCTCGCAGGCAGGGTTTGGCAAGAATAGATGACAGAAGTGAGTCTACCTGAGAAGTTTGGGACCTCCCAAGGACATTTCATTAGGCCCACCTTTGTGTATTTATTACCTGCCAAAAGAGCTGGCTATTGTGTGTTTGGCAACCTCTTAATTCTTCTGGGCTTTGAGGGAAAGAGGATGGGCCAGGTGAGCTCTACAGCCCTCCCTGGTTTTCACAAATTCTGCACCCCTCTCCCATACAAAGTTTTGTTATTCGTGATCTATAAACAGCACCCCATGAATTCTAGAGAGCAGACCTTTGTCTGAGTACTTATTTGTCATGATTTTTTCCAAATTTGTGGGTTGCCTTTTCACTTTATTGGTAATTTCTTTTGACATGAAAAAAACTTCTCAGTAAGAGCAGGTCCCAGTTGTTAATTCTTTCAACTGTTTCCCATGAGATTTGATTTCTGTCCATGAAGTCTTTGCCTACCCCTATGTCTTCAAGAGTTCCTCCCAATTTCTCTTCCAGGAGATTTAGTGTCTCTGGTTTAATGTTTAGATCTTTAATCCATTTGACTTTAGCTTAGTACATGGTGATAGACCTGGGTCAAGTTTGAGTTTTTGGCATGCAGAGAGCCAGTTTTTCCAGCATCATTTGTTAAAGAGGCTATCTTTCCTCCATTATGTTTGGCCCCTTTGTCAAAGATAAGGTGGCTGAGTGTGTTTGTAGGGTCTTCAGTGTCTTCTAATCTATTCCATTGATCCTCAGGTCTATGCCAGTACCATGCTGATTTTATCCCAGTAGTCTTGTAGTATAATTTCAAGTCAGGAATTGTAATGTCTCCTGCCTTGTCTTTATTGCCCAGAATTGTCTTTGCTATTCTAGGTCTTTTCCGGTTCCAGACAAATTTTAGGAATGATTTCTCTATGTCTGTGAGATATGTCGGTGGTCGTCTGATAAGGATTGCATTAAATCTGTACAGTAATTTTGGGAGTATGGCCATCTTCCCAATGTTGGTTCTTCCTATCCAGGAGCATGGAGTTTCTTTCCATGAATGTCCCCACTCCTTTGGTCACGCTAACGACTTTTGGAAATGGAAACAGGCATGGATATATGACAGCAGAACAAATTCCCACCCTGAGAGGACCATGACCTCCTGCTCCCCAGATACAGCACACCTGCACACAGGGCTCTTGCTCTAACCTAGGAGCCCTGCTGACGTCACATGCCTCTTCCCCGGGTCACTTGCCACTGTACTGTGTCACTTCATCAGGTACGCAAGTGCACAGCCACTCACACCCCTACCACCACCGGCGAGGGGCCCATGCACCCAGAAAAGAAGGCCGCTCACCAAGGGTCGATGGAAGAGAATGAAGAGAAGGGGTCCAGGAGCTGGCTGCCCGCATTCCGTTTCCTCCTGGCTCTCGCACATAGCTGCTGCACACTCTGTGTGTCAGCTCTCAAAAAGGGGCTGGCCTCTGGTCCTGCTGCACCCCAAAGCATGGAGTGTTCCCCAGCCCTGAAGGAGGCATTTTAGCTCGATCTGTGTGCAGAACAGGAGAGCAGAGCAGAAACTTACAGAGTTGGACTGGGTTGTGCCCCAAACAGGCTGGCAAAGGGACTCCTGGATCTCAGAGCCAGAAAGGCTAGGGTAGGTGGCCACCTCCCCACTTCAGAGAGTGCAGGCCTGTCACCAGCTGGGCAGCAGATGGGAGAGACTATCGGGGTGACCACCACACCCCCTGTCTGCACGTGAAGCCCCGGGTCCTTCTCAAAGTCTTCCTGCACTTACCTTGGGAACAGAGCTACAAGGGAAACTGAGACCTGCTGTATTCAAAACACTGAGCTACTGCCATGAAGATCAGCATTCTCGGGTTACAAAGCCAAAGAAGTGACTTGGGGTGTCGGTCTTCTGGTGTGGGATTTATTTCTACATATCCCTTCAAGCTCAAGGCTGTGAAGACTGTGGGTGAGAGAGGTGGAGGAAGATAGGAAGTCTTCAAAATGCCTCTTGAAATTCTTATTTGAGGGTCTGTTTCATTACTTGCTGCTGAAAGCATAATAAAATCTCTCCTGGCCCTCCCCAGGCCATGCTGCTTGCTGAGACCTGGGCTTGGGACTGCATATGTGTAGGTCTTAGCCGGTTGATCCCTTTGTCCTCCAAGGGAGTAAATTCGGACCCTATGCATCAGCCTCAGCCAACCTCATTCTGGACATGCACAGGCTCACATTAAAGTCCCAGGGCCCAGGTTAAAATATGGCTTCTAGGTTCCCTTCAGCACCAGCAGCCTGCCAGAGGTGCCATCCTGTCAGAGACAGTTTATGGAGCTGGGCGGAGAGGTGAGGACACAGTGGCAGCAACCACCCGCACACAGCACCAGATAGCTTTGGTCTCTGGCTGGTCAACCCCAAGTCACTGTGGACTGCAGCCTGTTCCCACACAACCCAAAATAGGACTTGCAAGCACATCCAGGCCTGTACTACCCCAGCACACTGACACAGCATTGCCCCTGCTGACAGCAGCCCTACGGCACCTCATTGTGACAGGCCAAACAGAGCTCACCCAGATCCTGTCTTCTCCTGGTGCCAGCAGTAGACACAGAGCCTACCATTGCTTTTCATGAAATTGCTCCTTCTGAGAGGCCCTTCTCCTGGACTGAGCTCAGGCATGGGGCAGCAGGCCTTTGCCAACCAGATTCAAATGTCAGCTTTCCAAGAGTTGTATTCAATCACATGTCCAATCTTACGTAACTATATCTGTTAATCTGAGCAACAGATTTGATGATGAAAATAGATAATAAATCTACCATTGCTAATCAGCTATTCTTGTTTTGAAAATCTGTAGCATATGTATTGTTGTATGTTACTGTTTCAGTCTTTGCTTCTGATTTTTGTTTTTGCTTTTGTTTTTACTTCTCAAAATAAAATGAAATATTCTTTTAAAATCCAATTTTCAGGCCAGGGAGATGGCTCAGTAGAGTAAGCGCTTCCCTGGCAAGCGCAAGGGTCTGAGTTCAATCCCCAGTTTTGCAAAAATAAAATAAAATCCAGTTTTCCTGAGTTCTTGGATGCTTGTACCTTCTCCAGACCATAGAAACCAAATATGCATGTGTCTCCCAAAGAGTTTACCATCATTGTGCCCTTTGGTCTAGAGATGAATTCAGAGCTGAGCCAGGGTGGCAGAGACCAGAAACAGGTTCAAGCAAAGAACATGACATGAGTGGGAGCCTCACAGGAAACTGTCCCAGCCAAGCCAGGGCCACCCCCTGGATTGAGCGACTCTATGTGTGTACAGCTGGGGGTGGGAGGAGCAAGTGCCATCATCAGCAATCACCCCCACATTGTTTGAGCACTCAAACATTACTAGTCACCATGGTAAAGGTCCAGATTCTTGTCCTCAAGAAGATTACAGTCTAGAGGGGAGGCTCGGGGCACGAGAGAGAAAGGCTCCAAGGTTGCAGAGCAACCATGCAGGGAGGATAGGGTGAGCTCAGGGGAGAAGAGGTCAGAACTGTGACTATCAGCAAAGGTCACCAGGAACAGTCGGGGTGGGCTAGGCTGGGATCTTGCATGAGCTCAAGAGTGCCCCTCCAAAGCCTCAGTGAAGCCGCAGAGTGTGACCTTATTTGGAAAGGGATGATTGCAAGTGTACTCAGGATGAGTCATATTAACGAAGGGCAGCCTTTCCAAAATGATTGGTGACCATATAAGAAGAAGAAAGGGACTCCAAGAGAAGATCCACATGAAGAAAGAGACACAGGAAGATGCCAGGTACAGACAGAAGCGGAGGCTGGCATGGTGCATCTATAAGCCAAGAGCTGCCAGCACCATGAGTTCAGAGAGATGCAGGGAACATCTCCTCAGCTGAAACTCCGTAAGAAAATAGCCTTGTCTCTACCCTATTTGCCTCCAGAAGTGGGGGAGAGAAACATTGCTTTTTAAATCACCTAGTTGGCGGCATTTTGTTACAGTAGCCCTGGAAACAAATACAAAGGCTTGAATCTAAGCAGATGGGAGGGACTCCAAGAGGCTCAAGGTACAACGAAGGTATTGCCCGGGAAGGACAAGGAACCACCCTTGGAACTGCAGACACCAGAAGATAACAGAAGGAGAAATAAAAAAAAAAAAAAACACAGTGCACCTTAGGCAGTGCTGAAGGGATTCCTCCAGGGACTCCTGATACATCCTGGTCTTTAGAGAGACATCTCACCCCTCACCTCATGCCACTCATCCATGCATTATGAAGGAGATTGTCCTCCTCTGATTGACCCCTCCTCCCAAGCATACTGTGTGGCCTGTTGTGGCCATATGCCCTGAGTGGTGACAATCAAGCTGCCTCTCACCTGCTTGGTCCACGGGTGAGTACGAAGCCAGGGTAAGTTAAGGAGAGATTTTCTGCATAACTTTTTATGTCTATTACTATTAAAAGTGATAGAGTGTGGCCTTTTTCTCCTTCATCACAGGCCTGTGGAACAAGAACTCTAAGCCTCCCAAAACCATGTCCTTATTGTGTCTTGTAATGACCCACCCATCACTCAAACACCTGGTTCCAGCCACTAAGGTTCCTGGCCCACAAATTTTATCAAGCTCCTTTCTGGTTCTCCAGCTGAGCCTATAGCCATCCCAATGACATCTTCCCCTCCCACCAAGCCAGAAACAAATATAATTTACTTTAATTCACATAGGTTTCAGTAGCTTGGTGGGAAAGGAACTCCAGCTTTGAAGCACATCATGGGAGATGTAAGTCTACTTCCTAAAGACCTTTCGATGCAAGGCTATAGCCCTTTCAGCCAAGCATTTTGCTCTTGAATCCAAAAGACCTGGCTTAAGGGTCCCCTGACAGCTACTACTCCAGAAACTGCACACAATAACATATACTGAAAGGAAGCACCACAAATGCCATCGAATTCTCAGTGCCTCAAAAGATAAGCGTAGTACTGCCACATCCAATGACATTACAAAGCTAAGACTCCAGGAGGTTGTTGTCCACATATAGTTACTAAGCAACCTCAGAAAACTATACATTCATTCAATGAACATCTACTGAGCTGTCAATCCCGGGGCCCAGAGTTGCTGGCAGTGGGAAGATGTCTGTATCGTATTACCCTCCAGGGGCTGATGTCGGCCTGTGGTGGTGCTGGGCATTTGCAGGACAGTAACAGAAGCCAATAAATACCAAGAGAGGAGTCAACACTACAATGGCAGTGTGGAGGCCATGGCCTAGAACTTTCCTTATGTTCTTTATCAAGCAATCGTATTACTATAAGTAGCATGCTAGACAGATTCCACCCTAGGAGTTGACTTTACATGAGTCACTATTTCTCAGATCTAAGGGTCTTCATTTTTTTAAATGGATGAAAGAATCCTGCCAGGACTTCTTACAGTACTGTTGCAAATTCTCACAAGAGATAAAACATGGGTTGCATTCTTTGGAAACTGAAAGCCCGTAGGCGTGTTTTCCTCAGCTGTTTGCTCCCAGGGGTGGAGCCC
>NW_004524595.1:13359101-13379877 GCF_000260255.1 Octodon degus | reverse complement strand
GTTAATTTTAGAAACCCCACATTACATGACATCGGGTGTGTTTCCTTACAGGAGCCAAGGCAAGTGCGCACTGTAAATCTTCAAAAGGAACTGTTAAATTTAATTAAGTTTGGCCTCAAGCTGCTCTGTGCGCACTTTAGCTCAGCCTAATGGTTTCTCTGTACATAGTAAGATCTAACCTAACCTTTGAGTGAATAACAGAAACAAATTCCTAAGACCAGTAGCCAAGTCCCAACCAGTTCCATCAGATGAGCCTCAGTCCACCACAGGCAACCAACATTTGCAAATGGCTTCGAATCAGGCAAATGCCAGGTTTTAATTAACCTGCGGTCTCACCCCTCACTTTGGTTTTCTGTGTGTCACTTCTCTTCTTCTGTCTAGAAGAATTATCTAGCCATGCAGACTCCTCTGTCACTCCAAACCTATTAGGGTTCCAGTGCCAAATTGATACACACATTGTCCATAGCTCAGTTAAACTATGCTATGAATTAATAATGTTTTCTTCCTAACAGAAAAAGCACTAATCTTTATTTATGCAAAACTTTCAATTTAAAAAAAAAAAAACTAGTCTTACCTATCTCTGTCAGAAAGTCTTCAACTCTCGGAAGTACCAGCACCACTGAAGGTGAGAGATAGCGCATAAACATCTGGGCAGGAGGGTTCAGGGTTTTCTTGTTCAAAGATCTAGGCAATCACAGCACAAGGCTGCCTCCCTCACCTGACATGCAGATGCATAGAGAACAAGCCATTGTGATAAATCACATCACCATGTACTGAGCACTCACACAAGCTAAGCACCTTATGACCGAGCCAGGCCTTATACATGCTGTCTCTTGTAATCAACCCTCCACACTACTGCTGGGGGAGGCCACCGCGCTCCTCAACCCCACATTCCCATGAAGAGAACTTTTCAACCATCAAATGATGCTCTAAGACCTAACAACTAGTTATTGGGAAAGGTGAATTCCAAACTAGATCTCTCTCTTTAGATGTAGACTCACTTGCTGTAAAAATTGCTGTCTTTAGCACCCAGAAAACATTGTTCCTGAGGAACTATATAGCCCATACATTTGAAGGTCACCGCAGGGGCAGGCTCATTCTTGGTGTCTCTGAACAGGGCATGTGCAGATCAAAGCCCTCGCTGATGTGTAGGCACCACTTTTCTTTGGCTTTATGTTTCATGTTTATCACTTTCATCTTGTCACCATATTTTCTTATCTTTGGTTCCTTCAAACCCACCACATGGTAACTTGTAAAGACTAGGAACAGTAGGCACAGAACGTGTGTTGATCTGCTGACATTCTTCCTCTGCCGTTAGCTATTAGTGGGACAAAATGAGTAACTTCTGTGCCTAACACATCCATCTATCTAGGCACTACTTTCATATTTACAAGTTTCAAGAAGGAAAACAACTTGTCACTCTCAATCAATAAACCTGGTGCTTTCAAAGAATCTAGCACTAAAAGCTTTGCTCTGTACAAAACCGTTCCAAACGCTTGCCTAATGGGTCCAGGGCTGGCTTGAGAAATTTTTCTTCTCGGTGAAATAATCATGCGACTGTGTGTAACTCCGTTTATTATGGAAGAAGAAAATATGTGTTGGAGGAGGTGGGACCTGAAGTCAGGAATTTTTAGTCAAGGGACTATGAAAATAAAATATCTGGTTGTGTGAGCAAGCAACTGTTTCCGGCCGGGCTCTGCTGCTGATTGGCTGAGGGTGACCCACCCCCAACATACCCCACTTCCTCCCTGCACAAAGAGGGTTGCACATCTCCAGCCAGCGAGTTCCATGAAAAATGAACTTGATGGTGACATTTGTGTACCAGCCCCGGCACAGATTCCTAGAAGTTGCCTGCTTCACCCCACGAGGGCAACACAGTTTTGAGCGGAAGACTCTCCAAAGGAGGAGTTTTAACCTAAACCATTCCAGGCAGATGGAAGTCAGCCTCTCCTTCAAGTTCTTTCACAAGCGATCCTAAACCCTGCCCGCTAGTCAGTTACAGTGTCTAAGTAGCACTCGTGGCCCCTAAGTTCTGGTCTCCAGGCTAATATTTTTCTTTTGAAGGAAAATACTAACATCAGCTTCCCATTGTATTCTAGATCATGAAATTATCTATATTAAATGATACTAACTAAATTGCTTTTAATCTGTTCCTTTCCCATTTGTATTTTTATTATTAATTTTAAAATGACTAAGTATTTGAAATATGTATAATATTGGCTTAGTACATTCAGGCTACTATAACAAAATACCATTAGCTGAGAAGCTTATAAACAACTGACAGTCTTACCACTCACTGAGCTTACTACAGTTCTGAGAGTTCAGAAGTCTAACATCGAGGTGCCAGCATTTGGTACCTAGTGAGGGCACCCAGCTGGTGCCCTGTGTCTGTGTCCTTGGGTGGGGGAGACAGCAAGGTGACTCTGGGAGAGCACTCATCGCCTTCCCCCGGTCTCTGTCTCTATGACTGAATGCCTTGTGTTCTAATACCAACACAAGGATTGGGTTTAGACATATGAATTCTAGATGTATATAAATAAATGTGCCACCCTGAACTTACAATTTTTAAAATTGCTTTTTGTCCTTCGATGAATGATTTTAAGACTCACACACATATAGTTTATTTTGTGTATTCAGTGCCTATACTACAAGTCAGTGATTAAACTGATCCCAAGTATTTTGCTATCATACAGTGCCACATCTTTGTTTGTAGCCTTTGGTTGTCAGACTTTTCCATCCTTCCCACATGGGTGAGTGTGAAATGCATTTATTGTTTTCGTGTATTCTAGTAAGTTGGGAGTCTTTTATATTTTTATTGGATGTTTACGTTCTTTTTGTGGCTTGCTTAATAGAACTCTCTGACTATTTTTCATAGAAGGATGCTTTCCTCCCTCTTGCTAACTTGGATGATTTCTTTATATGTTCCAGATTTTGGTCTTTTACTGGCACATGTGCTAAAAACATCTCCCATCCTGTAGCTTATCTTCTTGCTTTGTCGACAGTTTCTTTTGACATGCAGCAGTTTCTAACTTCAGTGTTGGCAAATGCATTAATCATTTGTGTCCCGGATCACCTTTTCTGGGTTACATTCCAGCAGTCCTTCCATTTCCTGGGGTCTTAGGTAGCAGTTCCTGGCCCACCATTCCTACCTACATAGTACTGGCACCTGCTGCTCCTTTCCCTCTTGGTTATTTCAAACATATCATAGATTTATTTGTGACTATTATAAAAATAACATGATTGCTGTAGAATATTTCATGAAATGTACAAGAAAACCACTCAGTACATTATTAGGCTATTAAAATAATTCTTATCCTGTCAGGAACCCCTGTTATAGCCCTTTCTGCATAACTGAAAGTAACATGTTCCCTGGGAGATAAGAGAAAGACAGATCTGGACTTGAATCTTACCTCTACTACCTTCTAGCTGATTTACCTGATACTTCATTCTGAATGTCAGTTTCCTCATTTGTAAGATGAGAACAATTACTGCACTGGATTGTTGTGCATCCCAACTTACATCAAAACTTCTCCTTTCAAGTCTACAGCTGGCCAAAACATTTCGGAGACAGACCTCTGTGAAGCCTGCTTTACTCTGTACCCAGGCCCAAAGGAGCCTGGAACATAGCGAGGAAAGAGCCATGACATGCTTATTGGCCCAAACCCAAATAAGAAACAGGATTTCAGCATGGAAATGGTGAAATTCTATGGAATCAGTAGAGAGGCCACCAAGCCACAGCATTCAGGATTGTAGGGCTGCTTCCAACAGCCCCTAGACTCCTTCCATTTATGATCATTCACTACTCAGACAGGGCCTGAACAGGCATGAAAACTAGTTGGAGAATCAAAGCCACTAGCTGACCTCATCCACAGTGTGTCCCTGCACAGAGGAGTTAATTAGCAAAGAAGAAAAACAATCAACATTTTTGGTATTATATAACTCGATTGTGTTTGTGCCAGGTACCAAAGTTCACCACCCACTGCCACAATGCTGTGCCATGAAAGAACCTATTGTCACACACACACACACACACACACACACACACACACACACACACACCAGGAGAAGCTCAGAGTTCTGTGAGGAGCACAATTCCACATTCCTTGTCTCCTTGCAGTTAAAATCCCCAGGTCAATAAGCAACTGCATTCATGAAATATGTTGTTGCTTCCAGTGAATATGGCTCATGTTGTGATGGGTCTGGCCCAAAGAATGACTGCATTTAGAAAGCTTGGCAGGAGACATTAAAATTTCCAGCCCAAGCATGTGCCACTAAATAACCAACCTCATCAAATGTTTTCTTACCAAAAGGAAGAAAAAGCAACAAAATAATGAAGGCTTTCTTTTCGTCATTTGGGGAATTATCTTCCATGTCTAACTCCCTTCACCTTTCAAATTTTCCTTCACAGAATTGCAAATTATTTCTGATGGAAGGGAAATGTTTGAAAGTCAAGATGGAGACCAATCAGAATCTCTTATACTCCCATGCCTTGGCCAGTCATGGAACCTTTTTCCTTAAAATGAAAGTACGACTAGAGCAGGACCAGGATTATGTTCAAGGTGTGGACTGCAGAAAAGCAAGAACCCCATCCTGTTCTCTGAAACAGCAAACGACCTTTAAAATCCAAAAACCTGAGCCTCATTTGTACCCTTTGTGGTTTAACAAGTCTGAGGATTATTTTCTAATAGAGACAAAGCAGCCAAGTCTGAAGAGATGGGATCCGATCTTGGGTCCTGACTTTGGTGACTGATTCACTTTGGAGCAGCAGTTCCTCTGCTCAGTAAAACCAATCTCACTTTTATGTGGGCCTTTGCCTCCTGTCGTATCTCCCTATCTCCAGTGGCTCCCAGACCAGTGGCATCAGTACCCACTGAGACCTTCTAAGAGACACAAATTCTGGACCTTGCTGAAACCTAATGCAACATGGGCCCTGGAGTGAGACCCAGAATCTAGAATTCTTGGTGTTTTCTAGGTGCTACTGAGGAGCCTGATCAACTGAAAGCTGCTGAGTTATGGGGATTACTCACCATACAAATCGAAGTTCCTCAGCAAAGCCCCAAAGACCTATGGTGTCCTTAAACCACAGAGTCATCCTTCGTGCTCTCTCCATCCTCTCTCTACTGCTACAGTGGCCAAGCAAACAGATTTACAAAGATGTGACCTCCTCTATCTTCTCTCTCCTCTGTCCCCACAGAGCCACTCACTTTGTTGTTGCTTGCACTTCTCTATTCTTGCCTCTTTAAGAGTAACTTGCAAAATGTCTGGACACACTGTCTACACCACTGGGCTATAAGGGCTTTAGAGATATATGGCCATTTATCCCTGCTTTCATCAACTACTGAGCCCCAGGAGTACAAGGTGCGTGCTTAGAAGACATTGCATAGCTGGAACTTTGATCTTCTCAACTTTCAACTCTAAGCAGCTAACACAATGTAGGTGAGAGAGAAGATAGACAGAATTAGAAGACTAGAATGTGCTATCTGCTCCAGCCTCTCCAAAATCCTCACTTTGCCTGTCAGTGCCCTGCATAACTTGAATGTGGCCTATCCCCTATGTAAGTTCCAGTTCCCTCCTGTATGACCAACCTGCCCTCCACAGTTCTCTGTCCTTTCTTCTCCCCAGATGAACAATATTCATACTTCAAGGCCCAGATGAAGTCCCAGGACATGCAGGAAAACATTTAGCCTCTTTGTCACAAACTTTTATCAAGTTTGTTCTGTTCACTGTCACCTTATACCCTCATGTAGGTGTTTCTGTTTGATAAGCCCAGCTAGACTTTGAAATCTTCTCAAGAAAATCTAGGCTAGTTCTCCTTCTCTTTACTCTTTGCCCTCCGTGGAGGGCAGGACAACATAGGCTCTGCCATGAGGAGGCCTGTGTTCCAGCCCTGCTCCCAAAGTCCTCAGCATTTGTACATTGTGGAATCATATATTGCAGAGTACGTTATTCCTGCCTCCGTTGACCCAAACAAGAATACTGCTATATTCCTCTGCTGGTATGAAGGAGCAGTCCAAAAAGAATGCCTGCTGAGTGTCTCCAAAGGAAGAAGCTATCAAAATAAAAATAAATGGGTGATTTCTCATTGCATCCCTTACCTGCAAATTATTCTGCGAGAGCAATTCCCTGGAATCACAGAATGAGTAAGTTGTCGCATCCTGTGAATGAACACTCAATCTTCATATTTAATGCTACCAAAGCAGTTTGTATTTTTATCTTCATAGAAAAAGAAACAATTAACTTTTAAATATTTATCCCAAGCTTCACTGGAAAACAGGCAATGACTTCAGCTTTTCAAACCATCTTGGCCTTGATTGGTTTATTCGACTTTAGGCAAACCTAGCTAAAAGTTTCACCATTAATATTTTAAGGGTTCCTGACATCTAACAGAAGATTTTTGAAAGAACATAATAAATGCCACACTGATGGGCAGCTCTCCCCTGAGATAGCCACATATCTGCCCCACTGAGGAGCATGGTCCTGGATGTTGGACCAAGGATCCATGAGGGCTTTGAATAGCTGAAGGTGCTCGGGTCTCTGCTCTTAGTACGGACATGAGAACGGGGGTCTAGGAGAACTGCCATGTGGGTGGAAGTGTTTCACTTGAGACTGTTTGCTCACTTGCTCCAAGGTGTCCACTTGGGCCCTGAGAGGAGAGAGAGTGCTTGTCTGGCCTGCCCCACTTGAAAAGCCTGATTAGTAATGCCAAGAGCCAAGGCCCTTCCATGGGAAGTCAGTCAGCACTAGAAAGCAGTGTGGCGCCTACCACAACCAAGTGGCCCCCAGGATCCCATTGGGAAATCACTGGTGTTTTATGAGGTTAGCTGCAGTTTTTGTATAAACAACATAATATTTTATGAGGAGAAACCTAGTCCTTTGCTTTTTATGTAAAAGCATCAATTAATGTTTTTTAACATTTGAAGTGTAAAGTGTGAAATACAAATGTTACTTCAGGAATGGTCCAAGGAAAAAGATAACGCATTAGCTACAAGTTTAATGACCTTTCTCATAAAATCATGTAGGGGATTTGAGATAAGCATGGCAATAAAAATGTTTTCATTGCCTCTAATTCCCCCAGATGTAGGTTAAGTGTTTTCT
Organism: Octodon degus; assembly: GCF_000260255.1. Taxonomy (NCBI): domain Eukaryota; kingdom Metazoa; phylum Chordata; class Mammalia; order Rodentia; family Octodontidae; genus Octodon; species Octodon degus. The sequence goes on along the minus strand of NW_004524595.1, from coordinate 13,372,782 downwards.
AAAGGATAGCACCACTGCAGTTTCTATTCATCATTTATTTCATCACTGATTAATTATATCTCCAAGAGGAATAGCAACAATTTCATATATTAGGTTCTTTAATTATAATGGCTTAAGTAGCATTTTTTTTTCAGTTTTGGGATCCTTTTTAAAATTCTTATTAAGGAAAGCAATGTTGCCAAAATTGCCTTTTGTCAAAGAACTTAAGTAAAAAACAAACTCACATGGTGAAAATAGGTCATCGTACATTCGTCAAAGCCTACAGAATGTCCCAAGAGTGAATCCTAATGGAAACTATGCACTGTGTGACAAGGCTGCACTGATGTATAGTCCAGTGATGGAAGGAATATCGCACTGTGACACCAATAGTGAGAGTGAAAGAGGCTGTCCACGACGAGGAGGGGTGTATGGACCCTGCCTGTGCTTTCTTTTCAATTTTGGTATGAACTTAAAACCCTAAAACTAACATCTCTTCAGGCCTCTTTAAATATCCCCTGCAGCCTGTGTATGCAAGGCATATGTAAGTGTGTATCATCTGAATAATAGTACTGGGGATTAATTTTATCCTGTGGCTACTTGTGCTTTAAGCCTGAACCTGTTTCTATGTCCTGAAACTCTTTCCAACATCATCAGCTGCGCTGGCAGGCATGGTGGCTCCCACCTTGCTCAAGGACAGGGACTCGTGGCTCCAGGTCCTGAGGACGAGACCAGAGCCGGGGCTGGCCTGTCTGTGAGCTGCCCTCTAACACTCCAGAGCACACATCGGCCCCAGGCTGGCTTCATGCATGATGAAGCTGTTGGCCTTTTTCTTGTAAAAGTCCAGGTTGTGGAAAAGCAGCAGAAGTCCCAGCACTGGTGTCTCAGGAAGGCAGCTGCTCCCTGGATCTCAGGTGACCAAGGCTTAGCCGTCCCAGAGGGTATCTCCATAGGAAAACACATAATGTCAGAAACTGACCGGTTCTCACCTCAGATTTTCACAGCACACACATTTGGAAAGTCAAAGTGCTCATTGAGATTTCCAGAACATTCCTTATCTAAGCCCCAGAAGCATGTTAGGGCAAAAATGTGACTGTCGGGTGTACTTGGGGCAGCACTAATCCCTGGCAAAGAAAACAACACACCAAGGTGCGGTGCCTGGCAAGGTCCTACAGAAGAAATGCCCATTTCATCCAAAGTGAGCAGAGCCTTAGGAAACATCAGAACCAAGCAGTCAGAGCGGGTTCTGAACAGCGCCCTGCTGCAGTCACTCAAGCCCCCACGGATACACATGCTTCTCACCCTAAGCACTAGGTATCACTTGTCCCACACCTAACAGAGACTTTCTGACTTGTGCTTTTCCCATGACTTGACCTTCAACTTAGTGTGTGATGACAGTGTGATGCCACTGTGGACAGACTCACTGTCGCATATGTTCATTCAGTGTGCGCCGCTCATGTCATCTTGGGGTACAGATGCATCTGCCAGGTTCAGCCACTATACACACTGAGTGCACTGTCTACCAGGAGAGAACCAGGAAGGGTTTCTCCTTGGCTGCCACAACCTGCAGCTGCCGGCTGTCCATCCTGGCAGTCTGGCTTTGACCTCAGGGCTGACCTGCAAGGACCAAACTCAGTAAAGGAAGAAGGTCACTTTCCACGTCTGTGCTGTGTGATGATGACTCATTGTTGCCAAAGCTGCAGAACTGCATGTGAAAAAAAAAAAAAAAAAAAGAATTGCACGTGGTGTTTTGTAAGATGATGGGGTACCAAAGCTGCCACAGAACTCCTGACACAGCCACAGAGGAGGGGCCACCACAGTCTCTGTGGCAAGGCCACCGGCTGCTGTCCAGGACACCCTCATTTATGGCCAAGTATGAGCTTTCTGTGTCCTGACTTGGTCTCCCTACAATTTTACCACCTTAGAGAAGTAATTCAATATTTGTATCTTTTACTCCTTTCATTGAAGGAAAAGCACTTCCCTAAAAAATAAAAACTAAAGAAACTAAATTGCATTTTTCAATGAAAAATGGAGATACAGAGACCAAAAAAAGAGATTTCTTCTTACATCTCAAGCTAAGAGTAAGGGCCAGGCATTTCAGAAAGGTATGACTCTTAGAAACTGATTAATTTTTAGATCTTAAAAAGCCATACGGTCTCTTTAAAGAGTAATGAAAGCCTGATTCAAGTTGTTAAATTTTATGTTGTGTGTAATGTTGTAATTGATGTCAAACCTTTCACATTTTCTTACCACTGACATTGGGCAGTCTACTCCACTCAAGGGCTCAGTTACTAGAGTCGAGATTAAGTAACCTAACCAGGAAATAAGGGCGGAATGGAATTTTATTACATGGAATCGAGAAGTTCAAATGCAAAATAATTAAGTCTGAGCCAAATATAGCCTTTCTCTCTCCCATCCGTTTATTTTGGTGGATAATTGGCTGTATTCGGCATTTCACTGAGCTGCATATAAAACTTTATTGCCCTTGTAAAGCACACGCTGTGAATTCTGATGCTTCTGTGTGTTTGGGAGAACATAACTGTTGCCTCTGCAGAGCAGTAGCACTTACCCAGGACCTGAAACAAAACCAGGCTTCTAGGGTGCCCACTGCCAACCCTGGGCAGCATGTGAGGACCTGGTATCCGCACGGAGGAGGGAGCGCGGTGGCACAGCAGAAAAAGGATTTCAGGGTAATTAAATGCAAATACAAAAGCAGAGGCCCTACTTGATATAGGCTCCAGCAAGTCCCCGCTGCACGAAGGGTTTTGTATTCAGTGCTTATAATCAATAAGTCCACAATGAATGTGGTTGCCAGGTCTCAGTGCTTATGATAAATCAAATCCATATTAGTACGTGGGGTCTTTCCCAAGGTGGTCTCCTCCTCTTCATCCTTCTCAGAAGTGGAGGCTGTTTGTATACTGTGAGGGCCTGCTTTACTATGCATCCAATACCATAGGAACAATATGGAATTAAGATCTAATTAGGTTGTTTTTCTGAGAAAAACAATATGTGGCCGCATATGGTTTCAGTTAGGTTCCCAAAGCTTTCTTATTCTTTTGACTCCAACAATATGCCTGACTCCCTGTCTCTGATTGTTTCTACGAGCAGGTTTCACAATGCATCCCCTAAGTAGCCCACCACGACCTCTCTCCTCTGCCTGCACCAGGCAGGACTCTTCATGGACACTCCGTTTTGCCAGACTTTTCTGGGATGTCATTTGTAAGGCCTAGAATGCCCTCTGGCTTATTTCCAGTGCCATTTGCCACATTATCTCTTGTGCCCGGATGTTAGGATCCTCAGACCTCAGAATTTGCACTCTGGAGCTACAGCTACATGGAAAAGCTGTTCCTTTTCTTCATTCAAATTCCCTGTTTTTAGTCCATGGAAAGTACTCTTCTAGATGCCAGAGACACGATGATAAATCGCACAGGATTTCTGACACTTGCACTACAGTGCAGCACTGCATATCCCTATCTGTGGACCCCTGGAAGCCTCTAAAAATGACAGGCAGAATGTTGTCATTTGTGATTTCTTGTAGGCAAAGGCTCTAGAGCTTTCATTGGTTCTCCTCCTCCTCCTCCTCCTCCTCTTTCTCTTCCTTCTTTATACTACAAAGAATTGAATCCAAGGCCTTCACACCAAGCTACATCTCCAGCCCATAAAAATTTTTGGTGTCTTTGTATAACTATGTGCCCAAGCTCAGCTCACACTCATGACAGTCCCACACCTGCTGCCCAGAGTGCACCACCAGGCTGGGGTTTGTAGTAAAAGTGTACCTGCCACAGTCCTGCATTCCCTCATCAAGATGGATGAACCCAAGTGCAACGGAAGCTGGGGGGAAAAGAATTGTTGCTGTCAGGGGTAGGGTAGGGAGCTAAGTATTATCAAATGCTATAAAGGGTGGTCATACCTGAGATGAGTTGGAGTTTGCCAAGACAAGAACATGTTCTTGGCAGAGGCAGACTTCATTGAAGAGCGTGCAGACAGGAAGGAGCAGTGAGTAGGAGTCCAGAGAAGGCCAGAAGGCCAGGGGCACAGAGCCCAAGACAGGTGGGCCCCAAGGGCAGAAGCATGCATAGGCTCTGCCCAGCTGGTAGGGAAGCAGACCACGGGCCTCGCCAAACAGGAATCAGCGTTGTCTCTTAGCCAGAGGGATGACTGGGGCAGAAGACTCTTGTGCCTGGTGTGAGACACCAACCAAACACAGGCTGACAGAAGTGTTGGGAAGCCACGCGCCTCCGCAGTGTCCGGGCCTCATGGTGTTCCCACCACAAACCCTGTCTCCCAGGAACCTGCTGGGCCCCTCAAATCTGCCTCCAGGCACATTGTCAGATAGAGGATGTTCTCACATCAGAACCACAGAACTCTATAGGCAAGCGTTTTGATCTTGGAGGCCAGCGTTGGAGGGGAAGCTCACTTGGGGATGAGTTTGGGACTGAAAACTCTGAGAAAGCTTTGGATGAAAGAGCATCTCATGAGATTATCACAAGGTACTTCCTACCCTTGTTGTCAAATCTGAAAAGCCCCGAGGGCGGCAAGGAGATGACTGGTCCCAGGATGAGTGGCTAGAGTTTGCTGTGGCAACAGGTCAGGAAGGAGAAGGTGGGGCTGGGGGCAGGTGGCAGGGATGCTAACGGTGTGGGCTAGGATTGAAGTGGTTCAAAGACTAAATGGCCTTCAGGATGGGGCCTGAGCCAGGGCAGGGCCACCTGTGACATTTTTGAGGCCCAAGGCTTGATTTAAGAGGAAGCACACTTACTACAGTACACACATCTAAGTTTTCTAAATTGGGCCAACAGCCTGTGAGCAGGGAAGTTCCTTCCCTCCTGCTCTGTAGATAACCTGGAGGACTGGATGGAAGTCAGAAATCACAGCTCCTGGAGCCCTGAGGATGCAGTAGTGCCAAGAAACCCACCCTCGGCCTCCAGCCCTTGGCCTACCCGCTTGACCTTCCTCCTTTAGCTTGATCCCGCATAGTCAGCAGCCCCCAAGTCCAAGTGCCCACTGCTCCAGCCACCCTGTAACCTTCCCTCATCCTTAAGGAGACACAGCCAGCAGCCAGATCTGCCCTCCTGCAGCGAGCCCCACACTAGCTCTGGGAGAAGGCTCGGTACCATCATGGCAGTGAATGCAGCTGTCCCAGGAACCCCAATCATAGAAATAGGGAAGACTCCTCATCCTACAGAAAGGCACACATGGACTCAGTGGCCCCCTAAGTGAAGTCCTCTGCCCAGGCCACACAGTACGATACAGCTGGATTTGCCCTGTCTTAGGTGGCCCTGGGGCTCCTCCAGTCCCTCTGTCTGACTCTTGAGTTTTGGCTCTATTCCTCACTAGGTGTGAAGCCTTAGGTAAAGCACTTAACCTTTCCATCTCCCTTCTCATCTGTAGAGAATTAGCCACTTGCCTCCCACAGATCTTGTGAGGCTCACGGGGTGAGCAGAAGAATTTGGTCCAAAAGAGCCTCACACATGGGATGGATTATGGGATGCTCTCTGCCCAGTTGAAAGAAGGTGATTATAGGAATAGGCCGAGAATGGGGAAATAGCCATCCTTTTCTCACCTGAACTAAACCACAGCAGGACGGAAGGGTGACAGCAATCCTTGCAATAAGCACAACCCAGGCTGGTGGACACAAAATCCCACTGGAATGTGCACAGATCCTAGAGTCTTCCCTTCTCTGTCTGGGAACTCACCAGGCACATTCCCCAAAGCAGAGATGACCTCAGGTAGAAACTGTCCATCTGAAATCCTCCCTAAGGCAGCAGGACTGGCCATCCTGCTTCAAACCTTGACTTGGGCCCTGAACAAACTTCTATCACAAGTAGTAACTTCCCCAGTTTACCTGTTTGGGGCCAAAGACAGTGGATGTGGTGGGAGAAGGAAGCTCCACAGCACAGATGGTTTGGCTGCCACCCACGCACAGGCGCACTGAGGCTGGCTCACCTCTCCACGAGTTGGCGAGCACAGTGTTCTCTCAGGGCACTCAGTGGACAAGCAGCCATTTATCAAGGTCACAATCCAGACCAAGAATCTGGACACCTATAAAAGGCAAATGCAAAGGGTAAGAGAGCTCAGAAATTCCAGGAAACCAGCTTAGGGATGGTAGCAAGCCAAGAACCCAGTCTCTGGCTGCCTAGGTGGTCCCCTGGGGAAACTGAAGAACAGCAAAGCACAGTAAGGTCCTGATATCTGGCCAGAAACTCTAACCCCAGGACACAGTGAAGAGCAGGGTGTAAAGAGCTGCTTCGGAGGGGTTCCTGGAAGTACACCATCCCAAATTACCAAGGCAGGATGCACTTGGTCCCTCACTACTGCACCATGGTCTCCTTACCTATGAATTGCTTGCGCTTCTGTGATCCCCCCACCCCCGCCCAGCGCATCACCTTTGGAGTGGATCCCATACCTTGATACAGAGCCTCCTGCAAAGAGGTCTGAGCGCCTTTACACAGGGCAGGCTCCTCAGTCTCAGCCACACAATGGAGGCTGACCACCCTGTATTATGAAGGCTACGCTGGGAAGCATCTCCAGCTTCCACCCACTACACGCCCACAGGCCCCTCCCTCACCCCTGCTGTAACAACCAAAAATGTCTCCAAACGTTACAAAAACTCCCCTGGGGGACAAAAAGGGTGCTGAATGAAAGGCACTGCCTTAATCAGGAACAGATTTAATCAGTGACAGGGAATGATATAATTCAATGGGGTCCTGCTGCCCTCAGGGCCACTATGACCGTGGCAAGGTTACTTAGGGCCTTGACCCCCAGAAGCTCATGTCAGGGAAAAGAGGGACAAGGCTGGGACAAAGGGCTATAGGGGCTCACTCACTGACAACAACACATACTAATACCTCCTTAGGACATGTGTTCACCCCATGTGCTGAGCTCTTGCATGAATTGCCTCATCAGCTTCCATGAGATAGTCTAATGTGACCCCATCTTGTCAGTGGGGAACCAAAAATCTACAAAGGACAAATGGATACCTTGAGATCAAACAACTGGCTGGCGCTGAAGTTAAGATTTCAACCCAAGCCTATTCAGTCCAGACCCAAATTCTCTGTATCAACCCAGTGGCCATCAAATTATTACTAATAATCTCCAGCTGTGGACTTCAGGAAGACACTAACTCAGTGATAAAGGACTTCCTGTCAGTGATTTCATCTGACCCTCACAGCCCATCTGCAGGGGACCCAGGGAGACAACTGGGTGCCAGGGTAGGTGACATCCAGCTCTTCCTCGACCTTCCTCAGCTCAAGTGGGGAAATAGTCCATATCCAGGTTTCACTCTGTGTGCCTCTTTCCAAACCTGGGCTTTCTCTAAGAAGCCAACCCTTTAGAAGGCAGCTCGGTGGGGTGTCTGGCTAGGAGTTCCTGGCCAACAGCCTCAGGACCGAATGCAGCCCCAGAGCCCATGAGGAGCCCACCACCCTCAGTGCCTGCAGACTTCAGGAAAGGAAAGAACGCAAATTCTGAATGCATAGAGCTTTGGGGTTTTGTTCTTCTGGAAAAACAAAATGTCAGCAGCTTAATGTGGGATCCAGGAAGCTTCAATCGCATTCCAGGACTAGCTCTCCATGAGGGTGGAGGGTGGAATTGGGGGCAGAATCTGGTTTTTTCCTTTCCCCTTGCTTAAAGGATCTGAGGAATTTTGAGAAACAAAAGACAACCAAGTTCCAAAAATGCACTGACAGCGTCTCTTTAAAAACACACCCAAGCCCAAGATGAACGCTAGAACGACAAGATACTGCGCTGATTAATTATTAAGAACACATTGTGTGCGGTTTGACAGCTATGCCAGAGCGGTCTGCTTCATAGTGATTAAACCTCAATAAATGTGGTTCTAATAATGAGCTGGTATTGAATTATCAGACAATGGCAGCTTTAGTAAATCTTCATTAGTTTTGCCTTTTGAGGCCTTCATTTAAATTCTGAGCAGTACAGACGCCATTCCTGAGCCCAGTAGGAGCCCCCTGGACTCATGACCCGCCCAGCCCCACCAACACAAAGCTCCAGGCCACAGGTGCTGGCCGGGCCACCAGCTGGGGAGGGGTTAAGGATGGAATCAGGGGCTGCCCAGCTTTCCTGGGAAGTTTGCGTTCCAATACTCAGAACAAGCTTTCTTCAAACTCCCAGGAAGGAGGGTCCCCCCCACACCCCCCAGGCCAACAGCTAGACAGGGGTTGAACATTATTATTTCTGAAATGTAGCATTCTTCCATGATTCAGGCAGAGCTCCCTGCAACCTGAAGTGAGGAGTTGCTGCAAGAGGTACTGGGGCAGAGGCATGAAGGGGTGACAAGCCAGCCACCCTGGGCTGCCGCCTGCTCCCCCAGGGTAAACAGTCTGCCTGGGCACATGGACCTTGCTTCAAAAGGCCCACAATTACTCGTTTTATTGCTCAGAGTTACAAGATGATGCTATCTCCAAAGAAGGTGACAGCGAGTTAACAGATTGTCCCTGAGGGTGCCTGGCCCAGACTCAGTGACTCCCTTCTCCAAACGGAGATGCAGCCACAATTAGGCACCTTCAGAAGGAGACACTTCTCAGCTTTGGGGAGCCTGCAGACTGCAAAGGGCTGGTCTAGGCACCCTTTCTGTGAACATTTTGGTACTAATTAACTCCTAATTTGGGAAGGGGGAGAAGGGGTGTCTCTTTCAAGAATTTCTCCCTCCGGAGATGGCATCTCGGAGCAGCAGCATTTGGCAGTAAAACACAACAAATGTCAGAGCAGAGTGGCTGCAGGGCTCTGGGATTTATGACTCTGTTCCGGAATGCTGGTGGAGCCCTGGCAAGAGACTGATTTCAGATCAGAATGGATTTGGGTAATTAGGCAAAGTCAGTGAGCCCCGTCCCAGAGGCTCTACCCGGACTCACCTCTGCCATTAGCTTATTGTATGGCCTTGGGCAATTCCTTCTCCTCCCCGTGTCTCAATTAACCAGTGTATCTAAAATAAAAGTGTGGAATTCATGTTTTCTTAAGGTTACTCCCAGCCGTAAAGTTCAGGGTTCTAAGAGTCTAAGAATTAGCAAAGTTCAATGTTCTAAGATCCTAAAATTCTAAGAATTAGCAAACATTCTCTCTCTCTCTCTCTCTCTCTCTCTCTCTCTCTCTCTCTCTCTCAATTAACAAATTAACAGGCCCTAAAAGCCACATAATAAAGGGCAATCACCAGAGAATGGATGAATTATAGAACCCCCAACCATCAGCCCGTCAGCAAGCAGCCCTGCTGGCTTCCTTTCTGCATTTAACAACAGGATGGTCTCATTCTTGTTCACTGTAAGCTCTGCTCAGGAAGGAGAAGGGGCACCGTCTGGGGAAAAGAGCCTGACATTCCTCACACCTTCTCAGTCCATGAAGATCATCTCCAAGGGTTCCTTTGGGGAACGAGCCCCAGAACCTTTTCATCTGGCCATCACTCCCTAAAGCCTGAGGTTCCTGTTCCCACAGTGAGTTCACTGGAAGTTTCCATTCAAGTTCCAGAGTAGGACCAACTGGAAGATGTGGGAAGTTCTGCTACCTTGCTTCAGGCTAGCATGGCACTGGATGGTGGTCTGATAGTGTTAAGTATCGCTCTACAGCTTCCATCACCCTTGGGAAAGACCAAGGCTGTACATGTGCTCCAGAAGCTCTCAGACTCTACTAGGAGCCCAGAACCTGAATGCCTTTACACATCCATAGGTGCTGCACTGCGCCTGAGATGTGCTCCACCCTACCATGATGTCACTGCCTCTCCTCCACTCCCTAGGAACACTGCACAATGACATATTCTATCTCTAAGCTGTGAACCAGAATACTCTCACACGCTTGGGAAGAAAATGGAATTTCTTCCCCATGTGTATAATCCAGGTTCTTGTCCTCCTCCCCTTTCTTCTCCATGAAGAGCAATACTTGGCTTTCTTGTGATGTTCCTGTGCTGGAAAGTTACTACACAGATAGGACACGAAGCCAGATTCCTTCCCTCCCCCATCCTTCTCATGAAGTATTTCATGATTGTAGTGTATGCTCCAGTTTCCATGGAGAAGCAAGAGCCTCCTCTTTCCCTAGCACAGTTCTGGGTACAGAAGAGTGTTTGATGGCTACTATTGTGAAAATCTTTAAGTGACAAGTTTCAGGCTGCTGGTGCCAAACGAGCTCTGAGACGTTGCTATGGGAGTTAAGACAGCAAGGAAATCTCCTGGAAGGAGGACTGGAGTTGAACTTTGGACACAAGTAGCACTTGGGCACTCGGGGTACAGCCCAGTAGTAGAGGTATGTTTAGTATGTGTGAGGCCGTGGGTTCTAACCCAGCATTTAACAACAACAACAACAAAAAAAAAAAGAACAGTGGTACTCGGAGAAACAGAGGACTTCTGTACTCCATGGCTTCCTCTATCACAACTCATAAGGGTGCCTGTAATGGTTGCTTGACCCCTAGAGCAGGCAACGGGAAGATGTTACCTACGGATGAGTGTGGAAAAGTTCCTATTCCAACTTGAAAAAGGCCAGTGAACCCATCCTTTAAGGGGCAGGTATTCTCATGGACCTTGATTGGGATGTCCACCAAAACCTTCTGTGCACAGCCCCTTTTATCTCTGCTGGCCACACCAGAGCAGCAACCCCCACCACCAACCCTCTACATAAAGTTCATAGTTCTTGCCAAATATTTTTTTCTCCATTGAGCAAACAGTGTTTAACAACATGAGCACAGCAAACAGGTCACCAACAGATCAAGTATCATTCATTTGTTTTCAAATCTTGGAAATAGTTTCCAAATCATCTCTCTCTCTCTCTCTCTCTCTCTCTCTCTCTCTCTCTCTCTCTCCATTCTTCATTTTATTTTTTCTTTCCCAACATGTCATCAGACTCCTGGAAATTCAGAAGACTAGGCCAGCCCCAGCTGCCCCAGCTCCAACAGAAGACTGAGTATATATCACTGAGAGTTGGGTGGCACTGAACCCTGTCAGAAACTTAAAGACAGAACATAGCATTGCTCAGTGTCCCTAATGAGTAGAAAGGGAGAGTCAGCAACATCACAGTAGGGTGGAGCATATCACAGGCACAGGGCAGTGGACATGGATGTGTGAAGACACACACAATAGAGGGATAGGGGTGCTGTGGCTCACATGAAGTTGAAGAGACCAGGACTGCTGTGTGCATGACAGGGACGTATGGAGGGTACAGGGAAAGCAGGAACCAAAATGACATCTTGACTTCAGAAAGCAGCTCTGTAGTTAGCCAGCTCTTGGTATAGAGTCCATCTCCAGGACAGGAGTTATTTGATGGATTGGCAAAGAGCTCCATAGTCTACAGAGCTGAGGACAAAAGTTGGGGAAACTTGATGTCAGTCACCAGATGCCTGAACCAATGGGACAGAGGCAAGCAATGAAGCCAAATCACTTTGTGACTCGTAAGCAGTGACTATTACTGACTGAAGGCAAGGAAGACGCTGTAACCCTTGGCCCAAGTGAGAGTTGTGGACAGATCACATATAGCTTTGGTCTCTGAGGCCACATTAGCACTTCTAATGGCCTTGGCCCAGGGGACAAATAGTACACTTTCCCAAAGCACACCCAGCACTGCCCCATGGCCTCTAGAAGACAGTGCCAGGGCAGCCTGCCCAGGCTCCCATGCAAAGGTCATCACTTCTGGCAGGGACTGTCACCGAGAAGGTGCCAGCCTGGAGGGCCAGCTTTGATCATGTTCCTTCGCTCATATATATGTGACTCTTTCCATCATCATCATTATTTTTAAGATTCAAACCTCATGGCCCAGCTTAAAAGCCCACTGTGCAGGCTAAGCTGTGCTTGCTATAAGGTTTCCAGTTCTGGCCACCCTAGGGCAAAGGAGCAGTCTTTCAGGTGAAGAATCCAGGTGGCCAAAGACCCTTATCTGACGGCCATGGAGTGAGGGGTCTCTGGGAGAAGCCCAGAGTCTGAGGCTGGCACTGAACCCAGATGGTAGACTACAGAGAGGTTTAAGTACTCTCTAAGGAGACATCCAAGTTTGAATACTAGACCTAATATCTTCAAATGTCTAGGAAAAGTGTTTTGGACTGGCTTTGAAGAAGATAGGATCCCAGCCCCTTCCTTTTATCATTCAAAAGTCCAACATGACAGATCACTTCAAACAGGTTACAGAAAGAGAGTCACTCTGGGCATGGAGCTGTGTGTGTGTGGGTGGAGGGAGTTAGGCATGAATGTTACAGGACATTTCTTGCAAGCTGCAAATCATGTGAGGAGAGGGGAGAGGAAGGCAGTCCCGGGATGGGCAGTGGCGGTGGCAGCCACAGTTCTGCAAGAACAATACCAGCACATATGGACAACCCACAGCAGAGGGATGGGCCTGTGAGCCCCTGCCCACGCCTCACATCCATTGTCCTGTTTGTCTTCTGCTGATGCTGAGAGCATTCAGGAAAGGGAATGAAAGGGAAGATCCACTCTTACCCTCTCCCTTTCTCTCTTTCTTTCAAAGTAGACTCTCAATCTTTTTCCTGAAAGTGAGTTCACCCACATCTCAGCAGGAAGATAGTGCTCACCCATCCTTTCACTCCCTGTGGGAATATCCAGCCCTGGAATTTACCCAGCCACAGGGACAGCCATAGGCAGTCCAATTACCCCCACTGAGAGATGAACACTGTGTCTTCAGCCACTCTCCAGGCCTCCGGTATGGCTGCTGACCACTTCATCTTCAGCCTGATTTCTGAAAACAGACTCATTTCCCTATTTAACACACTCCAATGAAAATCTCAGGCATGAGGATTTCTGTGAGTTCAAGGCCAGCCTAGAATACATCGTGAGACCTTGTCTCAAAATATTTTTTAAGAACACTCTGACAGCTCCCCAAGTCCCAGATCTTTCCCATGGCACCCCAGGACCTCTAAGTCTTAGCTCTGCCACTCTATTCTCTTTGCACTTCAAGCCCATGTTTAAAGATCTCTGTGTGCTTTCCCTCTCTGACACACTTGTTTTTGCTTCTGAGCAGTCTGTCCCTGGGGTGCTTTTTGCACAGAAAATGACCTGCTGCTCTGTGCCCTCCTTCCAGATTCTGTTCAGCTGTCACTTGGGCCATGTCCCTCCATCCTTGTATGCTGGCTGTGCCCAAAGTCATTGGCTTCCCTGGAATCCTCTCAGCCACAGGCAGTGTTTGGCCTTCTACAGGTCTCGGGGAGAAGGAAGTGTCCTGCTCACTTCCCACAGCCCCTTGTAGACCACTCCCTGCTTCAAAACTCTTGCTCCTCTGAAGTACGGCTTTCAGGCTGTGCTACTCACTGCCAGCCTGGATGACATTTACAACCCTCCCTGCATGTGCCCCCCTCACTGGGACTTGGTGTCTGGCTCCCTGTCTTCTCTCCATGACTGTCCCTGCCTTGGTGGCTTTCATGCCTGCATGGGGAGCCCACTGCAACATGCAGGCCTCTCCACTGTTTCATCCCATTAGACCCCTGGTCTCTACCTTCACCTCAACTCAGACTGATGTTCTTTGTTATACTTTACCTTTTTTCCCAATCAGTTGTTTTAATGAATCCTGTTTCCTCCTGAAATGCCAAGCATTCACCTCTTCCCTGAATCTACTGCACCTACTCCAGCATCACTGATGTCACTGACATGCTAATGCCTGTCCATTTCCTTTTTCATTATCACCATTCTCTCTCCCCCTCTCTCTCTCCCCCCTCTCTCCCTCTCTCTCTTTCTCTCTCTCTCTCTCTCTCTCTCTCTCTCTCTCTCTCTCT
>NW_004524595.1:13349380-13359001 GCF_000260255.1 Octodon degus | reverse complement strand
ACACACGCATACACACACGCATATACACACACACCTCACCCTCTTCCTGACACATCCTGGGTTTGTTGATTGGCTGTGGTACAACCTATTGTATTTTTACCTCTTTTCCCCTTTTCTCATCTTACCACACCATCCAGGGAAGATCCAAACCAAAGCCCACCTTTCTGCCTACTCTGAGTCCATACCCATGCATCTAAATAACTCAGCAAATCACACCATACGAAGGATGGCTGGACTTGTTCTCAATTTGTGAACACAAATTTTTAGAGTGATTCTTCCTTGCCAGTTGACTCAGTTTCCAAGTATCCAGGACAACTTTTCTTTTTAATTCATGTATTTGGTGCAGGGTTTCGATACGCAACTCAGATTCATAGTGATCCTAATGTTTCGCCCTCCCCAGCTCTGGGATTACAGGTCTTTGACACCAAGCCTGGTTTCAATTGACTGACTTCGTGGCCCCAGGGTGGAACAGGCACAGCATGTGGTACTAATGATTGAACCCAGGTCTTTGTGCTTGCCAGGCAGGTACCGAGACCACTGAGCTATCTCCCCGGCTTCCAAGACAACTTTTTCAGATGGTCTTTTCACCCCTCATGTACCTTCACGCTCAGAAAATGTCTCCCCTAACTCCCTCGCCAAAAGGTATGATGGAAAGGTGTTTCAGCTCCAAGTGGAGCAAAATCTCTCTCTTCCCAATTTCTCACAACCTTGTTCCTACAATTATCTCTTCATCTCTGTTGTCTCTGTGCCACGATCCCCATATCACATGATCATTCCCCATCACAAATGCCTCTTAGTTGGCTTATGTTTGGCAGGACCACAGGGAGGTCTCCCATCCTCTCCACTCCATACCCAAATTCCCAGCAGCAGGACACTGAAAGGCATCTTTTTGTAGGTTCTTATCATGTTGCTCTCTTTGTCTTCCTGGCTGGCCTACTGTAAATTCCTGCTAAATGGGCTCCTTGCCTCCTCTCTTTATTACATATGATTTACTTTTTATACAACAGCTAGCATGATCTTCTTAAAAATTGTTAATAGATTTTATTTTCTAAAGAAGGTTTAGGTTCATAGAAATTCTGAGCAGGAAGAACAGATAATCGACATATACTTCCTGCTATAGACTTCTAAAAGCATCCTGCCACAGTGGTTCATGTGTTACTACTGATGAACTTAGCTGACAAATTGTGGCCATCCAATGTCCACTGTTTCTATCAGAATTCACTCTTGGTGTTGCATACTTCCATGGCTTTGGACACAAGTCTCTGCCATTATAATATACAGTACAGTTTTGCTGCACTACAAATCTGTGCTCCTCTTATTCATCCCTCCTTCCTCCAACTCCTGATCAGTTATTGTCTCTATGGTTACCTTTTCCAGAAGACCATAGAGTGACAATTCTGTAGCATATAACCTTTAAGATAGTATCTTGTTTGATTATGTCAATTTGAGAAGTTAAAAGCTTAATTAAATTGGCTCAGCAATTCCACACCCGAGGGCATGGAGGCCCCACCCTAGAATGACTCCTCACTTAAAGGATATAAAAGGGAACTGAGGAAGGATGAAGAGTTCCACTTCCTCAGAGGAGCTCATGTCTTCGTAGTCAGCCTGGACATCACCTCCCCGCTTCCAGTGCAGACTCTTCGGCCTCTGCCTTGGATCCTTCAGCCTTCTGGTGTAGTGGTATAGACCCATCAGCCTTCCCTCACAGACCCATTGACCTCCTGATAAGGACTTGCGCAGAACACCACAGAAAATTCCAGACCTTGGACTGAATCCTTTAGTCTCCAGTGTGCAGATGCGCTCTGTACACTTCCTCATTTGACTCTTCGGCTGGCCATCCTAAGCCAATCTTGCAATTTCTTGCACATTCATACATCTTGTGTTATATCTGTTCCTCTAGTAAAACCCTGACTGACATAGACAGGTTTCTTCTACTTACTAACATGTATCTAGTCTCCTCTGTGTCTTTTTGTGGCTTAAAAGCCCTTTTCTTTAACGCTGAATAACATTTCATTGTTTGGATGTACCCCAGTTTATTTACCCATCCAGTCATTTAAGGATATCTTGGCTGAATAAAGCCACTATAAATATCTGTGTGCGGAATTCTACATGACATGAGTTTTCAACCCATTTGGGTAAATACCAATGACTTGATCATATGATAAGAGCATGTTTAGTTTTATAAGAAACTGCCAAATTGTCTTCCAAAGTGGCTGTGTCATTTTGTACTTTGACCAACAATGAATAGGAGCTTTTGTTGTTCTGCATTCTTGTTAACATTTTGCATTTTTAGTGCTTTGAATTTCAGTCATTCTAATAGCTGTATAGTACATGTATCTCATTGTTTAATGGGCCTTTTGATATGCTAAATCTTCCTGTATTGCTCCCCACTTCCAATCTTTCTATTGGATTTCCACTAGAACAAAAGTGATTCCAAGGACCCAACTAGGCTTTGCAGGCCTTGGTCTTCACCTGGTCATATCCGTTCTGATTGGTCAGTGGGATCCATGCTAGCTGTTCACTGATCTGATTATAACCCACTTCTCCAGGCTCATTATGTACTCTTCTGCCTGTGGTCACCTCATTGTAGCAAATTTGTCCCTTTCAATTGTCAGACATGCCAGATGTTTCCATCCCAGGGCTTTGTGCTTGCCTTCTCTTCTTGAGAGGTTATTCTGCCAGGTTTCTGCTTTCTGCCTCCTTCCTGTGAATTATGTCCTCCCTTAAATATTAACCTTGAAGGAGACTTTCCTAATATCAGGCACTTCTGGACAGTTAGCTATGTGCACGCATGCATAGACAGGATGCATGGGGTGCGGCTACTAAAAGGAGAAAAGAAAACTTGTCCATCACCAACTAGGAGGTCAGTGCACCAATGAAAAGAGCTGATCAAGAAAGAGAGAAGCAGAAGCCAACTGGAAGCAGCACAGCATGCTCCTGGCAGTGAAAGAGGGACAAAGAAGAGAAACTGTGAGAAAGGAAAGCACAAATCTAAGGGAGTTGTCAATATCAAGTGAACTATCACAAGCTTCCAGAGGATTAGATACCTAAGGTCATGCTCATGACAACACATACAGCATCAGCTCTTCATTGTATAACACCATCAGATCGAGGGCCCAGAGCACACAACTTCACCACGTGCTGGAGTCTTAGTCGCACAGGCTGAGTAAGAGGTACGCAGCTGTCCCGCTCTGCATCTGTGGCTGTGTGCTGTGAGTTAAGAGATCCAGGCGGAGGATGACACTTCCCCTCATGTGCTACCAAGAGCCTCACAAATCTGCTGCGGTCTGGAGTGAGTCCGAGCCCAGATCACTTTGCTTCTCACATGTACATAGTTACTTTTTGATGTTACAAAGCCCAACATTACCATTTTAATATATGTGACCGAAGATAACTGGTAACTTTACATCTCCTCTGGAATGACTGCTTTCTTAAACCATGTCTGATGATGACATTGTTTAGATCATGGGGCCTCGAACTGTGGGTCATGAGCCATTAATTTGTCATGAAATCAATGCAGACAGTTCGCAACCAGCATAGCTTTAACAAAAATAGAATATAGTACATGAGAACAGAAAATATCAAAGGGTATCATACATAGTAAGGATAAGCATTACTTCAGAAAGCATATGTTTCCGTTATCCATAATGTGCACATATACATACATCTGTGTATAATGAGACACAATGTAAAATGTAAGATCACAGCCAAAAAAGTAGAAGCTTTCGAGGTTTCTCTTGGCTTCAAAACAAGCTATAGAAATATGTAATGAATAATTCATAAAATACATATTCTAAAATAACTGCAAAATTCATGTAGGGCTCACTCATGTCAATGTAGTGCTGCCAAAGACAATAACCGTCAGCAGGCTTGCACAACAGGTGTGGCAGCCCGGAACATTCATGTCAAGGCTGAGTTCCTGACGTTCTGCTGGACCGTGAGTCCGGAGAACTCATGTCTTCTCTTTACTCTTTGGCATGGTGGCTTTCTGAAATTACTCTTTCCTTTTCTGGGGCTCAAATTCCCTACTTTCAAAATGAAAGGCCTGCCTTTATTTGCTTCTGAGATGCTTTCCATGAAAACTGACTCACTCTAAGTCTAAAAGAGGTGGTATAAAATAATCAGGTACTTCAAAACCAAGTCTACCTGACTTCAAATCTCGGCTCGATCACTTACTATGGAGTAGCACTGCTGGTTCCCTCGATTAGAAATTGGGAATTCTGATACCCCTCTCTCAAAGCAGGGGTCAGAACTAGCACAATGCTTAGGAAGGAGGCACAGGGCAGGGACTTCTCAAACGATGCCCATCAGTATCCTGCTCTGCCTCTGTTTTGATCGATGTCTGTGTGTCTATACACACTGCCCAGCATTGCTTTCTATGACACCCTTCTTGCCTCTGGCCTCTGCCCTTTCCCTGAGTGACATATCTCATGTGTGCTCCTCAGGAGGAGGCCCTATGGCTGTGGGCTTTTCACCATCCCAGAAACATATCCCCCTGGTTCTCATGGCCTCCACTGCCAGTAGTTCAGCCCTCCTCCCCTTTCCCATCAAATTCCCTATTTTCTTTTCATGTCAACTTTGTTTTCAAGATTCTCTAGCCCTATGGGTGCCAGGGTCAAGGTCTGAACTCTAGGTCAGCCTTAAGCCCATCACAGAAAGCTCCTCTTCACCCATCAGCTAAATACCTCAGGGATGTAGAAATGCCTACAAATGTAGAACCAGAATGTTTTTCCACACCAGAATGTAGGACAATATCCTTTGTGAAGAGCCCCCTGCAAAGAGACATAAACGTTAAGAAAAGAAGTGCAACTACATAAATTATGAAGTATGACCCTAGACCTTATTTTTATTCATGACAGTATAAAATCACACAGTTTTCATCAAAATAGAAATGAGAAATGCCATATAATTAATGGAAGTCACCTAGTGGTGAAGGACACAGTCATTGTGGATGAGAAATCAAGACTACACAACAACAGTAACTCTTCTCTGTCTGTACTCCTTCTCCAAGCACACCACTGGCCCTTCCAGCCTGTCCCTAGGCGACTGACTCCTGTCTGTGCTACCACTAAAATATTTTCTGGGTTATCTGAGTTCTTCCAAAGTGCTCCCAGCCAGTCCTCCCCAGTATGGTGGCTGACAGGTCTACAGCTATCATGGAAGCAGGGCTGAACCACCATTCAGAGCTTGGGCTCCCCATCATTGTCCTCTGTAACATGCCACCAACTGTGGATGGTTCTGCCCGGAGCTAGGCCTGCTGCCTTTTCAAAGCCTTGCTGGGGTCTTCCAACTTGCAGGGATAGGGTCCTATCATTAAGATTTAGAGAAAGGTCAGATCCTGTTCATTAGGCACAATGACCCCCAACCTCTCTTCTCTTCCTTAGTCAATAACTTCTTGCTCCAACCTGGCCAATGCACTCTGTACTTGATAAAGAACAAGAGACCCAAACTGCAGAGATCAGGACTCCCTGTCTCCTCAGCACCTCCAAAAGCTGAGAGTGGAGGTATCCCACCTCTTGCAACTCATAAGCAACTTCAAGTCATCTTGCCACTTTAGGGATTTTCCTTCAAGTGAGTAATTGTCAAGTGGGGAGTCATGCATTCTCACTGCAGAGAAGACAGCCGAGCCTTGTCTATTAGAGGGTGGCAGCAGGGGAAAGAGGGAGAAAGACACAGAATAGAGAAAGAGCAATGGGGTAAGGCCAAATGGGGAGGAGGGGCCAAAAGAGAATGCATGGCTCCCCACTTGGCAATTACTCACTTGAAGGAAAATCCCTAAAGTGGCAAGATGACTTGAAGTTGCTTATGAGTTGCAAGAGGTGGGATACCACCACTCTCAGCTTTTGGAGGTGCTGAGGAGACAGGGAGTCCTGATCTGGGCTTGGAGCAGAGTGGCCTGCTTCCTCCAGGAGTTGTCCCAGAGACTCAGGTGAGCACTATCTGTCCACAGAGCCAGCCCCTGCCCAGCCCTCCAGCCCGCCCTTCATCAGGCTGATGCTCCATCTCATGGAGGCACTGAGAGCGGGGAACACAACTCTCCTGCATCAGCTGTGGTCAGAGCCCCACAGTCACAGTCACGGCCACTGCTGCTGAGATAACAGGTGCACAGACTGAAGGTGAGAGCAGTGACCAGACTTGAGGCATGGGCTGGGACACACTGGGTGGAGAGGTCACTGACTCCAATGCAAAACACAGAGCACAAACTAGTTTTATCCTGAAATTGTGCAATTCTTTGGCTTTACCTCAAGCAGTCTCTTCCCCACTTAGAATAACCATGAGGGAAAGAGGGACCTACGCAGTAGCATGGGCTCCACAGTCACAGTGCCCCAAGAGGAAGCTTCACCTCGGGAGAAAGTTCACCGTGTGACCAGTGCTCAGGTGACCCGCACATTCCAGCCAAGTCTGCAGCCAGCCTCTGCCAGTTCAGCTCCTGCCATGCTGGGCAGTTCTCCATGAAGAAGCTGATCTTCACAATGAGCAGAAATTGAGCACACCACACTGTCTGCCTGTTGATTCAAGTCCTGCCTATTGAGGCCACATAAAAAAGGTTTTAGAGGAACCCCTAGATATACTTGAATATTGAAGATACTTTTCTACCACCTATGCTCCTTCCCTCTGAGACCCCTCATCAGGTCCTTGTCTGCTGCAGCCTCAGAGGAATTCACAATCCTACTGGCCATGTCCCAGTCCTGACCACTAATCCCAGGATCTTCCAGAAACAAGCCTTCATCTGGTGCTCAGACAATGCACTCGGACCACTGAATTTGGTAAAAGGAAGGTGATTTTTCCTGGAAATTAATACTTAGGATCACAGTAGATAAATGTTCTCAAGTACACCACCATTATAAAGGGCTAGAAGAGACAAAAGAAATTAGCTTCTCGGTCTGTCCCTAGAAAAAGCATAGCAAGAGAGAACAAAATGTTCTAACAGATGTAGCAAAAGCCATCAGCTGTTTGGGGCAGTCTCATTCTCACTCACACCCATGCACTGTCGCTGATGGATGGGGGGTCACAGAACTCCCTTGGCTGGTGTCCATCTACATTCATACAGCCACTGCTACCCAAGCTGGCTCCTTCCATTGAAAGAGTCCTTGTGTTCCCACCTCAGATGACACAGGCTAGGCACCAGTAGAGGTGGGCTTTGCATTCAGGAAACACACAACAGTCTAGATGAGGTTGGCAGTTTACAGGCTGCTCATCTTCAAGGGCTTTGCAAGATGCATGGATACCCAGGATGCATAGCTCCGCTCTAAGCCACAGAACATGACGTTCACCCACCTGGGAAGCTATGTCAATGGATCTGCTCCTTTTGCTTCAGTGAAAGGGGTCCACGATTGCAAGAACATAAAGTGGCTGCTAGAGCCAGAGCTACCAGGACCAGGACATGCACTGGGTGGGGGCCATCATCTCATTCTTGAGCCAGGAATCCTACTAGATAGCTGAAAGGACACAAGAGAAGGGGAAACCAGGCTCAGGGCTGCTCAGAGAACAGCCAGTTTCCCAGGCCCATGTCTGGGAATTTTCTTGTTCCAAATATGAAGAAAATAAAAATAGGTAGGCAGGAAGGCCAAACTATGTTTGCAAAAACCCAAGTCTGCTTTTGAACCGCCTGCTCCCACCATTTTCAGGCTAAGAATAATGGCAGAAGTCAGGAATCCTGGCGCATTCCCAGGGTGTAAGCGCACTCGGATCCAAGAGCTGCTGTGCCCACACCAAAGCCGCTGGAGGGAGTCTCGGGTGCCAGAACCTCTGGAGGAATGAATGAGCCGCTGATTAAGAAACGCAGCTGCTGACAAGCAAGAATTGCCCTATAAAACATTTCAAGGCATCAGCAATAGACACACACTCCGCAGCCACTCAGCAAACAGGGCAGAGCTGCCCACAAGCTGCTGGGCTCCGACAGCTGCCGGGGCCCAGGGTGGGCAGCTCCTCTGCAGCTGGGCCTCAGGACAGGACCTCCAGGGAATGCAACACATACAGGTGAGCACAACGTGTGTCCAGTATATCACTTCAACCGAAACCCTCTATGCACCTGGGATTCCCTCCAACACCTTCTTATGGGCTGAGTCCCAGTGTCTTCTAAGTTCATCCATGGAAGCCCTCACTCCTAGCATCTCTGAGAGTGACTGCATTAGGAGATAGGGTCTCATAAAAAATGGAATGAAGTGGAAATGAGGTCATTAAGGAGGCGCTCATCCAATGTCCTTGTAAGAAGGGAGATTAGAGACAGACACACACAAGGAAGGAAAGACCATGTTAGGACACACGGAGGAGACAGCCATCTGTGAGCCCAGGAAAGAGGCCCCTCCCAACATTTTACTCCAAGCACTCTGGACTCTGGAAACAAATACAGGCACTTCTGTTCTTTAAGCTATGGGCCGTGTTGGGGGCACATGGTTGTAGCTCCTCCAGATGATGAATTTCCTCCTGCTCTGCCATCCTGTGTGTTTAGAAAGGTTGCACTGAGGTGCCCGCACAAGAGAGGCAAGCAGTGCACATGGGAGTGCCAGCGTCACATGCCCAAGCACGACACCTGGCAGCAGATGGTAGCTGGCAGTGTTAGACACAGGCTAAATCCTATATTCCTAGTTCCTGTAATCCCAACTCTGGAAAGTGGAGGTAATTATGCTATTACCTACTTGGCAGAAGAAAATAAGGAAGATAAGACAAGTAATGGCTATTTTAGTAAGGATATATTTCTCATAAATTGCAGAAATACAATTAAAATCCAGGTTTTTCTAACCCCGTGGATTCTATTTCTCCCTCCAACTAAAGCCAGTGGTACCAGCTCTGAGAAGCAAGCTCCCTGCCCACACTGTTAGACATCTAGAAGTGAACTCAGTAGAAGGACGTGGCCTCATGCACCCAGGCCCAGCTGGGAGATGGGGTGGGTGGAGGCACTCCTGCATCAGCTCCCACACGACACGATGAGTCCATAATCTGCACTGCCGCCCCACACCCTGCACCAACCACTACACGTGCTCACCTGGACAGTGATGATCTGAGTTGCTGAAGGACAGGTGTGAATTGGAGGTGCCAAACCCCAAGTGATTCCAGTCCCTGACTTGAAGAGATGTCCCCAGGGAGAATCCTCATGGAAAGAAGTTGGGTTGATGCAAAGACGCATCTAGCCTCAAACATCTACAGCTCTTGAACGCCTAGAGTCTCAACTGGACACACAACACCTGATACAGTATTTCTAGAACATTCACAGAGCCAAAGTCAGAATATCCACACCAGACTTTCAAAGACCTCAACTTCTTTTTGTACAAACACAGTGGTTTGGCCAGAAGAGTGGCTGAGAGTGGCCAGGGGTGGCCTTGCCAGGTTAAGATCAAGCCCCTCAAGGCTAGACCCAAAGTTTGCTCTGTTTATTCTCATTTTCTCAGGTCCAGGGAAGAAGGCAAAAAATGTGGGCTGGCAGTTTAGTACCACCTCATTCTGTCCCAGCTGAGGTGAGACAAGTAGTTCTGACATTAAGACCCTGCCAAGGAGCTGGTGACAGACCAGACTGATTGCTCAGGGTGTACAGCTCTTTGGTCCCAGCTGGAGACACGCAGACCCATGTAATCCCAGGCCTGTCCTGACAGAGAATGGAAGGGAGAAAGGGAGGAAAAGAGG
>NW_004524595.1:13316336-13349280 GCF_000260255.1 Octodon degus | reverse complement strand
GGAGGAAGTAAAGAAAGAAGGGTGGGATGGAGGAAGAGAAGGAAGGGAAGGGAAGGGAAGGGAAGGGAAGGGAAGGGAAGGGAAGGGAAGGGAAAAAGGGAAGGAGGGAGGGTGGGTACCTGGGCAGTAGCATGCAAGCTTAACTGTCAGTCAGCTGGGCCACTCATCCCATTCTGACCTGCACTGTGCCTCTGGAAAATGTACTTAGCCCTTGATGCAAATGCCTTTGTTATTTCTAGTTGCCTCTGTAACCGAGGCTCTCTTCCTTCCTGGTGCTTTATCCATGGAAAGAGCTCTGGGTCTGGGCAGCATCTTTGTCAGAGGAGCTTTGCTGGAAGACTTAGCTGTAATTTCTGGAAGGAAGCACTTTCTGACCTCATGGAGACTGGTTAGAGCTATTGTTTGTGCTCTTAAAGCCCCTAAGAGAATTCTCACTGTGCCGTGTGGAATGCATCTGATTGCTTCCTGCTGTGGGCCTGGGGGCTCTGTCCCTCAGAGGTACAGGAGGTGAAAGTGTAGTCTCCAGAGTGGTGGTGGAGCCTCTCCAAGGAGAAACCTTTCTAGTGGTGCTGGTGACATCCTCCATAGAGAGGGGACCTCTGGTCTCACAGTGAGTCCATTCTCAAAAATGGTTTGAAGAAAGGGGTCCACCTCAAGTGCTTGGCTCTCTGCTGTTTTGTCCACTATGCTATCACACTCTTTGGAAAGTACCCAGCTTCCCGGTGTTGCGTTCCAGCAACAGGAAA
This sequence comes from Octodon degus, assembly GCF_000260255.1. Lineage (NCBI taxonomy): Eukaryota > Metazoa > Chordata > Mammalia > Rodentia > Octodontidae > Octodon > Octodon degus. Next base: position 13,348,534 of record NW_004524595.1, on the reverse strand, counting down.
CACATACCTAGAATATAAGCTCTCAAGGGCGGGAACTGCGTCTTCTGCACCTCCATAGCCCTGAGGCCTGGCACAGTGTAGGCACTCAAGCCACAAGGAAATATAGGCAGATGAAGGCCTCCCCGTCCAGGCCAAATCCACACCCTCATGAAGTCGCATTCTCTGGCACTTGTTCCAGAGATCTTTGAGAAAGCACTAAATATACCAGTCCATGAAAGCAACAGGAAGGATTTGTCCCCAAGTCCAAAGGATGCTCTGGTGTAGAGAAGAGATGACCAGGCAGCTTGGCAGTCTCCTGCCTGGCAGTGACAATGTGCACTTAGTGGGTACCTAGTGAAAGAAAGCGGGGAGTAGAGAGATGAGAGCCGCAGGCAGCAGGGAGGTAAACAGAGGAGGACATGAAAGCCACAGATGCCAGTTTCTCCAGTAATCAAATGCCTCAGGACACTGACCACAATCCCTCCCACCACTACTCCCAGGGCACAAATGATCAAGTCAAGAATGCTTGTGAGCTCCTATGTCTGCCCGACCAGCACCACTACCCTGGAGATGAGACTGTGGGAAATGGGAACTTGTCAGTCTTCACTGGGGGCTGTGTGGAACTTTGGGCTCTGGTGGGGCTCAGGTGAAGCACTGGAAAGAGGCTTGGGTCTGGCACCTGGTAGATGGTCAGGATTTGGGGAAAAGCATTCCAGGTGGGGTTGGAATGCAGAAAGGTGTGCTCTGGGAGCTGAGTGGGCACAAGGGGTGTGGAGAGGCCTGAAGATGCTAGAGTGGACACTAGGGAGGCCTGTGGGGCTACAGGCCAAGCTGGCAGGCAGTGTGCAAAGATCCAGCTTTGGAACTGCCCTGAGCAGGGAGAGTGGTGAGAAGTGCTTACCTGGAACCCTGGGAAAGGCCTGAGGAAGCACACTCACCCTTCAGGAGCTGCATCACTAGCTCCATCCCCTAACCCAACCACTGGGAGCACCATGGTGAAGTCTGAATCCAGCTGACCTGATACCTGAGGACAGCTTGACACTGCCACAGGGGCTAGCCATGGAGAGAGAAGGCCATAGACAGCAGCATGGACCAGAGAAGGCCAAGCTCTTTATCTGCTTTCCAGCGTGACCAAGCATCTTTTCTAGGAGACACCACCAGGGACCAACTACACACGGCAGTGAAGCTGCTGACAGTGTCAGCAATGTCAGTGACAAATGCTGCCCTCTGGCCAGATGAACAGCACAGCCACTCAAGCACTGCTGTACTTCTGAGGTCCCACTTGCAACTTCCGGATTCACTGGGAAGTGAAGATGACTGACCCTGGCTCAGGTTGCACCCCTCCCATGCTCCACTGCACCTTCCTCTTCATTCAAGCCATCCCTGCCAGTGACAGGTAGTTCTCCAACCACACACACAACCACGCCCCCAGCCTGCTCAAAAGCTGTGACGTCTTCCAGTCCCCGTTGCTTAGCTGGGCCTCCAAGACTCTGCATCTCTCCAGACCAATTTCTCTAGAGTGGCCCTGACTCCTCCCCTTACCTGAATTCCCTGTGCCCTTGGATAAACCAGTGCCTGAACCAGATCACAACCATGGAGCCCCCAGTCATCCTACATGGCTTAGCAGCAGCTTCCCACACCAGCACCTCCTCCCCTCAGCTACACAGGGCATCTTGGCCTAGGAGGATATCTTCCACCTTCCCACCAAGACTGCAGAAAACGTAAAAATGAAGCCAAGTTGTCCCATACCTAGAAGGTGACTTGAGTTGTACTTTGATACAGGATTCAGTAGTGGACAAGATCCCAGTTTATACCCTTTTGTAGAGAACATCCCCTACCCCTGCTCCCCCAGAGTAAGCCTGCTATGCATGGTAGTCTTGGCTGAACACGGCCCCTGAAAGAGTAATGCCACAAAGAGAACTCTGCCAGGGACAGTCTGGTCTACCCAGCACACACAGTCTACATAACTTGGGGGGCCCAATGCTAAATGGAATGCAAGAGTCCCTTGTTTGAAAGGCTGAAAACCATGCCACTTAAAATGCTCAACTACAGAATGGTTTTCACTTTTTTCTGCAGTCTCTCATCACTCACTGTGTGTGTATTTATTGCTGTTTTTGTTTTTGTTCTTGTTCTTGTTTTTGTACTAAGGATTGAACTCAAGACCTTGCACTTTCCAGGAGAGTGCTGTGAAGCTGAGCTATCTCCCCAGCCCATGGTGGTGGTGGTGTTTTTTTTAATGTATTTGGTGCAGGGTCTACAGGGTCTCACTATGTAGATCAGACTCATAGTGATTCTCCTGTTTTTCAGCCTCCCATATGCTGGGATTGCAGGTATGTGCCACCATGCCTAGACTCCATTGCTGGTTCAGCATGCCCATGGGTGGGACTGGCATGGCATGCAGTGCCAGGGATCGAACCTTGGCCCCTGCACTTATCTAAGCAAGTGCTCAGTCCACTGAGCTATACTGCTGGCCCTCAGTTTTAGATCTATGGAAAAATACAGGAGCATAAAAATTAATAAATATAAAAACACCTTCCTAAGAGTGCAAGGTAGCAATGCTGATACTGCTCTGCATGTGTCCCAGAAGTAACGATGAAGTCAGTGGCAAGCCTCTCACGTTTAGAGAAGAAGCCTGCAGAGAAACAAGAAGGGAGATGAGGATGGCCCATGTCATGTGACTTAGAGCTGGAGACATCAGTGTAATCCATCAGTACAAACTGAACAGAGTACAGAGTTCCCGCCTCCTCTTCCCCCAGAGTCCCCATTACACGTGTCTCTCCTTCCCGTGGTGCCCTTGTTAAAATCACAATGATATATCACTCTTAACTCAAGCTCCCACTTTGTTACGATTTCCTGATTCTCTTAATCTAATATCTTCTTAGGTTCCGAGAACGTACATGGACACAGTCGCGACTCCTTTGACTGCAGTGGTTGTGATGGTTTCTCCAGGTTTCTTTGTGTCAAGGACTGTGACAAGTTTGCCAAGCACTGGTCATGTCTTTGGTAAACTGTCTTGGTGTTGAGATGGTTGGATCTTGTTCTCATGTTTAGACTACCAGTTATGGGGAACACAGAGGCAGGAGCCATTTTCATCGCATTGCATCAAGGCGCGTACTATCAAGGTGACCTGCTGATGCTGCCACCACAGGAGGCCTCCAAGCTGAGAAATTGCTCTGCTCCCTCCCCCTTCCACACCTTGTGTTCAGAAGGAATTGCTGCATGCCCCACGCCTGTGGGAAGTGGACTTTTGCCTCACTCTCTTGAGATCAGAGTATCTTGGAAATTATCCGGGATTCTTTCACATAGGAGATGCGTCTATTCAGTCTCTGGATCTTTGTCTTATGCTTTGGGCTCTAATTCACTACCTCTTGGTTTTTTGTTCACACTCTTCCAGCTTTGGCAGCTGAGCACATCTTCAGCACCCTGCAGCGCCCTGTGACACGTCCCACCACAGGCTGATAGGTCATTGCACACACATTCTTGTTTTCTGGCACCTTAAGGTGCTCCAGAAATAAATGTGCATGCCTGCTTCTCACCCCAGTTTCAGAATCAGCCTTCCCCTCAGGAGCGGTGTCACAGTGAGCTCTAGGTGCGCTCACCATTACTGCGGTATTCTTGTTTGTAACCTCTCTCCGCTGACAATGCAAGTAAACACATGTGTATACTGAGCTGTGTGTCACCTAAAACTTTCTAGATGTATCCACCTGTATCTCTAATGCACTAAACTGAGCTTATACTGATGTCGCCAACTCACCTAGTATGACGTAGCCCATGCTAGACTCTTTCTTGTTTCTCTAGAGGCTTCTACTCTAGCAGTAAGAAACTGCCATTGGATTCATCACTGAGTTCCAGGGTGCACACAGAGCACTACCAGCATGAATGCCCTGCACCTTTGGGATCTTTTATGCTATTCTGGTGTTCCTGTAAGGCTAAGGATGCTTGTAAGCAAGCGCAGACCTCCCCAGGTCCCTGAGGCCTGGCCAGTGACTCACAGTGCGCACAGCTCGGCAGCTGCTGGGTCTCTCACTCCATGTCCACACTGAGGAGCAGTTTCCCTTCCATTAGCTCCCAGCCCACACCACAGAGCCTCTCACACTGCCAGGGATACTGCGTGCTCTGCACAGAACACAGCAGGGTAGACTGAGCTGAGAAGCTCCCGTGATGCACGACTACAAGCATAAGCTGTTACCTCTTGGCCTTGACTTGCAAAACACAAATGAAGACATAAAATCATTAGGAATTCCAAGTGGGTGAGTACAAGGCCCAGCTCAGTGTGGAGTCTTGCATGACTATGGGATCTCACCCTCACAAAGCCAGCCCTGCCTGGCACCCAGGTGCTTCAGAGAGGCCTTGCAGCCCCATCTGTATGTGACTGGCCAAAGCCCAATTATTGTCACCCTGCTGTGGGCCACATGCTGGTCTTCACACCAGTTTGTGTCTCCTGACAATACAATGGCCCCTATAATTCATTTTATTTGGGCATATATGTTCATAAATACCAAAGGAAATGAACAGAAGCATATGAAACTGGAAGAAACTTTCATAAACTTGAAGACATATCAGTCTTAACATTCCTGGTCATGGAGTTTTCTCATAGCGGAAACTAGTAAGGTGAGTGACCAAGGTCCCAGGACTCTGTGCAGGAGGACTTTAATGCATGATTCGAGGGAGACCCTGTAAGAAGCCCTTAGTCTGGTGTCTAAGTGGTCCTCTCCTGCCTCCTGGCTTGCTCACCCTCAGGTCAGATCTAGAGGCAGGGTACTCAGACTGGGTGCTCTACATATACTGGAATTTGACACCCCCACCCCTGGCTTTGTGGCCTCCCAAGTCGCATTGTTTATGAAGCTCAGCTTGACCTCAGTCCATAAAACAGACACCAGAGGTCCTACCTCATGGGGCTGCTGTAGGCACCAATCGTGGTACTGCCCACAGAGGTGGAGGTGCTCAGGAAATAGATGTGACAGTGTTGCTAACTGTCTGAGTCTATGAGGCCCAGCCTTGGATTCCAAGGAAACCAGATTGAAGGACGGCTCTTCCTCTCAGTCACAGGGGTCAGCTTGGGAAAGCTACGGCCTCTGTGCCAGGACAGATTCACGGGAGAAAAGTACTTTTGCTGCATCACTATTCAGCAAAGGTTATTTCCAAAAAGCTCATAAACGAACTATCCAAGAACATCTAATTAAAGCCACTTAGGACGGGTACATGGATACTGACTTCCCAGCAGCCCACAGCGCATCACTATAGCAGATATCTAGGTTCTACAAAAGTGGTCTCTCGGAGCACTACCTGTGAACCCACACATGAAGATGTCCCTGGGCCTCACCTGCCTGTACCATCTCTTCCAAACAGCCTCAAAAGCCAGGCTCTAGGGGCATCTGTGCCCTAGCCATGGAAGACATGTGTGTGTCAGGACTGTGTACCTTCCCATCCTTCAAGACATGGACCAGAGGGTGGGCCTGTCCCACCATACACCTGTGAGAAACTTCCCAAAGAGCAGAACAAGGATTCTCCCATTGAGCACTTCTGCCTAAGTGTCCCAAACCAGCGGGTCAGTCAACGAAGGTCACCTGAAAGAGGAGCGGGGAACTGAGGAGGGGACAAAGGACAGGAGACGTGAAAAATGGAGACAAGACAGGATTCTGATCAAGTCTCATTTATTCAGGGGAGGTGCTGGGTATATATAGTGGAGGCATAGGGAAATGACGTTGGCGGGTAAAAGGCGCGAGTAACTAGGCAACCAGGCTATGACAGGAAGTCCCACCTCTGGGGCATAGCAGGAGACTTATGGGAAATAGGCGGGGTAAGAAGAATTAGGAGCTTAGCTCAGCAGAGGTAGCGGAAGAGAAACCCGGAAACCCACTTGCAATAGGATTAGAGGCCGGGAGTTATTGAGCCTCCCACACCTAAGTGCCTGGAGCTCTATGGTCTAGAAACACCTGTTGGCAGCACAGACCAGCAAATGACCTGCTCTTGTACCCATGGGTACCTCTTCAGTCTAGTCAAGCTCACAGGAGTCTTTAATTTCTCAGTCAAACATGTTATCTGAAAATGTCTCACTTATTTTTCATTCTCACATGCCTTTATACTCTGTTATCATCATCACTATTATTATTTTCTTTTTTTGAGACAGGATCTTGTTATCTAGTTCAGGCTGACTTGGAACTCATGGTGAACCTCCTACCCCAGCCTCACTCTGGCTGGGATCACAGATGTGCACCACCACAGCTGGGAATACACATACTAACTGTAAAAATTAGCTCCTTTCACTGTGACATTTCCAGACACACATACATCATGCTTTGTTCACATCTACCCCTTGCCTGATGGGTGTCCTTACCTGGATGGGTTGAGATTCAGGTGTCCTAAGCACTGGACCACTGCCCTCATTTCACCTTGCTAACCTCCAAGGCTCCATCTGGTCAGGGGTTTCAGAGTTTATAGCTAGCAAACACTGACTTAAGGCATGGTGGTATATTTATTGTTGCCAGAGACTACAGAAAGCTCTTATCATGGAATGCCTTGAATCCTCATCATTGATTGATGAAATCACTACTATGACTATACCCATTTTGTAGATGAGGGAACTGAGGCAGAGGGCCAGTTAATTAAGAAGTTTCTTTCACATCATAGAGAATGTCAGTTGGAGCTCTGGGATGCTGATGCTGACACAAATTGGAAATAGGAGAGATTATGGAGCTACCCAGAGGAGAAAGCAAGCAGGAAGGATGAGGCACAGACTGAAGCATTGGTCTTCTTCCATCTGTACAAGGAGGCAGAGTGAGGAAGATGGACCAGAAGGGTCCACACCTTGGTGACAGGAGAAAATCTCCACAGTTTAACAGGAAACACCAGTGTGAAAGTGGCCTACTCAGGGGCCCCAGGAAAAGGGGACCAGTGGGCTCCCAGGACTTTTGTACTCAGCCATTGGCTAGTAGAAGCCTAGGCAAGAGTGGTGCTGGCCTAGACCACAATAGACCCCAAAGATGCTGCAGCCAGAGGTCAGTGGTCTCTGCCTACTCTTGTTCTTCCATGCTCTATGCAGGTCTGAGCTCTTGTCCCTTAGGCTGAACAGTCCCCAGATGATTGGTTCTTAGGTGGGCAACCTCTGCAAAGCTTATCAATCAGACAGCATGCTCCACAGACCCATGATGGGTGCCTGGCCCACAGGGGACAGCAGAAGGTCTGGCCCTGCTGGCCAGAAGTCCTATGTTAACAACAGGCCCAAGACGGACAAAAGTAGGTATAAAGATGAATGGAGCACAGTGCCTGTCTTCAGAGAGGCCGCATGGGAGAGGGAGCTAGCACTAGATAATCAGAGAGTGTGAGATCCAGGAGAAAGGAAGGCACCCATATTGTAACATCATGTAACTCAGTTGCGCCCCAAATTTTCTGATCAAGGAGATTATGGAGCCACACAGGAACATGATTGATGATGCATAGTTTGCCTAAGGAGAGTCACATGGAGAGAAAACTTTCTCTCAGGCTTTCACACAGACCAAATTGGTCAAGCAATGGCTGTGACTCATCCACATGGCTGACACTGACAAAGGATCTACAAAGTGCAGTACAGGGTTAGAGGATAAATCCTGAGGGGACTTGACTGACCTTATCAGATACAAAAGTTATATTTCTTGTTATATAGGTCTTACTTTATCTTGGGCTTAACCATCCAGCAGAAAAGTACAAAAACGAGATATATAAAGTAAAGCCATATTAATATGCTGAGCTGTAAAAGGCTCTAGTCAACAACTTCTTCAGATAACCCAATACTATTGTGGACTACTGGACTGTGTTGGGTTGGTTTGCTGAATTCAAGCACCTATAATATTTAGATGCCAAAAGAATACCCATCTCTGACAGGACCGAACTGGAGAAAGGGGATACAGAGGAAGGACCATTTTGTATTTGTATATACAGAATAGTTAGGATAGATGTACAGCTGCTTTTGCTTGGTTTGGTGAGAGTACGGATTTGTAGTAGTAGTATTTGGATGGGTTGTCCTGGCTGCTTCTTGTGCTGTAGATGACCGCTGAGAAGATAACAATATGTAATGTATTAATTATTGAAAATGTCCTATTAATCAGCTTGGAAAGTGTCTCATATTTGTTTCTCAATAAAATAAATAAAAAGAGAAAGGAAGACAGTGAGACCAGGACCCTGGTCCTGTCCTTGCAGCAACAGATGGCTTCCTGGAGGCAGGAACTCCTTAAGGGACACCTGGGAGCGGATGGGGAGTGAGCAGCCCTGGCTGTCCAGCACACGCAGACATCTTCACTCGCAGGGCTGGGACCGGGTAGGTTCTGACACAACGGAGGAGATACTGAGCACAGGGCAGTTAGGAAGGTTTGAGGCCCTGGGGGACTTGGAAGGTTATCAGCAAGACCACCTCCTGCTGTGAGGAATGACAAGATCCTGAAGATTGACAGGGTTGTGACTCCCAGAGCCAGACCTGTGTGTCATCAGAAGGTGACATGGGAAACTGACTCTGTGCCTACACCTCGCCCTCAGAAGGGAAATGTTTGAGGTGTGTGGGTCTTCCTGGCATGGCTGTTCATACCAATGTACCTAAAATGTCCCACTACCTCTTTCTTCTGCCTCTAACATTCAACCACAAATTGAACACCCATTTGACTTCTTTACTCTCAGGGCTTCCTCCCAACCAAAATTGTTGATCTTAGAAAATATTATAGGGCCTAAGTTGCCATAGCTGAAGCTCACCTCAAATTCTGGACAGCAAAGAGTCTCCTGAGAGCTCATAATGACCAACCTCACTAGTTATCATTATGTCAAATACCATCCCAGGCTCTGAGCTATAAAACAACAATTGCATCATCATTATGGCTATTATTATTGTCATCTCCTATGGAGGATGACTAGGCTCAGCTAGGCCGTGTTCTAGGAGGATCTCTCAGGCAGCTCCAATCAGACTGGCCAGAAGATCAAAGGTTTCCACTCACACATCTGCCACTGAGTCTTTGGCCAAAATATTTATAGGTGATCTCTTCCCTATGGCCTAGGGCTCCCCATAGCAAGCAGCCAAAAGAGGGAGACACAGCCCAAAGTTGCAGCATCCCTTATGGCCTGCCCTTTGGTCCTCTCATCACTTTATAGGTTCAAGATGAGGGGACAGAGATCCATCTTCAGTGGGCTAGCAAGGTCGTACTGCAGAAAGAACATGTGAGTTTGTAAATATTATTATGGCAACAGTCAAAAAAGACCCTGCCGGGGCTGGGAAGATGACTCAATAGAATAAGCACATGCCTGGCAAGCGCAAGAGCCTGAGTTCAATCCCCAGTTCTGGAAAAAAAAAAAAAAGACCCTGCCATAACCACAACACTTCTGGCCCTCAGCACTGCCACAACTCACATCCCTTCCTCCTGTACAACACCCTTCATGCTCTCCTTCTGATCCCTAGGTCTGACCTCAGGATACCAGCTGGACATGAGGATTGTGTCATCTAATGAGATTCAGATGTCACTGAGGCTTCCTCAGGGGAGATTCCATTTCCACTGTACCCCTATACATCCAACTTTTGTCCCCTACACATCCAACTTACCATGGCAGGACAGGCACTAGATGCCTTCCATCCACACCCTTGTTTAAAAGAGGTGTGAGAAACTACAGCAATGCAGTTATAGCAGTTTCTCAGCAGTCTCCTCCCTACATGAGGATGATTTGAAGATGTAACAGAACTTAGTCGTATAAATTTTCACCTTCTCATTCTACCCCAAAGCTGTTGACCCTAAGTCCTGGGGAGTGGCACAGGGAAAGAAAGAAGGGTCTTCAATGTGGGGCAGATGGAGAGCCGAGGCTCCCACTGAGTTCTGTATTGTCATGGGGTTTCATCAGTCGGGTGTCACCACCACACCTTCCCAGGGTCAATTTAATGACCACTGAGATAAGTATGGTGATGTGGGTCAACCTACAGGGCAAGGGACTTCTGTCTTCTCTGCAAATACTGGGATGCAGAACGTCCTGTGGATCCAGAGCTCATGCCAAGTGAGAAGAACATGAGTTGGGTCTCTTGGAAGCCACTGGTCTCTCCAGCCCTAAGACAGAGCTGTCTACACAATGGTGCTAGCAATGGACAGCCAAGTGAGGATTCTAGTGAGCAGGGCTGAGATGATGTTATCTTGCCAGGCCTCTTCCCTAGGATTCAATCCAATAATAAATCCCCTCCTTTGCTTGGGATATCTTGGGATGGAATTTTATCACTTGTATCTAAAAGTATCTTAATATAATCCCATTTTTCTCCCTAAACTCTTTTCTGTCATCTGGGTCTGGCCTTCACTTCCTTTCATGGGCCCTCACTTCCTTTCAGGAACAAAGATCTCCTTGAGGTATTTAAATCCATTCTCTTGTCCTGGGAGTTCAGACACAGAAGCGAAAGTTGCTCTCCTCTTCCTGAGCTCTCCAGTCCTTCCAAACTCTGGCAACAATCAGAAAGTCACAGTGGCTCACATAGCAGCTGTCTCTGCTCAGACTCAATCCACAACCCAAGCCAACCACAGTGAATGGTCTCCTGGTGCTACATATACTACACTACACACACTACAAAGAGAAGGAACAGCAGGGCTGTCACAGGATAGTGACACCTCAGTGTGCACCTCCTCAGCCATGGCCCTGGCCACGACCTGACACTCTCCCAGAACCCTGCCCATCAGCTCCTCTTTCAGATGAAAACTTCTGACATCACTCTGTCAACAAGAAATATTTCTTTAATCACTCTAAAGTCCCTCCTGATTATATAGATTAGGTTAAACTTCATCGGCCGGGTCTCCATTTCTAAGATAACTGGGATTGTGTTGAATAGCCATTGGTAATGCTGAGCACCAGCCCATGCTCACAGTTTGGTTGTCTTGCTTACATTCTGGGTCTGTGTATAATCTGAGGCCTCAGATAGCAGGGCACTGTGGAAGGAAGACTATAAACCCAGTAAGGTAAGGGGAAGATGGAAGGTCAAAGGTGCTGATGCAGCAGGAAAATCTGAGTCTGTAATGGCTGTCACCTAGAAGCAACCAACTAACAGACATGCAACCAATGCCCAGCAAGCTTGTGGTTCTCCTTTTTAACAGCACCCTACCTGTGAGCTGTGACCCTCAGGAAGAGGATGGTAATTTCCAATCTTTGTTCAACCCCTGAATACATGCCATTCATTGCAATGGTCACTCCAATGGGCTACCTGCTTGTCTCAGTTACTCTTCTCTCATTGCTGGGACAAATACTCATCACTCAAAATGAGGGAAAGAAAGGTTTATTTAGCTCACAGTTACTGGAGGTTTCAGTCCATACTCAGCTGGCTCCAAGGCAGAGTGGCACAGGGCAGAAAGCATCCATTCATGGTGGGTGAAGAGCAAGAATGCAAAAGGAGGAGGAGTAGCTACAATGACAATGGCAACAGAGAGGAAGTCTGTCTCTCTGTCTCTCTTATACTACATTCAAGCTATCCATCCCAGGTTGAGGGAAGTACTCACACCCATAATCCCAACAGTACTGAGACCCATAATTTCAGGGGATCATGAGTTAGTCTCAGACTCTAGAAGTCCCTGCCCCATGACTGCATGAGGCTTTGGGGGGACAACTAGCCACAAATCAGAGCAGTGCTATAGCACAGTTGGGATATACAAGGACCATATCACCTCTCAGTGGGCACCTACAACTGCATCCCTTTCCACACCACCTAAAAAAGTAATTGTCCCCTTCAACTCATCAGCCATCTTTAACAGTTCAGCTTACAACAGGGCCAGAAGCCTAAAATGATTGCTGTCACCATTTGGCCTGCCAACTCAGCCAGCCAACAGCCCTGGCCTATGTCAGACCCAAGGCCTTTCCATGCTTATTCCAGCATGGCATCCCTGCTAAGTGGCCTCAGAACCACCCTAACATCACTCCCTTGGTGGTGGTCTGCAGCTTTAAGCATAAAGTTGAATACTAGATCCTCAGAGAGGTGAAACTGGCTTCCACTTGGTGCCCTATGGACTCACCCATAGCCCTAGGATAGATTCTTTGAATGAGCAGTTATTATACAAATAATAGATGCTCTTCTAATAATGAATGAAACAAAAATGCTTGTCCTAGGGGAGCTTATACTCTGTGAAGGGAAAAAAACTCAAAAAAAGTAAGAATAAGAAAGAGGTAGTATAAATCCTGTGGTATGGTACAAAGTCACAAGTGCTATGGACAAAAGACAAAAGTGCAGGGTGAAGGGGAGTCAAGTATACTGAAGGCAAGGGAAACTTACCACTTTAACTAGGCATTTGGGCTGGGCCTCACTGGTTAGGGAAGGCTCTAGAAAGCAGTAGGAGAAAGTAAGGGAGTGGACTAAGTAGACAGGGAGGACCATGTTCTTGGCAAGAAACAGCCAGAATGAAGTTCCTAGGGTAGAACATGTTTGGCACCTCTAGGGTAGTGTATGCTTGGCACCTCTGGGGTAGAGCCCAGGGCCCTTGTGACAATAATAGAATAGGAAAGAGTAAGCCAGTGAGCGGAAACCTGGACAGAAACCACCTGTTCCTACCAGAAGCAATTGCCACTTGAGGCCAAGGGGGAGTATCCTCCGGGAATTGAGCTGAACACAAGCCCTTTGTTCCAGGCCCCAGGTATTTCCCCCGCAGAGTCCTGATAAAAAGAGACCCTCTCATCCAGTACCCCTCCTCCCACTTCAGTCCCCACCACCAGCCTGCAGAGCCAAGACCCGATCACCACCGAGCAGCAGGAATGTTCCCAGAGGCTGCGTACTTCTGGCCCCCTGTGTAAACTCCTGTGCCTCAATCTGGTGCCTGCATGTGCCACCTTGGCAAAAAGACTGACAACTGTGAAGAATGGAATTCATTCCAGGCTCAGAGAAACCTCAGAGTATAGATCCAAGCTCCTGGGATCTCCCAATCAAAAGCTGGCACCCATGAGGTAGAGGCAAGCCAGGCCCAGAACCTGGAGTTCTTGCCTCCTGCAGAGAAGGGCTTGGAGGCAGGCTGGCTAGGCTCCCCAGGGTCAGTCATACAGCAGATAGCCAATGCCTGGTGCCAGGGCACAGGGCCTCAGGAGACATCTCAGCAAAGCCGCCTGGCTGCTCCGGTGCAGCTCAATCAGGCCTTCTCTAAGAGAAAGAGTACATCACCAAGCTTGAGCTATTCCAGGAGCTGCCTGGATCCACTCTTCTGCAGGCCCTCCCCACTCCTTGAGCTCAACATGCTAGAGCTAAATAGTTCTATTTATTACCATCCAAATGCTTTGTTTGCTGAGGTCCAATGGTGGCTGACCTAGACCAGAGGTGACAAGTGACCACATTCACTTTGCAGACTGTCTGCCATCTTTCAACACCCAGCTTTCTGCTTTCTCACACTTCTTCACACACAGCCATCTTCAGTGCCATGGGCAACACACAACCCTGAAGTCCCCAAGGAAGGGACCCAGGGAAAGATGCTTAGACTAGTCACTGGAAGATGCGTAGCTCCTGGTTCCCTGTGGACCTCAGACCCCATTCTTATAAGATGGCAGGGCTTGAAAGTAATCGTGGCATGGGCTGCTACAATCATAAGATCCTCCTTCTCGAAGGTTTTGAGCACATGAACTTTGGTGAACACACGTAAATCATAGCCTTTGACAAAATCAAACATTCAGCCATGATTTTTAAAATGAAGAAAACAGATATATAAGAACCTTATCTCAATTTAATAAGAACCATTTATGACAAACCTACTGCCAACATCGTATTAAATCAATCTCCGCTCTGAGAGCAAGGTATGACTTCAAAAGGAAAAAGTAAAGAGATTTAGTGGCCAGGATCAGAACCACTGCTAAGGTTCAGCAGCAAGAAACAAGAGGGGCCTAGAAGGGAAAAAACTTCACAGGGCTTTCCTCTAGGAAGGTTTCCAATGGATATACGACTAAAATAGAAGACTGAAATTAGGGCTAGAAATACTGTGTTGGGGGTAGTCTACACCAAAGAAAGACATAATAAAATGGAACAAGAGAATAAGCCTTAAAAGCTCCCAGGATGCATCCGTCCCCTGAAGATCTGGCTCCCTATTCACAGGGTGAGTGTCAGTGGAGAGGGGGCTGTGGAACCCCAGCCATCAGGAGCACCTAAAGAGAGGAAAACATCAGAGCGTCGCTGTCCATGGAAGGAAGTGAAGGGAGAGCAGCTGCTGCAGATGGACACTCGTGTGAACCACACCTTCACCACGGAGGACTGATGCACCAGAGGGCCCTGGCTTCAGCTGAGAAGGGTGAAGAGCCTGGCTTTGCATACATCTCAGGTTTAGACCTGCGTCTCTGCCTGCTGTATGCTGCTGTAATAGAATCCCTGATGATGGGGAATTTATAAAGAAAAGAGATTTGCTTCCTTTGGTTATGGAGATACAGGGACTTGAATCTGCTAAAGGTCTTCCTGCTGCATCAGCTAATTCCAGATCTATGGACCTGGAAAATGGAAAGTCCGATGTCAAGGAACCACTTGAAGTGAGGACTCTCTTAATGCATCACAAGGTGGCAGAAAAAGGTGAACGAAAGAGAGCAGGGACCCAAATTCATTCTCTTATCAGGACCCCACTACAAGGATAATGAACCCAATTGCAAGACAAGGCTGCACCATCCATAAGGATGGCGCCTTCATGACCTACTCACCACTGAAGATCCCCCATCTCAATGGCTTTTAGCACATGAACTGCAGGGAACATATGCAAATTATGGCCTTTGACAAATTCAAAAATTCATCCATGATTGTTAAAATGAAGAAAACAGATATGTAAGAACCTTGCCTGCCATACCAGCCCCACCCCCACAACACGCTGAGACAGCAAATGAGACTGAGCATGGTGGCACACACCTGTAATCCCAGCTCTTGAGAGGCTGTAAACAGGAGAATCTATGGGTTTGATCTAGTAGTGAGACCCTGAACACCCGGTAGACCCTTCTTTAAAATACAAAAAACAATTTTAAATAAAAAATATATATATATAAGAATCTTATCTCAATTTGCTAAGAGCCATCTATGACAAACCTACTGCCAACATCATATTAAATGAGAAAAGACCAAAAGTTTTCCCTTCAAAATCAGGAATAAGACAAAGATATCCTGTATTAACACTTTTGTTCAAAATAGTTCTCAAAAACATTACCCAGAGCCATAGGCAAGAGAAAGAAATAAAAGGAATATATATAAGAAAAGACAAAGTCAAAATATTATTTGCAGATGACATGATCTTCTGGTTATAAGACCCAAAAATGTCTATCAAAAGACTCCTAGGATTAATAATTAAATTCAGTATGAGGGTACAAAATAGACACAAAAATCAGCTGTGTTCCTATGCACTAAAAATGAACTTACTAAGAAAGAAATTAGGGGAAAATTACCATTCACAATACCACTGAGTGATCAATTATTTAGAAATTAACCTAACCAAGTAAGGAAAGACCTAAACAAAGAAAATTACAAACTCTGAAGAAAATAAATCAAAGAGGGCATCAGGAAATGGAAAGACAACACATGTTTCCGGATAGTCACAACCAATATATTCAAAGTGGCTATACTTCCAAAACTGATACAATTTAACATAATCCCAGTCAAAACTCCCCCTCCAGCCAGAGCCCAGGCCTGGCATGTGTGTGACAATTTCTGCTGTGCTCACTGGACCCTCCAGCCTCAGCCCAGGTCCACTGGGCTGTATGAGACCTTCCTCACACCTTTGCCAGATCTTTTTCCAGCCAGAGCCCAGGCCTGGCATACTGCAGCAGGAAGAAGAAGCTGAGCACAGCAGCCATACGCAAGCCAGGCACATCTGGAGGAGTTCAAACTTGGTAGGTCCAAACCCAGTAAGTTGAGACACTTTGCTAGACCTAGATCTATGAGAGTATCCTCTCTCTTTCTCTCTTGATCTAGAGAGGGTACAACAGGTAACTGGGGTGAACTAGTCTGCCTGAAGACTCATGTGCATCAAGGGGAGGTGATCAGACAGAACTTAGGGGAACTGACTTAAATACAAATTCCCAATTTAATATATGCTTAGCTACACAGACATAATTTTTGCTTTTATGGTCTACAATACAAACCCATTAGTTATAAAAGTTTATCAACTCAGGATATCATGTCTGCATCTTGTACTATGAATAACAACTACAAAGACAACAATATGTAATGTATTAATTATTGTAACTGTCCTACTAACCTGTTTTGAAACTGTCTCATTGTTGTTTCTCAATAAAATTAATTTTTTAAAAAGTTTTTTTTCCATAATTTTATTGAGAAACAAATAGCAATGAGACAGTTTCAAACCAAGTTGGTAGGACAGTTTCAATAATTAACACATTGCAAACATTCTTCCTAGTGATTATTTGCTGTACAAGATGTGGACATGATATCCTATTTACAAACACCATTAGAACAAACCACTCTATTCATTATGAGAATGCAACTGTATATCTATCCTAACCATTTTGAATACACAGATACAAATGGACATTCATCTGTATCCCTTTTTTTTGTTAATTTCCGTTATTTGATTATTATAGGTGTGTTAACTCAGCAAAATATTCTAAAAGAGTCCAGTAGCCCATAATAGTATCGGGTCTTCCGCTTCACTGGCAATGTCAGAAATTGCTGACCTGAGTCCCCTACAGCTCAACATAACAGCATGGCTTTACTTCTTATACTTCGCTTTTATACTTTTCTGCTGGATGGTTAAGACCAAGGTAAAGCAGGACCTATGCAACAAGAGTTGTAGCTTTTGGGTCTGATAAGGTCAGTGAAATCCCCTCAGGATTTACGCTGAGGTCCTGTACCTCAGATTGTAGATCCTTTGTCAGTGTCACTTGAAGATATACTCATAAGTGAAATAAACCAGACACACACATGTAAATATCATATAGTTTCCCTAGTATAAGAACTCAAAAGAAGAAATACAAATAGAAAGGTATAATACAAGTAAAAGGAAAGCAAGAACTCGAGGACTAACTAATTAAGAGAGGGAAAGGAGAAGAGCTAGGAAACATGACAGTGATTAAAAAAAAAAGTTTGTTAATTGCTAAATATCACTACCCATTATTAGTGGTCCTAATTGTAGTTCTGTAAATACAAAACTGTAACTACCTTAACCACATAATCTCTCTTGGGTAAGAATTTCAGTAGGTGCTAAGGTACTGCACCAAAGCTCTGCAACAAAGGTCAGAGGACGGTGCTGTACAAAATGACAAATAGAAGGAGCAAAATGTATTCTCAGGCCCTGAGCCCACCCAGAACAAATGAAGGAGACACTAGCATAAAAGAAATTAGGAATCACACAGCTAAAGCGTCTGAAATAAAGAAACAACTGCAGAGAGGCATAGAAGAAATCAGATCAGAAGTGAGCACTGAAGTAAAAAAATAAATGATAACTATAATGAAAAAATTACTAAGTGCTTCTAAAGAAGACATTGATTTAAAAAATAGAGGTGAATATAAAAATGATGGAATCTTTGAATGAACAATATAGGAAAGAAAGAGACTATGAAGCAGATTCAAAGAGATATACAGGAAATTAAAACCTCAATCACAAGCTTGCAAAACCATTTGAATGAAAGTGAAGCTAGAGTTTCAGATCTTGAAGACACCATTGCAGCTAGTGAAAAGGTAAGATCTCTTAAAAACAAGTAGGATGCAGGAAAAAGTAATTCAATATCTCCAATAAAAATACCAACAGCATTCTTCACAGAGAAAAAAAATCATGAAATTCATATGGAATTCATAAGGGAAAGACTCAGAATACCACAAAGAATCCTGGGGAACAAAAGTAAAGCAGGAAGCATTATAATTTCAAGTTTAAAGTTACATTACAAAGCTACAATGATAAAAATAGCATGGTGCTGGCACAAAAACAAATGTGTGGATCAATGGAACAGCATTAAGAAAGTAGAAACAACCACGGGCGTATTCAACTATTTGATCTTTGATAGAAGGCCAATAATATACAGTGGATCCTTGACTTATAAAGTCACTTCATCCCCTAGGGCTTGTTGCAGCACAAATTGTCAATTGAAGCTCAGGCCCCTCTACACAGCTTTTAAGGGCCCTCTCTTACATACAGGAAGATCTCAGTGTCCTTAGAGAGGCATTGGCCTAGGATTTCTCTAGCAACACCATATAGGAAAGTATGTTGTAATGTTCCTTCCAGAACTCTTTAAGAATTAAATCTGTATCTGAGACAATCAGGAAGCACAAGCAGCCAGCACTGGGGTCATAACTCAAGACTTTGGTTGAAAGTTAAAACTAAAATTCCAACCATAGCCCAAGTTTGTATGTCAGGCTGGTCATAACTCAAGAGTGCACTGTACACTGGAGAATATATAGGCTTTTTAATAAATGTTGCTAGGAAAATTGGATATACACATGCAGAAGATTGAATCTAAGACCCCTATCTCTTACCATGTACTAAACTAAAATCAAGATGGATCAAAGATCTAAATGTTAAAACAGAAGGACTTAATCTACTAGAAGACAAAATAGGTACAACTCTGGAGGACATAGACATAGGCAAGGACTTTCTGACAGGAACTCCAATGGTGTAAGAAATAACACTAAGAATCAATAAATGGGATCATAACAAATTAAAGTACTTCTGCAGAGCAAACAAAACCAGATTGAAGAGGCAACCGATAGAATGGGGAAAAAAAAGACTTTTGCCAGCTATGCCTCAGATTAATGTCTAGAAAATATAAGAACTCAAAAAAATTAGACAACACCCCCTCAAATAAAAGACCCAGTCAAAAAATGGGCAACTGAAATAAAAAGATTCATCTCAGGGGCTGGTGAGATGGCTCAGTGGTCTAAAGCACCTACTTAGAACAAGCTTAGTAAGCACAGGGACCGCAGTTCAATCCCCCAGCACCACATGCCAGCCAGCCCCGCCCCCTGGTGGGCTGAGCCGGACACACACACACACACACACACACACACTAAATAAATAAATAAATAAATAAATAAATAAATAAATAATTTTAAAAATAGTTTTAAAAAAAGATTCATCTCAGAAAAAGCAGAAATGAAAATAAATAAATAAATAAATAAATAGGAAAACAGAAATGGTCAATAAACACATGAAAAAATGTTCCCCATCACTGGCTATTAGAGAAATGCAAATAAAGAAAACACTGAGCTATCACCTTACTCCAGGAAAAATCGGTATTGTCAAAAAAATCAAATAACAAATACTAGTAAAGCTTACAAGGGAAAAGGAGCCCTTCTACATTATTGGGGGGAGTATAAACTGATATACTCACTATGGAAATCAATATAGAGATTCTTCAAAAAACTAAAATTAGAAATTCCATTTGATCCAGCTATTCCCCTTTTAGTTATCTTCCTCCAAAAATTAAAGTGCCATATTACAACGATCCACGTCCACCCATGTTTGTAGCAGCACAGTTTATAATAGCTAAATCTTGGAAACTGCCTATATCCACCAACAGATAAATGGACAGAGCAAACGTGATATTTATACACAATGGAGAACTACTCTGTCATAAACAAAGATAAACCTGAAGTATTTGTAGGCCAGTGGATACACCTTGACACTATAATATTAAGTGAAACAAATCAGGAGCACACATTTAATTATCACATAGTTTCTTCTATATGAAAAACCTGAAAGAATATAAATAAAGAACAAGATAAAAGCTTAAGGTTAAGAAAGAGATTGTTTGGGTGAGATGTTTTACCTTGGAGATGTTTGAAAAGCAAAGAAAAATGGAAGAAAAGATTTGAAATAGGTGATAGAGGAAAAAAATCAGAAAAACAAACTGAGGTTTACAGACAATGTCTGCATTTAAGAGTTGAGGGATTCGAGAAGGCAGAGCAGCCAGAAAAGAAAGCAAGCAGGGCCATCCAGAAAGTAGCAAGATCAGGGAAGATGAAGCATGCGAAAGCAGGGAAAGTGGTTAGGTTGATAAACAAGTGGGTCTCACCTCGGGCTTAGGTGGTGGGAGCGAGAACCTACTGGTGAGGCCTGAAGAAATGGAAAAATGGAAAGCAAATAAAGTTTCCTTTTGCCATGTTTGAGGCAATATTTGAAATGTAAGGAAACATGAAGGCTGATTGAGAGGGAGAAAATCAGCTTCCAAGGGAAGCCAGTTGAAGAAATAAAGGGAGAGCATGAGCGGGGATCTCACTTGCCCAAGTTCACGGTTGGGAAGCAACAGAAACAAGGAACTGGATCTCTGGGCACTGCAAGGCTTCCTGCCCTCATTCTCCACTTGGCCTGGAGCTGACTTGAGGCACAGAGGACCCAGCTGCAACAGGCAGGGTCTAAGAAGTATGGAACACAGGACAGAGGCCCTTGGAAAGCTCCTGGTAGTGGGAAGATGCAAGCAGGAGGGAGGGGACTGAAGGATGCTCAGCTTGGAGGGAGCAGGGCAGCTAAGTCCCTAGGGATGGACCCCAATGAATGTGGGGTTTTCACATCCTCATAGCAGGGGGCTGTGGGGGGGGGATCACAGAGGGTTATGCATAGCAGTGTGATACAGCCTGCAAAGCCCTGAAATACATGATGGAACATTGCCTGGGTGCCACTGCTTGGGGTCCTCTGCCCCAGGAGTCCACTGCCTTTGGCTATGGCCAACAAGGCAGTCCCCCCCCAAACCAGCCAGTGTGGCTTGCTGACTAGATGATCGGCTCCACCCGATCTGTGCACAGTTCTTGTGCACCCCAGAAGGCAGAATGGGAGACTGAGTCCCTTTGGCAGCCTCTCCGGGAGACCCTGGGATAGACAGGGCCCCCTTCTAGGGCCCAGTTCTGGATGCTAGTGGGCAAATGGGACTGGACAGTCTCTGGGAGGCCTCCCAACTTGGACGTTGTAACTTGTTGTAACATGCAGGGATTCAATTAGCCCTCTAGCTAATCTGTACTTCTCACATAAATAAAACATAAAAATACTTGTAATTAATTAACCCTGAAACTGTTACTACAGTAGTAAATAAATGAACAGACACCACAAAATAACAAAAGCCCTAATAACTGTCAAATAATATTGTGGATCGTTAGTCCTTTTGACTCTGTTCTCAGCACAGCTACACACATACTTTGGCCACATTAAAACTCTCACTGGCAATGAGGGCTGCAGTGGAGCCAGCCAGCAGTGTACCCTGTCCCTGGCTGCCTCTGCCACCACCCCCTGCTCCTAGGGCCACACACCTCTGAGAGCAGAGCAACATGTCCCTAGGTGCCTGGAATCCCACTGTACCTATGGATGAGGACTGTGTATCCCTGAACCAAAACACACACACCAGCGCTTGGCCCCGAGACCCAGGTCAAGAAATCCTAAGCTCTGAACCATTTCATTCCTGCATGCCAATGGTCACCAGGCAGTGTGGACCCTTGATATTTGCAGCTGAGCCTTCAGGGGTGTGATTATGCCTGCTTTCCTGGTGGCCTAAATGGCATCAGACAAGCTCGTGGGCCTGGTGTACACGAGCCCACACCCATGATTTCCAGGGCAAGCAGCACCTGGCCCTGGCACCTCCCGGCCCAGCCCAGCTGTGCTCCCCTGGAGAACAAAGTGCAAGTCTGTTTCTCAGGCAAAGGTGGGGAGGCCTCCAGTTCCCACAC
This sequence comes from Octodon degus, assembly GCF_000260255.1. Lineage (NCBI taxonomy): Eukaryota > Metazoa > Chordata > Mammalia > Rodentia > Octodontidae > Octodon > Octodon degus. Next base: position 13,326,981 of record NW_004524595.1, on the reverse strand, counting down.
ACAGCTCAGACTGACTGTGGTCTTCAGGGAAAAGCACAACGCCAGGCCAAGGACACCCCAACCCCATGCACACCTCTGCTCCTCCCCTGTTGTTGGCAGCCATGGAATTCTAACGGTGCTGTTGAGAGCCTTACGTACTAGCTTGGTGGGAGGACAAAGGCCTGGGGACGGGAAGCAGTCTCTAAAAAGCCAGGGCGCTGAGAGGGAGCACTGCCTGTCCTAGGCATTGTGCTCTTCAACAGCTGCTCTGGAGTGCTGAGGCTGAATCGTCCTGCCCGCCTCTGTCTGAGGAGGGGCAGGGGACAGGTGAGACACAGGAGCCTCTTGCCGACCATACTCAGTCTGCCATTGAGGGTTCCACATGCAACAGTGCAAAAGCACTCCCCACAGTGCTGGAACACAGCACGATTCTGCCTCCCTGCACCCCACGCATTCACCAGGCCTCCCTGTTCAGCACTCTACCTGCCCCCACAAAACCTGTATCCTCTTACAGCTGTGTAGAAAACACCGCCTCGGGTCAAGAAGCTGGGTTCTTGCCTGAGTTCTCTCACTTCTGACCAAGATGTGTATTTCTGCTTCTTTGAGGGTCAGTGTCTCTCTGCCCCCAAGATGAGCTCTTCAGTTTCACCCAGGAACCTGGCTGCCAGACTCTTGCCTCAATATGCTTACCCCAAACACAAATTCTGAAGGTACAGAGAAAACATCCCCAAAGCAAGGGATTTCAGAGGGCCGTAGCAGGTTCTGGCCATTTTCGTTTCTCTGGCTTTTCCCACTGAGTCCTAGAAATTCAGTGGAGGCAACTGGGCAGAACGCCAGTTCAGGACAGGAGCTCACCCCAGCCCCGCCTTCAGGAGATCCCTCCACCAGGAAGTGAGTGCTTGCTCTGTTCTAGGTCTCTCAACTGGAGAAGCTGAACTCCTCTTAAAGCTCTCCAGAACCTGGTGTCAGATTGCTGTTTGAACCTTTCATTGCCACCACCCTTCGGCACCTTCAGCTCCAGATACAGGGCACGCTCAGTCCTCCTAAACTTACCTTCCCACCTTTATAGAGAGAATAACGATGGGTCCATGGCAGATCTCTCTACCCACTCAAAGAGTACCTGAAGGACCCCGTATGACTTTGTAAAAGCCTTGCTCGCTCTACCATTTGCTATTAGTTCTTGCAATGAAAACATTATTTCTTCAACCCAGAGTTTTCATTACTCGATGCTGGCCTTGCCTGGGCTGGTACTGTAGGCTGAAATCTGTCCTTCCCCAGAATGTGCATGTGGAAGTCCTTAACCTCAGGACCACACTCCTCTGCTAAGTATTGAGGAGATATAGCCTTTAGAGAGCTGATTAAGTTAAAATGAGGGGACTTTCTAGGACAGATTCTAATCCAATCTGGCTGATGTCTTACTGGAAGGGTAATTTGGGGCACATCCATGGGAAAGATCATGTAAAAACAGAGTGAGACAAGAGGCACACAAGCCACAAAGAGAGGCCTTGGAGTGGTCCTGAACTTCTACCTTTTAGAATGAGAAAGTTAACTTTCTCAGGCTTTCCATTCTGTAGTCCTCGTTACTGCAGCTCTACAAAACAAATCCACCTAGTGTTTGTCCCCCTGGGTCAGTCCAGTGTGACCCCAACATAAATAGGGAAGGAGTCATGGATTGTTGAGCTAGGATCCCTGTTTTCCAGATGGGCACATCGAGGCCCTGGGAAGGGAAGAGATGGAACAAAGCATATAGGAGGTGGTCACTGAGCCTCCCTCAAGGTCATTTTGGTCAAACAAGAAGCTGAGTCCTAGAAGAGTGGGTTTGACAGCACTAAATGGATGAGCTGAGCAAATGTAAAGCCAGTTCCCAATGGGCCACTACCTGCGTGCTCTGAGGTTGAATGTAAGAGCCAGATACACAGGCCCTGATGGCCCAGCACTTGCTGGTGACAACCATCTATATCACATGCTGAATATGATAACAGTAATCTTACAAGCACCTGAGAGAATGGATTGTCCTGGGCTGACACCAGAAATCTATGATCTGGAGCCATTGGGGGTTGTGAAAAGAAGATAAAGGGAGAAGGAAGAGAGTAATAATAGGTCAGACCTATCCCTGAGCCCCAAAAACCTCCTACTGAGAGCCACATTGCCTAAATCAGTGGTAATTTTTTATTCAGTTTCTCATTATTTTTCATTTATTAATGCATTTGTTGTATCAGATATAGATATCCTGAATGAAACCAATGACCTGGAAGGAAGTGATCCATTTGGACCAGCTGATCAGACACAGCCTTCTGGAGAGGGCCCTAGCCATTGAGATGAAGCAGGGCACCCCACTTGTTGGATTTTGTTCCTGGTGTCCACCCCATCCCTGGGTTTGTTCCTTGGGTCCAGACAGTGATAGGTTCTGGCCTTAGTATGAATTGCTAAAATCATCATGATGGTCATCTAAAATGGCTAAAGCCCTTTAAACAAAAGCCCATCTTCCCAGGACCACCTCCCCTGTCTTCTCCAACTCAGCTCAGGACACAGTTTCCTTTCACCCTTCCTGCCACCTCAGGGAAGACCCCAGTCAGCTCCTCAGGTATGTCTAACCTTCCCCTTCAAACTCCACCCTGACCAAAGGCCTTAGAAGCCTCAGCCTCCCTTTGTTCCAATTGAGAGAATTCCTCATCCTTCGCCCAAATTCTCTCCATGAACTCAAAGAAAATAAAGCCCCTTTCCCTTCTTCCTTCTGCCGCACTGTGCCCCTGAAAAAAAAAAATCTATCAACAGCTGTGGGACTTTGCCCACAGTGGTAAACATTGACAAATGTCAGTCTAGAGAAAAAAAAAATAGGAAGAGAAGGCACAGTCTTTCTGGATATAAGGAGTTTCTAGTCTGAACAGTAAGATCAAGTTCTTTTTGAAGTCATGTTTAATTCTTTCTAGAAGAACATGAGGGTCTGAACATGGTCATTGGACAATTGGAAATTCCTCACCATCTCCCACAACCCCTGATGTTTAGAAATAGCATTCATGACTGAGGAGAAATAAACATGTCCTAGTTCATCTCTTGGGTGAAAATTGGGCACTATTATTGGACTGCTCCTGGTGACCCCCCCACAGCCCTGTAGAAACCCATGGCCTTCATGATGATGGCATTTTCTATGGTTGTCAGAAAACACAGTGTTCCTGTGCTCTGTTTATCATTAGTAAGTGGCTATTAATAGGACTTGGTTCCTTGTTGGAACAAAGCTTTTCCAGTATGACAGGTCCTTATATGCTATAAGGAGGGGTTTCCCTCATAAGGGAGGCTAGAAAGGAAGGAAGGAGGACCAAGAGAGGCTCAGAATGCCTCTGGTACCTGTGGTCTTTGCCACGAGCCTGTCAAGATGTCTAGGAGGAAGCTATGTCTAAGGGGAGCACAAACCTGGAATCTTCCCATTGGAATCTTCCTAGGACTAGAAACTTAAAACCCGCAGCAAGGTGCTAAGGTGTGCAGCACTTTAAAAGGTAGACATTATAGATCAGAAGCTATAAACTTGCAGGGTGTGTTGCGGAAGTCATGGCTTCTTGAGTATTTGTGCAGTTTTCCACATTGTTCTCCTCTGATGATCTGTTAATGCCTTCTAATAAATTCTGGTCTGCCACACTGCTTCTGAAGAAACCAGAGTAAACTCAGGTACGGTCCACAGCACAGGCAGAATGCTCAGAAGAAACACCTCAGTTTGGATTGGTTTGGTTTGATTCGATTTTTATCTATGTTCATGACAATGAACATATTTGCAACACAGACAATTTTTTAAAAAGATTAAGTTACAAAGTATGACCCAGGAAGACTATTATTTGAACAGACTCACTGATTAGGCACAAAAGAAATTGAGAAAAACTGTGGAGGAATTATTTCTCCAAAAGGCTCTGAGCTTAGATACTCTACAGATTAGTTCTTTCAGATGGTTCTAGAGCAGAAAGAAAACATCCCGATTCCTCTGTAAGACAAACACAATTTTATGATAAAATCAGTGAAAGATTATGTCCAACAAATACATATAAAAGGCCTTAGACTATACATGTAATGCGTACACAGACCAATCTTAATTTTAAATATAGATGCAAAAGTCTCAAATAAAAAAACTAATAAATCAAATCCAGGAGATATTAAAAGAATAATTCAATATGACTAATACTGTACTTATCTCTGGAATGCAATGACTTCAGCTGTGGAGGTATGTAAGAGTTCATATCAACATGTCACAGAAAAGGCCATAAGTTCATCCTCATGGACTCTTAAGAACTTTTAATATAATATTCTTGTGAATTAAAAAAGGAAAAAGCAAAAAAAAAAAAAAAAAAAAAAAAAAAAAAAAAAAAAAAAAAAAAAAAAAAAAAAAAGGAAAAAGCTTAGTGAACTGCAAGGCAGGATCTTACACCTGGGAGCAACACCCTCTTACCACAAAAGAGGTGCACGCCCACTAAAATGAGAAACAAGGAAACACTGGAAGACTTCTGTAAGCACTATACATTTCCTATTTTAACTGTACTTAAAGAAGACATGTTCTATTTTAAAGTCAGAGAATGGAAATATAATTATTTGAAGATGCCACAGTCCACCAAGGAAAAAATTCCAAGTAAAAATAAGAATTGAAAACTCACCTATCTATAGATTACCTATACATCAGAAACAGCTGATAATAAAACAGTGGGGGAAAAGATCTTATTTAAACTAGTAATGAAATAATAATAAATCTAAAAATAATATTTTAAAATATGTAAAGTCTATTGAAAACAGTCATAGAAAATGTCCTGAGAGCCATAAAACAAAAGTAAAGAAATATGTTGTGGACAGGAAATTTTCCCAAGTTTTTTTAAAAGGGGAATTATCCATGCGGAAGTGGCAGGTGCATGTCCGCAGATCTTGTCCTCACAAACCCTCCAGATCTTGCAGGTGAAGCAGCAAGAACACAGGGGCTCAGTCTCCTGTCCCCATCCCCGCCCAAACCCCAACCCTCACATGCGCGCAGCCGTTGTCTCACTGTCCAGAGAAGAGGCGGCTGGGCCACAGCAAAACACTTGAAATCAGCGTTGGAGATGGGTGGCATGGGCTCTCTTTGTGATAGGAATGTTGAGACATTACTAGTTATTAAGACAAAATTAAATAGGACCATGAGCGCTTTCTTATGGGAGAAAGCAATCAGCTGTTGGAGTCAGCTCTTCCAGTCACGTGACACCTGTGGCATAGGAAGTGATGCGGAGCCCAGTGACCAAAATCAGTTCAGGAAGATTGAGAGAGAAACCCCTCAGATGGCTCGCACTGCTCCGGAGTGAGATGCGATTTGCTGTTACTGCTGGAGGAGGTCGCACAATGTTCCAGGAAGGCAGAGAAGGACTCGTTCAGTGCTTTAGCACTCAGTTTGCTTTGGAGGAGAATTCAGAATTCGATGTTATGGGAGAATAATCCCAGATAAACAAGAACATATGCGAAGTTAAATTAATGTTTAAAAAAACTCATTAGAAAAAAAATGAGAAAGGCAGCAGAGTGCACTAAAACTCCAGGAAGGCAAGGATTTCTGTTCTGTTTATTGCTACCTGCCCAGCATCCAGGACATTGTCTGCCATACAGTAAGACCTCATGTAGTCTTTGAAATGAATGGGTGGATGGATGGATGGATGGATGGATGGATCCTTATTCCACTACACGTTTTCTGATTAAGTCCTTTGTCACATTTTCTACAAAGGCTGTTTTATTTAGTAATAATAACTTTAAAAATATTACTTACCTATTAAGGATAATAACCTTCTGTATATTACACTTGGTACAAATAATTTCAAAAGTTTGATTTTTTTTTCCCTTTCATTTGAATTCTTTACATCCCCAAAAACTGTATTTGTTAGCCAATTAATTCAATTCTTTCTGGTCACTTCTGTCAATCATTGTGGGAAATCCTCCCCAGCTCCACAGAGATCAGGAGGCAGTCACTGCCCACCATGATGTGTGTCCAGTCCCTCCACCTGCAGGGCTGGTCCCTCCTCTCGCAGAAGGCATCTGATTCAGAGGGGCTTCCATCCTGATCAGCCTCGGCCAATCTCAAGCTCCCTCCCTTCCAACTCGCTCTCTTGCATTATTACTAGGTGAGATCATGTGTTTAGGATACCATTGTTCCATCACCATAGAGATGATAAGATGTCCAAGGAATTGGCTAGAAGCCTCCAGCGCAGGATAAAGCCAAGGGAGAGAGTAGAGGGAAGAGGCAGAGGACCCAAAACCTGCCCCATGAGTCCATGAGGTTACCCTGGTGCACAGCATCCCAGGTGTCAGATCTATTTGGAAAGCACAGAACACCCCCCGAGCCCAGCTCAGCTTGGAACCCACAAGTGCTACCTACTCTCAGAACAGCTCCAGCCATCCTGAACTCCAGAGCTTCCAGCCTTACCCCAAAATGTCAGAAGTCCTCACATAGAATTCCCAGCTGTTTTCCTTGTTTCTGCACAGAATGTAACTCTGTTTCCAGTCACTTTGACCACATCATCCTTACCCTTCCTATCCCTCTCCCCTCTGGGTTTAAATGTACTGTCATCTCTTCTTCCAGATCCACTCTGGAAGACAGGCTTCAGGCTGCTTGCTCATCTTGTAAAGTAAGTTCAGTGTTTAACCATTAGGGAAAAAAATATCTAAAATCTTCAAGATTTGGTCTGAGGTACAGGATCTCAGGATAAATCCTGAGGGGATTTCACTGACCTTATCAGACCCAAAAGCTGCAACTTTTGTTGCATAGGTCCTGCTTTACCTTAGTCTTAACCATCCAGCAGAAAAGTATAAAAATGAAATATAAGAAGTAAAGTCATGCTGTTATGTTGAGCTTTAGGGGACTCAGGTCAACAATTTCTGACATTGCCAGTCAAGCGGAAGACCCAATACTATTATGGGTTAAGGGACTCTTTTAGAATATTTTACTGAGTTTACACACCCATAATATTCAAATAACAGCACTTACCAAAAAAAAAAGGGGATACAGTTGAATATCCATTTTGTATCTGTGTATTCAAAGTGGTTAGGATAGATATATAGTTACATTCTCTTAATGAATAGAGCAATTTGTTGTAATGGTGTTTGTAAATAGTATATCATGTCCGCATCTTGTACGGCAATTAACCACTAGGAAGAATGTATGCAATGTGTGAATTATTGAAACTGTCCTACCAATTTGATTTGAAACTGTCTCATTGCTATTTGTTTATCAATAAAATTATGGGAAAAAAATAAAAATAGAGTTTCACCCTGGGGGGGAAAATAAAGATTTGGGCCCTGCTCCTATTTCGCATACCTTTTACCATACCTTTCTTTATATTCTGCTCCAACTACATTTAAAGCTGTGCTTTTCCATCTAAAATAGTAAGTGCTTCTTGGTACTGCTCAGAAAGGCAGAGTCTTATGCAGGTCTCAGATGATAGTAGATGATAGATAGATAGATAGATAGATAGATAGATAGATAGATAGATAGCTCTCTTCTTATTTTATATAAGGAAATTAGGACTCAGAGTAGCTGAATAATTTACCTAGGTATACAGCTTTTAGATAGCAGAGCTAGGATCCAAACCCACGTCTTTGTAGCTATTAAAGCCATAGCCCTGGGACCGGAGAGATGGCTCAGTGGAATAAGCGCTTCCATGGCAAGTGCAAGGGCCTGAGTTCAATCCCTGGTTCTGCAAAAAAAAAAAAAAAAAAAAACCATAGCCCTTCTAGTAGCTAGAGTGACCACCCCAATCTGTTAGCCCACAATCATCTATTTTAACACTGAAAGTCTCACATCCTGGGGCACCTGTCAGGCCCCATCGAGCCTGGGTACTTGGCTACCTGTCACTATCCCTGGCTGCTGTCTCTCAGATCTTTCTTCACATGTGGCGCCCCCCTCGGGAACCCTGCCAAGACCACCCTCACTTTCAAGACCACCTATCCCACAAAAGTGTGTTTCCTCTGTCCTGCCACTTTCCCAGGCCTAACTCCATCCCAACAAATGACCTCCAAAAAGACCTGTTCATTCTTGCTAGAGAATGGACTCCTGCATTTGGGGACCACTCACCTCTGTGACCCCCCTGGGCTAGACAAGAGCAGGGCTCCACTGCTGTCTGTTGATTGAATAGAAAACTCCGATAAAAGTTGCTATATGGGTGACCAGGGTGCTACTGCCTCCTTTAAAAATGGTTTCTAAGAATAACATTGCAGTGAAAAACATTCAACAGTAGGTCGTTTCCCAATCTCATTCAGCAGTGTGACTCTACTTGGAAGTCACTGGGCCTCAGAAGGCCTCACAGGTACAAAGCTGACCTAAACCCCTCTGCTGCTGGCTCCGAGTCCACTGACATCTCCACTGCCCTCCTTGAGTGCTTCTGGGAATTTTCGTTTATAGGATCCTCTTACAAAGCTCTGCCAGGACAGGAAGAGGGCAGGAAGGAGATATCAGAATTCATCTCTTCTTCAGTATTTTCTGTTCTGAAGCTAAGAAGAAGGCATGCCACTACCCACAGCTGCACAAAATCCATCCACATCTGTGGGCCCTCAGCCACAGCCTTCTGTAGTCGGGTGAGAAGGAATGAGAACATCTTTGCCCTTTCACTGCTCAGGAGACAGGCAAGGTGAGACAGAGGAAGAATTCAGAGAAGGCCCAGCTCCATTGCTGGGTAAAAGTGTTCATACTGGGCTGGTTCTGATTTACCCAAACACATCCCACTGCTCTGAGGAGGAATTGTTGGAATCAAAACCATCTGACTCATGTCAAAACACCAACATCACAGCCCCCCAGTAGCACAAGGTGAACCGATATGCAATTCAGCCACCATCTGGTCCCTCCTGACTCCACCTATGATGAAAGCAGCATCCTGAGCCCTCTGTATCCCCCACAGTGACATGTCTGGGTGAGCTACCAGTAGTGTTGGTAAATAATTCATTTTAGCTGTTGGGAGAAAAGTAGAAGAGAAAGGATAAAGGACGGATGAGAAGAGATGATAGAGGAAGAGAGTGGTGTCCAGAAAACCCCAGGAGCGGGGCCCACATTGCAGTGGTCCAGCCAGATATTTGTATTAAGACCAGGTGAAAAGATTTCTGTGTGCCCTCTACTGGCAGGGCACATGGATCACACAGCGCTCTCACAAGCATACACTAATTCACGTCCAGCTCTGATTGAATTTTGGTAGTAGGAATGGCAGTAATTATTTGTCTCATTGTGAGATAGCAAATCTAAGGTGCAGAAAGGTTAAGCGACCTAGCAAGACCACAGCTGCTAGCAAATGGCCACACTTACATCCAACCTGTCATTTCTGATCTGACCTCTGCAAGTGGCAGCACTTACCAAGTTCCAAGCATTGCTCAGACAGTCTCTCAATTACCCTGTCTAGTAGCCCTGAAGCTCCTTGGCTCCTTCACCTCCTATACTGCTAAGCTCCTGAAAGATATCCTGGTGAAAAGCAAATGTCACTTTGTTGTAGTCAGGGTTTATAAGAGAAACAATATAGGACACATAATTTACAAGATTATTTTATAATAGTCACCCAAAGAGTCATATACAAGGAGAGTGCAAGAAATCTGTCCATACACTAAAGACCCCAAAGAATCCAGATGAAGGCCTGGATCATACAGCATTGTTCTGTATGAGTCAAGCCAAACACCTAGAGCCCATGATAATGCCTCATGCAAGTCTGTTCAGTGGATTTGTACTGGGAAGGCCCAAAGATCAGTGGTGAAAGCTAGAAAGTCTGTGCCAGTGGGATGAAGGATCTGTGCTATCAGGCTGAGGAGTCTGTGCTGGAGCCAGGAAGCAGTGCTCAAAATAAGACCAAAAGGTACCACAGCTATCCTCAGTGACAATGAGGTCCTCAGATCCTCCAGTAATGAGAGCAGCTGAGTTCATATCAAGAAAGCCAGTGCAACAAGCTTCTCCGGGAGACTGAGCAGTGTATCATCTTCCCCTTTGAAACTAGGGAGCAATGTTCAGGGTAAAGACCAGAGCTCCTCCAAAGTGAATCATAGCCATTCTCAGGGACAAGGTCCTGAGCTGCTTCTACTATGAGAACAACCGAGCTCATCAGAAAAGCCAGCATGACAAGCTCCACTAAGAGAACCAACAGTCCCCAACAGCTCCCTAACGGTACAGAAAATTCTTTTGGGTGCAATATTAGGGTGTTTATTTGTTCCCGTTCTGTTTTCGTAATGTGTAAGTTCACAGCTATAAATTTCCCTCTAAGAATTGCTTTCATGGTATCCCATATATTCCGATAATTTGTGCTTGAATTTTCATTGAATTGTAGATATTGTTGGATTTCTTGTTTAATTTCATCTGCGACCCATTGATTTCTGAGTATGGTGTTGTTTAATTTCCATGTATTTATGGGTTTTTTCTGGTTTCTTTTGTCGCTTATTTCCAGTTTCATTGCACTGTGGTCAGATAATATGCATGGGATAATTTCTTTTTTCTTGCATGTACTTAAGCATGACCTATGGACCAGTATGTGGTCTATTGTAGAAAATGACCCACATGCAGCTGAAAACAAATGTGTATTCAGTTGTGGTTGGGTGGAATACTCTGTATATGTCCACCAAGTCCAAACTGTCCTACTAATTGGTTTTGAAACTGTCTCATTGCTATTTGTTTCTCAATAAAATTACTTTTAAAAAATAATAAAAATTTTAAAAA
>NW_004524595.1:13264770-13315021 GCF_000260255.1 Octodon degus | reverse complement strand
ACTAAGAAGAATATATGCAGTGTATTATTTGTTGAAACTGTACTTCCGATTTAATTTGAAACTGTCTCATTGCTATCTGTTTATCAATAAAACTTTGGAAAAAAAAAAGAATGCCAGCAAACTGGTGGGGTTTCCCAGGAGTAAAATGTGGGAAACTTCAGGCCATAGAGAGAGCGTGAGCAGGAAGGAGAGGGCTCAAGGTCAAACAAAATAAGGTCAAAAGATTATAGCCAGTACCATGGTCAGCATAATGTAGGTACCCATCAGCCCACAGCTTTGGGCATCTGTGGTTGAATTTCTCATTTGAACCACAAGATGTAAGCATCTATTCTACAAAACACGCAGCCTCCACAAAACACGCAGCTTCTCGCTACATTTAGAAGAACTTTACACTGGCCTCCCTGGTTTTTAAAACTTTTAAAAGCACAGTATGGCTTCTCAGCTCTTTTAAGAGTATAAAGTAGATGAACCTACAGTCAGGACAACACAGTGTCTGTGTCCATGAGAGTAGAGCAAAGAGATTTTACAGGGACTCTTGACTACTTGTAGGGAACCAACACCCTATGGCCAGACTCCCTGATACCTCTCCCTATCAGAAATTTCTTATTACAGCTTGATAAGGCAATGACTGAAGTATGTGCAGTAAAGCACACAGAAAAGAACAAATGGGGCTCTAGGCCAGTGTCCCATGGAGATGGGTGTGCCTTCCCCTGCAGTTACAGGTCTAGAGGGAAGAGAAGGCCCTGCTGCCCTAGAGGGTACCCCAACACAGGAGCATAGGTGTCCTTGTAAAGAGGGGAACTAACATAGAGGTGTGCACACAGGGATAAAGCACATGAAGCTGAAGGCAAAAGGAAGGGGTTGCAACCAAGGCCAGGACAGCAAAGGTGGCCAAGGAGCACCAGTAGCCATGGGTGAGGCCCCACAGCTGTTTATCTCTTACAGCCTTCCAAAGGCTCTGCCACCAACACTTTGACCTTGGGCTGACCTTGGGTATTGAATCACCAGGACTATAAGAAGTCATTTCTGTTGCCTGAGACACTCAGTTAGCCTTAGCGGATTATGGCATCCCTGCCACCCCAGTGTGTGACCTTTCCTGGGACACCCTAACACCACACTCTCCTGTTCCTCTCCTGACTGCCAATACTGCTCAGGATCCGTATTTGGCTCCTCTGTTGCTCTCTGATTTCTCTATACAGAAGTATCTGGAGTTCAGTAACCCACCTCTTACTTTATTCCTGCATACCATTCTGTGAACTGTGGCCATTTCAAATTGAATTAGAAGCCACATATCTGTTAAATTATGCATGCCACCTTTAAACTGACCTCTCCCAGACTCAGAGACCCACCTTCCCACCTGCCTGTGAATGTATAGCAGACATATGAAATATATAAACCCCAAACCCACCCCCTATGGAACTGGGCAGCAATTAGGTTAGCATCCCAGGAGGAGTATCTTCCTGGCCAAGTCTCAGGAGGAATTGAAGGGAGGGAGATCGTCCTGCCCTCCATGTTGATGGAACAGGATTGGACAAGAGTGAATGCTTCATATACAGGGCACAAAGGTGCTGTGCCTGCCTACCTGCCTTAGATTCCATATCTGGACTCCCCCAGTGCATTTCATTAGAGGCCAGGACAACAAATCCCAGTAGTGCACCCAGACCTGCAAGGATGCCTGAGACCAGGGAGGATACCAAAGCCTGTAGTACTCTGGTATATTTATTTTATATGTACATAGCTATAATAAGCTTAATCTGTGAGTCCCAGGAAGAGGTTAACAATAACAAATAATAAAGTACAACAGAGCCAGGGAGATAGCTCAGCAACATAAGTGCCTACCTGGCAAGCGCAAGGACCTGCGTTCCATCCATGGTACAAAAAAAGTAAGGTATTGAGGAGCTTCATGGGTAGATCAATGGTAGAGCACCTGCCTGTTACACCAGACCCAGGGTTCAACCCCAAATGAAGTAGAACAATCATAATATGATGTTATGGAGTAACCAACATCACTCTTCATGCACTTTCGGGTCACTATTAAGTGCAATAAGTATTTTTTGAACACAGGCACTGCAACACTGATGGCCCAGCTGGCACCATCTGAATGGGCAGGTCACTCACACATACAGTCAACCCTTGGACAAAATCCTTGGACAAAATGATAATTCACAAGCTGGAAGGATAGAGTGGGCCAGTCAAAGTCTTCACTCTACTCAAAAGGAACATAATTCAAAACTTAAAAATTATTTTTGGACTATTTGATGTCGTTGATCAGAGGTCACTGAAACCCCAAGGGAACTGCTGTGAGCAAGAGAGAACCCTTGAGAATTGTTACATACAAACGCAAATTTACCGAAATGTTACCAGAACAGCAGCCTTTCCTTTTATATTTAAAGCTAATTACTCACAACTTGGGGGAAGCAGCAGATGAAAATGGGGTGGTGGTCAGGAGAGCAAGGCTTTGTACAGAGCAGGCTGACTCATACAAATTAGAACACTGTGTGTGTGTGTGTGTGTGTGTGTGTGCACGTGTGTGTGTGTGTGTGCATGTGTGTGTGTATTCTTCCAAAAGATATCAGTATTTCAGTATTCCTCCAGAGTTAGATCAGAATTCATAATTTGCACCATAGACTCATAAATGACACAATGTGCTATTTTTGACAATGTGCAAACAAGCCAGCAAGTAATATTCAACAACAGACAACCAACAATTTCAAGTACTATAGAGGTCTGCGTGAAATATAATTTGAGGTATTTTAATTTCTTGAAAATAATACTCTCCTACCACTCTCCTCCAAAACATGGGAAGAAAATCTTGGACCCATCCCAAGTTCACATCCAAATCAGAGCTTTTTAAAATTACACTCATCAGTGAGCCTGATGGACCACTCCTCCTGCAGAATGTCACTGCAAAATCTTTGGTATCTCAGAGTCCACATCCAATCATGTGAGTTCAGCCATCACATGCACCCCCGTGTGACCTTGTGTCCCTGCCACTGGGTGTGACATCACCAGGAGAGCATTCAGGACCACCACCAGATTCCCAGGGGCCCAGCCTGCTGAAGGAGTGAGTGGAGCAGGCACCCAGGCCAGGGCAGAATCTGCTGGGCTTAAAGCAGGGAAAGATCCACCCAAGCTCAGATCACCTGTGAGCTGCCCTAGAGCCAGATCAAATTGGAACACCCAGGCAAATCCAGGGGCCCCTTGGAGCTAGGTACAGCAAGGCTCATCACCAACAAGGACCGCAGCAGCTTCCATGCAATAGGTCAACTGCTGGAGTCTGGTTCTTTGGCTCTACAATGGATTGACCTTTGCTGCTAGTTCTCTGTCAACATTCTATCCCTGCAAGTCCCCAAGTCCTAGGGGCCCAGCACAAGGGACGGTACAGTACAACAAGAAGGGTCAGAAAGAGGGACATCACACCAAAAATAAGGTTCCATAAGGGGCAGCCCAGTATTCCCTCCCGCCCCCAGCCTTGGTCTCCCATCCTCTCCTAGCCAAGCCCCTACACCAATGGTCTCATGGACACACCCACATCCAGCTCACTCCCTAGGAAGCACCCTGGATGCAGCCTACTCTAGTAGGTAGAGCTCACCTTGGCTTCCCAGAGAGGAGGCCACTGCATACTCTGGTGGGAAGAAAGCATCTAAACCAGAAAATTCCAAGAACCTCTAGTTTGGGGCCCACTTAGGGTCTGCTTGAAACTAGTTCTAGAGGAAATCTTGGCACCTGAATCTCCATCAGGCCCACTTGGGATACATGAATCAGGGCCACATGGATGAAATTATCCTTGAAATGTGAGCAAGATTACAATCCAGGCCAGGGAGGAGGGCATAGACATTCAGAGACACAAATGCATGGGTTGTACAGTGCTAGAGCCCCACCATGGAGGAGAGCATTGGGATGTGGTGACAAAGCTCTCAGGCTTGCCAAGTCAGTGTGAGGCTTCACACTGGAGGGCCAAGGTGCTGACAGACAGGAGAGGCAGCCCCTGCCATGGGGTGGGAGCCTCCCAAAGTCTCTGCCACCCCAGCCTGGCTCCACCACAAGCTCTACCACAGTGAAGCTCGGAAGGTCCTGGGAACCTGGGAGAACCTTCCAATTGGCCTCCAAAAGTGCGATTCCTGGTCCCAGCCATGTTCCAACTGAGCCTTTCCCCTACTGATGACCTTGGAAGGGACAACAGAAGTTTAATCCTCATGCAAAGAGAGGGAAAATGATAACTCCCAGGACAGGAAGAAAGACATCTGACATGTGGACAGATGTGAGCCTGAGGCCAGACACAGAGGAGCAGGTGAGCCAAGACCCAAGAGGTGAGCAGGCAGAAGGTACAGGGCCCAACCAGAAGATGGAAACGCAGGAATCCAGGCAATGACACAGCACAAGTGGAGGGTGACAGCAGCTCTCAGGTGCTATCATGGCGGGGAACAAGCTGTTCCTGAGCAGGTCACAGCTCAAGGAATTGCCCTCTGCCCTCGAAGCCCCTGCCCTCCAATCCAAGTGCATTGCACTGTATCTCATTCTGATAACCAGGTCTGCACTTAGCTCCAACAGTGTCTGGTGTGTGTGTGTGTGTGTGCGTGTGTGTGTGTGTGTGTGTGTGAGAGAGAGAGAGAGAGAGACAGAGAGAGACAGATAGACAGACAGACAGACAGACAGACAGACAGACAGACAGAGAAAGTAAGTATAATTAGGCCTCAGAAAAAAGTGCTGAATGAATGAACACATAGCACCATGCATTGCCAAAGAGGCAGAGCTGTGGCTAAAGCACATCAGGCTGAGCCATGTTCTTAGGGTTCCCCACCCACCCTACCAGTGCTTCCCAGCTAGCAGGGCTCCTCCAGCCACCAGCTCTCAGGACAGCCCAGGTGCAGCCCAAAGGTGTAAGTTCTGGGGCTAGACATGTAGACAATGCCTCAGGCACTGGTCTCTCTGCAGAAAAGAAACCCACAGTAGCAACTGTTTCCTATGCCTCCTTCCTCGGTGATCTCATTCACTTTTGAAGATTTAAATGCCATCTCTTGGAGATTGTAGATGCCAAGCTTGTCTCCCTGGCCTGCTTCACATCACTAAGCTCAGCCCTGCACAACCAGCTACTACCTGGATATCTGCTGAGCATCTCAAACTTACGGTCCTCCAAGCCAAGCTGCTGGGCCTTGCAGGAACCATGCTGATTGGTTCGACTGTGAATGTACCTGGCCACTGCACCTACATGTTTGGTCAAACCTTATTCTGGATGTTTCTGTGAGGAATTTTTTATTAGATTAACATTTAAATTATCAGACTTTAAATAAAGTCAAGTGTCCTCCATAATGCAAATGGGCCTCATCCAATCAACTAAAGACTGCAATAAACTAAAAATCTGACCTCTCCCAAGCAAGAAGGAATTTTTCCAGCAGATAGCCTCTAAATGTGGACTGCACAATTGGCTCTGGCCCCACACTATATATTTTAGACATTTCACCTGCTCCACTCCTGAGAGCCAATTATTTCATGTAATTTCTCTATAGATAAAATGTAGACGAATAGATAAATAAATGATAGATAGATTACAGATAAATGACAGGAAGATGATGATCATGATAAAGATAGATAGATGATAGATAGATAGATGATAGATAGATAGATAGATAGATAGATAGATAGATAGATAGATAGACAGACAGACAGACAGATAAGAGAAACAGAAATTGAGATAGAGATAATGTCTTTACATGGCTCTGGACAATCTTTCCCTCTCTGATCTCCTCTCTCTGAATCCCTCTCCTGTGTGTGCCCCTCCTGCAAAGGACACAGCTTTGCAATTCCTTGGATACACAGTCATCTCCTACCCCGAGGCTTTGCATGTGCTTGTCTCTTTTCCTGGACTGCTTTTTGCTCAGAGTCTCTTTTTTTCTGCTCTCTCTTTGGGCCTAAACAGCATCCAGCAATAGGATGGATTCATCTTAGTCCACTTGAGCTACTGTAATCAAAGGCCATAGTGTGAGTAGCTTATAATCAATGGGAATTTATCTCTCATGTTTCTGGAGACAGAATCCCCTGTGGAGGCTGGCAGAGGTGTCTGGTGAGAGCTATCTTCTCCCTATCACCTTATATGGTAGAAGGGTGGAGGCCATCACTTATTTCTTCTTTTAGGTACCAGCAATGAACTCAGGACCTTGCTGCTGAGCTATAACCCCAGTCCTCTGATCTCTTTTAACAAGAATGCTAATCCTATTCAGGAGGTCTCTGTGTTCCTGAGGGATTCACTACCTAATATGATCACCTGGGAGTAAAGATTCCAACACATAAGTGAAGAAGACAATTCAGTAGTAGCACTCAATAAACATGCATTTAACAAATGAATCCATGAGCAGATGAGCAGGTGACATCTGGCCTGGACAGGATCTCTCAGATCCTGTTCCTCAGACCAGCACTTTGGTTCCCAATTCTGTGTGGGCCACATTCATCTTCATCCCGGGCATGGAGGCAAAGAGCACTCGAAGCTGGCAGTGAGCCTTCCCTCCCTGTCTCCCACTTGGCAGAGTGCCTGATACAAGTCCTGAGTGTCACACGCACTTGTAATTAAAGTCTTGGAAAAAACTCACAAGGCCTCCACCTAATCTCTAAGACATTCCAAACACTCACTGGAAATGCTGAACACTGCCAGGCTTGATTGAGGTTTTGCAAACAAAGTGATGATGACAGCATGGGATCTTCACATCCCTCCCCTACAGGCCAAGTGAGCCACGGTTGAATGGCAAGACCCCTAATCCTCCAGCCCTGGAAGAGAGGGTCTTCCTTGACATGCATTCTATGTGGGAAAGAGAAATGCTAGTTTTCCTAGAACTCAGGGGGAATTATTTTTAAGTTATCCTAATCTCTGTGCAGGAGATAGGAACATACAAGGCTGAAGAAAAGAGCCAAGACCTGAGAGAAAGCCTAGAGACAGAGAGCACAATTTTAATCGTGCTACACCCAAATCCAGATTGTTCTACTTTGTTCAGCATTAATAACTAACATTGGGGCTGGTGAGATGGCTCAGTGGTCTAAAGCACCTACTTAGAACAAGCTTGGCAAAGCACAGGGACGGCAGTTCAATCCCCCAGCACCACATGCCAGCCAGCCCCGCCCCCTGGTGGGCTGAGCTGGCCACACACACAAATAAATAAATAAATAAATATTTTAAAAAATAACTAACGTTTTCTGTGCCCATGCTATTGCCATGGTAATCTGTCATTGAGCTAGTGACTGAGAGGCTCAGGGACCCTGGTAAACCTCAGGCCAAGCAGTTCACCATCACCAGACACCTGGTGCACAAGCCAACCTGGTGCCAGTGTCCCACATCTCTCCCAGCAGGATGCTCTCAGCAGAGGAGGTATCTGGAAAAGCTTGAGATCACCACAAGTACCCAAGAGCAGCCTCCTTCAGTCCTCTTTCGTGTATCTATCTCCATCCCCAAACTCCATCCCTGGACGTGTGTAATGAAGGAACCATAACAGCAGCTAACACTTTAACACACCTCACATTTGTAGAGACCTATGGGAGAAAACACTTCTAATCATCATAGCACCCCTAGACTGGGTTGTTATCTCCATTTTACAGATGTGGAAGCAGAAAGTCTGGAAGACTAAGTAACAGCCCCAAGGCACAGACCAAGGGGTACAACTGGGGTTTGATCACAGACAATTTAATGTGGAGCCTAAGCCTATAACCACCATCCCCCTCAACCCACTCCATGTGACCACAGAGTGAGCTCAGTGGCTCCCTAGAGTTGCAGACATCAGCTTCCTGCTCATCCCCCCAGTTGCTGGGCCTTAGTCACAGGGACCTCCTGCTTTGCAAACACAGTGGGCCTGTGGCCTAACCCCTCAATATCCAGTCACTCATCTCACTAGCCTGCTCATGCTTTCAGGCCTTGCTCTCCCTGGGTATATCTCCTGGCTTCAGAGTGGCCTCCCTGGCCATCTTCTTGGGTCCCCAGTCATGGACCATGGATTTGTACCAGTTGGTGGCCTGCTAGGAACCAAGCCACACAACAGACAGTGGAGCAGCAAGCAAGTGAACACATTGTCATCTGTATTTACAGCCACTCCTCATGGCTGTGTCCTACCTCCTGACTTCAGAATCTCAGAGGAGCACACACCCTACTTTGAAGTGCACAAGCAAGGCACCAACATTGCCTGATCCTACTGAACATCTAATCCTGAAACCATTACCTGCTCTATCCCCCAACCATGGAAAACCACTCCTTCCTGAAAGCAGTTCCTGGTGCCAAAAATGTTGGAGACTGCTGCTCCCCAAGTTTCCACTCCAGCCAGCCCCTCACTGTCTACTACCTCTGCAGTCATCATCACAGAAAATTTCTGTGTGTGTGTTCACCTGTAGTCAGCTCCTCCAATGCCACAGTAAACTAAGCTCTTGAAGGGTAAAGAGCTACTGGAAGGTCCAGAACAGTACTGGGCTTGGTTGGGCTCAGCTAATGAGTGAACAAACCTATGAATTAGTGGTTGTGCAAGTGTAACAGAAAGCCCTGGTGCAGGGATCCATTTTCCCAGATGCACTTGGACGAGTAGGTGCAGTGCAAAAGCTCAGAATGCCTGCTGCAGCTACCCCAGAAGCCAGGAGACTTGCTATGCCACCAACATCCACATGGCCACCCCAAAGCCTTGGCTTCCCTTTGAAGCTTGTGATCTAAAGCCTTCTGTCTGTATGCCCAAGTCCACAGCCACCAGCCGCATGTGGTTGGGAAGCAGCACGGGAGTCGTGCCTGCAGCAACTGAAGAGGTACATTTTTCATCTTATTTCATTTTAATGAATTTTAAATTAAAAACTGATACGCAAATCAGTTCTTGGAAAATTTTGAAGTATGGCTGGAACAATGTGAATATGTGAATCTGTTTTTTCAACACTCAATTTTATGAACTCTAAAAAGAGATCAAGTATTGCCAATGAAAATTTAGCAACAGCCTTGAAGTTTTTTTAAGTATAAAACATACACTGGATTTTGAAGACAGTACAAAAATATAAGGTAAAATGCCTCATTAATGTTTTTAAGTGGATAATATCTTGACATGGTAATATTTTAGATATACTGAGTTAAATAAAATGCATTATTGAAATTCATTTCACCTGTATCTTTTTAATTTTTAATGTGGCTAGTAGAAAAATTTAAATTACCTACACAGTTCACATTGTATTTCTATTAGACAAGGCTGCTCTCAACAAAATTGAACTTCTAACACAGAAAAGGGCCCAGATTGAGTTTAAAGGGGGAGCAAGACTGTAGAATTACTGAAGAGAACTGTTCATTGACCTGTGATGCTAAGGAGGAATGTCACAGATTGCAAGATCAGGGGGACACTTGGGCCTAAGAACCACACTAGCAACATAACACAGCCCAAAACTGACCAAAACACTAAATTTCAGAATCAGCTCACAGATCCTCATGCCTCTCTCATTCAGATAATTTCGTTTCCTCTCCAGAAGAGAATTGTCATTCCCCACCATAATATTACATACTGCATTGTTTATTTAAAAATAATTCTCAACTTAAAGAAGTTACACAGAAATGGGTTTCTTCTCACACTCAGGAGGCTGTGGGAAAGGGCAGCAGTTTCCCTATCTTGGTTACTTTTCTTTCATTGCTGGCACGAAATACCCGACACCCAAAATTAAGGGAAAAAAAGATTTATTTAGCTCACAGTTTGTGGAGATTTCAGTCCATATTCAGCTGGCTCCAAGGCATAGTGGCACATGGCACAGGGCAGTAGTTCATGGTGGTGGAAAATGGCAAAGAGCAAAGGCAAAAGGGAGCAGTAGCAGCAGCATCCAAGGCAAGCCTTTCTCCTTCTTATTGCTTTCAAGCTATCTGCCCCAGGGTGAGTGTTTCGCTCGCACCCATAATCCCAGCAGCACTCAGATCCACAACCCCAGCCTTCCAATTGATTGCAGACTCTAGATCTGCACCCCAGTGGCTTCACGAGGCTTCAGGGGGGAACAACTGCACACAAACCATAACACCCCCAGAGCACCATCTAAGGGCAGTGGGAAAGTGTCCCAGCCTTAAAAAAAAATTAAAAAATAAATAAAAAAAAGAAAGTGTCCCAGCCTTGTGATGCTGCCAGAACCTCCACAATCTCTGCCTCAGTGGCTTCTGCCTGGCAGCTAGAGTCTAGCCCTGCCTGTGGAGGGGGGTACCAGGCACTTCCAGAAAGAGGCTTGTGGGCAAGACTCCTCCCTCTGAGCTGCTCAGGACTTCTGAATGGTTCAAGAGAAAGCAGCCACCAACTCTCCAGGAATGTCTATTATTTTTGTTAGATGAAGAGAAAGAGTAGCAACCACACGACCACTGAAGCTCCTCTTGTACAACAGTGCTCCCTAAAAGCGAGCTTCACAGAGGGAGCACTAAATAAACACTGCACACTTGTTTCTTACTGAATGAACTAGAAAAACAGCTAGAGACCAAGAGAAATCCAGGATCGGTGAAGCCTTCCGTGGCTTTTCTCTCAGGCTAAACTTTGCCGAGAAAAGCCCCCTGGTAAGCATATCATATTCCCTTGTTTTGGGTTTGCTGACATTTTGAAAGGAGATTTAACACTACACACTACAGAATGAGTCCACAGACTTCTAGGGGTTTATTGTGTGAATGTTTCTTCAAATGATTAATCTTGGCTCACTTGCAATTTGGACTTCTCCACGCTCGCTCCCCACATAAACCTTCAAAGAGGTTACAGCTGAAAGAAAGATCCCTCAGCTCAGGGCAGTTTGATTTCTAGGGCTCAATACCCCTGAATGCCCACTGAAGGTCTGGGACATTATAGAAAAGAGACAATCAAGAATGGCATCTGCCCTAGCCCCAGCTCTGAACCCAGGAATCTCAAAAGGCCACCCTGGACCAATCTTTGGGAATGAAGCCATCATCATTGAGGCTGGTGGCAACTGGGCTTGTCACTGTGCTTTGGAAACTAGCATCTATGGTAAGCAACATGAAGTCTTCACAAGAAGAGTCACATCCTGGGGCAAATAACTGCTGCCTATATGACATCATAAAGCAAACAGAAACTAAGATTGCAGATAGAACTGAGCTGGCCAATCATGTGCCTTGAAAACAGAGACATGTCCTGAATTCCCAGAGTGGGCCCCATGTCATCACCAGGGCCATTCATGTGGAAAAGGGCAGCAGGAGAGTCAGTGTCTGAGGAATGCGGCCTGAGAAATGTGTCCAGCTGAAGATGGAGGAAGGGGAGACAAAGCAAGGCATGTGGGCAGCCCCTAGAAACCACAACAGGGAAAAGGCTCCTTCCTAGGAACCTTGAGAAGGGAAAATAACCTGCTAACATCTCACTGGTTCAGCCAGGCCCATCTTGGACTTCTGACACCTACAGCTGCAAGACAGGATTATGGAGTCTCCAAGCACTGCTTAAGATAGTCTGTTTCATAGCAGTAAAAACTCAGCTCAAGTGCCACCGAGCCCGAGCCCAAGCCACTGCTGCAGTCACAGCATGGGCACTATGGCATCTGGAGTTACAGTGAATAACAAAGTCATCAAAGTTTTTAATGATATGGAAGTAAGGAAATCTTCTATACAAGAGGGGATCAAAAAGTGAAAGGAAGCAGTTCTCCTCTGTTTAAGTGATGACAGAAGACCAATAATTGTTGAGGAAGCAAAGCAGATCTTGGTGGGTGATGCTCACTGCAGAGGACCCCTACATACCTTTTGTGAAGTGGCTACCTCTGAATGCTTGCTGATATGCTTTGTACAAAGCCACGTATGAAACAAGAGTCTAAGAAAGAAGATCTAGTATTTATATTCTGGGCTCCTGAGAGTGCACCATTAGCAAGATGATTTATGCTAGCTTGAAAGATGCCATTAAAAAGAAATTTACAGGTATTAAACATGAGTGGCAAGTAAATGTCTTGGATGATATTAAGGACTGTTCAACCCTTGGAGAGAAACTGGGAGGCAATATAGTAGTTTCACTGGGAGGGAAACTTATAACAATGACAGTTGAGTGCCACTTGGATCTTAAGGAGTTTTTATTTTTCCAGGTCAGTCCATTGGAATAGTATTAGATTTTGTTTTTTCCCTTTCCACCGGACTCTTCCAACACGATGAATGAAGGAGATACCATTCACTTAAGCAGCTTGTCAGTGATTGCCATTAGACTGTTTAACATGGTTACTTTTATGTACAACCCGAGGGATGCCTTCCCATCTTTAGCCAAAACTACTGGTTACACGCCTCCCTTGCTGCAAGCACAACAAGGAATGTGATTGTCAATGTGAATAGCTTAGCATACTGCAGAGGATAAGATAATTGAATGCTTTGAAAGTATTAGCCACTGGTCAGATGGCAAACTTTTTTCAGTATTGTTCATAGTTGCACTTGATGGCAGTTCTGTGAGGCACTCAGCATTCGTACGCCTCAGCTGCCTTGGCAAGCCTATTTTTGTGACATGGCAGTACAAATACAACACTGCATTAAAAGCACTTTTTTGTGCTGAGTTTAATCCTCTGAAAAGAATGCCAGTTGAGTTTCATTAACTGTGTCATCGGTTTATCCTAGTACCTTAGTGTTCATTCCTGTTACCTGCATATCTTAAGTAGCTGTTAGAGTATTAATGTCTTTGTGGTTTTTGTTGAGTGTACACTACTGAATAATGTAGTTTTATGTTTACCGTGTGAGTCTTGAAACACTAAAGATAGTTTTGGGATTTTGTTTTGTTTTGTTTGTATTTTAGGGAAGGGTCCCCAGGGTGTTCAGGCTTTCACTACTAGATTGGACTCATAGTGATCCACCTGTTTACAGCCTCCTGAGAGCTGGGATTATAGGTGGGCACCACCACGCCCAGTCTCAATTGCCATCTCAGCACACCCTGGGGGTGGGGCCAGCACAGCAGACCCAGGGATTGAACCTCCAGCACCTGCGCCTGCTTGCTGGTCTTTAATCCACTGAGCTATTTGGCCAGCCCTAAGATAGTTTGAATATCATTCACAATAGCAATTTCTGTATAAAAGAGCCTTAAATGGAACATTGTTTTGATCAAACTCCCTGACCTCACAAAAATGGCCACATTGCAATAAAAAGTGTGACATATTTAAAAAAAAAAAAAAAACTTAGCCCAAAATTCTTCCTCTGCCATCCCCAAGTACCCATCTTCCTCCATGAGCAGATTACCAAGGATGAGCAGGAAGGTCATCAAGAAGGAAGCCTGCCCAAGGCAGGTGTGGAGCAGCTTGGAATGCATCACTTCTGGAGGGTCTTTGCCCTTTCCCCTTAGAGCCATCTTCCTAGGAACTGGGTCACCAGCTTCTGTGGGTTGTGTAGTCCGTCAGCTATGACTCCTCCTGTGTCTTTCATTTCAGTTTTACTTCTCATCTGTGAAGCCAGTGTGGGGAAAGCGTTTGGATGGAAGATAAAATACAGGCAAATTCTGCTTGCGCCACTGCAGTAGCATAGACCAAGAGCCACATTTTTCAGGAGTCCTTAGGCATACCCACATACCCCCACCTGTGGTTCTGAGGGCCAGGATGGCAGACCCAGAAAGACAGGGTGACTTCAAGGGCAATGCCAGTTAGAGACATGACTGAATTAAAATCAGGCCTTGACTCAGGCCAGAGCTTCATATTCTACCCACATTCAGAGACTCTCCCAGCCCCACAGCGTAGAAAAGCTCACAACATAAATGCTGCCTTTGCTCTGCACCTTCTGATTCTCCCCCTCCCCCTCTGGTGTCTTTCTACCCTTCTCCCCTGAGGTCCACCAGCTCCTGGGTCCTCCCTCAGCATCCCTGCCTGAAGCAGGCTTGGTCTGCATAGGGAACGCCAAAGACTTAGCCCACTCCTAGTCCATGCAGATACTGGTGTGCAGCCTCAGCCTGGAGATAGAGCTCCGGTTCCTGTCAGATTGGCCAGGCCTGAGCCCTTCCATCCTCAGATGCACTGTGCTCTGACCACCTCCAGGTGCCTTCCCAGCACTGCACAAGTCCTGCCTCAGTTTCCCAGGCCAGCGGTGCTCTGTCCATGCCCCAGCACAAGGGAGTTGTTTTAATCATCATCACACCATCAGAGGCCCTGTGCATCCAGCTCAGCAGGAGATTCCTCAAGCAAGTCGCAAGCACTTGTTCCAAAACTCCGCCCACCGGTAAGCAATCCTTTGAAAGCCCCTCAATTCACCTAGAACCCAGTCTCTGCTTCCTCCTCCTCCTACCTGCTTTCACCCTCCAGCTGCCCCTCATGGCCTCAGAGCCTCCCCAAGAGTGGAACATTTGACCTCCGCCACTCCTGCCCAGGGTACCTCAGACAAAAGTATTTGAACACTTTGCAGTTGGTCCTCCCTTTGCCTCGCTCCCTACCAGGGCTGCCCCCCTTTCTCTTAATTATGCAGTAACGAACAACTGTGCTAACTGAAATTGGGGCAGCTACTTGCCTCTAAAAGTCCATAATTAGCCCCACGAGAACAACAAATGCTTGAGGAGCTCCCCCACTGCCCCTTGGCAGCCGCTGGAAGCAGGCAGCCTCTCCAAACCCAGCTCCGAGGTCCAATCTGGAATGCACATGTTTCCCTTCAATCACGCTCTCCACCAAGCCCAGGGCAACCCTGCCTGAGCTTCTCCACCAGCACAGACATCTCGTTA
Source organism: Octodon degus (assembly GCF_000260255.1). Classification (NCBI taxonomy): domain Eukaryota; kingdom Metazoa; phylum Chordata; class Mammalia; order Rodentia; family Octodontidae; genus Octodon; species Octodon degus. The sequence continues at coordinate 13,300,406 of NW_004524595.1, read as the reverse complement.
TAAAGGGATCTTGTACTCACAGGTAACCAACAGCCCCCTGCGCATCTGGGAACACTTTGAGTGATTGCCAGAGAGAGAAGAAATTTGGGTCCTAACTAATGACCAACATCCCCTTTTAATCAAATGAAGCCGTTATAATGTGTCTATCCTCCAGGGGAACAAGGCCCTCTGACCTCCAGGAGGTTCGCAGTAGCATTAACCTCTTTGGGAAAGCCAGGGACCAGCCTTGCACAGGTGGGAGGAAGGGGGCTCCATCAGGTATAGCACCTACTCTGTTCCACCTCTATATTGTGTTAGATTAATACATCAGAAAGACCTCACGGGCTCATCAGAGCACAGCCTCCTGAGTCCCACCCCAAGTTCTACCATCAGTAAGATCAACCTCAGTAGCTTCCTTAGACAGATGCCAAGTATTTGCAGGTTTACCAAGTTTGAACACAATGTTGGTCATGATAGGAACCATGTCCCAAGAGTCAGTGTTAGAAGATGAATGTACTCCTAAGCACATTTCCACTGTTTGGCCCCTTTCTACACACTGCATGATTTGATCCTCAGAACAACCCTAAGAACTGTGTCCTTCTACCCACTTGACAGATATATAAACTGAGGGTCAAAGAGAGGGCATTTGTCTAAGACTTCATGACCATGTGCTAGAGAGGAAAAGCAATGATTCAGTTCCCAGGCCTTGACATTGCAGCAGCAGTTGGAGAGATTCAGACAACGTACAGAAAGCAAAGAAAAATTCAGAGAGGAGGAGGTCATCTCTCCCCAGGGTATAGGGCACAACTTGGTCTTTGCATCACTTCATGGTGCAGCCTGCACTGAGTGCATGTTTCCCAGACTTGTTCCCAGCCTGCTGTCCATGTATACATGCAGTGCTGGAGCCCTGCATGCTTGAGGAGCGGCCTCTGGCTCTTCCCTTGGATTACCCTGCCCAAAGATGGCCCTGGACCGCTGTCCTCTTGCCCTCTTCTCCCCTCTCCCACCAGCACCACTTCTCTCTCTTCAGGGTGCTGAGAAGTGGCTCACCCCAGGTGACCCCCACAAGCCCACCCAGCGCCTCATGCCAGTCTGCCATGCTCTGAGTTCTGTGTGGGAGTCTCGGACTCCCATCCCAAAGCGCACATTTGCTCCACAGTAGCTCTCTGAAAGGCCCTGTCCTCACTCTGCTGTGTTCTGTGCCATGCACAAACTCCATGGCACCTCAGCAAGCCACTTCTGTGGCTTCTCCTCAGCAGGAGCGTCAGAGAGCCAGCTGAGAGCAAGCGTGGCAGCAGAGGAGCAAGGCGGGGGCCAGCACACTCTCCCACAGTCAGTACAGCCATCTCTGCGGATGAAAGCACACACTGGTCACCAAAGCCTTGTGACACCACTTCTAAGTGAGGAGACTGAGGTGTGCAAAGATCGAGTGAGTTGCCCAGTGTTGAATACCAGGTACTAGGCAACACCCAGGCCTGAGACACAGTCCTGACCCAAGGCCCGCCCTTGGCAAGCACGCTGCACTGGCAGGAGGGGTGAGCCACGCCTTGATCCCAGCCCCATATGGGCACCAACAGCAGCCAGAGGTGAGGAGAGCAGTGGAAGCAGAGTCGTTGTAGGGACTGTGGTGGTGATAGCTATAGATGCAGGAGCAAAAGTTGTCATTGTCATTGTTTTAGTACTTGGAGTATTTGGGGCCATTGTGATAGTGATAATTAAGCAATATTGCAGTCTTGTAGCGGTAGTTATCCTGATGACGGTAGCTACCGCAGGTAGTGCTAGTACTTGTAAGACTAGTACGGCAATGGCAGACTAGTCAGAGCTAGCCCTGCATCATCACTCTCAGCCTCAAAATCTTTACAAAACAACCCCAGCAGAACAACTCCACTGTGTGCCTCAGCACAGGGTAGAGGCCAGGACATACCAGGTGCGGATGGGCGGCATGAATTCCAGAGCCATGCTGGGCTCCCGGAGAGCTTCCTTCCACAGCAGCTGGAATGACCGGAGGCAGATCCCTGAGGCTCACCATGTTCAGCCCTCAGTCCGGAAACAAGGCTAAAAAATACTTCCTGCCTCAGGCAAGGGTGAGCAAATTCAAGTAATTCAAGTACCGGTCCTAGGACGGTCCCAGTAACACAGTCACACAGTCGGTTCTCTGTAACCTCCATTAGCAGTAGTGGTTCCCAAGAAGCCCTCGGGCTGCAGGCCTAGGAGCTGCAGAGTGCCACGGAGAGGAAAGGCTCAAGGCCAGCAAGGGGAGCTGCTTCTGGCAGCAGGAGCTGACCTAGGCTTCATAGGCAGGACCTTCCAGCACAGTATGACACCGCGCCAGGGCCCAGCTCGTGAGGCCTGGAAGACGAGGTGCATGTTGCTGCTTCCACCGCTTGTCCGTGGACTCCTTCCCACCTACGCCAGGCTGGTCTGTGCCCCAGGGCTGCACCCAGTCACATCCTGGAGCTGGAGTGGCCTAGAGCCCGCATGCTGCCCAGCTCGTTTTCCCTCCTCTCTGCTACTGCTCTCCTAGTTCCTTTCCCTGTAGTACATCAGCTCTATAAGATCCCGAGGTTCCAAGGGCTTGTCAAGGGCAGGGGAAGGCCATTAGCATGGCTGGTTTAGAGGCACCAGTCCAGTTTACCAGGAATGTGTCCTGAGTGTCCAGCGTGAGGCCACAGTGGGGTAGCCCCATTCCTACTTGCGAACCAACTGGGACTTGGAGATCAGTTCCTGCCATCCAGGAAAGAAAGGCAAAGCAATCCAACCAGCTCTTTGACATGGGTCCTGAGTGGCACTGGGTGGCCTTCCTGGGCATCTCTATGCCTTTCAGCATTCCTCCCTCCTAGTCCTTCACCTGGAAGGAGGCAGCTGAGGGTCTTGATCACATCTGAGCAAGGCAGCATGGGAGGTCCAAAAGGATCTCCCCCAGTCTCCAAGAGCTTGGGGCCTATGAAGAGAGGAGGGAGCGATCCTCCAGGTAGTGTAGCTATTTAGTACAGTAAGTCCCCAAAGTGAGAAGAACCTAATATTCTCAATGTGTCTTTCAAGTGTTAGGTGTTGAATTAATAGTTTTCATCCAAATGACTTTGTGAATGCACACAGCAAGCTAGTGAGTCAGACATGTATATCCCCACTGTATAGATAAGAAAATGAGAAACAGAGAAGTTAAACAAATTGTCGGAAATTGCACAGCTAGCTTACAAAGCAGTCAAGCTTCAAATCCAGGTCCATGTGACTGACTCTTCTCAATAAACTGACTGCCAGCATTTATGTGTCCTGTCACCATAAATTGAGGCTGAAAAGAGCAAGTACTCAGGACTGAGATGATCGGAGAAGTCTTATTAAAAGAGCTGAGGCCAGGAGCTGGTAAGAGGCCAGAGATGTCAGGACCTACACAGAGGTGGGGGCTGGGGTGCGCCATGCATGTTGGGGCTGTAACAAGGCTGCTATGCGGAAGGAAGCTTCCACCTACTGGCAGATAGGAGTGGCCTGAGGAGTTTGGCTAATGTGCTTTCTTCTGGGTGCCATGGGAGCCATGCAGCTTTCTGACCAGAAGAACAGCCCTCTGGCTCCCGCCCCTTGAGCAAAGGCCTGGCACTGTGCCTGGGCTGATGAGCAAAACCTAGAAGAAATGCCACTTCAGAAGATGTAGAACCATCTCAAAGGAGTAGAAGGGCTTTCCAAATGCAATTCGAGGTTATGAACAGACAGTTCTTGATTTTTTTAATCTAAATTATATTTCTTTAAGGTATGTTTCCAAACGTCAGGAAAAGCCATCTCTGTTAACCTCCAACTGTGCAACAATTATATGGGCAGCTAGGCAGCTTACTCCTGCCCAAGCTGCAATAAAATACAGCTCTTGGTTCAAGAAGTCAGGGCAGGGAGTGTCCTCTGAGCCAGGCTCCCACTTAGAAATGCAGCTTTCCACTCAAGGAATCCGGTCTTCCCTCACCGGGTCTATTTTAACAGCATAATGAGAGCTGTGCAACTCAGCCCTCCAACCTTCCCTGGGAGCGCACCCCTAAGTGTCTCAAGATGTCCAAGGGACATCAAAGGAAAGGAGAATTATTCTCTGGATATACCATAGGATACAAATCCTGATATCCCACTGCTGGAAACAAAAGCCCAGGACAGCTCCTGCAGTGCCAGTAAAAAATATGGACTCAGAAGATTAACCGGCTCCCAAGCTGCAGCGCTCCAGACAGCTGTAACCTGGCATTTTACATGGAAGAAAAAAAAAAAGGATGCCTTTATTAGTACTGCTTGCCAAGTTTCCCGTGAGCCTGAGGAAGGACTCCCTTCAGACCTCCTCTGCCTATAGCCTCATGTTAAATGCTGCTGCTCCTCTTTAAAGTAAGGCCAACCTGAAGAATTGGAAGAGAGTTTCCTGAAAAATACAGGGACAACTTCCTGCAAAATGCCTGACTTCTTGTGACTGCCATGTGGCCTGCCAGGTGAAGCAGAATAGGCTGGATCTCTTGAGTTCTCAGAGCGCTTCTCTACCCATGTTTTCCTCCTTCCTGTTCCATGCTTTCCCCATGAAGCACAGGAAGGGAAGCCAGGAAACAGACCTCACAACTGTGGCATCTGAGGTGTGGACTGGCCACCATTGCAATGCTTATAGACACAGCTTGAAGAACAATGTCCCTTGGCATGAACTATGACAAGCCCTTTGGCTTCAGCTGAAGGTGGCTCCACCTATCCCACTTTTAGAGATGAACACTACAGAGTCAGAGACAAGGTGAACACTGCCATTCTTACCGCTGCTTCCCAGGTTCTTCTGAGTCCTGGGGTTTGGGTTTGTCTCTAACGCCGAGATCCCTGCAGCCCTGGCTAACACTACCTGCCTGGCCTGCAGAGCAAGTCTTTCTAAACAGCCACTACACACACAGTTCCCAAGAATAGAGACATGGACAAAGAGATATTCCCAAGCCACAAGAAGAATAGTTTTCTTTCAGTTGCAAGTGAACCAAATGATGCAGAACTTCCTTCAATGTGACTGCCCATTTTCCTAGTGCTGCTTCCAGACTCCAGGCTCTCCCACCTCTATGCACATGTGCACACCCACCTCAAGCCCTACCCTTTTCAGCAGGTCACATGGTGGTCCAGCCCACAGAGTGTTGATTCCACAGGAAGTGAGGCAGAAAAAGACCCAATGTGCCCCAAGTCAGCACTGTAATATTCTTCAGGGTAGCAGCCTGCTGCAGACCCATCTTTCAAGTGCTTCCTTGTCCTAACTTACTGCACCCCATGCATTCCATTTTCCCTCAGGAGTTGAGCATGGCGCATCATACATTCCTGTTACCCCTTACACCTGTGTCATAGTCCTCTGTACTCTTCAGTGCTTCTGCTTGAGTGCAAGGCCAGGGACTCTCTTTTTCCTCTTTATATCACTAATGAAGAGAAGATGAAAAAGATACCCACCAATGCTGGATGGATGGATGGATGGATGGATGGATGGATGGATGGATGGATAGATGGATGGGTGGATAGACAGATTAATCTACAAGTGAATAAGTAGATTCATGAATAAATTCCCACAGCAAAACCAAGACACTTATAGCCAGAAAGTAGGTGCCCTTACGCTCTATTCAAAGGTATATCTCCTCTCTGAATCAAAAGGCCACACCCAGAATGTCACAAGAACCCAGACAGAGGCTGAATTACTCAAGTCCCCTATGTACTCTGTCTTACACCAGCCCAAAGCATGTCAGACTATATTCTAACAGGTAAATGTAGTGCTTCACCCAAACTGGGCGTCATGGCACATGCCTGTAATCCCAGCCTGGGGGAGGCTGAAACAGGAGGATCACTATGAGTCTGAGCTGTGTAACAAGACCCTGTGTGAAAGAAAGAAAGAAAGAAAGAAAGGAAGAAAGAAAGAAAGAAAGAAAGAAAGAAAGAAAGAAAGAAAGAAAGAAAGAGAAGCATGGCACTGATTTTAGAGATAGCGTGAGTTTGTGCAAGTCTAAGTTGGAAAGGCTCCTATAAAAGTGGTCTGTGAAGACAGGAGTGCCCTGAGGAGTTGCCCCAGGGCCCCAGTGATGGGTGGGAACATGGAAGATACCCTTCACACCAAATCTATTCCCCCACCAGTTCTACCTGCCAAGTGTCATTGAAGGAAAGAAATGAGCATTTGTCTTCACTGGAGACATCATCCAGAGCTCTCCCAAAGCCCTGGGGTGCACTCAGCCATGCCAAGACATACACCCCCATCCGGGGCTCCACCAGTCCCAGAGTGCAGGCCTCCCACTGAACAGACGTGGAAGTAGAGACTCACGAAGCACTGAGTCCCCTGCTTCTCATCTCAGCCCTTTTCCCAGAGAGCTACTGAGCCTAAGCATAGCTTCCAGAGGGTCAGAAATAAAGGCTAAAGGCTTGAGAACCTTCAGAAGGCCACCATCACCAAGCATCAGCTTCCTGCTGGGGCCACTGAGTGGAGGAAATAATAATGGAGATTGAAAGGCATTCTGCATTTGACCTTCCGCAACCCTGCCGTTTTTCAGTAGAACCCGATAGGGATCCGTCACATCTGCTCTCAATAGCAAATGTAAAAAATGACCTGCAGTTTTAAGGTCTGAAAAACATAAACTTGTGTTAAAAGACTGACAAAAAAATTCCTGCCCTCAATAGCATGATGTCATTCAACTGCACACACATTGCAATAACAATCGTCCATCAGAGCCTGTGCCCTGGATCTGAGCCCTCCCCTCCTGGGAATTGCAAGCCGCTCTGGCCCCACTGAGTGTCAGCCATGCAGCTGGTCATATGGCAGGTCCGAGCCGCCCGGCCTGTGCAATCAGGGCTGGGCAGCCCAGCTTGGCGAGCCCTGAACTACAGCGGGTATCAGCTTACCTCGCCCACTTCAAACACTCGGGTGCACCACAGGAAGGCTGATGGGAAGCACATTCTAGAAGCCCAGAACAAACTCGGGAAGCTGGGGAGCAGCCCAGAGCTGGCCAGAGGCTGCTGGGCTTCAGAAGTTAGGAAACTGCTTGTTATCCACGTAGGCAAGGCCTTCCGGCAAGGCTGTGCCGTGTGCACACAGCAGCCAGAGGGCCTTTGGCTGACAGGGCTGGCTGCCCTGCGGGAGCATAGGAACTCAGCTCCATCCCCATGGAGTCCAGTCTCCCCACCTCCCTCCTATCCATGCTTCACCTGGGCCACTTTGAGGGGCTCACAATTCTGATGGAAGCTCCACAGGGGAGCGTAGGGGATCCCAGGTAGCTCACCACTTCAGTCTTCTGATCTTCACCCTGGGAAGCTGCACACTTGGCATCAGCAAGCAGTGCCCACTAAATGCACTACCCTGAGCCAGGGACAGTGCCCACAACCTAGGTCAGGCCAGTGTCAGTCACAGCTCCCAGAGTCTCATAGACTAGACAGGGAGAAAGCTGCTTAGCTTCTTGCTGCCATTAAAAACAAGAACAACAAAAAAAACAACAACCAAAAAAAAAGCCTGAGATAATCAATCTGAAGTGAGTAGAGGTTTCATTTGGCTCTTGGCTGTGGAAGTTTCAGTTCCTGATCAGTTGGCCCCACTGGTTCTGAACCTGTGACCATGCAGCACACACCACAGTGGAACTGCACAGCAGAGCAATTCAACTCATGGCCAGGACACAAAAAAACAGGAAAAGGTGGGCCCCACTGTGCCTCTCCAGTCCTGTCCCCAGTGAGCTGAAACCTCCCTCTGGGTCCCATCACCTCCTATAGAACCATAGGAGCTAAGGAAGCTAAGGCCTCACCACATGGACATTTCAGATCCAAACCATAGCTGGGAGGCAAGACTGTCCCAAACCATGAGTGGTGGGGTTCAGTTAGGTGCTGCAGGTGTAAGAGAGGGGACAATGAAGAATTATACATGAAGAGTAAGTTTACAAACTTCAGACCCTGCCCAAGAAGCCACTTAGGTCAATTCACTAAGCTTCACAGTGCTTCACTGCTTTCCTCAATCCTAAGTCAGAACGTGTAGGGGTCAAGTCCTTGTGTTGTCATCTGAATTTTTCAATGAGACCATAAAGGGAAGCAGCAGCCATGAATCACCTATTCTGTGGCCCATACCAGGCTGAGCACCTTCACATCTATCTCCTCCTTCAAACTCCCTGCCCAGCAAGCCAGGCCATGAAAAGACATGTGGGAGTGCCTTGACGACCACAGGCAGCTCTGGGCAGAGAGGTGCGTTTGTTCTGCTCTACCTGGAACAGCTGCTGTGTCCCCCTGAAGAACAGACTCAGTTAGGCCTCAGGCAGGGCAGCAGCCAGCGCAGCCTGCCCATCCAGCAGCAGCCTCCTGGCATCTTGGCAGCGCTGCCGACTCACCTTGGCACGGTGTGTTGCCCTAAGAGGTTCTTCACTGAAATGGATCTTTGGAAGCCTGATGTCCACTCGCCTGTGGTGTACAGGCCAAGCTATCGGTTCATTAACCACATATTAGTCCAGTTATTTAAATACAGAATAACCAAAAACTACATGTTTTTGTTAATTTTATAAAGTAATATAAGGAGAAATATTCAAATGACAATTTTATCCAATGTATTCAATATGAGAATAACCTGTTTGAAATAACAGCTGACTGAGCAATGCTTGGAGCAGTCGGCAGTAAACGATGTTGCCTGAGAGACGCTCAGGTGAACTGTTCAAGATGGAGATACCCAGGTCACTAAACTGTGGCCTCCGCCCTCCAATGGCTCAGAAGTTATTAGGAGAAGAATCTGGCTCTTTTACCAAGATGGCACAAAGAAGGAAGCCCCTCCCCGTCCCAAAGCTGAAGCCAAAGCAAAAGCTTTGAAGGCCAAGCAGGTTGTGCTGAAAAGCATCCACAGCCACAAAAAGAATATACAAACCTCACCCACCTGCCCCCATCCCAAGACACTGCAGCTCCAGAGGCAGCCCAAATACCCTCAGAAGAGTTCCCCCAAGAGAAGCAAGCTTGACCACTATGCCATCATCAAGTTCCCCCTGACCACAGAGTCAGCCATGAAAAAGATCGAGGACAACAACACACTAATATTCATTGTGCATGTCAAAGTCAATAAGCACCAAATCAAACAAGCTGTGCAGAAGCTGTATGACATCGATGTTGCCAAGGTCAATGCCCTAATCAGGCCTGATGGAGAGAAGAAGGCATCTGTTCGACTGGCTCCTGATTATGATGCATTGGATGTTGCCAACAAACTTGGGATTATCTAAACTGAGTCCAACTGGCTAATTCTAAATACATATTTTTTCCCCATTAAAAAAAAAATTCTTTAAACAAGCAAGTGTCCTACTGTATGATGCTGAGAGAGAGATATCTGGACGGTGGAGTCCCAGAGGAGAGAGTATCTATTTCTACCTAAATCAGAACAAACTTTCATGGATCTTCAACTGTCTTTGAGCTTCCATTGGGTGCTAAGTGGCCAGGAAAACTGAGGACAAATAGTTGCCACTCTCATTGGAGAGACATCAAAGAAAAGGGAGAACCTGACTGGCAAACAAATGAGAAAGATTACTGGAAACCAAAGCAAAGAGAAAAACAAAAACTGGTGAATAATTGCGACATAGTATGATTGATGAATTGAACAGTAGTGATCTAGGAGAACTTTCTAGATGAAACAAGGTGAGGCCTCCACTAGTGAGATTTGAATTATCAGGAAGCCTGAGAAGGTTAGACACATGGACAAAGCTGGACTTGGACAATGCATGCTGGCTTTGGGAGGGCTGGTCATAGAGCCAAAGTGGAGACCCAAGGTCCAGTTTCAACCCCCCAGACCTACTTTATCCAGGCCAGAAGTTCAGAATTCATGTTCCTGTCCTTAGTCCTCCCCAAAAGTAAGGTGCTTCCAGCATCAGACAGAATTTGAATATTTCCCATGATCCAAAGAGAGCTCAGGATCCATGGCGACTTCCCCAAATTTGGATTTAAAAAAAAAAACAGCTACTCTCTACCTCCTCCACAAGACAAATAGCTTCCCTCTAAGCCAGCAAAAACCCATCACTAAGACTCTGAGAAAATAAACAAAGGGGCTCTGATTTCAAGTGACATCAGGCTCCAAGAAGAACAGCATGGTCAGATGGGTGTCTTCCCTCAGGGTATGCTGAGTTGTAGGGAATCTCACAGCTATGGTTCTAGCCAAATCAGCATCACTTGCAGCCAGTAATGGAAAGCACCATGCTCAGGGCTCCCAGGAGAAACCATCTCTGGGAGCAAAGCAATGTGCTAATGGAAACCCAAGAGTGAAGCCAAAGGACTCCAGGCTTGCCATGACCTCTGAAGGTTCAAGGCAAAAGACACTGTCCTCTGTCTCTCCTGGACAAGCACCCCCATGGACTTCATCAGAACCAATGGACCGCCACCTGCCCTTCCTGTGCTGTGCTCAAACATGTCAGCTGCCCTCCACCAGTTTTTGGTAAGTTCCACAGTGTAGGCATAAACTCCCAGCGTTCTCTCAGGACAGACCAACTGGAGCTTCAAAAGGGCTATTCTACATTAAGGTGGTTCAGCCTCTGCCTCTGGGGCAAGCTGTGCAAAGGTCCGTGGGCTCTTGAAAAGAAAGCAAGAATGCAGAAAACATCACAGCCACTAGCAAAGTGGAAGTTACTCCACTAGAGGGGATTTTCAGAAAAGCTATTGGCTGGCCTGTAGCAACGTGCCAGCCCAACTTCTCCTTTAAGGTAGAACTTCAGCACTCTGGTTATGCTGCACGTGGACCATGGTTAGCCCTGCCAGTTCACTATAGGTGGGGATGTCACGGTCACCAATACACATCCCCATTCTCAAACGGCCCATAAATTATTAAAAGGCAAGAAGGGGAAGGCCCTTATTTCAAATCTATAAAGAAGGTGGCTTATTTCAAATCTATAAACGAAGAGTAGCAAGACTGATTTTCTGCTCACCTCTAGTCCCACAGATGGGAAAAGCATTGCAAGATTTTGGAAATGAAGAAGGAGGAAATGATTTCTGGCTGTAAGAGAGTGAAGAGGCAGTAAATGGAAAGATCTAGGTCCCAGAACCAGGGACTATGAGCTGTACCCCAAACTCTGCCAGTGACCTGCTGCAGACTGCAGGGCAAGTGCCACTCCACCCTCGGTCCAGTTTCCACATCTATCCAGGATGAGCCTGACTGGGATGATCTCTTCAGACCTGCTGAGGGAGGATCTTTGAGGACATGACTTAGACAGGGACAGTGTTGACAAATCTGCTGGAGGATTCTTCTGTGTCATAAATGAGCTCATACCTGTCATCAGACATCATGAAAGTTTGAGTCTGCTGGTTACTCCTAAGCCCAGAGATTTCTGGAGACATGGACCTACGCATAGACCAACAGACATAGCCAGTGACAAATTGCCTAGGGAAATGCTAAGGCAGAAACACCGTGTACTCCTGCAGAGGCTGCTAAGCACCCTCAGCTCCACTCGGGCTGCCATAGAAAGGGTGGTGAGCGCAGCCTGCTGCCAGTCACAGAAGGGCTGTGTGGTGAGTACCACGCCACAGGAGTCACCCTTGAAAACCAAACTTTGATCTCTGTCACATACTGTACACACAAATTCACTCAAGATACTTTACAACCCTAAATTAAAAAGTTAAAACATACAGAAAATACAAGAGGATATATTTAAGAATGAAGACCAAGCAAACATTTTCCACATAGAGCACAAAAAGCACTATACACACAAAATATTGACAGATTAGGGTTTTTTTTTTTATTTGATACAAGGTCTTGCTGTGCAGTTGAGACTCATAGTAACCATCTCAGCCTCCCCAATGCTGGAATTACAGGAGTGTGCCACCACACTCAGATTCCGGAGCCAGCACAGCATGCAGTACCGGGGATCAAACTCGGGTCCTTGCACTTGCCAGGCAGGCGATTAGACTCCTCAGCCCAATAAATTAGATTTTTGATCACTAAAAAAAAACTCATAAAAATGAAAAGATAAGCCATCAAGTATTGCTGTTATTTGCAACCAATAAGGAACTAAAATCCAGGCCGTATTTCTAATTCTCATTAGCCCATTTTTAAACATAACATTAAAAATAGACAAAGACAAATAAGTGCTTCAAAAAAGAACTACAAATGGCCAATAAACTAGCAAAGAGACAATGTCATTAGTAATCAGAGAAGTACAAATGAAAAACACAGTGACTACAAACAGCCACTCACAGTAGAATAGTTCAGATTAAAAAGACTGTCAATATTAGATGTTTAAAAGGAAACAGAACAATTTGAGTTTCTCATGTTTCACAGGTAGACTCATAAGACAGTGCAACTACTTTGGAAAACTGTCGGGCAATTCTTATTGCCAAATATCTTAAAAATGCATTTACCCAGGATCCAGCCACTTCTTTCCTGTGTAATTACCTGAAAGAAATTAAAACACATGTCCACAGAAAGACTTGTGTGCAAATACTCCCAGCAACATTATTCATAAAACCTCCAAATTGGAAACAACTAAGAAGTCCATCCAGGGGACTACAGAGCAACAAACTGAGCTGGACACAACAATGGAATAGCATGCAACAGGAGCTGAAAGGGGCTGCTCGTGCACACAGGAGTGAATCCCAAAAGCATTATGGCCACCTAAGGGAGCCAGGGGAACACAAGGCTCCTATTGCTAGATCCAAGTATTTATGACTTTCAAAAGTACACAGAATGAATCTATGAGGGTGGTATTCAGAATGGTGGTTGGGGTGGGGGCAGGAAAGTCCCCAAAAGGGGAAGGAAAGTCCAAAAGAATTCTCTTGAAATTAAAATATTTTATATTATATCCTCAGGCAGTTCTGGTTGCATAGTGATGCACATTTATCAAAACTCACTGAACTGTGCATTTTATAGTACATAGTACTTCATTTAATTATGAATGAACAACAAAAATTAAGAAATTTAGTCAATAATTATTTGCAAAATGACTTCTATGTACTCGACCTGGGTTAGGGCCTAGGAATGCAACTATGAATAGGACCCACCCTCTCTCTCCCAAAGAGAATAAATAGGTGAAAACAACCTTTTGATCCTCCAAACATACTCAGCATCCTTGTGGTTGAAGTGTAGGTCTAAACAATCAGCCCCTGCACACATACACACACAACACACACTCACCGAGCCTTGTTTCTCCCTGGGCCTTTGACCTATGGAGGAGCATAAATGTCTGGCTCACAGGCAGCCTCACATACAACTGTACTACCTGCCAAAAGTAACCCAGACAAGAAGTCTTCCAGGTGAGGAACAACAAACACTAGCACCAGCCCAGAGCCCTCAAGCGAGATCCTCCCCTTCCTGTGCTGCTTCCCGGGGAAGGCCCAGTGCTTCCCTTGGGCTGCTGGCCTGGCCCACAGTGCTAGGGAGGTCCCAGAAACAGAGGAGGGAGAGCCTTTGACCTACTGGCTCCCAGCTCCCCCACCTCTCCCTCCAGGGAGAGGAGAAATCCAAACAAAAGCCTATTCTCACAGGCAGCCCTTCCAAGAATAACCAAGTTCTAGAGATGCCGGGTCTGGTGTGAATAAGGAAAAAATGCAGAAATCCGAAAGGCAAGATCCAAAAACATTTCTCCCACTGAGTGTGCTATGAAAAAAAAAAAAAAAAGACATGAAGAGGTGGAAGGGAAGGAAGCCCAGGGGACTCACAGCCAGTAAGCAGATTAATCTCCAGGTACTGCTCATTTTCCTGGACAGGTCTCACTGTCAGTGACCCGGGAGGTGCCCCATTACCTTCAAAAGTTAAACCCTGCACCAAGGAACTTGTTGACCTGAGGAGCCTTCATTCTTCATCTCTAAAATGAGAACAAGGCTCCCTACCCCACCCACTCCCATGGAGTCAGGAGGTGACAGGACGGTGAAAGCAATCAGTGAGTTCTGAGGTGCTGCTGCACACCTAGGTCGCGGTCACTGCAGAATGAGCCTCCCAGCCTCTTAGGGTGTTTGCGAAGAGAGCAGCATGATATGAAAGGGTACAGCAGGTGCTGTGGAAGTGCAGACCAGGCCCCAGGGCACCGCAGGGTCAGGAGGTGCAGGATCAGGGCTTCCTACAGTCTCAAGGGTCTGGAGAGAGGGTATCTGCGGGTGGAGGAAGGGAGGGTTCCATGTAGGGAACGGTGTACATCCTGACAGTGGCAGAGTGCTCAGCTCTGGGAAGTGTGAGGAGTCCAAGAAGTTGGTGAATAGAAAGCAGGGGCAAACTGGCCCGGAAGCCCACAGGAGGGCCGCACAGGCTGCTGTCCCAATGCCCATGGTGAGAGCCACGAGCTGTATGTGACTATTTAAATTAAAGTAAAAGTAAAATGCATTTGTCGGAGACACTAACCACATTTGAGACACACACAGACACCTGCGCTGGTGGCCAGCGTACTGAACAGCACAGATGGGGAGCGTGTCTATTGTCACAGAAAGTTAGCTGTTCAACACCACCCAGGAGCAGCTCCTCTACCTCCATGGGACAAAAAATGAGTCAGAGGCAAGGCAGCCATGTGCCCAGGTCAAATACAAGTAAGGCGGTAGAAGCAGCGGTTAACAGTAGAAGGGACATGGCATGGTAACCAGCTGGCTGTGAGATAGTGTAGAAGGTCAAGCATGATGGCCTGTGTCCTGGAGTGGTCAGTCAGGGAGAAGCAGTCACTTGCAGACAGAGGAAGGAAGAGAGGGGAAGAGTGGGCCTGGGAACGCAGGGAAATGCTGTGCTTTGGCCACCTCCAGCAGCCCCAGGTGCCCACCAGACACCTGAGGGCTAGTGCCTGGCTCCAGGCTGGAGATTGGTGGGGTAGATGGCCGGAGGCTAAGGGCTCCCAGATGAGGCTGTGAGACTGAGCCAAGAGACCCAAGAGGAGCCCCAGACGCACAGTAGGGCTGAGGCTGGGGGAGGTTGGCAGGCGCTTTGGTGAGCTGTGCCGCTATGCTGCGTGCTATGGGGCAAGGAGCCCGAGGGAGGAAGGCAGAAAGGCATGGAGGGAGGAGAGTCCTGGGCCTGGGGGCTCTGGGCTCTGGAACTGGAGTGTGGACAGACATCACACCATATGTGAGAGGCGTGAGGAACCAGAGACTTTGGGACTCAGGGATGTTGTGTGCTGCCAGGCCACGAGCTGAGAGAGACCGGGCACAGTCTCACTGCCTCCATGCCCCTCCAGGGAAGACACTGGTATTTGACTGGCTAAGTAAACTCCAGGAGAAGTTCTTGCTGGAAGCCACCTGGAGAGGGAAAAGAGGTCTGTGTGGACCGGGCAGCAGCCCCAAGCACCAGCTCAGCGTGAGGAAGCCACTGCGCATCAGGCTCCAGCGCTCTTGAGGGCCACTCAGGAAGGAGGCCAGGCTGGTCCCCACCTTGAGCCTCCCGGGACATGGGAGGGTGGCAGCACACAGGAATGTTGTTCTCGAAAGCCACTGGGACACTTCCTGTCAGTTCACATAATTGAGTATTACAGTATTTAAATTACAAATTGAAGATTATTTTTACAGGTGTCATTTTAAATATAACATGAAATTTCTTGACATTACATCAGCTCCACCCCACAAACAGCTGCACCAGGCCCTCAGCATGTGGGCGGCACATGGCCGAAGGGGGTCAGGTTACAGCGTGTGCCGCACAAGTGCGGGGACTGGGCGTGTGGTGCGCACACACACGCACACAATATGAGAGGGTGTGCCCCGCACAGCTGGTCAAGGATGTGTGATTGTGTGTGGCACCAGGAGCGCTTGGATGCCTGTGTGTGGCTGTGTGTGACGGTGAACACATGGCCCCGTGTGGGTCCGCTTGAATGAAGGTGTGGAGGTGCGGGGTGATCTCGCCGCTGGAGGCGCAGCCCCGCAGGGATCAGGGGTCAGTGCTGGGCAGGGAACCATCTGGTCTCTGCACCCTCCAGGACGCTGCCACCTCTTCTCCAAGGGCAGAGGGGCTAGTAGAGGCAGCCCATGGTAGTGCTGCAGTGCCCTCCAGTGGACATGGTGCCCCTCCCCAACTCCTGGCTGGATCCACAAGTGAAAAGATGCTGCCTGTGTCTCCAGACTGGGGGCACAGGCCCATGTCCTTGGCACCACCCCTGAGTGTATGGGTGGAGCCTAGCTTGCACCTCCTTCGGTTCCCCGGACCAAAGACTCTGGGAGTTGGAGCCCAGCTTCAGTTCTCCAAGGGGCCCTCCAGCCCTTCCCCTGCCTGGCCAGTCACAACCTAAAGACATAGAATTTCTTCCTGCCAGGGACGCACCCCACCTTCAAGGGAGTCAGCAGATCACCCTCTTCCAGCAGTTGTCCCCAGTCCCCAGGCAGGTAGGAGCAGTGTCTCGGTTGCTTTTCTCTCATTGCTGGGACAAAGTACCTGACACCCTAAATTAAGAAAGGTTTATTTAGCTCACAGTTACTGGACGTTTCAGTCCATACTCAGCTGACTGCAAGGCAGAGTGGCAGTTGGCAGAGGGCAACAGTTCATGGCAGCAGAAAACAGCAAAACAGCAAGAGCAAAAGGGAGGAGCAGTGGCAACAATAGCTACAGAGAGCGAATCTGTCTCCCTTACGTTGCATTCAGGCTCTCTGCCCTGGGCTGAGTGTACCACTCACACCCATAATCCCAGTGCCAGATTACGAATTAATCACAAACTCTAGAAGCCGCCCCATCACTGCATGGGGCTTGGGGGGGACAACTAGACACAAATCACAACAAGCACCACCCCCCAAAGTCCTCTTTAGGGCCCCTCTGGATTCCCTGCTCTGGGCACAGCATGAGGCAGGGCAAAGAGATGACTCAGCAAACTAGCAAGTGCTCATTTGCACTTCCTCAATACCAACTGCAAGGGGACGCACACAGTCTCTGACCTCGTGGAGCAGTCTTGCCCTGCACTGGTCTGCAGAGGAAGCCCGTGTGCTTGTGTAGTGAGCAGTGGCTCAAATACAGCAACCATTCTGTATTCTGGGTGGCTATTTATAGAGTAGAAAAGAAGGGTATCTCATAAAGAGACTTAAGCCTAACAAAAGAACTCTCTGGGCTTCTACTCCTGCAAAATATTATTCCTGGCACCATCAGGCATCCACCCAGTTCATCTGGTTGCCAGTGAGGTGCAGCAGATAGCTACAGGGACAGCTGCCTGGCTCAGGCAGGTCCCTCATATCTAGTGGGAGCAGCTCTTGGAGCTGAGCTGAGAGAGAGGGTACTGCTGAGCAAAGTGGAGTCATTTAGCCACTAGGAGTCACAGGGCAGAAAGAGCCAGCCAGGGACTCCACGTGAGAAGCTTAACAGACTGGGCCAGGCCTGCAAGGATCTCAGATATACAGACATACGTGCCCCCTGAATTAATATTGCCCATCACTAGGACAAAGGCCTGACACTGACAGTGTGAGGGAGGGGAGGTTTGCTGTGGCTTACTGATTTCAGAGGGCTCAGTCCAGGCTGACTTGCTCCGAGGCAGAAAAACAAAGTGGACGGGCACTGCAGAGGATAGCCGCTTAAAGCATGGTGGCCAGCAAGCACAGAGGAAAGGGTGCTGCTGGGGACAAGAATGAATCTTCCAGGTCATGCCCCAGTGACCAGCCTCTTCACCAAGGCCCCACCTCCAAACAGCATATTCAACTACAAATTCATCAAGGGATTAAGCCACTGATGAATACGGCACCCCCAAGGCCCAAATGCCTTGCAAAGGCCCCAGCTCTAACCCAAGAGACTTCGGTGTGATATTTTTGATCTAACCATATACCCTCCAAGGGTTAGTCCACCCAGCAGAGTAGGGCATTACCAGACTTCCAGGCTAGTAGTACGGCTCTCCTCTGGCACTCTAGATCCCCTTTAAGGAAGAGAGGGAGGCCTGAGATATCAGAGCAGTATGGAGAAGAAAGGGGAATTGAAGAGGAACCCATTGTTTTCACAAGGCACCAAAGCCACACAAAAGCCAGAAAGTTCAGAGGTTCCTCCCTGGCTGTGTCCAGAATGGCTGTGACTGCTCAGCCACACCAGGGGAGCAGGCCCTCCCTCCCCTGAAGGCTCACTCCAGTTCCAGCAGCCACAGGCCAACTCCTCCCAAAATGCACCTGTCCTATCATTTCCTTCCATTTGGGGGCTCAGACTCAGAGTTCCTCACTGCCCAAAAAAAGCCTGGAACTTGCAAGAAAGCTCATCCAAAAAGTGAAGCATTTTGTTTGCCACTCCCTGCTCTGACTTCTGACCTACCGTTCTTCTCCAGGTGGCCTTTCAACGCAGTGACCCTTTTCTCCTCCGTTGTTAGCTAGCATCTTTCTAGTGTCCCAGCTATCACTTGTTGCCATCTGTTTAACAGTGGGAGATCAAGAGAATCCTGACCTGCTATGAGCCCATCACAGATGGCATGAATCAGGTTCTGAGTGTGGACCACAGCCTTCCTGCAGGCCTCCTTGGGAGGAGCAGCTATCGCGTCCCGCTAGGTGCACCTGCCCTTCCTCAAGGAGCATCTCACATCTTTGAGCAGCTGCAGCTTTTGAAGAGCAATAAACATGGCCAGCAGCCGAGTCCAGTGTGATGGCCATGGGAAAGGGAGCAAAGCCGCAGTGGACAGCGGTGTGACTTCCCCCTCCAGGAAAACAGACTCCACCTCATCCTCATCAACCTCATCTCTCATCACTGTTAGATGCTTCCTTAGGTCAAACCTGTGCTCAGCAGCTTACAATGATTGTCGCATGGAACTGTGACCACAACCTTGCTTTCCCACTGGACAAGGACAGAGGACAAGGCTGTACCCCCTGCCCTGGCCTAAAGCCGGGCTTCTCCTCCACATCACTTTCAGTTGGCCTGATTTGCGGTTTGAATGAATCCCAGGAAGCCACAGTGGGTCACAAGCTGTCTCTGTTACTCTTCTCTCGTTGCTGGGACAAATAACCAACACTCAAAATGAAAGAAGGAAAGATTTATTTAGCTCACGGTTACCAGAGGCTTCAGGCCATAGTCAGCTGGCTCCACAGAAGAACAGCACGTGGCAGAGCTCAAGCTCTAGAGAAACAGCAACCTTTCATGGAGGCAGCGAAGAGCAGAGAGCAAATGGGAGGAGACAATGGCTACAGAGAGGAAGTCTGGCCCCCTTAAGTTGCATTCAGGCTATCTGCCCCACGCTAAGTGTAGCATTCACACCCATAATCCCAGCAGTACTAAGACCCATAATATGATCAAGACCCAGCCTTGACCATAAATTAATCTCAAGGTCTAGAAGTCCCCACCCCATGACAGCATGAGGCTTTGGAGGGACAACTAGACACAAACCACAACACACACATTTTAAAATGAAAGAATGAACTCTAACATCTGAAATTTATGTACATTGTAAAGACAAGCATTGGTTCAGATATACTACAAGGGTGGATACACAGAAAATGCACAAAGGTATATGGTGTTAAATCTCTTTGTTGCTAAGGACCACAGTTTAAATTCTCTAAACGCTATTGTGCTGCTCTCCCCCTCTACATCCCCGCCATCAGGTCCCCCTTTAGGAATTTCTAACCCTTTCTCCCTACCTTCCACACTACAGGTGTCTCCTTACCACCCACCTGGGACCCCTGTTGCCCAGCGAGCCAAGGAGCAGTCAGAGAGAGCCTGCTCTGGAGACCGCTTGCTCTCTGGCCGGCAGGGTGGACTCCTCAGCAAGTCCGTGCTGGCTGCCTATGGCTCCATGAGGCGCTTCTGTCCACCCTGCAGGAGTGATGTTTCCCAGAAGACACTTAATGACTCCTTCCTTTCTGTGCTGTCAGGTTAGTGCCTTTGTCTGCAGAATTAGCACAGGTGCACCTGCAGACTAGCTTCCTCGTTAAACTATTTGTTGCGTCTCATGCCCATAAGCATGGTTCCACAGGACCATTTAAGTAGGCACTTCACTGCAGGAGCCTCTCCAGATAAGAAGGGGTAACCCCAGTTTCATCATCTGAGTGAGGGAGGCCCAGGACTTTCTGGGATTTCCATCCCAGCACCCCAGCCTCTGTCAGAGAAGTTATAGGAGAGCCCGCTCCTGGCCTGTACCTCCCTGGCACTCCCTCCTGTCCAGTGCCTTCCCTATTAGCATCTTCAGGCCATAGTCAGGCCCCAGGACATGTTCTGGCTGCTCCTTCTGCACCACAAAAGTTTTCTGGTGACATCTTAGGTGAAGCAAGGGTTACTAGATGGAAGGTCCCTGAAATCACCCAGTGCCCACAGCCTCAGGCTCTGCCTCCGCTTCCCTAACCTGTCTTCTGTGCAACACTGGGCCCAATCTGCCTGAGAGCCTGCCCTAGATGCCAGGCCATGGGGAGAAAGACCTAAATGTTCCCTAAATGCCAGCCAGGGATCAGACCTGGGGGCGAGCACAGGCAGCCAGGGCCTCAGTGACCAGTTTCCTTATCATCTCTGGGGAGATGTTGGCCAATCTTGAATGCCAAGAAACAATGTGAAGGACCAGAGTGGAGACCATGGGGATTTGGAGGAGGTAAGTGGGTGGAAGTAGAGGAATCCTAGAAATAGGGGCTGCAATAAAGATCTTCGAAAATGGGAGAGTGCACACAGATAATGAGCAGGAAAGATGGCATGAGCGGAGAGAAGGGAGAAGAAAAATCTAAGATGCACTTGGGGGAAAGAGTGGATGAGTAAAGCCAGAGCAGGCAGCTTCTGGGGAGAGGTAGAGAACACTCAGAGTAGAGCTTCTGATCAGTGTCAGACGGAGCCAGGCCCGGAATATGGGCACCCTAAGCTCTAGGGTTACCCAATGGGCCCAGGCAGCTGAGCGCTGGCTCAGTACCTCCAGCTGATACGGCCAGGCTTGGCAAGATCTGGCGAGGACACAGCACTGAGGTCACACCGCATTGAGATCACACCGCATTGAGATCACACCACATTCCCTGCAGCTGTCCCTAGATCCATGGCACCTTCTCTCTCCTGGTCTCTCTCTTCTCTGCCCTTCTACCCTCCTCCTGCTCTCTCCTCCCTCCTTTTGTTCCTCTACCTCCCTCCCTGTTGTATTTCCCAGGCAACTAATCAGCACCACCTCCACTAGACACTATGCTGAATGGGGGGATTCAGTATTCACTCAGCACTCCTTTCTCAAGGGTCAAGCTCTAGAGAAAAGACAAGGAAAAACTTCATTTCAATAGATCACAAGCGGAGCAGGAGCTGAGGTAAGAATTAGGCACAAGAGCAGCACATAATGGGCATCTACTCTGACTAGGGGCCACAGAAGAGCTCCCCAAACAACTGATAATGGAATTCAGTCTTAAAGGGAGAGTAGGAGAAAGCCAGGAAAAGGGCAGGAGAGGACATTTCATGGCCAGGGAATCACATGAGCCAAGGCAAAGCAGCTGGATGAAGAGCAGGGACCCTGTCGGCAGGCCATAGGAGTGGCCCTGCCTACTACTGATGCACAGCCAGGGAGCAGGGGGACAAGGAAGCCAGGCCTAGGGCTATCTCTTCCTAAGGAAGAGAAATGCACACGAAGGCCAAGAAGGTGATGTCCCTTGATGGATGTTTCCCTTCTCTGCAGCTACTGACACCCCAGTCACCCAGTCAGGGAAGCTCTCCAGAGGCCCTGCCCATAGCAGGGGCTATGTCACTATGACATAGGACATCTTGTCACCAAAAGGTTAATCCTTGGGAGAAGTTTTCCCAGGACATTTCTTGGAGACAGACTCATTCTCTTCCCTATAGCTATTCCCTGATCAGCTGTCCAGAGTTGCTTCTGCTCTGGCCTGAGGAGAGGGTGGAGCCCAGGGGGCCCAAGTTAGGAGAAGTAGGGAAGGTGAATTGCAAGGGACCCAGAGAGAAATCCGGTGAAGTCAGCTGGGAGGCTGTCTTCAGGGCAGTTAAACTGGAGATCATTTCAGTCCATTCAGGTCGTTCTGCTGCAGACACGGTTCTGAAATGGAGGGAAAGAAGGTGATTTATTAAGACAGCCACAGGCATTTATTTGATTGTAGGTTTAGAAAAACCCAGCAACTTCACACCTGGAGATGCAAAAGCAGATTTATCTCTATCTTTGATATCTAAATCATCATAAAATCAATATTGGGATTGATCCTATTTTTTGAAAGATCATATAAAATATGGATCATTAGGGAAAATGAAACAAATACAGCAGATATAAAAGCAAAATTAACTCATTAGGAGAACAGAAACCTCCCAGGCTTACCTGGTACTGGCTCCGCCTTCAGCCCAGCCCCTGACAGTACTAGCAGGGCCTGCAAGAGCTCTTTGCTGGGTTTTCAAAGTCTATCGCAGCATATCACCTGGACTGAGAGACTTTTTCTCACACACATGTCCCACTTCCTTGTGAAGGACAGACCATTGCTCACAGATGACTGGAAAAGTGAGTTGCACAGGGCTTCTAGTGTCCTCCTTCCTACCAGGAAGACCTGAAGAGTGCCCCTCAGGAAGCCCTGATTCATGCTGTCCTTCCTAGTGCTTTCCTGCCTCCTGGGTCCATATCAAGTCCTGCTAAGACCAGTTCAACTGCAGGAGAGTTGTGCGGAAGAGATTTTCCTTCCCCTCTGCATTCCACACCCATTTTTAGCTCTGTGTGAGGCACATAATTTTATCTCAGTGAGGAAGTAAGCAAGGTAGAGGTACCAACTGGGTTCTCCTCCATGTAACTCTAAGTGAAATTAGCCCACACCCTCAAAAATGCAAAGGGCCTCTTCCACAACCCTGTATATTCCAAGATCAGCTCCCATCCTGATGTCATCCCACGCCTCTGGGACATCTTTTCTCCTCTGAATTCATGGTCTTTCCTCAGAGTGTCACCACTGTTCGCTTATTTCTACCACACAAGGGACCCAGACATCCTACATGCCTCCTGGAACAACATCACAGAAGTCCTTAGTAACTTGACTATTAGTTTAGAGTAGTGACAAATGATCATGTCCCCCAAAATGCCTACAACTTTGAATATGAGCCATCCCAACTGGAAATTCTGCATCGAGCTAGCTGGGGTTCCACGATCCTCCGGCTCTGTTCTCACAGAGCCCCAGATTCCTAGCCAGTCCTCACTTGCAAGGCTTCAGACTTCACTTTAGTTTCTTAGTCCCCTGTTCAACCAGGCCTGAATCTCATTTTCTAAGCCAAGTGGCTCACTGAGATATTCTGAACAAATATAATTCCTTCTTTAAGAAAAGGTTTGTACTATCTATTAAGAGGAAAATTTTTACTGAATATATTAGCAGTTTCTATGTATTAATATGAGTACATAGGAAAGTACATATACTGTGATCACAGAATCAGAAAAGATATCCCTAAGACGCAGTCCTTAAGCTGAGCTCTCAAAAGGAAAAAAGTAGAATTGGCCAAGGGCAGAGGGAAAGGGTTGGGCAGAGAAAAGAGATCCAGGCACAGGAAGAGCTCATGCAGTGGCCTACCTACGAGCAGGAGAGAAGCTGGTATGCTCAGGGAATTGCGAGAGGTTTATGGCGCCTGGAAAGAACAGCGCCAGCCGATGGGCCAAGATGAAAAGGGGAGCGCAGAGGAGGCCAAGCCAGGCCTTACCACTTACATGGAAAGGCAAGTCTGCTTTCGATCCAGAAGGTAATAGGAAGCCACTGAAATGGTAAGCAAGGAGTCACGTGGTCACTTTAGAAAGACCATTCTGTCTGAAGGATGGAAGCCAGTTACTAAGAGGCAGGACTAAAGCAGAGATCCCTGTGGTCCGGCATGGGAAAGATGAGGAAAGCCTTGATGAGGGAGGCTGTAGGGAAAGAGAGAGTAAAGAGAAAGAGAGCGGCCCCCACCATGACAGGTGTGGCAAGGGCAAAGTCTTTGGCAACCACAAGACCCCTAAGTTAGGTGGTGAGGGGCAAGTGCTGTTGCTTGCTAAGATGAAGAATACAAAAGTGGCAGCAAGTGGGTTTGGACAGGATGCACGTCTCTGTCCCTTTCTGCTAATGCAAAGGCCACAGTGTTTTTACTCCAGAACTGCTCCCTCAAAGGTCACCAGCTCCTGTAGGAACCCTCTCAAAACTCACCTGTCTGAGGAGACCCAAAGAGACCTCAGTGGGGGAAAACAGGCACATATTTTGCTCAAAGGTTGTGAGGAAACAATAGAGGAATCTAGCAGCCTTGCAGTGGGTCTCCGGTGCCAACACTGCCTCAGCTACCCTCTCCGCCTTCATGCTGGCCTGTCCATGGAGATGGGGTCCAGGAAGGACCACGGCTACCCAGCCCAACCTCCGTCTGGTCCCCAGAACCTTCCCCCAGCCTAAGAGAGGGAGGCTCAGTTTGTTCTCTGACACAGACACAGCCGTTCATTAAGTCTGAGAAAGCCAAGTACAAAGGTAATATCACTTAGCCAGGCTGCAATTAGCAGATTAGCGGCTTGTTGCTCTTGTCCTGTGTCCCACTCGATGACCTCACGACGGCCCACAGAGCCTCAGCTCTGGGCCACTCCAGAAAGGGCCTAGCAACTTCCCTGGCAACAAAATCCCCCAGCCTGTCACCGTGAGTTTCCCCATTGTAGAGCTAAACTACAATTGATGTTCTGTCTCTATCAATTTCTCAGGAATGCTGGGACGCAAGCCCAGTATTAATGAAGACAGCAGAAAGGAAGGCATGAGCTTGGCTCCGCTCCAGAGCTGACAGAGATCGTGGATCCTGAGTCATTCCTGGAGACCTGCAGAGGCCCAAACAAGGCAAAACAACCAGGCCCAGGGTCACACACAGACTTGGCAGAGTAGATTGATCTGAGAAGACTTGGAGAGTTTCTGCTGGGAAAAAAAATAGGCCAAATATCATCTCTCTAGGATCAGGTATCATTTCCACCATCAGAGAAAGAAAATTTGACCCCAGAGTAAAAAGGCACATTCATAGGTGTGTGCTTATGATAGCACACACACATGTGTGCACACACAGACACACGCACGTGCACACGCACATGCAGAACCTGCATGTCACACTAGGGAGGCAGTTCAAAGCCAGAACTACTACTGAAGCAAGAAGCTAGCACCATATCCTGTGTGTTTGACCAAGCCCCTGGTCACCTCTCAGAACAGCCTCTAAAGCAGAAGCCCTCCCAGGCCACAAGCAGGGGAAGTCTTGATTATGGTGGGAGCCTCACTGGTATCAAATTAAAAACCAATAAAATGCTTGTCTTCATCTCAGTCTGTGAAAGGAATAGAAGCTGGCTATTGGCTCCTGCCACTCAGAATGGCATTGGGGGCTTCTGGTTCCTGAACCTTTCAAAAGCATATGTAGTGCCTTAATCCGCCAAACTGACCTGCTCCTTAGCTGATTGGCTCTAGTTGAACTGGAAAAACTCAGCTAAATAAAACATCAATCCCATCAAACTGGTTTACTACCCCAGACATGAATCTTCACAGGATTTGAAGAATATAGCCCTTTCCACAGGGGACAAGGTAACCCAAAGGTGACACTGGGCCATGTGGAAACTTAGGGTCAGCTGTCCCTGCACAGAAGTTTTCAAGAGAATCAAGTCAGTAACAAATGGCAGGCACCATCTGCAAGTGCTTGACACAGAAGTGCTAACATCCTTGAGACTCTCTAAGGCAGGTGAAGGGACAAGGCATATTCAGATGGGCTAAGACCCTCTCCTCACCCAGCTTGTACAAGCTGAACTAGGAGAAAATGGAATGCCATCCTCCTGAGCCAGCACCTCACCAGGGACATGCAGCAAGCACTAGGTGGGCATCATAAGTCAACACCTTCTACATGAACTATCATGGGGTAGCCTGGAAATTCAATTTACAACAGTTACAGTGGTTATAAGGGGAATGAAAGAATAAGGACAAGGGACATGAAAAAGAAACAGAGCAGAAGGAGCATGTAGAGGAAACATAAGGCCTCCTCCAAGAGTCACCTCAGCAAACACTGGTGCAGGCAAATTAAATGAACACAGATCTCATAAAAAGCACCACATGTGGAAAAATGTGCTGGACTTGGGTAGAAATGGTTCTTTATTCTGAACATCTGACCTCAGAGAATGATTTTTGTCTTAGCTTGGTCTGCTGCAGAGATATACCATGAAGTAGGCAGCCCAAACAACAGACATTTCCCTTAGTCTAAGGACTGGAAGTCTGAGATCAGGACGCCAGCATGGTCCGACTCCTGTGAGGGTCTTCTTTCTGGCTTGTAGGCTACCATCTTCCCACTGTGTCCTCACATGACAGAGGGCAGATTGGCCTTCCTTCCAGATTCGCAAAACACATTTTTAGAAAAACCCTCATGTCAAAGTGATAGGTAGTGCCTGAATAGACCTGAACTCCTTTTATTAGAAAGATAGAAGAATTTTGAGTCAGAGTGTGGAGTCACACAGAGACTTCCACCGCGGCCCTGAACTATAAAAACAATATGGCAGCAACCACTTTGTGTGACATTTCCAGAAATTAGAGCTCTGTTCTAATTTAGAAAGCGATAGAGGAATCTAGCAGCCTTGTGTGGGCCCCCAGTGCCAACACTGCCTTGGCTACCCTCTCCACCTCTGTTCTAACCTGTGATTCCAAATTTGTTCAAACTATTTCTTAGGGACAAAGTTAAGAGAAATAAGTATCCCTTTCAGATGGCCTTGCATAGAGGATCTCTGTTGTTGAAGGTCACCCCCATAGAACTGCAGTATTCTGATACCTCCATCCCCCATTTCTCATTCTTTTTTTCTTTTTAAAGTGGGAGTCAAACTCAGGACCTTGCACTTGCCAAGCAGGTATTGTCCTGCTGAATTATATTCCCAGCCCCTTCATTCTTTCTGTCAAAACCCACTCCCCCAGAACAAGGACATCTCAGAGGCTCCAAGGGGCACCACCTCCAAGGAGCTCCTCCAGAGAGCCCCACTGCTCTGACTACACATTTCCCTCCCCTCCCTGTGTAGAGATGAATCTCCAAACACCTTCAGTAGCGTTGCTCAGTAGCTGTATTCAGGGCCAAATATTTCCTAAGGCCCCGAGAACCCTCATCCTCTGGTTCTTTCTAATAGGCAATGCTGGCCAGGGTGTTATAAATGCTGAAGGGTGAGCCCCAGTACCTCAAGGTCAGAACCAGAAAGGGCTGAGCCTCTCCCACAGTAGTTCTGCTGGTCCCTTCCCTCAGACTCCCACAGTGCACCTCTCCTTGCCCTCCTTTCAGTGCCTCTAAGAGACAATGGTGACTATGGGAAGAAAGCAGGTCTCTCATCTCTGTTTCCTGGAAGCTTTTCATGGGGGTAACACACACTCTGTTCACTAAGTGGTTGAAGATCCAGGAGCAGCCATTCCATTAGGCATAGGAGACACCCAAGTGTGTGACAGGATGCTTTTTGCCCTGACAGAGTCACCTGAAGACAATATATGCACTGATAGGAGAAAATGTGGGCTTGGTCTTCTGTCTCAGGATTATACCTAAGGCCCAAAGTACCAGATAATAAGTACTGAGCGGCCCATATTCGAAGTTCACAATCACCATCTCCCTGTTCACTCCAACATCCCAGAACTAGTTTTACCACCACAAACATCCAGCTTCTGTCTACATAGGAAACCAAAAAGCCATGAAAGGTGGTCTGTCTGCATGTTCAAAGGAATGATCAGAAAGAAATACCATCCTTAAAGCAAAAGAAAAGAAAAAGTCCAAGAATCACTTGTGATTAGCAGAAGTTGCTACAATTGTTGTGGGTTGAATGGTGTCCCCCAAAATCTACACGCTGAAGTCTGAAGCAGCAGCACCTCTGAATGTGACCTTCCCCAGAAACCAACAGTACCAATGTAGTGAGTAAGGCTGTGGTCACATCAGAGTAAGGTGGGCCCCTCCTGCAATGTCTTTAGTGTCCTTGGAGATAAGAATGCCGAGGAAGAAGACTGGAGCTGGGATGCACAAGGCAAGAAACTGCCAGGAGAGGAAGAGGCTTGAGACAGACTCTCCCTAACAACTTCAGAGGGTGAAGCCCTGCCAACACACTGATTTTGGATTTGTGGCTTCTAGGACTATTACAGAATGAACTTTCTGTTGTTCTGAGCTATCTCCGACCTTCCCAAATTGTGATATTTTGTTAGAACAGACCTAGAAAATTAATGAAAAAGGCATGCATGAGGATCAAAGACTTACACATCATTCACTTATTTGGTATCTTCTTTGGTCTCAGATTTGTTGATTTTGTTTCTGTTACCTGAGCAAGAAGAAATCAACCAAGAGAGTGCCAGTGTTGGGGGAAGAGGCCAGGATGCAAGGGGGCCCACAACCCTCAGCCTGGCTTCCCAGATTCCAGGAGGTATGGAAGATGTCTGTGGCCTGGGGCTGGCTGCACAGAGTAGATCAGTTTGTGACATCACTGGCAGAAAGTTAAACAATCAATGAGATGTGGCATGAATGCCAGCACCCAGGAATAGCCCAGCAGGGAGAGCACATCCCTGAGGGACCTTGTCAACAGAACGCACTGGAGATGCCTCATGGAAATCAAGTTCCTGAGCCACAAGAGCAGCTCCTGCCTACCTGGAGGAAGACCACAGCCTGCTGGGTAAGGAAGATGCTTGCCCTCAACCGGGTCTCTTCTCACTGCCCCAAGGCACCTGTGGGACTATATCCCACCTACATGTGCATGCATGCTCACACACACATACACATGCTCTCCCAGCACCTCTGGAACCAAGAAGTTAGAAATAGCAAGTTGGAAATTTCTGGTAGAAGGAATAGAGTCAAATTTGAGACTGAGGTGTGTTTGAATTATTAGGTAAAAGTCAAATTACACAGTGAGATTGTTCAGATTATCAACTGTAATGAAAAATTTGTTGTATCTGGAGGCATGAGCATGTGTGAAAGAGAGATACTAGGTAGTATCACTGAAAGTAATGGTGGGAAAAAACAGAAACCCTTGAGTGTAAACTTCCAAATACTAGTCTCTAGTATAGAAAGCAATGATATCATGAGGCTTTGCAGTGAGGAGATAGAAAAGCAGTGTTACCAGGAGTCAGCAGAGGGGTGAAGGTTGCCACAGAAAGGAATAGTCAAGAAAATAACCTTCAATAATAGCTAGAGCTGAGCCTTAAGTGTCAGGGTGGGCTAAGGTAAGTGGAGTACAAAGACAGAAGAAGAGGCGACACCTTTCTCCATCAAGTCATGAGCAAAAGACTCACAGTAGGTGGATGCTTTTGAAGTATGATGAATCTAAGTTCTAAGAAATGGATTCCATATGCCAAGACACAGAGGTGATCAGACATTGGAGGCTTGGGGAAAAGGGACCAAATATTTGGGACAGGGAAGCTATTGAGAAAAAAAAAAGATGAGAAAAGTTAGGTTCTTCATGCAGGGCCAAGCTAAGTGGAACAGACTCAGCCATTTGTCCTCAGAGAACCAATGGCATGCCTGAGCATCCAGCCTCTGGGAGCCATCCTGACCTGCATTCTGCTGACACTTGGGAGTGGCCTTTATGGGACTCCCAAGGACAACTGGAAGGCACTGCTGGCAAGGAGGTCTCAGACACTGGCCACAAACTCCAACTCAACTCCACAAAGCATCTGAACTTCGAGGTGGCCCCCATTCTAGCTCAGGAGGCAGGACCAGCTGCTGGAGCTTATCAGCCAGTGTGTTTTGTCTGGCTTCTGGCCACCAGAAAAAAAAGAGCAACAAAGGAAAAAGGAAAGATATGGATTATTTGCACTGAAGGCCTAATGGCAAACATGTTTGCACATGCTTCTGCACAGAGCGCCTGCCCTTTCTGTGGCCTGTTCAGGTTTTTCTCCTGTGTTAGAAGACAAAGCCAGGTGCTAGCTCCACAAACATCTCTTCCTTCCCAAACCCATGCTTAACATGGGTGGCTCCAGGTCTCAGAGTCCGGGTCACTGCCATATTCCTGTAAGCAACTACCTCTTCCACGTGGTTTGTTATGGGGAAAGCCATGAATCACACTTACCCATGGGTGAACAGCACAGCAGTCCCATGAGCCAGGAACTGTCTTAAACCCTCCTGTCCCTTTCCTCATGGGATCTTTATAAAGCCTCACAAAGTACTGCATCTCACCTTCATGTTAAAGATGAAAAAGTTCAGGCTCCAGGAGCACACTCTGTGTTTTGCCAGAGGAGAGCTGCTATACAGATTGCTGAAGAAATGAAGATTCAGAGATGTCAGAGCTGAATGGAACTTCAAATAACATCTTTGCTAATCTCATTGTCATGTGGTTGTTAAAGCTGAGGTCAAAAGACAAATACTGACTTATACAAAGCTGTCCTGAGGAGGAAGAGAATGCTGCTGTGTGCACGCCAGCTCCCTTATAATTTGAAGACATCACAAAGACAAAATTGGAGATAGAGGGAGGACCACACATAGCTAGCCAGTGGAAATCACCCAGTCCCTTAATCTCGCAGGCCCCAGACTCCTGGATACTTTCCTCACATGTGGTAACGATGCTGCTACTCATGGATAATGGAGAGCAAACAGCCTCACATGGTGTCTGGATGCCTGTCACACTGAGGCCATGCTGCATTGACATCTCACCCATGGAAAGCTTGGCCTTTGCTTTCCACACTCTGAACAATCCTGCACCAAGCACGCAGAGAGCGCACACTGGCCATGGTCAAGAATGGGAGGACCATGCTGCAACTGGAATGTAAATTATCAGCTATAAACAGACTGTCAGCTTGGATAAACTCTTTTAACTTACTAGCAGACCTTGCCCACAGTGTCAGTGAGAAAGGAAATCAGGAGAAACCTACAGAACAGAAGGAGCAGAGGAGCATAAGGGGAAAAGACACAGAACAAAAAAGATTTAAGGGTGTCCCTCTATGGTCAATTGGTACCTGCCATCTGACCAAGGGCACTTTAGGTGAAATCCTAACCTCTTACCCAGCCCACTTGGACCAGTGAACCTAGAGGGAGGGCTTGGGGAGGGCCCAGCCTGACTGCGGTGTCTCAAGACCAACAACCAGTCCAGGCCCATGTACCCCCATCTACCCCATCTGAGTGGCTCCTAAATTCAAATAACATACTCAGAGACTGATCTAGTGCCCAACACATGGCAAGAACATGTACGAAGGAGCTATGACTGTGTACCAACTGCAGGCATGACAGACAGTGCTCTAGTGAAACCCACTTCCTTCTCTTCTTGGACAGGCAGACCCCATGCCCAGCCTTCTTCACAGTTAGGCGTGGCCCTACACTGGAGTTCCAGCCTCTGGAATGTGCTGTGCTCCACTTCTATGTCTGGCCCACTAAACCCTTCCATGTGGCATGTTCCTTCTACTCCCCATCTGCCCACCAGATACAGATGCCCAAGGGAGCAATCCAGACCCCCAGGAGAAGGAAAACACAACCACAAGGCAGAAAGGGCCAGTGTTCCTAAGTGAACATGTCTAATGCCACAAGAGGGACATTACATTGCACTTTGTGTGAGTAAGAAATAAGCCTTCTCCTATATTAAGCCACTGAGATTTGGGGGACATGCTTTGGTCACACAATACCTGATATTACTTATCCTAACTTACCAGGCCCTCAACCATGGATTCCTGAGAGGACTCCTCAGCCTGGTTTCTAATGTTGACAAAGCAGCTCCGTCCCACTGTCAGACTGCGGGAGCTGCTCTCACAAGCCTGGTCCTTTTCTCTCTAGGCTAAACCACTACCTGGCATCTCTTTTCCACAGTGACAGAGCTTACTGGCCCTACATTTGTGCCTCCTGCCAAACCACAATCAGCTCCATAGTCCCAGGTGATGTATGAATGGCTGCTTTACCCATCTGGGCAAAGAATGTGCCCCCTGAGACTCACTTCTGTCTACAGGGTGCTCTATTAACTTACCACACACCAGTGTCCCCATCCCTTCCTGAGTGACAGCAGTCAAGAGCCACAGGCACAGGCAAGCACTTCGGCTGACGTCACTGGCTCTTTTCCCTCTCACCTTCTGATGGGGCTCAGTAAGGTCAAATGCAGTATTCTCGTCTTTCAGGGACTCATTGGAGTGAAGCTAGAGCAGAAGTAGCAAGCATCACATCTGCATTCAAAAACCAAGTTCATCTCCTTAGAAGCAGGGGCCAGGAGTTCGATCCCCTACATGCTGTGCCAGCCCCACCCATGCATCATGCAGAGACAGCAACTGAGATGGGTGTGGTGGCACGCACCTGTAATCCCAGCTCTTGGGAGGCTGTAAACAGGACCACTACGAGTCTGATCGATGCAGTGAGACCCTGTACACCCTGTCCTAAATTTAAAAAAAAAAAAAATCAAGTTCAATTGATCACATCCACCAGCTCTCCCTGCATGGGGCAGGGAGTCTATTGCTGCCCCATGTTAGCTGGGGCCATTCCAGGTCAGCTAACGGATCTGAGTCTCCATGTTTGTCTCCTATTGTGCTGTGTTTTTATTTGAAAAATGAGAACAAGAGTATATCCTGGCATACTTAGTAATGCCACATCAGCAGTAAAAATAGATAAAGTGAAAGCCCTTTTTTAAGCTATAAAGCAGAATAAGAGGGTATCATTAAATCCTCCCAGCCCGGTGAGCCCTTTCCCATGTTCTTGCAAATACTTCTACTACACCTCTTCTGCAATACCTAGTACAAGCTCGTTCCCCCCTCTTCTGAACAACCATTACTCTACTGGTCCATTTATTTACTTCTCTCTAGCTGTAAAGATTCAAGAGCTTAGCACTTTATCTCTAAGGCAATTTAGTTTTATGTACTAATATCCTATTAATTGGCTAAATGAGGTGTGTGTGTGTGTGTGTGTGTGTGTGTGTGTGTGTGTCTTGCCTTCCACACTAAACTGGCAGAATTTTCTTCTGTTCATCTGAGTTGTCCTCCTGTATCCCAGCATGTGTGCCCCTAGCAGGGGTCCAAAGAGAAAGGACTCCAAATCTACCACCAGAGTGGGGAAAACTAGGAAACTTCATGGAGCATGTGTGGTTGAGTTGAGTTTCAAAGGACGAATGGGAGCTGGCCAACCAAGGGAACGGCCTGTGGAAAGACCAAGATGCTTGGAGAGCTCAAGGGATGAACCTCAGAAAGCACAGGCAGTGTGGTGGGTCAGGGCCCAGGGTGGTGGACAAGGGTGAACACCTATATCTGGGCAGGTACAGGGGGACAAGGGTTGTGGCCACCACTAAGCAAGCATGGAGAGCAAAATCTGGAGGACATGTGATCTGCAACACAGCCTGCAGCTTTTGGCCACTTCTAAATTCTGTTGCTCTATTTCTCTTCATTCTCAGGAAGATGACTCAGAAAGCTCCTCAGGACCAGACTAAGTGTCCATGTCCAGCATCTGGCCTACACTCAGGCATCAGGGCCACAGCAGCCAGGGCACAGCGGGCTGTCAGGCTGTCTAGTGGGTGCCCCCCTTCCTCTGTGCTCTGCCTCCCTGCCAGCCAGAGCACAGCCTCCCATTATTTCAGCCCCTGCCTCCTTTGTGTTCGATATTCATATTTTCTTGACACAAACCATACAAAGTTTCAACACTTGGAGACTGCAAAGTAAACCACTTGTACATACCAGGTCTGGTAACACTTTATATAATAGGCCAGTTAGTTAATGCTGCACTACAATAAAAATTCCCTTCCAAGTACACATTACGTCCTCATTAATGCCAAGTGAGTTCAGAATGATTAATGTTATAACAATAAATAACTGGGAGATCATGATGACCGCCAGCCTGCAGCACATAGTGGGGTGCAAAATAGCCCTGGCTTCTGCCACCCTCTAAGCAGGCTGGGGTGCTGCCTACCCCCAGCAGGCACACTCCAGAACCCCAAAGCACAGCTCCAAGAAGAAGAGCCAAGCCAACCCCACTCATGAGACCCATGTGGGGTCAGCTAGGCAGAGGGGGACAAGGAGCCCATCAAGGAATACCCTCTCCTGAGAGTGTGTGTTGGAAGTGCAACCAGCATATTCTGTCCACGGGCAGAATGGCCCTGCTCACACTCTGAGGAGAGACTCAGGCAAGTTCCAGCTGCTGTAGGCACTGCCACGAGGGAGTCCAGAAGTGGGCATCTCTCAAAGAGGGACGGCAGAGGGTATGCTCCTGAAAAGGGGATCAGCCATCACTCCCCTGTGCCTGAGAGCCCATGCAGAGCCCATGCAGACCATGTAGGCCCCAGCCCTTGGGAATCCTCCTGAGTTGGGATGCCACATGGACAACCATGCCCAGCTCTCAGACCACCACTTCTGCCATTGCTGGCACTATACTCCCCCTGCCTGGTGTTTCTAACTTCGCTCCTCAGGAGTGGGAATCTGATCTGAGCGACAGATAGACATGGAGGAGAGGAAGGGTGAGCTGTCACTCCAAGGTGGAAGAAAACAGCTCAGAGTTCCTACTGTGGCATCACAAGTCAACCTCAGTGATTAATGGAGATGCCAAGCGACCAAGGACTACAGGCAAGAGTGTCTGGAAGTGGGTGTTGACTTTTCAAACAACTATAAATTCCAAGAGAGTGACAAAAGGGCCTGCTCTGTAATTTCATTCATTATTTAAATAAAAACCTAATGAAAGTCATTATGCTCTTTGTGTACTAAACAAATTTACTGGCCCAGACACCAAATCAGCCTGAGGACCACTGGATCAAGCTGAGGAGGAGGCCTCAGGCCCAGCCATACCCCAACACCCAGTATCTGTGTCCAACTTTCTCTGGAAGAAATATTCTGCAGGGAGAAACAGAAGGGGAGAGAAGGGACAAGCAGCAGTTCCCATATAGAACCCCCAGCATTCACACAAAGACAGAGCCCAGCATCATGTTGCTGTGGGTTACCTATGCCAGACCAACATGAGAACCAAGCCAGGCACTTCCAGAGTCCAGGGAAGACCAGGTCTGAGCAATACCCACAAGAATCAGTGTAGCCAAACTGAAAGTGCTAGAAAGAGCCTCTCTTGAGTTCTTTGGAAGAATGTAGGAAAAAGGACACTTTAAAATGGCAATGGTATCAGAATTCCTCCAGCAGTCCTACCTTACTGACAATCAAGAATAGAAATATGTTCAAACTGAAAGCATCCAAAGGCGATCCTGGGTCAGCCATGAACCTCTATCCTGGATTTAATCCCTCTTTTGATGTTGAGGCTGTGCACAGAGCCATAACAGTAAAAGGTGTGGATGAAGCACCATCATTGAATGCCCAGTGTCAACAGATCACAGCAGCCTACCTCCAGGAAAAGCGAAAGCCACTGGATGAAGCTCTGAAGAAAGCCCTCACAAGTCATCCAGAAGTAGAACTCCTGCCCAGTATGACTCAGATGAGCTCCGTGCTGCCATGAAGGGTCTTGGAACTGATGAAGACACCCTCATTGAAATTTTAGCATCAAGAAAGAAGAGAAAACAGAAAAATTAACAGAGTCTATAGTGATGAATTGAAGAGAGATTTGGCCAAAGACATCACCACAGACACATCTGGAGATTTCCAGAACGCTCTGCTTTCTCTCTCTAAGGGTGACCAACATGAGGATCTTGGTGTGAATGAAGACTTGGTGGACACAGATGCCAGGGCCCTATGTGAAGCCAGACAAAGGAGAAAGGGGACAGATGTGAATGTGTTCAACACCACTCTGACCACCCGCAGCTACCCCATCTTCTCAGAGTGTTTTAGAGATACACCAAGTACAGTGGCCGTACTGTAAGCAAGGCCCTGGACCTGGAGCTGAAGGTTGACATTGAGAGATGCCACACAGTCATTGTGAAATGTGTCACAAGCACACCTGCCTTCTTTGCTGAGAAGCTTCGTGAGGCAGTGAAGGACACTAGAACTCGTCATAAGGCCCTGATCAGGATCATGGTCTCTTGCTCAGAAATCGGCATGAATAATATCAAAGTGTGCTATCAGAAGATGTATGGGAAGGCCGGGGAGATGGCTCAGTGGAATAAGCG
>NW_004524595.1:13261765-13264535 GCF_000260255.1 Octodon degus | reverse complement strand
AGAAGAAGAAGAAGAAGAAGAAGAAGAAAGAAGAAGATGATGATGATGAAGATGTATGGGAGCTCTCTGTGCCAAGCCATTCTGAGTGAAACCAAGGGACATTATGAAAAAAAAATCTGGTGATTCTTTTTGGAGGAAACGAAACATTCCTTTGAAGCTCTCAAGTATTCTTAACAGAAGACTTCTAAACCACACTTTTCTTCATTCTGCAGCATTGGCTTAACTAGGAAGATTGGTTGAGCAGGTCTGCAGTGTAACTATCTGCTTTCTGAAAAATAATATAACCTATAAATCTTTTTTTAATACCACAACTCTGTATAATGGAGATAAGTTTGTTTTTAAAATAGGTTTTTAAAAATCATAAGACCTCATATACAAGTTGTTTCATTGCCTGAGAAAGATTTTTAAGTAGCTGAAAATAAAAAATGATGTGACAAAAAAAATCAGTGTAATTGGCCATCAGCTCCATGTACATGGTCTAGTAGAGGAATCAGGGGAAAATAGGAAATTAATTCTAAAGTCACTGACATTCTAAGGGTATATAATGTACTTATGAACCAAATTGTTAGGAAGAAACAAAGACAGTCACTATATACTGATAAAAGCATCAATTCATCAGTACATGTAACAGTTATAAACACATGCATACCAAGTGTCAGAGCTCCACAACGTAGGAAGAAGACTGACAGATTTTGTGAGGGATATGGACAGTATGATGATAATAATTGGAGAATTCAATATCCCATTTTTAATAATGGAGAGAACATCTAGACAGAAAGATCAATACAGAAATAAAGGATTCTGACAACACTATAAGCAACTAGTATTAACAAACCAATGGAGAACACTTTATCAAAAGTTGACAGAATGAATACACATTCTTCTCAAGTGAGCATGGGATATTCTCCAAGTGAGACCACATTTAAACCATAAAATGAGTTTCAATCAATGTGAAAATATTGAAATTATACAAAGTATCATTTCTTACTGAAATCAATAACAAAAGGAAAACTGGAAATTTTACAAAAATTTAGAAATTAAACAATATACTCTTAAGTAAGCAATGGGTCAATGAAGAAATCACAAAGAAAGTTATGAATTAATTAGCGGTCAATGAAAATAAACACACAAAATATCAAAAGTTATGGGATACAGTGAAGACAGTCATCAGAGAGAAATCTATAGCAGTAAAAAAAAAAAGACTATGTTAACAAAATAATAAGATTGCAAGAGAATCACCCAACTTTAGATCTGAAGTAACAGGAGAAACAAGAGCAAATTAAACCCAAAACTAGAAAAGGATAGAAATAGTAAGATTAGAATTAAAGGGGATCCAAAACAAAAAACAAGCAAGACAACTAATGAAAGCACAAGATGTCCCTTTGAAAGAAGCAACAAAATTGACAAACTTCTAGATAGACTGATTTTTAAAAAAGAGAAAATGCAAATAAAGTGTGAAAGGAATGTGAGAACACAATTGCTAACACTAACAAAATGGATTATGAGAATACTATGAAAATCGAATGCCAACAGATTAAATTAGCTCTATGAAGTAGAGAAGTTTCTAGAAGCACACAATTACCAAAATGGACTCAAAAATAAATAAATAAATAAATAAATAAATAAATAGATAATCTGAACATTTATAGAGCAAGTAAAGAGACTGAGTAATAATCAAAACACATCCAACAAAGAAAATTCCAGGACCAGATAAGTTCACTAGTGAACTCTAACAAACATTTAAAGTAGAATCAGAAGCAATCCTCCCCCAACTCTGCCCAAATTGCTGCCTAACTCATTGCACAAGGCCAGTGTTACTCTGATATCAAAGCCAAAGAAGGACACCAGAAGGAAAGAAAAATCACTATTCATTCTTTATGAATACAGGTGCAAAAATACTCAACAAAACACTACTGAAGTGAACACAAGAGTATATTAGAAGGAGCATATACCATGAGTAAATGGGATTTATTCCAGGGATGCAAGAATTGTTCAGTATAAAAAACTAATAAATATAATACATTGCATTAAGATAACAAAGAATAAAAACCACAATCACCTCAACTGATGCACAAAAGGCACTTGACAAAAATCCAATATCCTTTTATGATGAAAACACTCAGAAAACAAGGAATGGGTGGGAACTTCTTCAACATAACAAGTGGCATTTACTGAAAACCCACTGCTGACGTCATACTCAATGGTAAAATGCTGGGAGTTCTCAGCCATTGAACAGGATGAGACAACAAACCCACTCTTCACCACTACTAACCCATGTCAGGCTGGAGGTTCCAGCTTACAGTGATTCGTCTAGAAAAGAATAAGTGGAAGGAGTCCAAATTAGAAGGAAAGAAGCACAACTGTCCTTATTCACAGGTGACACAATGTTATATACAGAAAAATGCCAAAGTTTTCTCAAGAAGCTACTAGAGTTAATAAATTCAACAAAGTTGAAAGAGGTAAGATCAACTCATAAAAATCAGTTTTGTTTTTATCTACCAGCAATGAAAGATCTGAAAAGGAATTTAATAAAACAGCTTCATTTACAACAGCCTTTCAAAGAACAAAATACCTAGGAATAAATTTAATAAAAGAATATTTTTACACAGAAAATTAGAAAACATTGTTAGAAGAAATTAAAGGAGACTTAAATAAAGAATATCTTCTCTTTGTGGATTATAATGTCCAATATTGTTATCAAAGCAATCTACAAATTTAATTGAATATCAGTCAAAATTATGTTTTTCTTTAATAACAGAAGAGTCAATTG
>NW_004524595.1:13250786-13258688 GCF_000260255.1 Octodon degus | reverse complement strand
ATATAGTTACATTCTCTTAATGAATAGAGCGATTTGTTCTAATAGTGTTTGTAAATAGGATATCATGTCCACATCTTGTATAGCAATTAACCACTAAGAAGAATGCATACAATGTGTTAATTATTGAAACTGTCCTACCAATTTGGTTTGAAACTGTCTCATTGCTATTTGTTTCTCAATAAAATTATGGGGAAAAATAAACAGCCTAAGCACCCATCGCCAGATGAATATATACTCAAACTGCGGTACACACACACACACACACACACACACACACACACAATGGCATATTGTTGACTTACAAAAAGGAACAAAGCACTGGCACATGTTGCTGTGTGGATGAACCTAGAAAATGTTACACTATGCATGAATACAGCCAGACATGAAAGGTCACATATCACAAGCGATATCCAGAAGAGGCAAATCCGTAGACACAACACAGATATATCATGCATGCATACAGAGAGATAATTAGTTTAAGAAATCAATTGAGTACAGGCAAATTTCAATCTGCAGGGCAAGCGAGGTTATGAACTTAAGGAAGATTTCATTCTGCAGCTTCCAGGCCAACTGCAGTCTGGAGGTAGAATTTCTTCTTCCCCAAGACGTGTTAGTTTTATTTCTCATAAGAGTTTCACCTTGGATTGATTGGATGAGCTGTATTATGCAGGATACTCTGCTTTTTTCA
Source organism: Octodon degus (assembly GCF_000260255.1). Lineage (NCBI taxonomy): Eukaryota > Metazoa > Chordata > Mammalia > Rodentia > Octodontidae > Octodon > Octodon degus. Next base: position 13,258,000 of record NW_004524595.1, on the reverse strand, counting down.
GGGTTTGCTCATGTAAATGTGTTACATATAAAGCAAATACCTGCATAACTACATCTAGATTAATGTCTGATCAAAACCCAAGTATCACAGCCTAACCAAGTTCAGCCTAACCTAAATCAACTGCAACTGTGGGAATGGGAGCAATGGCCCTTGGACACCCAGGTTTCCTAAATGTAATGAAGGCCTAGACACTGTGTCTTAAACAATAGAAAGCCCTGTGTCATGATTCTGGAGAACAGAAGGACTGCATAAAGTTTCTCAGAAAGCTGGGTTCCAGCTGCAGGCTGTGAGAGAGAGAAGCTGTTTCCTGCCTCTTTCCTGGATTCTGCTGTTTGCTGGCCAGATTGAAGTTGCTTGGCTTCTGAGGCACCAGCACAATCCCTGCTCCATTGTCACGCAGCCTTCTTACCCTTCTGAGGGCTGGGTGGTAGTTCAGCAGCCTAAGGTGCCTGCCTGGCAAGCATGACGTCCTGTGTTCAATTCCTAATACCAGAAAATAAATAAATCAAATTTCCCCTTCTTGTGGCTTTCCAGTTCCGTCATGTTGAATTAGGATGCATCTTTATAAGTACAATTGCAAGGATCCTATTTCCCAAAAATCCCATACCCTTATTGCCCATCAACCTAGGGTTCTTTTGCTCAACTCAAATGGAAATTGAAAATCAGTAAAGTACAGCTCTGCCAGCAGTTTTGATGTCACTAGGTAAAGTTGAATGCCAACAGTTGACATAGCCAGCTGCTTATCACTCTTGCTGCCAACTGCCACCATCCCGTGCCAGCTTGTTCTGGACTTCATAGGCAAGTCAGCTCTCTGGGCACTGATCTCTGTTGCTGGTCTTCATTGGCTGCTGGTCTCTGGAGCTCTTCAGGGTTAACAATCCTGAGTAATTTTTTACTTTCTTTAAAAATGACCACTCTGTTCACATCGTATTCAGAATAATAATTTCAAATATTTGCCAGAATTTTGGAGTACACATTGCCCAAGAAATAAATCACGAGCAGGTTTACAGGAACAGCAAAGTGAATCTTTATTCTACTCAAGCCTGTGCTACAGTCCAGGGGTCACTGTACAGGAGGGAACCAGTGCCTGGAGAGTGGTGCTTATGTAGCTTGCAGGCCTATCTCTGTGAGAATGAGGGCTATAAGCAGGGAATCTTCTGAAAGTTCTTGCTGGGGATGCCAGGTATGCAAAAAAAAAAAAAAAAGAGGCAGGAAATAGGCCCCACCCTTGCTAGTCTGAGCCACCTCAAGGCATCCCCTCCCCTCTTCAAAACAACAACAGTAGTGACTAAAGTGGCTGGGGGGCACCTTGCTGACTGACTTACACTCACATTGGAGTGGAAAATAGCAGTTAAATAGCCAGGGAGGACACCAAAGCAAAATTTTCCTCCGTTGTGGTCAAGGAGGAGCAAAGGGAAGCAAGGGGGATGGGTACAGTGTCAGCACAGCCATGTCCCCATTCCTGTCGGCACAGGGGAAACGAGAGTGGGATGATTCTCATCTGTCTCACGCTGAGTTATACACAGGGCTTAGGACGTCAGCACATGATGTTTAGGGCCGATAAAATTCAACCCAGAACAATGGGTAAGGAAATTCATCCAGGGTGACAAAAATGTTTTGAAACTAGAGAGAAGTAAGTAGTGGTTGCATGACACTATAAATGTAAAACAGGCTTGTTCACTTTAACATGATTGGCTTTATACTGCATGACATTCATCTCAGTAGATTATTTGAAAAGAGAAAGTGGTGTTGGTAACAGAGCTTGAATGATGGGCAGGGCGGTGCTGCAGAGATGAGACCTTGTGGGCAGAAGGAGCAACAGATGTTAGTATGTGCAGGAAGGATGGTACAGGGAGAAGGGGGGGTGCAAGACTTAGCTTCCGAATCAGTGCCATTAGCTAAGCAATTCATGCCACATCCACCCCACCGGAGAAGACGTTGCCCACAACAAAATCCCTACAGTCCCCCAGCTGCTCTCCTGGCCCTCTGAGGAAAATGACCATAAGGGTCGAGCCTGGTCTGTCTGTCTTTCTCCTCAGCAAAGCAGAACTGGATAAATCCTCAGAGGAAAATGCAAGCCTATGCACTGTGAGAGTGGCACAGTGAGGATCCGACCTGACTGGGAGTGGGGGATAATAGATTCCATAATCACCACAATCCCCATTAAAATTTTGAAGTTGAAGTAAGCTATCTATCTCAGTGCTATTCAAAAAAGCCAGTCTGGGAAGGGCTTGTTACTACTGGTTCATGACAAGATAAGACTCTTGGGCCAGAAAATAAATCAAATACTATGTCCTTCATTGAGAAAGTCTTGCTGTGTGAACAGCTGCTAGCTTTACTGTGAGTGATGCTGATGTCTGTTCTGGCACAATCTCATCATCTCGCTGCAAAGAAGGGATAGCTGGTTAGCAGACTGTGGCTGCACTAACCTAAGGCACCCCTGAAAATGCCTTCAAGATCCCAAAAAGGACCACAAATGATTTTGTGTGTATATGCATAATTGTTTTAGAAGAATTGATTTAAAAGAAAGAAAAAAACAAAATCAGAATGACCACACAAAGTCCTAGGGCTTTCCAAAGTTTCTTCCTTTTCGTGAGAACCAGAAACTGGGAATCACCTGAGTTCCCATCAACAACAGAACAGTGGCACCCACCTCTAACCACAACTACTTAGGAGGTTGAGGCAGGAGGATCGTGAGTTCAAGGCCAACCTGGTCAGCTCAGTAAGATCCTGCATCAAAAACAAAACAAGGGCCAGCCAGATAGCTCAGCAGACTAAAGTGCCTGCTTAGACAGAGTGCAGCAGTTGGGTTCAATCCCCAGCATGCCCTGCTGGCCCCATCCCCAGGGCACACTAGGACAGCTATTGAGACTGGCATGGTGGCACATGCCTGTAATCCCTGTGCTTGGGAGGCTGAAAACAGGGGGATCACTACACTTCCAATCTACATAGTGAGACCCTGTAGACCCAGTAGACCCTGTACTACATACATAAAAAACAAACTGAGCAATAAAATTAATAAACTATGACAGATGCATAGAACAGCGATAAAATGAATAAAAACTACCATCCATGTAGTTTAGAGAAGACAGGCACGAAAGAGCACATATGCTATTCCACACATATGAAGCTCTTCTTAATGTAAAGATTCTGAATATACGAAGTTTGAAGTTGGCCCAACAAATGGTGGCGTGTGGTAAGGATACGTGTTCTGTCTGCAGGAAGATAGTGACTGGCAAGACTCCTTCTGAAGGGCCTGGAAACTCCTCTTACTGTGAGTGTTAGTTAGATAAGAACACACAATCTCTCTGTAAAAAACTCATCTTGCCATGTGTTTTTGTAAGCATACTACACTTTTTTTTTTTTTTTAGGGAAGTGTCTACAGGGTGTTCAGGGTCTCACTCCTAGATTGGACTCAGCAGCGATCCACCTGTTTACAGCCTCCCAAGAGCTGGGATTACAGGAGAACACCAATGTACCCAGTCTCAATAGCTGTCTCAGCACACCCTGGAATGGGAGGGCAGGGCCAGCACTGCAGGCCCAGGGATTGAACCCCCAGCCCCTGAGCCTGTTTACAGATGCTTTAATTCACTGAGTTATTTGGCTAGCCCTGTACACTCATTTTTAAAAAAATGTTCTGGCTTTAAAATAACCATCACGGGGATAAGAAGATGGTGACAGAGACGGTGGAGCTTCATAAACTGAAGCTTGCTGAACTAAAGCAAGAATGTCTTGCACGTGGTTTAGAGACCAAAGGAATAAAACAAGATCTCCTCAACAAGCTCCAGAAATATCTTGGAGAGCATGCTGAAGAGGAGGCGAATGAAGAAGATGGACTGGGAGATGAAACAGGAAGAAGAACCAAAGCCCATAGAACTGCCTGGCAATGAGGAAGAACCTCCTGAAAAAAACTGTTGATGTAGCATTAGAGGAAAAAGAGGTAAAAATTACATCTGAGATGCCACAGACTGACAGAATGCAAAAGAGGGCTGAACGATTCAGTGTACCTGTGAGCTTGGAAAGCTCGAAAGCTGCTCGGGCAGCCAGGCTTGGTATTTCCTCAGTGCCAACAAAAGGTCCGTCTTCTGATACCAAGCTTGTGGTTAACCTGGATAAGCTAAAGGAAAGAGCACAAGGATTTGGTTTGAATGTCTCCTCATTCTCTAGAAAGTCTGAAGATGATGAGAAGCTGAAAAAAGGGAAGGAGCGATTTGGGATTGTCACAAGTTCAGCCAGAACTGGAACCACAAAGGATACAGAGGCAAAGAAAAGGTAAAGAACAGAGCACTTGAGAGATGAGAGATGGCGTGATGGAAAGATCTTGATGCTTTCTCTTTTCTGGTGGGTTCCATTTCTGATTCTTCCTGGTCACATATATACCTAAGTGCACAGTCACCTGCCTGCGTCCTGCCTCACAGTGAGAAAGCATGAACCCCAGCACATCCGCAAACGCCAGCAGCAATTTGACCTATTGCTGTTTCAACTTTAAGGTTGTTCTGGTTTTGTTTTTAATTATTTTGCTAGTTAATAAAAAATAGAAAAGAAAACACAAAATAAAACAAAAAACAACCACCACTTTCCTGCAGGTAACTAGGAATGGTACTCACTGATCTCAAAGGTCCCTCTCATTCTCTGTATGAAGCTCCAAATGCCAACGTGGTGATGCCCATAGGTCTGTCTGTGGTGGTGGATTCTGAAGGCAGCAGTGAAGTTGTATCTTAAGTTGAGATTAATATCTAAAGCCAGCAGGTAACAAAAATGCACACAAATGAGTTCGCTATTGAGGACCAAGCGAACTCATATGCACACAGCTCTGTATACCTCATACAAAATAAGACTTTGTATAGAACATTTCAGCATCCCAGAAACCTTGAGCAAGACACAAATACACAAATGCAGGCATTTGTTAAAGGACCTGCTTTCTCCCTCTCGAAGTTTCTTGGGACAGCTCCTCTCTCTGTGCTCTACCATCACACCATAGCTAACCAGCACATTACTTTCATGGGAGTTCAATCTCCAACGTGAGAGATGAGTTTTTCTCCCAGCTGGAGCATTCCCTCTGAGAGGTTACCAAATATTCTTTCTCCATTCCCCTGAGAAAGTATATGATGGGCACTTGCCCATCACAGAGCCAGGGTAGTGTAAGGTCCATAGTCTACACACGTCAAAAGTTCTATTTTTTAGTTAAGTACAACACACACACTACACAACTATAGGAGGGGCACTTACATGGAATATAATGTGAGTGGCATTGTGTGTGCCTCCTGGGCACATTATCACACACACACACACACACACACACACACACACACACACACATATACCCGTGTACTCTTCTTCGAGATTTCCAGTGTTATGAGAAGCAGACAACAACAGTATGCATGAAGGTATAGGTGGGAGGCCAGCACAGGCAGAGTCCAAATGTTCACCATCCACTGTAGTACACAATCAGTCTCACACTTTTCTCTCAACAGGAGCAGCAATGGCCACATGCCCCAGACCTCCAACCAAAATCACACTTTTAAGTCTGAATGCTGTGATACCCACCAAGCTCCAGTATGCACACCAAGTCCCTGCCATGGGCCAGTGAGCCTTGGAGCCTGGCCAGGCCAAGGTGCCATCTCTACTCTTTTACTCCACCACTCCTGGTAAGCTGTGGCCCCCTCCACTCCCTCTGCATACACACAGGAACTAATGCCGTGGAACCACCTCTTGCTGACCCATGTTCCTGGTTGGGCTACCCTCCTCTGTTCCCTTTGTTTTGGAGGTGATGTGCTTATTGGACTGACACCTCTGTCCATCTGCTGCTTCTCTGAGCTCTGAAAGACAGCACTCTGCTGTCTCACATGCCCAGCCTTCTGTTTTTCATATCCACTGCTCTAGCTGTCTGCCCAGACCCCAATTCCTCTCCCAGCCCTACATGGAGCACAGGACTCTTCAGGGTGTGACCTTGTAGTTTTGGCAGCCTTGCCAGAATGGATCCTGGGAGTTACCCTGCTGGAAGCAGCCTCTTCTTCTGTCCAGCATCCTACTCCTCCAGAGCCTTCTCCTGCCATGTGAGCAACACACTTCTCACACTCCAAGTTGCTTGCATGGGCCTTGCAGCTTGGACAGGCATTGCTGTGTGATCGTGCTGTACACAGCTATGTGGGGACCCATTCAGACAGTTGCATGGTCAGGCATCTTCAGCATTGTGTGCACACCACTGAGTGTGCTTCCAGTCCCTGCTGCATCACCAGGAATATAGCCTTAGGGGACCACTGTCATATATGTGGGTACTGATTGAAATGTTGCTATGTGGCACATGGCTGTACTTTCGATGTCACCAACTGTTCCACTCAGCACAACCTTCCCTCTTGAGAACCTACTTGAAGATAACCTACCAGAATATAAGCCAAAGCCCACCTTCAGGACACAGGCAAGTAGCCTGGGCTGGGTATACAGGGTCCTGTTAGAAAATCCCCTTGGGATTAGAACTCACCCAGTGGGAAGCTGTACTCATAAGCCCTGAGAGTACCTCTGATGCCAAACAGCCTCTGTAGAAGGCCAGCATGTCTTTCCCCAGCTCCCTACTCTCCCAGGAGTGGGGGGAGTCCATCCAGGCCCTGACAGCCCCACTTCATAGTGAAACTCGAACATGAACAGGAAAAAGGTCTTGTGGCCCTGGTGAGAACTCTGGCTGCCTGGGGCCAAAGCAGGCCAGACTGGCTCTGCAGTGTCCTCAGAGAAAAACTCCAGGGCTCTGCACCTTCCAGAAGCTACCATCTATGTGTGCATGAGACTCAGGGTCCTTAGAGGCCATGAAGAAAGCCAATTCAGCCCCACTTCCTGATATGGACTTCATGAAAAACTCTGTGTTGTTTTCCCAACCCAACAAGTGCGGTGGGAGACAATCATGCCCGGGGCCTTCCATGGAAGAACTGGAAGCAAGAGAAGACTCTGCCTCTTATCAGCCCAAGATCCCAGTTTCACCCCTTGCTAGAGACACCAGGGAAATGTTGCTTCAGAATTCAGGGATGCTGAGTTAAGCCACACCACATGCAGAAGATCTGTGCCCCGACCCTTCCCCTCCTAAAAGCCCCATTGCTTCTGTTATAAAAGGAAGGGCCCGTCCAGCCTGGTAGCTTTTAAACAAAGCATGCATCAGAATCAACTTGGAGGCTACCCAGGCGCAGCTTGGGCTGGACCCTCTCCCACCCCCTTGGGCCACCCCC
>NW_004524595.1:13230187-13233612 GCF_000260255.1 Octodon degus | reverse complement strand
TTTGATTCTTTCTATCACAATGAATTCATTTGCATTTACAGGTTGCAAACTGATCAAAACTCAGATCATAAGAGAAAGTAACTGCATAGTTCATGAGCAATCTCTCTGAAAGCCAAGATTCGCCTCCTGTAGTCTCACCTTCCTGATCTGAAAATAAGATTTGCTGTCTGAAAGCAGATGAGCTGGGCTGAGTGGCTTCTCCATCAGGTGCTGGAAGGCGACAGCCCCAACCGTTGTCTGCTGAGCAGGGACAAGTCAGGGGTAGTTACTCTCTCTCCAGCTACCTCCTTGACCTCCAGGTCTTCCTTCTACCCATAAGATCCTGGGAGATGAGAAAGGAACATGATCGTAGAGCATCACTTGCTTGTCCAATCATTCACTCTCTAGTCAGCACCTCCCATGTATCAGACACTAAGCCAGGCTCTGAGTGTAAGCCAGGGAACAGGGTGCACATATTCCCAACCCTCAGGGATCCTACCAACTGCTGGGGAGGAGCAGCAAGGAGACACCAAAGAATTACTGGGCTTGAAAGGAAGGGAGCAGGTCTCCATAGGCTAGGACAATGGGAGAGACATTGCTCTGCAGAAATGCTGCCTAAGCTGAGAAGCAAAGATGAGCATAGCTGGATGATAGGAGAACAAAGACCTCAAAGTCACAAGAAGCCCCGTGCCCAAAGCCATAGGTGAAAGCATCATGTGCAAAGAGCACAGCTGGAGGGAGGGATCTGCAGAGGAGCCTGGCCCAGGCTGTCCCAAGCTGTGTAGAGGGTTCCACATAGGGCCATTGCGTCATCCAGGGTGGGTTTTGTTTTGGTTTTGTTTGGTTTGGTTTGGTTTGGTTTGGTTTGGTTTTGTTTTTGTGGAACCAGAGATTGAACTCAGGCCCTTGCACTTTCAAGGCAAGCACTTATTCTACTGAGCTATCTCCCCAGCCCACCAGGGTGTTCTTATAAAAGTCAGCCAGGCTGCTGGAGATGGAATTGTGTGGGGCTGTAAACTAGAATGAAGAAGATTAGTACATGGCAAAGAAATTCAGGAGAGAGTTGGTGGTGGTTAGACCAACCTAGAGTCTGTAGGAAGTGGATACATCTGAAAAATAGTTGAAGGTAAGATCAACAGAACTGATGAAAAGGCATGGACATGACAAGGAACAGGGACACAAGACTGCCTCAGTTTCCAACCTGAGGGTCCCATTTACCAAGGCTGAGACAGGTGTAGCAGGTTGGAGTGAGGAAAAAAAGGCCCTTTCTTGGGATGTGCTGAATCTAAGCCTGTGAGACTTGTGGGTGGCACTATGTGGGAGACCACCATTGTGAAATACAAGTTCAGAGAACAGGTAAGAATTTGCGAGTTGCCTGCATATGGTGGGACACAGGGGAAGGAATGGTCTGATAAAACCTTCAGGGTATCTGCTCAGTTCATGCTGGCCTGAGTCCTATGGTAGCCCTTGGAGAGAGGAGGCCAGAGCACGACTCTCTTGGCCTACATGCTTTTGCTGTCATTGTGCTGCTCTTCAAAGGCCCCAGGACTCTTCTGTACCTAGAAGATGAAGTTTGAAGTCCTGAGCCCACAGCACAAGCCCTTGTGACCTGGTCTTAGGATTCCTCCCCTCCCTGTTGCACCAGATAAGCCTCTGTGCCAAGCAGTCAGCCTCCTGCTGCTTCTGCCAGCAGTCAGCTCCTGTGCCCACACCCTTCTCCCAGGACCATTCCCTTGGCTCCTCCTCACATGCTACAGAGCAAGGGAGCCACAGAGCACAATGGGGTGAGTTTTGGAATGGGAACAAAGAACAGGGCAGCTGTGATCTGGTAAAAGACTCACACCCAGAGTACACAAAGAACTCAAAAGAAATAGATCCCAAAAGCAAATTACCCACTAGAAAACCAGACATCCAAGATGCGCAGGCACTTTTCAAAAGAAGGAGCACAAATGGCCAATAAGTTGATGAGGAAATGTTCAACACCGCTGGCCATTAGAGCAATGTAAATCAAAACAACTCTAGAATTTTTGTCTTCCTTTAGTAAGAATGGCTATCATCAAGATCACAAAAGAACAAGGCAAGGATGTGGGGGAAAGGAACTCTTCTACATTAGCGTTGTGAATATAAACTAGAATGACCACTGTGGAGCTTGGTATGGAGATTTCTCAAAAAGCTAAAAATTGAAATTCCACTGACCCAGCTATAACCTTTCTGGGTATCTTCTCAAGAGTCAGACACCAAGCTACCATGATGCATGCACCCCTATATTTACAGGAGATTCAGAACAGCTAAACTGTTGACAGCTGAACGGACACAGAAAGTGTGGTAGACATGTACACAATGGAGTATTACTCAGCCTTAAAGAAAGATGAGTTCAAGTTGTTTGTATGAAAATGGATAGATCGGGAGACCATACTGTTAAGTGAACAAAATCAGGTGCAGAGGTTGAATATCACATAGTCTCTCTCATACAAGAAACCCAAGATATAAATAAATTAAACAGTAAAATCAAAACAGATGGTAGGGAACAGGGAGATAGGCTTCTTGGAAATAGAGAAGGAGGGCAGGAAAGGGAGGAGATACGAGGGTGGGGAAGAGAACAAGAACTAAGACGGTCAAGATCTTGCATACGTATGTGTAGGTACCCTTCCCAAACTGAATGCAATTACTGGGTATCACTAACATATACCAGTAAAACATTGTTAAATAAATAAATATCAAAGAAATAAGAAAATAGTTCTGCTTTGCTCTTTGTGGTAAAGATTTTTCAAAAAAGACTAGGCAGCTGACCACAGGGCCACCTCCCTTGTACGAGAGGACTGATGGGACACAATGACTCTCTTTGACTCTCTATAAAATGGAGCAGGATGAAGCTAGTTTTTCTAGGCAAAAAAAAGCCAGTCACAAAAGCCACACTTTAAGATTATTCTCAGTTTCTCTTTGCCAAAGCACTTTGTCTGAGCAAACGGCTGATTCCCAAAATCAGCTTTCAGCATATTGCACTTGGGAGAAACGCTAAGAAAATTTAACGTGCAACCAAGAGGGAAAAGAAGAAGGATGAGCAAAAAAGGGTGCAGACAAGTTGTCGGCCCATTCACTAAAAGCTGGCTTTAGCTTTATTTATTTTTAAAAAATCTTCTAGCAGGGGGCTGTGGCAGGGCGATGCCCCATGGCCCAGCAGACTCAGCGCTGCATGAGGGCCCAGGTGGAGTGAGGGGAGCCGAGGCGGTGGCCTTGCCCTCGACAGGCTAAGGAAGGACTCCCTCAGGGCTTCTTCCTGTCTCTGGTACCACGAGCCAGCCCTGCTTCTGTGGCTCCACATTCTGAGGGGTTAGAATGGGGTGGGAGCTTCCCTGACAGGAGATGTTCTCTCCTCTGCCGTCTGCTTGGTCCTCTCCGGGGTGAGCTCTCCCCAGGGTCTCAGGCTCCAGCTGCATCAACCTCTT
>NW_004524595.1:13203670-13229042 GCF_000260255.1 Octodon degus | reverse complement strand
AAGAAAGAAAGAAAGAAAATTTGGGACACCACTGAGGTACAGGATGCTACAGTACTGGTTCTCTTATGTTCTAAGTCCTCACTGACCTTGAATGGCTAGGGCCAAAATGTTACCCCCTGAGGAGCTTTGCACCCATGTCCCTGTTACTGCGAACACTTTCCCGCATCTCTCTATGTTCACAGATGGAACCGAGTCTTCCTCAGCTCCCCTGGGTGCCAAAGCACCCTCCCTCTGCGCCCCAGCCCCAGCTCTGCAGGAAAGTCCACTTCTGCCTTGCTTCCTCTAGCATTCCCATGCCTAGACATGGTGACATTTATAGTCCACTTGTTGAGTAAGGACATGAAGGCAGACTCAGCCCACACTCCTCCCTCAGGGCCAGGTAGAAAGGCCCAGGCCAGAGCAGCAGTAATCATTGTGCCCAGAGGTCACTGCACACTGCAGGATCTGGAGCACAGGATTCTCATACAGGAAATGAGTCCTGAAAGGAGGTGCGAGATTTTCCAAACTTCTCCGTGCCAACAGTCAGCCTCCCCTCCCAGAAAGATGCTCCCTTGTGATCAAAGCCAGGTCTCCCTGCACACACCCCACAGTGTGGTGAGCACATCACAGCAAGGCTCGGCCAGCGGAGCATGAGCCTTTGTTTGGGGCGGGGTCCCTGGCACCTCGTGAACTCTTGTGGACTTACAGCATCAGCTCCTGTTGGTGGGAAGGCAGCACACATACGCACGCGGCCAAAGCCAGGTGTGATCTCACACAGGTGAGATGAATACCAGGTAACACGATTAGCCTTTTCATCATCTTTAGGACACACGTCATCTCCTGATGTCCTTACTCAGTACGTAGACTGTGAATGCCACCTCCAAATCCGTTTTCTTATTCTCTGGGTGTGTGATCACACCTTTTCCACTTGTCCTCTAATTTCCAGCTGGAGCAACTGTCTGGTGTCAGACACTGTCGTGGAGGGAGAGGACTTGCAGAAAGATGGGGTTCACCTGAGCAAGGTGCTCATCCCTCAGGGATGGCCCACAGTGCTCAGTGCTCTGCAGGGGTCTTGGCCTGCCCTCAGGGACACCTCCCAGTGCCTGCGCTCACCTGCCTTGCATGCTGTCACCTCTCAGCCCCGCATGCATACTCACCACCTGTGGTGTGCACCCCCCGTGCCAGCCACACTCAGTGCAAGCATCACCAAGACCTCAGCAGCCCTGCCTGCCATCACCCTCCAAACATACATGTGCACACACTTACATGATAAGTGCACTGCACATGTCAAGCACACAGGACTCAAACAAATATCATGCATGTAGCATACAGTGCTCCTGTGCACACACAAGTAGACTACAGATAAATAGATACCATAGGTACCATAAATGCACAAACACCATGTATACTCTGTACACATATACACAGACTACAGATAAGGGTACTATGCACACCATAAACACACTACACATAAACACATACTGCACATCAGGCTTATCTACACAAAGTATAGATAAATACAAAATATGCACATTACACACAAACACATAACACAAACATACTATATCATACATACAACATGCTATAGAGAAATAAACCACAAAGCACACACACAGTGCACACCATGGATATCCCATACACACATCAAACATGCAATACACATTGTACATACTATGCACACACACACAGACTAAAGGTAAATATACCCTATACACTATTCCATACACATTCTATACACATACCATTCATGACAAAAAACACCCCTGTACGTGCATTATACACATGTATGAACACAATGTGCATATTACTGCACACAAACATATACCATACTGTACGGACTACACAAAACAGACAATAAACTCCCAATAGATGTACCACATGTGTACCGCACACTTAAGACACATATTACATGCAAGCACATGCAATATGTACAAGTAGAACATAAATCACATATAACATACAATACCCAAAAGCATGCCACAAATGCATGCACCCCTCCAGCACCCAGCAGCACTCCCTGCTCCTGATTCTAAGAGCACAGTCCTGTCTCTGCAACTCTCTAAAACATATAGCATACATGTGTACATGCAAGGCACCTGGATAGGGCCTCTGCCCAGGCCCTGGACAGACCTAATGGAGGTTACTAAGCCTGCTCAGTGAAACAGGTCCCAGAGGGCTCTGGGTGGAGGGAAAATGCATGGCCACACCAAGGGTGACCAGGAAGTTGCTAACACCTGCATTTGGTAGGACACCCAGGTGGCACCGTCCACCCAGGTACGGATATTCTGCCTTCAGGCCTCGCACGACCTTCACTGCATGTGGCATACACACAACTGAAGAAGTGGTGGGCTTCTTACTGGAAGCAATGGAATCAGCAAAAGAAACCTCTGACCTGGAGCAGGCAACTGCCACTACCTTGGCTCGACCAGGTCGGGAACATCTAAACAACCTCAGACAAGTCTGTGGAGCCCTTCACAGTCAGCTGCCCAGTCTGTGAAATGGAATGTTCTTCCCCTCAGCCCTGTCACAGGGCAGCTCTGAACCCACACAATTCAAAGCCCCCCTTATTAAAAACTCTGTGTCTCCCTCAGTCCTGAAGAGGTGACAGGACAGAGGCCACCAATTGAATTAATTGTCCCCATCTAACTCCAGGGGTATGTTTCCCCAAAGCCAGAAAGAGCAGAGAGGAAATTACCTTTTCCCTGAAGCCACTGAGCTAGGCTCACAGCCAATCGATTTTCATGTACTGTCAGAGTCAAAATCCCTAAGACCTCCACATCACTCCTAAGTGTCAAAATCTCAGCAATCTTAATGTGCAAAGCACTGTTGCTTTCATCATCCTGAACACAATCCTGCTGGGGGACCAGGCCATCCTCACATCTGGGAACAAGAATCACAGGTCTCCTGCCCTTCTGGAGCCCTTGAAGTGATCGAGGGTTCCACAGGGTCACAAACATAGTCCCCACTCCCAGTACCACACAGGGACTGACCACAGCCTCCCCACTTAGGGGTGCTGTGCTCAGTGACACCTAACCATCAGTCCTAAAGACCACAATAAGCTCCAAACGTGAGGCTGATTAAAGAGGGTTATGTGAATTGCTGAATTAAGCCATCCAAAATTGGATAAAGCGATTGTGAAATCTGTTTTGAGTCAACCTATCAATGTCTCATTGCAGGAAAATGTCTCAGTAAGAGTTCATGGAGGAAAAGACTCCAGCAACTCATTGTTGGCTGACCTTCCTGGGCTCCTAATATTCAGTTCCCCAAAAGGCATCTTAGCCATGTAATTTCCAATATGGGAACAATTTGAGTTGCAATTAGGCAAGTCTCAGAAGGTTCTGCCACTGATTTGTTCATTCTCTCAGTATTATTCTATAGGACACACTAAACGCTGGGCCAGGTTCACTCAGAGGACAATTAGGAGCGCTGCCTGTCGGGTTACAGAGACCAGGAAACCATCGCTGAGCCGTAATGGGATCATTCATCCTGGGCCGGGCACATGCCCTGCACCCTCAGGGACAGCTCCAGAGCTCTAATGGGGCCAGAGGCTGCTAGCAACTCAGAGATTGGAGCTGTGCCAGCGGCAAGTCCAGAGCCCCTTGGGAGGTGTTCAGGTCAGTTCCCCTGCAGGCAGCCCCAGGGCTGTGGGTGAAGGGAAGCTAGCACACAACGCAAGGCAGCAACCAACTGGGTTAACAGTCGCAGCTCTCACAGCACCTGCTCACTGCCAGGCCCCAGCAAATCCTCTGCGAGGGAGAAGCCAGGGACACCAAGAGTCGTGGCCGGAGATCGTGCCTGCAAGCACAAGTAGGACACTAGATGACAAGTGCCCGGAAAGCACTTACTGCCTGCAGCATGAAAATAATCTTCCAGAGAAAGGCAGAGTAGAGTGAGTTTTGAAACATGAATATGAGCTTAACAAGCAGGGGGCAGGGGGAGGCCACTGTAAAGGAGCCTTCTCCTGATTGGTGGGGTCAAGCTGACCACGAGGGCAGAGGTGCGGGCATTTATTTCAATAAACAAAAACATCGCCCATTGCAACAAATACTGTGAAATTCACATAACTTTGTTAAGTGAAATTCTGGATCACTTGTAATTTTTCTGTTTTAATACTATTTTGTACTCTATTTATAAAATAAGATGAAATAAAATAAATGAAAACATGCTGCTCTTCGGTCTTAAAGAAATGTCTTCTTCCTCTTCCTGGTCTCCTGAGTCTTTTTAACCTCTGGTGACATGTGGCTCATTCAGGCCTCTGGTCACAGTCTGCCCTTTATTCCTGGGTGGCTGGTTTGCTCCAGTGTGCAGAAATATCAGGGCTCTCTCCGCTTGGTGTGCAAACTACAGAGGCTGGCTGTCCTGGTCCTGGCCAGCCCAGTGAGCATGCTCCAACAGGACTCTGAGGCATAGGGAGGGCTAACAGGACAACCCCAGAGTCATGGCTGCTTGGGCTTGCCTGAGCTTCCCCTTTGCCCCAGCCTTTCCCTAAGGCCCAGGCCTCAGGCCTGATGAGTGAGTAAACACAGGCCACAGGCTGGGGACAGAGCCTAACAGCTAGGAGAGCTCCCAGGTGGGGATTCTCAGGTCAGGGTAAGATGCTGGATGGAAGCAGGACTGATGAAAAAGATGGAGAGTGGCCCAGGAAGGAATGGTAGAGTCTACCTGAGGAGTGGGACCAGGGGATCCAGGACTCCAGCAGGAAGGTGAGGGATGACTTGGCAGAAGCTGAGACCTAGAAGCTCTGCACTGCCCAGTGCAGGGACAGCAGCAGGCTTCTGGGCAGAGCTCTGGGCCTGTCTTCAGAGGGGTAACTTTGCAGTCTGTGCCCAAAGTGACCTCTCCTGACACAGCAGTATTCTTCCTTGCTGTGACCCATGGCATCTTGCTGCTAGAGCCCCTCCTCTGGACCAGGAAGAGCTCAGGAGGATGGAAACCAGCCAGGCTGCTACACAGCCTACACAGTTTGGGGGAATGCCAACACTCATGTGCTCTACCTCTCGACTTTTGTCCTCATCGAGAAGAATAAGCCCTGGCTTCTTAAACTGTTTGGCTTGTCTTAGTTTGGCTTGGGTTCAGTTCAGTTCAGTTTGGTTCTACATGCCGCTTCTGACCTTGATCTTGAATAGACCTGGCACACATTTGGGCATGCTCTGAGTCACCTGGGCTCTCTTTCCTGCCCAGACAGTTCCCCTGTAGAGCACTTCTAGACCACAGAGCATGCCACCACCACCATCTCTCCTGTCCTCCTCTGTGTCCTTGTCCTGTACTATCTCCTTCACACGCACATACTCAGGTCCCCTCGGACAGCAGAATGTTCCCTTCCCTGGGACAGGTCAGCCACCGTACTCGAGGGCACATTCCCTTGTATGGAGTCCCCATCTACCTTAACTTCCCTGAGTGTGGCCTTCGTACCTCCAGCCTCAGCTGCCCTGTGAGGAAAATAGGGCTAACATTGCCCCTCGGTCACAGGTAGGCATGAACACCCTTCTTAGAAGCAAAGGCTTATGTCTGCTAAGTTGATATTTTTGTTGCTAGCTAAGTCTACTGCTTCTTCAGGATACTGCAAGCTCATAAAACATCCTGCCAAGATGCTTTCAGCTTTATTTGAGGGTATAGCTCCCTTAAGGCAGACAATCGGCTCTCTGCTGTCTCCTGAGCCAGGGCCAACACTCAGGTCAGCTCCACCAGACAGTGGTTAGACCTGTACCTTCATAACCCAAAATCAGGCTCTGAGGATTGGCTGGGGGTCAGGACAGGAGTCTGGGGCTTCACAGAGGTCTCAGGCCTCACTGCCTGGCATGACAGACCTTCCAGTGACCATAGAACAGGTCTCATAAGGGAGATACATAATCCTTGGCAGGGCACAAGACATCTCTGTATACTCAGATGATGTTAGACATTAGCAAGGGCCATGGCCAACAATGTTGCGTCCCAGTAGGTTTAAGGATGCTGACATATACACAGGGAGTAAAAGGGACATGTGATTTCCCTTAGTAACCCTTTGGCCCTATGCAGAACCTCAGTCTGTGTCCACACTGCTGCCTGAACTTTGGCTATGTCATAGTTCGGAGTTTTGCAAGGGAAAATCACAATACAGGATCCATGTTATAACATTATTTTACAATGAATCACTCAAATAGTCATATACAAAGAACACAGGAAATCTGTCCACACACTAAAAACCAAAGAATCCAGTGAAGGCCTGGATCCCACAATAATGTCCTGTGTGAGTGCAGTTGAAACCCTAGAACTCATAACAATGCTTCCCACATGTCTACCTGAAAGCCTAGAGCCCACAACAGTATCTCACACAGGCCTGCTTCACATATCTACATAGGGAAGGCCCAAAGGTCAGTGGTGGAATCTAGAAAGTCAGTGATAGCAGAATGGAGGATCTGTGCTAGCAGGCTGAGGGATCTGAACTGGAGCTAGGAAACAACACTCAAGGTAAGCACCAGAGCTCCCCTGAAAAGTATCACAGCCATCCTCAGCAACAGTGAGGTTCTGAGCTCCTCCAGTGATGAGGAAAGCTGAGTTCCCATCAGGAAAGCCAACATGACAAGCTTCTCCAAAAGGCTGAACAGTCCACCATCTCCCCCTCCAGAGCCAGAAAGTGATGCTCAAAGTGAGGACCAGAGCTCCCCTAAAATGAACCATCGCATTCTCAGAGACAATAAGGTCCTGAGCTCCTCCTCAGATGAGAGCAACCAAATTCATGAGGAAAGCCAGTGTGACAAGGTGCTCCAGCAGAATAGCCCAAGAGAACCAGCAGCTTACAACAGCTCCAACAGCTTTTCCAAATAGTTTCCCTAACAGCCTCCACCAGCTTTTCTCCAGTTCTGCCTTTTATGCTGCTGGCTACAATCCTTAGGTGAGTTTCCCGTGCCTGGCACCATGCTAGTTCAGTGTAGCTATGTGTAACAAGTTAACCTTGAGTTAACAATCCACTATAGGCTGTCCTGATCCCAAGGGGACCCGCTCCAGGGTTAGTACATAAATGACAAGACACAGGAAAAGTCTGGAAGTCAAGTCCATCCATGCTAGGAGCAGGGCCCAGAGCTGACAGGGAGCACTTTCTTCAGGGAATCATCAATCACAAGCAACAGTGGCCCAGCCAGTGAATACCTGGTCTTGATGGGGCAATGTGAGAGGAGCAAGGAAGTAGCTGAAGCCAAGGAGCATTGGAAGTCAGCTTTGATCTGGAAGATGTCATCAAGGAGTCACAGCTCAGAGAACAGAAAGCCAAAGATGCTTCTAGAGATGATGACTGGATGGAGGCTGAGTTGAAAAGAGGGATCTGGAGGTGGAGGTGGTTTTGGGATCTCATCCTGATGAGATCTAAGCTAAGAGGTTAACAAAAACAGATAAAAGAGATGTCTGTGGTGATGAAATTGACTAACTAGAGCCACGCACTGGAAATTAAGCATGAAGGAAAAATAAATAGAACACTTGGCATTGGGCTTAGGTGTTTACAATCACAATGGATGAATAAATAAAGTTCAAAACCAAAAAACAACATCCCACTGGGGAGATGATGGTGGGAGTGCAAACGCTCCTGTGACTCAGTGCAGCATTCTCTTGCATGTTGAGCTCTCAGGGACATGGCCTGCCCCCTCTGGGTTTCCTGCAGAATCCCTTCCCTCCCAGCCCTAGCCCAATGCCTGGCAGTTTTTGTGAGGTAGTGGGTTCAGGAATGCTCGGTCATTCTTGGGTTGAAATTCAAGGAGTTCTTATCCTGAAAACACATATGCACTTCCCTCTAGCGACAACAGCCAGTCCCATCTCAGACTATAGGGAGCTCCCTCTCCTCAGCAAGGGCACCTGAGCACCTATGAACTCAGCCTCTCCTGGCTTCATGGCTTCATGGTCAGTTCTAAGTCAGGCTAAGAGCCTCTCTGTGAGCATTTCCACAGTGATTCCCTCTAAACCAAGAAACCCATGCAAACATGATTTCCAACTTCTTTTCTACTGATTAACAAGCCCCAGGAAAGGCCACAGATAAGGGATGCTAATGTGGGTCCCTTAGTCATGGTTCCTGTTGAGCTAAGTCAGCCATTGGAGGGGAGACCAATCATCCAGATTGCCTGGGTTAGTGCAGTTTTAGCATCAAAGTCACACATCCTGGGCAAGAGTGGGTCACCTTGGCTGTGGAGGGATGGTATAATAATTACACACACACAGCAGCAGACAGCCAGCAGAGGCACTGCCCAGCCTGCCCAGTCTCCCCAGCACACACTCAAATACCCCATGACTTTTCTGGTAGCTGCCCTGCCTGGCTTCCCAGGCAGAGATTATGTTCATCTTCAGACTCCAACAGAGGGTTGGGTGCAGTGTGTTCCATTAAAAACTGCTGATTGCTTTACAAAATCTGTCCCTCAGCTGCTCCACCCTTTGCTTTTCTCATCAGGGAAGGCTGAGTGGATTCATGTGGGCACCTAATTCTAACAGCGGCAACAATCAAGAATCCAAGCGAGATCCAAGGGCCTGTTCCTGATTCTGTGACAACCATTCAGAACCAGCTTGGTAAACCACTTAATCATGAGGGGTTCATGTATAAGAGTTTTCTAATGAGATATTTTGCATGAGTTTTCTAAGAAAATGAGAAGTCAAGTGTTTCCACAAGCAAACTGACTTGGCACTCTACACAATGGAGCCCTACTAAGAGGTCTTGGAAGAAGAGATTGTTCTCAGAAGAGTAGAGAAGACAAGTAGAGGGCAGGAGGATATGAAGCATAGAATCAGTGTGAAGAGTAGAACGCAGCAGAGCAGGGGTGCACAGGCTCATCCGAGAGCCCAAGCACCTGCACTTTCAGTCAACTGTTTGTTTTGGGTTTTTTCCTTGTTTTTGTTTTTGCTTTTTGGCAGAACTGGGGATTGAACTTAGGCCCTTGCGCTTTCCAGGCAAGCACTTATTCCACTGAGCCATCTCTCCAGCCCTTACTCAACTGTTGAGTTTGCAATAATCTTAAATTTACAAGAAAAGATGCACAGGTAGCCAAAAACATTCAACCAGCTTCCCCTACTGTCAACATCGTGCATTGCCTCCATACCTTTGACCAGTCTAAGAAGACATTGTTGGGTTATTATTAACTAAATTCCACTCTTCTTTGGGTGCACTAACTTTTCTAATGTCCCTTCCCTGTTTAGGATCCACTCCTTGGGAACATAGTACACAGAGGCCTTGGGTCTCCTTAGGCTTTTCTGTTCTTCAGTAGTTTCTCAGCCTTTCCTAATTGTCCATGACATTAACAATTTTAAGAGGTCCTGGTCAGGTATCTTGCAGTACAACCTTCAACTTGGACTTAGAATAGAATCATGTTTTGCTCATGATTACATGGAGCCATGAGTTCTACAAAAGAATGTCACAGAAGTACAGTGTCCTCATCACCCCATGCTCAGCCTCAGTCTGTTAACACAATATCCCCAACTGTGTTCACTTGGCCTCTTCACCAGGATAACATCTGTCAGCTTCTACACTGTAAAGTAAAGCAGGATTTTCACAATGTCTTCCTTTCCAGCCCTGCTGGAGAAGCACTAACAGAAGCTTCTATATTTTATATTCATCCAGCTCTTGGGGCATGGCATTTGTCAAAGTTATCCTGTGGCCAGGTTGGAAATTAGAATGGTATCATATAGAACTTACAGTTATCCCTTCCATCAGCAGCTGAGTGTGTTGCAACAGAGGGCAGGAACTGCTCTAAGAGAAAGCTATTCCTCTTTGATTGAAGTTGTCAAAGAAAGCTTATACTTGAAAAAAAGTGTTCAAATTCACAGCTATACATCTCTGAGAATATGCACCTCTGTTTCCACATGAACAGCTGCTGAGCAGATCCCGTTCAGCCAGCACTCCTGCCATGCCTGCCTCTCCTTTATTTCCCTCTCTTCATCTTCTTGTTCTCATCAAGTTTCCCTTCTTTAAATGACTCCTGTAATTTTTAAGTCTTTGTCATGCTTGTTAGACGGCACTCTCTCTGCTCTCATTCATTCAAAGAACAGAAGGTGGAGAGTCTTCCCCAGACCCAAGTAGGGATGGAGAGGTTTTCTTTACACTGTATGAGTGCATTCTCCAGATCCAATGGGGACACACGTGTTCTACTGTTCCCATGTGTAGTCTGACAAGAGACCGCATGGTTCACAAGGTTGTCTGGTCTCCACGTCCCATCCTCAGAACCCAAGAGGGCCAGGGCCACAAAAAACCTCCTCCATCTGTTTCTGAGTTTATCTAGGGAGGGCATTTGAAGAGTTATCACACTCCATGGTTGGAGGGGACCTCTGAGCTCGGCTAGTCCAATACTTGGTTCTCGTGTGGAAACTGAAACCCAAGGAGAGGAGTTCACCCAGTATGCACACAGGTGACCATGGGAAAGAGGGCTGGCAACCTGGGCCCCACTCTAGTAGTCTTCCTACTGCCTTGCAGGTAAATATACCACAAAAAAAGATCTACTTCCTCCCTCAGGAATAGCCGCAAATAAGTTAGGGCATGAAAACCCCACCCAGGCACTTCTCCTACACATACAGTGCTGTGAGGAGTATCTAATTTATTAAACATGCTCAGAGCTTACCCAACCAGACAAAATCCAGATTGTAGCCAGTACCACTATGAACAGCACACCCAGCTCTGCTTCACATGTCAGACTGAGATGCCCAGGTAGGAGCACGGAACCCATAAGCTGACAATGGCACATGAGCCCTTCTGCTGAGAAGCAGCTGCTGCCTGGTGCACACAGCCTGGAAGGCAGGTGGTGGCCCACTGCCTTAGTGCTGCTCCCGGCTGCCCGCTGAAGCGCTGGCGCTAGGAGCAAGGTCAGCTGACCAGTCACTGAGGAGGAAGTGGCCCTCTCCCTAGAACCATGCCAGCAGATCTGGGGGTCCTTCGAGCAGCTGATACTGAGAGGTGACTGTGTCAGTGTGCTGATCACAGAGAGCTGTCTGCATGTCTCATTAGCTTTCCTGCTGCTTCCTGTGTTCAACCAAATGTGATGGGGAACAGAACTCTAGAGAAGACTGAGAAGTCAGATGGAGTCCCTGAGTGACTCCAGAGTACGCTCTGAGGTGTGGCAAAGAGTGCATGTTTGGTGAAGGCTAAAGGCCTCCCTCCAGCTCTGCCAGCCTGAAGCCTCAGCAGCCACCACCGTGCCTTGCTCGCACTCTCTCTCCGCCTGGCTGTTTGCTCTGGAGAGCTGGTCCAAACTCACACACTGAAAACACCATTCGAAAGCCTTCAATCCCAGGAGGACTCAGCTCATTGTGTGGGCCGAACCCTGGTGCTGCAGAAGTGACTGAGCCAACAGGGCTCCTGTTCATGTGACACATCTGGTCCCAGCAGAAAAGTTAGGCACATGCTGACAGCAGCTGAGGGACACTCAGCACAATTTTCTTTTAAAACCTGGATGATGCCTATAATCCCAACACTCTAAGAGGTTGAGGCAGGGAGAACTCAAGTTTGAGACCAGACTGAGATGTTTAGTGACTTAACAAGATTTAAAAACTTTAAAAAGGTGAGGATATAGGTCAGTGCAATAGCTCTGGATTTATCCATGCCAGCCCCCCCAAAAAAAAAACTTTGGTTCATGCACAATCTCAGAGGCTCTTCATTACCAATGCAAGTTTAATATTCACTCGCGAGCACACCTCTCCATAATCTCAGTTCAGTCTGCTCCTTCAGCACCCTGCCTCACATGTGCCCCACTATAGAGTCTGTGCTTCAACCGCAGAAGGTGGCCCTCATTGTCTCTCCACCTGGAATTTCCTTCTTCTATCAGAACCAGCCCCCTCTACCAACTGCTGAGTTCCTACTCACCCTATTCACTAGCCATTAAATGCCTCTCCCAAGAACTCGTATTGGTTATGCTGACCGTCTCTTCCACAAAGCCCCAAAGAATTCCTTCAGTATCTATCTCATGGCTCTGATGCTCAAGAAACATCAAATGATGTTAGCATCCACAGTTTCCTTCACTAGGAACCAAGCTTCTGTTTCCAACCATAGAGGAAGCAAAACAGGAATATCTGAGTCCTCAAGACCTTAAGGATCAAAGACTTTCACACACTATTCCATCCACAGTTAGACTGTAGCTTCGTTTTGGGTCTTAATAAAAAGCATTCCCAAATGTTGCTAGTGTTCCTCTGGGCCTGTAAACATTTTTACTCCAAACATATCAGCTGCAAAATGTTGCAGCCCTCCTTGGAGAAAAAGCATGAAGGCCAGATATGCTTGCAGCCAAGACCCAGGAGGTGGGAGCCAAGACCACTCCCACACTGCCCGCACCTGGGTGGGCATGTGCACTTCACAGGCAAAACCCACTCATAAAATGAGTGCGGGAAGATGGGTTGTTTTGTTCTCTTTAAAAAAGTCTCAATTGTCCTACATAAAGCTGCGTGAAATATTTCACAGCTCAAGTCAGCAAGTGGAAAACACTGTGCTCTTGAGGGATGTGGAAACCCTCGTCTGCCACCAGGGCAGAAAGAAATCTCAGCCTCCCCTTCGCACTTAGGGTAGGCAATGCCAACAAAATGGGTGAAATTGGATCCCTTCACCTCTCCCAGCTGCCTAGGGGAACAATTAAATTAAAAATATAATGACTTTACATCAGAAGGAAGTTTTTCCAGGCCACACATGAAAAGCAAAACCTTGGGTTTATGGTCCGTAGTTAAGCACCAAACACCAGCAATTGCAAAGAGCAGGGAAGAACAATGCAGGGGTCATGCACTGGGGTTCCTGGTCCTGGACGGCCTCCTGCTGATTTTAAGAATGTCACCATTTCTGAAGATACTACCCTGGTATTTCCTATGGACAGGAAGATGCCTCTGGACTTCACTATCTTCTACAGCAGGAATGTTTAATGTTACAAGGTTTCATGAAACTGAAAAATCATTAGCTTTGAAAATAGGCCTATAAACAGATGAGCAGGGGATCATGAATATGCTAATGACTTTCGCTGCTGTGGCCCTGCTGCACTGAGGTTTCAGCCCTGACATGTATGCCAATCAGTGCCAGGCATAACCATTGTGTAGTCTTCCATAGGAATCCCTGCTTCCCGTGACAAGCTGTATGAGTCACAAATGTTAGGGCAGGTGCGGTATTTCTGTATACAGAAGTATCTGCAGAGTTTGGATGACTTAGAATCTGGGCAAATATTCTCTACAAATGGAGGGAAAACCTACTATTTCAAAGTTTGCAGCTACAAGGGAGCTTTAAGGAGAATAATCACATTACACATAGATGAAGTGGGAAGCAGATATGTATGAGTCTGTGGGGCTTCTATCAGACATTATGGAATGTAATAAGCCCCATGAGGACAGGGACATACCTATTGTGCCCAAAAAGAATGACAGCCTCATGGCAGGTATCAGTAGATATCTACTGGATGAGTAAATTACTCAGCTGACTAGCTTCATTGGTAACAAAAATCTCAGGAATCCTAGAAGCATGAGACCGCTTAAACTTGGTACACACAAAGCCAGCAGAAGGACTCATCTATTCCCATATAGTAACCCTGTGGGCTGTGGCAACTGTGGGCAGTCACGTGACCCCTCATTTGCTCACCCCACCCTTATCAATGGCATCCTTGCCATGCTCCCAGCCTCAGGTCAGGGAGGGGCTAGAGGAGGGGCCTGAGCCCTGCTGCCCTTGCACAATGACCTACCAGGCTGAGGACTCATGGTCAGCACAGCTGGGGCAGAAAGGGGACACAACACCAAAGCCCAAGGCTGTCCATCCCATAGAAGTTGGACACCCAGCCCAGGCATGACCCTGGACATCTGTCCCTGTGACTCCAGCTCTTCCTCAGGCCCATGTGTTTCTGCACAGAGAGATGTGGAAACCTGGAGGGAGAGTCACAATGCTGTGCAGAAACAGAGCATGTCCATCTCTCCAGCACAGCGAAGGATAATATGTGAAAAAGCTCACCAGCTCTAGCTTATCAAGGACCTTGAAATTCAAGAAGAAAAAAAGAAGCGAGTACATCATAATGACAAGGGATTTGGAGCAGAGTAGTTAAGACAGACGGTGGGTCAAACCCACCTGGGTTGGAATCTATGCTTTGTAGACACTGGCATGAGAAGTTGGCAATTTAAACTCACTACATTTCGGTTTCCCTACCTGTAAAAAAAAAAAAAAATGATGCTATGAATGCCTTGTAGAGTCCTTACCTACCCCTAACAAAGTTTTGCCAAATTTCACTGTCTTACAAATGGCAGCACAGGACCAGGTAACTGAGAGTGCATCCATAATCCAGTCTGGTCTCCACACACACCATCCTCTTCCTACTTCAGGGTCTGTGATCAATCTGTCTCCCATGGCTCCCTGCTCCCACAGTTGACACATCCAGGACAGGTAAGTCTGCCTTCACCGAGCCACTGAGAAGGCTTCCTTGGAAAGCTCAATGAGGTTTAGTCTTAGCCTCCAATGCTGCCTCCGTAGCTCTGCAGGAAGCTGCAAGACAATTCTGCTTTGCCTCTCCTCAGACAAAGCACTCTTTGAGAACAGAGACCTGCTGCTTGCTTTACACTTTGCCTCACACAGAACAGCCTTTGTGCATGTCCGCTGCACGGAACCCAAGTCAGAGTGAGTTTTGAAGCTGAGAAACTGGGCTCTGCACTCTCAGCCCATCAAGAGTAAGAGCAGGCCCGTGCACTGCATGTTCCTTGTGCTCAGCTCTACTACAGCCCCCTCCCAGGGACCAGAGCCTTCTCTGTTTCTTCCCACAGGGCAGCAGTTCTGCAGACTGAGCCCTGGTCCTGGGCAGCAGAGAAGACTGTGGGAAAGGCTGATTGCCCCACTGATGTAGGGGGTGAAAAGGCCAAGATCCCAGCGGTAATTTTGTTGGCCTTGGCTGTGCTTCTGTCTATGGAAACAAGGCCAAAGCTTCCCTGCCACTCTGATAGCACAGCTCCCGGATACCTGGCACAGGCCAGCTGGGCTAAGCGTGGCTCCACCACACACACACCCCCAGTGGCCATTTGGCTGCACCTCACAAGTGCATGGAGCAACCTGGCTCACTCATGTTCCTACTTAGTCCCTTCCCCCTTGCTGTTCCAACTTCCTGCTCCACACCAGGGAGAGTAAGATTTCTAAGCCGCCATTCAGCTACCTTGCTTCCCTGGCTGCAAGACCCATCCCACTGGCTTGGGGTGGGGGGGGGCTGAGTTAAAGCAGCCTGAAGACAGACATGGATGTCTCCATGTATGACCAGAAGGGTCACACACCCAGCTGCTTGGCTCCTGGGCTCTGCCCCTTGGCAGCAGCTATGCATCTGGCCATCTGGACCCCCATCCATTCAGACAATGGAACTCAAGGACTAGCAAGATAGCTCAGTGGACTAAGTATCTGCTTAGGCAAGCACAGGGGCCAGGGTTCGATCCCTGGCACCACAGGCCACCCCAGCCCTGTCCCCGGATAGCTAAGCCATCGACCCAGACCAGGCATGGTGGCACACACCTGTAATCACAGCACTGAAGAGGCTGAAAAGAGGAGGATCACTATGAGTTTGAGCTGCATAGTGAGACCTGCACAAAAAATAAAAAATGATTTTAAAAAATCAGATTAAAGGATGGAAGTCATGAGAAGGAAAGCCTGAAGAATTCAGCAGCAGTGTCACTGCCCCTGCCCCCTGGCCTACTCTGTGCTCACTCACCATGAGCTGACCTCTCCCTTTCCTTTCTGATCTCAGGCTCAGTAGGCTTCTTTCCTCAGTCACCCAGAGTCTCAGACTCACATTACGAATCAGAGGTGTCCAGCTTGAAAAGAGGCTAGGGAAAGCCTCACTCTGCCCCTCACTTCCCTACAAAGTTCCGAGGCAGAGCATCAGATTCTGAGATGGCCCTCTTCTGACCCCTGGGCTCTGCGACCCCAAGGGGCCCGGATGCTGACTGGGACAGCAGCACATCAGGAGCTATGAAAGGGCTCCTCCTGACCCGAGAGCAGCCCCAGCCAGCAAGACTGAAGTTATTCCCAGAGTTTGATCAAAACCAATAACCTCATTCAGTATGGCAGGGGCTGTAGTAGAAAAACTGGGGTGTCAAGTGGGGGTAAAAGAAAGGGGGTCCTGGAAAGTGGAGTCCTGGAGCCCTGAAGCAGGAAAAGCAGGTCAAGGGTGCTGACGTGACTAGCCTTAGAGGGGCTCCTGCCTCGGAGGGGCTCCAGGCTTCGAGGGGCTCTGGGAGGTCAGACCTGGGCTGGACCTTAAAAGATAAAAAGGAAGGCTGCTGCATACTGTGCACACACTACACACTGCGTTGCTGGGCGGGCTGTGGTGCCCCCATTGTCTCATCCTTACCAAACCCCTAGAAGGAAGGAAACATGAATACATCTGGGGACAAGGAAACTGAGGTTCCTGGCGTCCTAATCTCTCATGTCCAAGGTAGGGTCAGAACCCAGGCTCATCTCCTCCAAGACCCCATAGTCCTCTGCCAGGGGGGACACAGGCCATCAAGGAGAGCCGGAGTCTGCCAAAGAAGGGCTTGGAAGAATAGACTGGAGCAGGACTAGGGCAGTCATGTCCAAGCTGAGAAGCAGATTCTTGCTCTGGACAGGAGGCACCCTGGCCCTTGCAGGCTGCTCCTCCTCCTGGATGTCTCAGCCCCATTCTGCCTTCCTGTGGTATTTATGAAAATGCAAGGACTCTCCTCTGGCTGGGGGACCACAGGGATCCTCACCTAATCAAGGGCCTCCAGGCTGCAGCTGGCCCCTCAGACTCCTGGCAACCCACCCAGAGGTTTTCACTGTCTGCCAGCTGAAGGACCCAGCCTGTCCTCAGAGTCCACCAGCCCAGGTGGAGTTCTCACAGGACAGTCTCTACTGCTGCCTATTGGCTGACAGGGTCACGAGCACATCCCAGCTACAGGCCCTGAGTAGGGACAAGCCAGCACTCACGACTGAAATCCGCCTCTGGAATCGGCTCCTTCAGGATTCATTGCAGCCCTCTTTTGTGACCGGTCACTTGGAGACTACAGTGCATCTGTCTACTACCCAGAACCTGCAAACAAGAGGCCAAGGGTCCCAGTTAACTGACAAAAGGCCTGTACTCAGAGCAAGGAGACCAATGAGTTAAATGTTCTATAAAAGTGACTCTGTCACCAAAGAAGGAAATCAAGGCAGGGCCAGTGAGATAGCTCAGCAGACTAAGTGCCTGCTTAGGCAAGCGCAGGACCAGGGTTCGATCCCCAGCACCATATGCCATGCTGGTGCTACCCCCAGGTGTACTGAGCTGGCCACTGAGACCCAGCATGGTGGAAAACACCTGTAATCCCAGTGCTGGGAAGGCTGAAAACAGGAGGATCACCACGAGTCCAAGCTGCATAGTGAGACCCTATACCAAATGCATTTAGAAGAAGAAGGAGAAAAAGAAGGAAATAAAGAAGAAAGAATGAACGGAAGGAAGGAAGGAAGGAAGGAAGGAAGGAAGGAAGGAAGGAAGGAAGGAAGGAAGGAAGGAAGGAAGGAAGGAAGGAAGGAAGGAAGGCAGGCAGGCAGGCAACATAAAACACTGGGAAGGGGAGACTCACACCTGGGCCCTGGTCTGATGATATTGGTCCTGTAGTCTCAGGCAAGTCTCCAGTTCTCAGATCCTTCCTCCCCCTAACTGATATTAGTAACATCTTCCTCTTATTTTTTTTTAATTTGTAGATCACAATGTGCTTTCACATAAGCTATCTTACATAGGTTAGCTTCAGACACAAAACATATAAGACAGCAACTGCCTCCCTCACTTTGAGCTTGAGGAACAATAGGATCAGAAGGCAGCTTCAGTATTGGGCCACTCAGCAGTAAGGGGCAGAGTCCTGGTGGAGTCAGATCCCTGAAGGGCCTGGAAGCTCCTGCTCTAGCAACCTCCCAGTGCATTCAGGGTAAAATGTCCCCTGCCACCAGGCATCTGGTCAGCCTTACCCAATGGTCTGGTTTCCTACATTCTCATTTTCTGTAGTCTGGCACCCACAAGGTGGGGAGGTGTCTGAGGATCAGCTTCAGCCACATGCAGAGCCCCCCAAACAGAACATTCTCTTCTAACACAGCTCTGCCGGCCTAAATGCCACCACCAAAAGATTCCCAGTGACAAAAACTGGGAGAAAAGTCTGGAGGTGGGCTAGGGGGTGTACGGTACATTTGGGCAAGGCAGAAGGCTCAACTGAGACAGGATACTCTATGGAAAAGGGAGTGGGAGAAGTGGCCTTGTCACACGTGCCCACATGGTCCGTGCTGAGGATACCAGCATCTGAAGATACCTTCCAGTGTCTCTTGGGAAGTCACCACAGGACAGCCTCACTGCAGTTCCCCAGAAGAACAGCCACCTGGCTCTGGGGTCCATCTGGCTCCTGCCTGCCCAGCCTTGTGCGAGGCACTGACACACAGGGGGTGGGCTGAGGGGCCAGCCTGGACAGCCTTAGATGTCTGACTCACTGTCTTCTCTTGAACAGCTATAAGGTATTTCTTCTCCTAGAAAAAAATATCCATCTTGTTTTTCTTTTTGTTTTTTTTTAACTGACAAGAGAGCTTTTTCATGTTCTTGGGCTTGTAAACTCAGCATAGAATTTTCTATAACTTTTCTAAGTACGTCTTGGTGAGAAAGCCAAAAAGAGTTCATCTTGGGGCCTGAGATTGCGGTAACTTTTCAGCTGCCTTGGTTTCTCCCCAGGCCTCCCACCACATAAGGCCACAGACAGTGCTGCTTCTAAGAGACCTGCCATCAAAGCGAGTGCTAGTGTAAACCTATGTGGCTCCCTTCCTCACCCTGGCTTGCAAAATCAGACTCGTGTCCCTGCTTTGAAGTCATGAACACTCAAGCTCAGCTTGCTGATGTAACTTGCCCGAAGTTCAGCCTAAGAGGTCTGTCTTTCTGGGCCCAGAGCTTACGTGCCACAGCTGGATCACTCAGCTGCCCGGCTTGCAGCCCACTGTGCAAGCCAAGAGCCACTTGCTCCCCTCCAGCTTGTTCACAGCTATCTGCAGCTGAATGGATCTGCCACCCTCCTTGTCCTTGGGCAGGTGCTGTGCTCCCACCATGCCTGCTCCTCCAGCTCCTAGGCTAAAGCTGCTTGCCCACTCTCTTAGGGAAAGGCAGAGTGGGAAGGAGCAGGTGCCATGGGCACCACCTACTGTCAGGCCATGAGTCCTCCTGGGAAGAGGCCAGTCCACGTGAGACTCCATCCTACAGCAGCCCACCTTGAAACAAATGGAACCCTCCTGAACACTAATGGTCCTTAGGGTGAGCCTGTCACAAGCAGACAGCATGCAAAGAACAGCAGGCCAGGTGAGCACTGCCTAGGTGCAGACGGCCTATTCGCCTGTTTCCTCTGGCCTGTGCCCACTGATCAACCAGGAGCAGCATGAACAGGCTCCCTTGACCTTTGGCTTCCAGCTGGGTTTGGCCAATGGAAGGAGCTAGCACTAGAACAGGGTGAGAACTGGGGACAGCTGCCTGGCTCAGGGCTCTCGTGGCATTGCCCCAGCCTCTCACAGGCAATCTCTCAAGAGCCACACAGCCATACAGACCTGAAGCTACAGAGCTGCTCAGTCTGCACCCTAGACCCCCTGCAACTCGCCTGGGGTTCTTCAACCTTTGCTCATAGCCCTGGACCTTCTCACATGCCCCTTTACTGAGCTCTCCTCCTGGCCTCTCACTGGTCCTCACAAGTCCCAACCTCACCAGAATCATTTAGGATTGAAGCGTGAGGTGAATCAAGGCTTCTGCTATAGCTTGTCCCTAGCTTGCCAGGGCCAACAACAGGGTGGCAGGGTGGTGAGGGGGCGGTGGCCTTTGGTGCGTCTCTTCATGCATTTGCTATTTGCCTATCAGGCAGACATTTCGGCTAGGTGGCTTCAACTCCCTGGCTGAAGACTCTTGAGGATTGAGGAGAGAGGCCTTGACCTTGGAGCTGTCCCAACATCTCCAGATATGCCCTCTCACACTTGGGACATTCCCTCTTCACAAAGGGACCCATGAGGACTTGCTGCATGGGGCATACTTTTGGATTTGGAGACAGGCTTTTGATTTAAATGCATCACCTTTTTTGCGACCAGTGGAAATGACTTGATTTCAGCCTGGGCAGATTTACCATTAATGTGAGAGATAATAAGAAAAAGAACAAAAAACACACTCACCTCTCAACTTCAGGGGCTCAGAAATAGTAGAGTGCATTGGAGCAGAAGCTTTTGGCACACATGAGGGCCAGCCACATAGCTCAGCGGACTAAAGCACCTGCTTAGGCAAAGCATAGTGGCTGGCAGTTCAATCCCCCATGTGCTGTGCCAGCCCCACCTCCTGGGGCACACTGAGATGGCGGTTGAGACTGGGCGTGGTGGTGCTCACCTGTAATCCCAGCACTTGAGAGGCTGAAAACAGGAGGATCACTATGAGTCCGAACTGTGTAGTGAGACCCTGTAAACTCTGTACTAAATACAAAAAAGAAAGAAAGAAAGAAGCTTTTGGCACACAGGGTGTGGCTCCAGCTCAGACTGGGGCACCAGGGGAAGCTTAGCAGAGGTGCAGGCATCCAAAGAGACTTGGGAAGGGTGGAAGTGAGCTCAGTGTAAGAGGAGCCCAAGCCGCAAGGCACATAACACAGTGTGAGAGAGTATGTAGGGCTCCTGGAGCCACAGGTGGGGCCCAAGGGCTGGAACTGGACGGACACCTGGGAAACAACAGTCACCAGGTAAACAAACACCTGCAGACTAAATTATATTGTATCATGTCAGGTGGGCAAAAATATATACAAACAAATAAGTGTCAACAAAGACTCATGGAAAAGACTCTGTGAAAGGAAAGATGGCCTTACCAACAGTGAGGACATGGCCAACTCGCTTCTGAGTCCATATTAATGCCCCAGGAAAACCAAGACACAAAAAAATAAGTCATATATTTTAAAGTTGCTGAAGTAACAGTTTCTTATTAGTGCACATAGTCTATGAAATAATGTGCATCCACACCACCTGATCAGATTAGAGCTCTTTAAAATGGAGGAAGAGGGGCCGGGGAGATGGCTCAGTGGAATAAGCGCTTCCCTGGCAAGTGCAAGGGCCTGAGTTCAATCCCCAGTTCTGGAAAAAAAAAAAAAAATGGAGGGAGAAGGTGGTGAGGGAGAAGGCGGTGAGTTAGCTCAGCAGTCTAAAGTGCCTGCTTAGTCAAGTGCAGGGACCACAGTTTGATTCCTGGCACCACATGCTGCACCAGCCCTGCCCTCAGGGCAGGCTAAGCCAGCCACCAAAACAAATAAATAAATAAAAAATAAAGGGAGAACCAGGGATAGTGGCACAAGCCTATAGTCCCAGCACTCAGTAGGCTGAGGTGGGAAGATCTCTTGAGTCCAGGAGTTCAAGACCACTCTGGGCAACATTATGAGACACACACACACACACACACACACACACACACACACACACACACAAATAGTCATGGATGGGTGGATAAATGGATAACTCATAGAAGGAAGAAAAGCAGGAAGAAAGAAAAGTAGAATAGGAAAGGGAAAGGAAGAGACAGAGGGATGGAGGGATAGGAAGCAGAGAGATGGTGGACAAATTCATAGATAAATGACAGAGAGATAATTAAAAACAGATAGATGTTCCCAACAATTCATTTTAGATCAGTGAATGAGCTCTGCCCATTGCCACAAAAACAAACCCTTGGAGAAAGTCCACTGAGTCGGCGGAAGCCAAGTTCCAAATTCCCAGAGCCTGGAGGACACGCACTGCTGACCCTGCCCAAGCCCACAGGGGACAGGGTGGGCACAAGGGTGCCCATCTGTGCCCCGTCCTGGCCCATCTCGCCTGGAGAACATGGGGATCACACGAGGGAATCCAGCAAAGAACAACACCCTCAGGAGCACCCCAGGCTGTAAGTTCCGAGGAACGCTACAACCACTTGAAGGAAACTCTTGCAATTTTGTCAGCCACAGATGGTTCCAAGGAAAGTCTGGGTCAGCTGTCAAACCTGGCAATATCTTCCTTCATGGCGGCAGGACATGGCCACGACAAGGCCAGTTTTTCTTCCCTATTTTCCCAAAGGAAAGAGCCCTGAGCCGCAAAGGTCGTGTTTTCCCCACCTGTGGTTTTATGGTCACGCTAAATCAATAAACTGAAATACAGCTTTGGTGCAGATGATTCGCAAGGAGGAAAATAGCAATTTTGCCTTCAAAGGACAGAAATCGGAGCCAGGAAATGAGAGTGATGTTTCCGGGCCACGCTGGGTGAAGGCAGGGCTGCAGGCATCCAAGGGCCAAGCTCCCACAGGTCCAGGGCCACCTGGGGTGGCTCAGGTTCAGCATTGGGGGATCACCTGTAGCCTAAAGAAGATAGCAGGTCAGTAGTGAGCAGAACAGAGTGCATGTGGTTCCTTGAGGAGCAGGCACAGCAGGGCAAAGCATGCCATTCAGGGGCCATGATGGTCAGTTATATAGGTCAAGGGGACAGGTCAGGGAAGGAGGAGGGCTGCACTCTCTGTCATGTAGCCTTGCTTTGTCCTCTGCCTGACTGCTAAGTCCTTCTTTGGCTTTAGGCAAACCATTCTTCCTTCCTGAGCCTCTACTTTCTCATCCAAAAAATGGGCATAGTCACACTGCCCTGCTTCTCTTACTGCTCTGATAAAGAGGGTGGATGAGACTGACTCAAGAATCTATCGAAACCATCTGCATCAGGTGAAATTGCCCAAGTGACCTTATCACTACCTGTCCTTGCATCTCAGCTGGCATAAAGTCCTCTCTCCCTGCCCCCGTTAGTCTAACACACTCCAAGCCCTGCCTGCGGTCCATGTCAGTTTACAATCTGGGTCTTCAAAACCACCACTTGCCCAGAGCGTGAGGCTTGTGGACAGCTTTGACACAACCCTGACCCTCCATAGTAACCAAGACATGACAACATTTCGTATCAACTCAATCCAGTTAATCACATCTGTCCCTTCCCAGGCTCTGCACTACATAGAAAGAAACTAACAGGTACCCAAAGTACAGGGGAGCCCGTGTTCCCCTCCACCCAGGAAAAATCTACGAGATGCCAAAAGGTTTGTTTTTCTAGGACTAACACAGTGACAGGGAATCGGCCATATATATTGTTAAGCATGACGAGCCAAGTATTTTTCTGTAATTTCTACAATAATATGAGGAAAGTTGAAAAATGAAAAAGCAGCCAGCATTAGGTCTGTCTTTGCAGGCACCCATCTCCAAAAATAACAGCCATCTCTATGAATTACCAACCACACCGCTTGCAAGACAGTTGCTTGATACAAGAAGTGGAACATATTAACAGGAGCTTCCTGAGGAAAAGAGGCTTCGGGTAGACAGACTGACCTCAGGGAGATGCCCAGGCAAGGCAAGTTCTCAGCTGCCAGCAGGCGTGAAGCCCTTCCTGTGAAGCAGAGGTCACAAGAGAGGTCACACCAACCATCGGTGACCCAGAGCACTTAGACCACAGGGAGGGGGGGGGGCGCGAGGCCATGTGGATTCCGTGCCTACAACCTATGGCACAATTGACTACCTTCTGGACCTGGCCTCATGAACTAACAGTGGAGGGGCAGACAAGAAGCCAGAATCTAGAAATTGACCAGAGGCAGAAAGAAAGCTCAGGAAGAGAGGACCCTATGAAACTTGTCTGTCGTAGGTTGGGCTCAGACCTACCCACCCCAGCTTCTTCAGCGCTCAGTCCAGTTACTACTCTGGAAACTAAGTGCTGTGGGATGGATCAGTCACAATCTGCCCTGGACCAAGGTGTCCTCTGCCTCATGAGGGTGTCCTAGAAAAGAAATGAGCCTCTAAGAATGCAATGGAGGGCAAGAGGGCTCTGGTGTTGAAGAGCCAGCCCCCGCCTCTGAACCTCTCACTGAAGGCTGTCTTGTGAAGAACTGAAAGAGAGTTGTCTTGCACCCTGTTGGAATGGGACTCCAGGAATGGCAAATCTGACTGCCTGCTATAGCCATGAGAGAGTGATGTCACATAGAAGCCAGACCTTGGCCTCCCTGGGGCCCACATCTGGAATGAGGAAACAGAGCTTAGGTTTGGGGTGAGCAAAGATGCATCTGCTTGGCGTCTCAGGGGACAGAACTATAGCCCCTGGTGATGCCCACTGGAGTCAGACAGCAGCTTAGTAGAAGGAAGAGCTTCCCACCTGTGTAAAAGGCCAGTATGGTGGGCAGGACTCTCCCAACTTTATCATTCTAAGCACGGCCTGTTCTCTCTAGGAACTTATTTCAACACAGAGATCTGAGAAAAGAGAGAGGATGGGGAAGCTGAATAAAGAGTTCTCAGAGTGATGGGGAAGTTGAGGCAGAGATACAGAGACTAGATTGGGACCATCAGAGCCACCCTGGTTGGCCCTCTGAGGGCCCGGTGAGAGAGGAGAGCAAGCAAAGGCCTGGAAGGAGGGCTGCCTGCAGGAGACAGATCTGAGCGCTCCACACAGGCGCAGCCCATCTCTCCTCCCAACTGAGAGTGAGATGTTGAATAGGTAAGATGGCAAGCATTCTGAGGTGAAGGTCAAAGGCCCTGAGACAACCTGTTGAGCCTATGGTACAGAAAGGAGTAAGACACAGCCCAGTTCTCAAGAACTCCTGGTCTTTGGTTCATAAAGCTGGCACAGGGTGAGGAGAGATCCTGCGCCCCTGGAGGAAGGTGGCTTCCACTGGGAAGTCAAGGACTTGAAAGAAGCCTGAGACAAATACCAAATGTTTTACCACTGGAAATAAAATTGAAAATGGCCCTGGAACTCACCATCTCCAGAGTTTCCAGCAGAAGGTTTTGGACAAGTGACTCACCAAGGACACAAAGGCCAGTGCTGTGCGCCAGGCAGCTGAGCTCTGGGGATTCACCAGGGCTTGGGGAGAAGATGCACAAAACCACTCGTCCTGCACTGCCCCGGAGCTGACAGGGCTGCTGCCTGCTTTCCAAAGCACCACCTGCAGGCAGTTCAGGGCCCATGCTCCTTCCTCCAGAGGCTGGATGGGGACAGGAGGAAGTCTGAAAGACAGAGAGCCATAAATCCCTCTTGCCTGTGACAACGCTCTGGCACCTGCAGTGTCTTCCTCTTTCTAAAGGAAAAAACAATGCGTAACTAGTAATGACCCCAGGACCAGAAGTTATTAGTCAAGCTTGGGGCCACTGCCTCATCCTTTATCCTCAGCACAACATGGGTTTTTCAACATTGCCTCCAGCTTGTGCCTTATGATAACCCTGCAGCACTGCCACAAGCACCTTTCTTCTTCCTGAACTGAATTCTAGACACTGGCCAGCAGGTGAAACCAGCCTCACCCACAGCCACACTCAACCACATACCAGAGGCCCCGAGGCCCTGGAGAAGAAGCCCAATCTTCTGTGGGGGAAGATGATCTCAGGTCTACAAACAATTTCCTTTCCTTTTTATTTTTACTTCAGTACAGGAAATGTTGCACAGGGCTTTACACTAAGCTGCATCATA
>NW_004524595.1:13201100-13203570 GCF_000260255.1 Octodon degus | reverse complement strand
ATATATATATATGCATATATACGATAGTTAAGATAGTTATACTGCTAGTTTCTCTTAGTCCATTGGGAAAAAAAAAGGTTTGTGCTGAGGATTGTTCAGACAATATCTCATGCTTATGTCTTGTACCCTGGGTAACTACTCTGACAGTAACAATACACCATATTTTTTTTATTTTAAAAAAACAATAAAAAAGATACAGAATTTCAAAATAAGATGATAGGAAACTAACCATTATTGTCATATTACATATTGTTAACTCCAAAGTAGTTGTTCAGATTGCCAGATATAAGTATGGAAGACTGAGCAAACAAACATGAACTATTCTTTTCAATAAGCCAATAGAAATCAGTACTACAAGTATCTTAGCTATTGTGTGTGTTTGTATAATAATGATAATGTATTACTTAGCTGACAGCAAATACCCAACACCCACAACCATATATATATATATATATATATATTCCACTAAATTGCCCAGTCTGAGCTCAGACTTGCAGTTCTCCTGCATCAGTACCCCAGATGTGCACCACCACACTCATCACAAGAATTTTCTAATAGCTCTAGAAACTTCCAGAAAAGGAGAATAGCTATAGCCACCAGTCATACCCTGTCACTTAATCCTGGCAACAACTCTCCAAGAAAGAAACCCCATGTACCAGGAGAGAAAACTGAGGCTCAGAGAGATGGAGTGCCCAGGTGAGAAGTGGTAGAGGGCAGATTGAAGTATCAGAGCCCGAGTTCAGAGGCCATATGTCTACCATTTCTCTTTTCTTCTTCTCAGCACTCACTGACCCCTCATAGGAAAGAACCTCAAAAAGCACAGACTATGAGTCTGGCTCTCATATTCTCATATCCCACAGCCTGAGACCCCAAATCAGAAGTGGGACTAACTCAGCTCCAGGAGCAATAATGGTAATAATAATAATAATAAAATTACTTAACTGAGAGCAAATACCCAATACCCACAACTTAATTTGGCTTATGGTTTTGGGGGTTTCAGTCCCTGGTTAGCCAGCTGCAAGCCAGAAGCAGCACAGCAGAAGGGCATGGGAGAGGAAGGGTGCTTGGTTCATGGTGACCAGAAGGCAGAGCAGGGGAACGCACCCAGAGAAGAAGGGCCTAGGGGCCAGATGCAGCTCTCCAGTCTGCGACGCTGGCGGGGGCTGGGCTGGCAGGTACATCAGCTACAGACGGATCGCCCCCTCAGGGCTCGAGACACCGCAGCCAGAGCACATGTCCCACCCAGTTCCTACACCACCTCAACGTGTGCACCGCAGTCCCCAGCCCTTTCCTTACTATGCCAGCCCAGAGAAACTTGCTGAGCCCTCTCCCTCACCAGCTACTCAGCGCCTAACCTGACTAAATTCTCCTGCTGCTGCTTCCTCCGGGAAGATTTCCCAGCCTGCTTCCCCTGCTAGGAGCCCTCACCTGGGCCTGAGTTCCTAGGCTACCTAGGGGCAGCGATGAAGTGTGCCCCCCCTCAGCACAGAGCCTGGGCCCACTGCGAGAGCAGGCGCAGACCTGGATACACAGGGGCATATCATATATATAAATGAACACTTGCCAACAGGAGGCAGGAAGTGCTTCAGAGAACACGTGGAAGGCTTCTAGGGAAAATTAAATAAAGGCTGAATTATTCTTCTTCCTTTCCCTTATACTGTCCAACCTAAGCACGGGGGAGATAGCTCACCAGGCTTAAGTGCCTGCCTGGCAAGGGCGAGCAAGGTCCTGAGTTCAGTTCCCAGTACCAAAATAAATAAGTAAATAAATGATGCCCAGCCCAATCTCCTCAGCCCCTGAGCCTGTGGGCCAGCCTAATACTAGCCGTAGCATTTCTGGGAAGTTGGACAAAACAGGTAATGGCTGAGCCCTGTCTCAATGCTATCTCCCCATCTCAAATGGCTCTGGCACTGCTATGGACC
The DNA here is from genome assembly GCF_000260255.1 of Octodon degus. Classification (NCBI taxonomy): domain Eukaryota; kingdom Metazoa; phylum Chordata; class Mammalia; order Rodentia; family Octodontidae; genus Octodon; species Octodon degus. The sequence continues at coordinate 13,201,648 of NW_004524595.1, read as the reverse complement.
ACCCACTTCACTGAGCTGCCAGCCCTATAAAATGGGACAGAGTCTTTGGGACATGGAGTCCACCCTCGCCTTGCTGCAAGGGAGCAGAGGCCTGGCTGGGAGGCCGTCAACACAGCTTACGCTGCCCACAAAGCAGCAGACTGCATCAATGCCCCCGCACCAGGCTCCACCCTGCACATCCCGATGCCAGCACAGCGCGGAGCATGCCATGGAAGCTGCGGCTCCTCAAATCTGCAGGGGATTGTGCAGCCATCACAAGTCTGGACAGCTCATAGCCAGCCTGTGGGTGAGGCTAGGGTTAGCTGGGCGGAGCCAGGCTGGGCTCACTGCTGCAGCCCAGCTGGGCCCAGCTGCATGGCCAACTGGTCGCCTTCACCAATGCCTGTGCTACCACCCCCAAGCACAGTCCTCTGCTACCAAAGCATCAGCTCCATCCGCAGGGGCCCCTCAGTATTCGTGCTTACTCCCAGCAGCTCACAGAGTGAGGCTGTGAAAGGACAAGTCTTGACTGTGAGGGCAGAGGGGAGAAGAAGGAAGGGAAAAAAAAA
>NW_004524595.1:13189930-13200825 GCF_000260255.1 Octodon degus | reverse complement strand
AGTTGTTCTTTCCTTTTAAAAAAGATAAACATAACAATGAAACCCAGTTTCAAAATAGGTTATTAGGACAATTATGATAGTTGTTACATTGTGTACTGTTGTCTTCATAGTAGTTATGCAGAGTAGAAGATCTAGGCATATCGTATCTCTACAATATTAGCACAAAACTTGCTTTTTAATGAACCAAGAGAAACTATCTCTGTAACAATCTTACCTGTCCTGTGTATACATAGATTTTTTCCTTTCTTCCTTTATGCAGTGCATTGACTATTGCTACTCTCCTATTATCTTGTTTAGAAATTCTAAGGGGTTTTTTTCTTCTTCTTCTTTTTAAAAGGAAAGGAAAGGAAAACGCAAGTCCTCCAAAACTTGGAGAAAATCAGAACTGCAAGTTTAAGAATCTCCAAAATGAGGAAGGCAAGGCGTTCTGTGACCTGTCTGGCCCGGCTTCCTGTAACTGATGCTCCCCTGAACCGTATGTGCAATCTCAGGACTGGGCCATGTGCTGCAAAAGGAGGTGAGCGACATATCTGTCACCTTCCTCCTCCAATCGACAATTCCCACTAGCCTTGTACCTTTCCAGCAGGTCCCCACCACCTCCCCCTATGCCCCCCGTGAGCCTGGCTGTGCAGCTCCCTGGCACACACAGCTGGGCTCAGCAGGAGCTCTTCAATACTCAGTGTCTCTGATCCTGGAGTCCCCGGGGGTGGCACCTGTGCTCTCAACAAGAGCCCAGAAGGGTAACCTAAGGGCAACCTAAGCAAACAGCCGACCTGGCAAAAGCAGGAGGCCAGGACCTGCAGGCTTGCTCAGAGCCCAGCATGACCCCCCCTAGAATCTCAGGGGAACAGCAACAGAGGGAACAGAATGATCTTGGTCCAGGCCACCAAACATTCAGAGGAACATCATCCTGTCAAGGCTCCCCACTCCAACCTTAGCAGAGCATGGACTTCCAGATGTCCTCAGAGGTAGTAGAGCCAGCCAGGACTCCCCCTGAGCACTGGAGAGGTAGCAAGACTTATGCAGCCTAGCTGCAAAAAAATCCCCTCAGCCTCCAGCAGTCAGGCCAAAGATCACCTGGTTTCTGACTTCCCAGCCTCTTCCTTGTCCTCCTGCCTACAGGAAGCTACCATGGCCCCTGTGGCATTTCTGAGGGCTTTGTGGCTGGCATTTCTATCTGCTTACTTTCAGTGTGCCAAGTGGAAAGACCATATCTTATCTAGCTCTGCAGCTACAGACCCCAGAAAGTATCTAGCAGGATGGATGGATGGATGGATGGATGGATGGATGGATGGATGGATGGATGTTGCATTTGACATCAGTCATAGACTCAATGAAAATATCCTGAAATTACCACACACCAGAGAAGTAAAATGGGTAAAAGTATTTTGTCCCAGTAACCTTGGTGTTTCCAAGTATATCTGGTTAGCTGTCTGTCTGTGTCTCTGTCTGTCTGTCTGTCTGTCTGTCTGTCTGTCTGTCTGTCTGTCTGTCCCACCAATGCTCACAATCCTCACCAGGCTCCTGAGTAAGGCCATCAAAGCCCAGTCTCACAGAGCCATGATGGGAGAGGAAGAGCCACAGCTGAGTCCTGGCACAAGAATAGCCCTGCAGTAATTACATGTTTCCAGACAGACATAAATAGACAGATTAGCCTTTCTGCATTTTTTCTCATAAAAATAACAACAGTTCCTAAGCACACTGGCATGAGCATGGACATTAAGTATTGCAACCTGCTGTTCTTGGCAGCCAGGGTTGGCCTTCTTTGCCATTTCCCTCACACCACCACCTCCTCCTCTGAGCTCTTGGAGGGCTGCTCCAGCCTGGCTGTGTCCACCCGCATCACCCCAGAGCAGGTTGGCAGCCAAGCCCTGAGACTGGCTACAGACTTTATGAGCATCAAGCCCATGGTTTTCTGTGCTCTGGCTGGATCTTTATCTTCTCTTAGTCATTATGTAACTAAAAATCCTGTAACACGATGGAATGGTTATATGCCCATTTCATACTAGAGAAAATGAGGAGAACGTTTGCTTTGTCTCTGCCCTAACTTAGAAGGAAAGCAGGCTCAGTGGTGAGCCCCCTCCTCCCTGATCTTCCTCTCTCTCTCCCCCCGCCTCGCATCTCTCTCTCCCCTCATATTCCTCCTCACCTGTCCATCTCTTTATTTTTCATACATCCTCAAACTCCCTGATGAGCCTGTCTCATGACCATGGCCCCAGGTACCTGCTCCCCTGGCTCCTATCTACCTCCCATTTTCTCCAGCCCTGATGTTACTCCTAGGGCTTCATAGCTCAAGAATCAGAGCCTGAAGCATTGATTATCATACCTTTGCTCTAAGGTCCATAAATTTCCTAAGCTGAAAGAAGATCCATCCTCATCCTCCTGGAAAATATTGATCGGTCAAGGCTCTGGCCAAGCGGTCAAGGGTCTGGCACTAGCCTTCACATGGCTATGGCTGCCCCTGAGGGATAAAATATGACTGGGCCTACCTGTTGGCCATAAGAGCTTTGTTTGCTCTTCTGTAGAATGTTATTACTTTTTGTTGCCTCCCCAGCTAGGCCTAGAACAAGGTAAAGAAGCTTGTGTCAGACATGTGTCACACTCCAATCAACTGCGCAAGACTTGAAAAAGAAATGGATTTGAAGTCAGAAGGTTGTTTCAAGTCCCAGCTCTACCTTTAGCCAGGTTGGGGAACACCCTGACATTGTGTCTCTGAGACACTAAGTTAAGATGATATTGTTGCACCAAATGATCTGTGTGTGTGTGTGTGTGTGTGTGCGTGCGTGCGTGCGTGTGTGCGTGCGTGCCAGAGAGGGAGCGACCCATGCCAACACTGTTACCCTTTTAGTTTGGGGGTTCCTTTGTTTATAGCGCACTGACAAAGCTTGGACAACTTGGTTTTGCTGAGTTTCAGCCACCATCCAGCCCAGGTTTAAGTGACAAAACCAAACTGTTGGAATCACTCCAAGCTGCTCAAGCCTAAATGAAGGATCTTGGATTAGTACATATATCTTGACAAATTGGTCCAATCTGACACTAGGTAGCTTCCTTCCTAGTCCATCACCTGGTAATTCTTCCAGTACACATATCTTCTCCTGGAGGTCACGCTTTGCTCCCACCACTCTTGGGCGGGCAGATGTCTAACTTGGCTGTGGACCTGGGAGCAAATACAGTCAAGGATGGCAGCTTTGGTGAGGCAGAAGGAGCTGTTGCATCCTCTCCTCAGCTTCTTAGTCAAGGTAGGGAGCTCCCAGAGTGCTAGAGAAGGCTTCTTTATGTGGCAAAGTGGGACAGGAGGGGCCAGGGAGAGGGCTCAGTAAAGTAAGTGCTTGCCTGGCAAGAGCAAGGGCCTGAGTTCAATCCATGGCTCCATTAAAAAAAAAAAAAAAGTGGGACAGGAGATTTGTGGAGTGAGGTGAAGCCACCCTACTTCAGTGAATCCACTCACCTGTCCCCATCCCAACCTCACTATCCCCCTCTTTCTCACACATTATTCTTGTTTCACATGAGACCTGGTAAAGCTGGAATCATGCTGTACAATTATTTTCTGTTTCATCATCAAGATTTTTGACACGTGAAGCATCAAGGCAATCCACAGGCCATCTTCTCTGCCCATAGCTTATACCCTGGCATAATTCATCCTCCCTTTCAAGTGCATTCTGAAGCAAATAGCCCCTCAACCCCAACCTTGCACCGCTCACATGCTGCATATTACCATTTGATCGCTACAGCAGTGGGCATTCAACCTGCCAAAGCCATGCCCTCCGCAGGCACTTTCTTACAGGCAAATTCAGATGAGTTTGTCAAGCCCTTTGTCACTGTAGGTCACATACTGTCAGTATTTCACTTTCCATTGACACAGAAGCTATTGTTGTTTCTGAGCCTAACACCTATCCTAACCAACTTATCTTCAAAGGTATGTTTTGGGAAGCACTTGTGTTGTCAAATGCAGAATCAGTCAGGAGCAAAAAGGAAAACAGTCATTGCTCCAGATGGATCAAGCAGGAAGTCATCTCATTAAAAACATAGATGTTCATAAAACTGTGAGAAGGGCTGGAAGGAATGCAACCGGGGAAGACCACAGTGGCTCCTGGGGCACCGAAGGAAACTCAGCAGTGCCAAGGAGCCTTCCTCTACCCAGGCCCCATGGAGTGAAGGAAGAGTCAATTTCCCATTTTCCTCTATGCTTTTCCTACTGGAAAAATAATGGTAAGAGTAAGAATGCGGGTGAAATTTTAAACTTTTTTAACATTTCATATTTTTAAAAAATAGTATCCTATATTTTAGAGAAGCAAAGACCACAGTGGTTGACACAAATATTGGTTTACTTGGAGTCTCAGGATTGGAAAGAGTATGGTTTCCTAAAATTTTAGAGTGGTGTTCTGTGTCATTTGCTTATTTGACTTTGGTTTTATCTTAGTTCTTCTCACAGGAAACTATCCTGGTTCTAGGATGGAGCACCTTCTGTGGCTTCACAAAACCCCTTCAGCCTTTCTTCCACTGTGACTGTCACCTTCTCTAGGAAAGCTTTTATCTGTGACACTGTCCACTATGGGAACCTGATGTTCCAGAACATTCTTTGCTCATGGGTAATACAGGAATTCATATATCTGAACAAAGGCTCCTGAAGGCTTCCTCAGTCACTGACACCTATAATAGTCAGAGTTTAAGAAACAGAACCAATGGTCTGCGCATGTCTGGCTGTCTATGTGTCTCTATGTGATGTGTATGTGTCTGTTGATATATATACACATACATGTTGAGAGAGATTGAATAATTGGCTCAAGCAGTAGCGATCCAAACTCTGATCCAAAGCAGACAGCATCAGGAGATCCAAGAATGAGTCTCAGTATGAGTCCACAGACCACCTACTGAAGAATCCCTTCTTGCTCTGTACCTAGGGCCTCCAGCTGGTTGTTTGAGGTCAAGCTATATTACTAGGATTAATCTGTTTTACTCTAAATGTACAGTTCAGTTCTTTACAATTAAATGTTAGTATCATTTTTAAAAATACCATTGCACAAGTATCTGAAACAGTCTTTGTCATTAAGGCCTAGTCCAATTGTCAATAAAGGCAGCCATTGTAATACCTGCTCCCAGGAGTGCTTGCTGGGTGCCACACTGCTGGGCGATCTCCTGTCTTCCTGTCCCCCTTCCTGAGAGGTATGGTTTCATCAGCCCTGCCTTAACCTGCACACACTCAAGGCAAACTCCTCCCGACTCATCTGCTCCAGCCTTATGGCCTGCTACCAGCCCAACACTAGTGGAGGGCTCAGTAAACACTGGCAGGGCAAAGGGCCAAGGAAGGAATGATCATCACAAGAGCTGGGATGGTCACAGCTCAGTGACTGATCCTGGCTTCTCTAACAATCTTCCTTCTCCCGAAATATCTTTCTATCAGCCTGTGAATCTACAAAGCACAAATTCTTCATGAAGAGACCAGGCATACAGGAGATAGTTAGAGGCAGAAGTGTTGGAAGAATAGCAATAACAACAGCTTCACTTCGTACCAACCCTGTGATCTTCCTGCTGAGTTTCCCTCAATGAGGCACGAGAGAAGCTCTTTAGGTCTCCTGATAGCAACTTGTTGAAGCCAGGCCCTGAACCCTGGGGTGGGATCAGTTTACTTCTCACTCCAGCCCAGTGTCTGAGGCTAGAAAGGGATTCTTCTTTAAGAGAAAAAGAATAAAACAGACTTTCAAAACAAAATCATAGGAGAGTAACAATAATTAATATATTTCATGTCATTATCCTCATAGTAGTTATTCAGAGTACAAGACATAGGTATAAAATATTATCCAAACAATATTAGCACCAATCTTTTTTTTTCAGTGAGTGAAGAGAAACTAGCTATATAACTGTCTTAGCCATCTTGTGTATATATATGTCCTTTTCCTTTTTTCTTTTTTTCTTTCTCCTTTCTCCCATTCTAATTCCATTTTCCTTTTGAACAGTTTCTTCTCATTTCACAATATCTATTGCATACTTCAGACCTTATTTGCTCTCTAAGTTTCTCCTACCAGAGAGACAATATGATGTTTACACATATGGGTCTGACTTATTTGACCTACAAGTATGGTCTCGAGTTGCATCCATTTACCTATAAAAGTCTCAAGTTTATCTTTCTTTACAGCTGAGTAGTACTCTATTGTATTAAAAAAATCTTTTTTATATATTCCTCAGTTGATGGGCACTTAGATTGTTCCAATTGTATTACAGTTGTACTGCTATAAACATGGGGGCACATAGAGTACTGTGGGATGATGTTTTTAATTATTCCAGGAAAATGCCCATGAGAGGAATAGCTGGATATAGCAGGACCTCTAATCCTAGCTTTTTCATTACTACAGTGGTTGTGGTTGTACAAGTAGTTGTATCAGTCTACACTCCCATCAACAGTGGAGAAAGAAAAAAAAAAAAAACAGTGAAGAAGGGTTCTTTTTTCCCCACAGCCTCTCTGGCATTTGTTGTTGTTTTATTCTTGATGATAGCCATTCTTTCTGAAGTGAATGAAATCTCATAGTTGTTTTAATTTGTATCTCTCAGCCGACCAATAATCTTGAACATTTTTCATAATATTTAGTTGCAGTTTGTATTTCTTCACCTGAGAAGTACATATTCATCTCAGATGCCCATTTTCAGATTGGGAAACAGCCTGATATTTTTCAATTTCTTGTGTGTTCTAGATATTAAGTCTTTTGCCAGAGAGAAAACTGGTTATAATTACTTCCTACTCTATGAGTTTTCTTTTCACTCTGTCGGTAATTTCTTTTGTTGTACAAAAGCTTTTTAATAAGGTGAGATCCCATTTGTTGACTCTTTGTAGAACTTACTTTGTGGTCTGGGTTTTGTTCATGAACTGTCTGCCTACACCAACGTCTTCAAGATTTCTACCTATTCTCTCTCTAGTTTATTGCATAGTGAAAGACATGAATCTAGCCTTTAACATGTGGAAAGCCAGTTTTTCCAGCATCATTTATTTATTGAAGAGGCTGTCTTTCTTCCAGTGAACACATTTGATTCCTTTGTCAAAGATAAGGTGGCTGAGTGTGTTTGGGGTTGTGTCTGCATATTCTATTCTGTTCTATGTATCCACAGGCCAGGATTTTTTTCCAATACCATGCTGGGGTTTTATTGCAGAAGGTTTGTAGAGGCTGGCTTCTTCCCATGTGTCAGTCTGAAAGCTCTGCACATTAAGGACGTCTGAGTCCCAGATCAATACTTGCAATCAGAAAGGTCCCATGTTGTGCCTCACTCACTGAGGGACTCCCCTGCCCTTCAGCCATGCCTGGGCACTGACATGCTTCCCCAGACACTATGCTTGGGCTGAAAGGTCTTTCTTGGGGCCCAATGTCATGTCTTGGTTCTCAAACAGACTCAGGACAGGGAACATGCACATGAAACACTCAGCCATACACCTTCAACCAGTAAGTGACATTGAAAGCAAACAGCTGCTTCTCACCATGAGGCCAGAGCTGGTATCTACAGCAGGGGCCAGATGCAAGTATAAAAACGAAATATAAGAAGTAAAGCTATGCTGTTATGTTGAGCTGTAGGGGACTCAGGTCAACAATTTCTGACATTGCCAGTCAAGCAGAAGACCTAATACTATTATGGGCTACTGGACTCTTTTAGAATATTTTGCTGAGTTTACACACCTATAATATTCAAATAACAGAACTTAACAAAAAAAAAGGAGGGGATACAGATGAATGTCCATTTTGTATCTGTGTATTTAAAGTGGTTAGGATAGGTATATATGTTACATTCTCTTAATGAATAGAGGGGTTTGTTCTAATGGTGTTTGTAAATAGGATATCATGTCTGCATCTTGTACAGCAATTAACCACTAGGAAGAATGTATGTAATGTGTTAATTATTGAAACTGTCCTACCAATTTGGTTTGAAACTGTCTCATTGCTATTTGTTTCTCAATAAAATTATGGGGAGAAAAAAAGCTCATAATTACTCTGTGGGAGCTCAAACACCTCTAAGTTGAGAGTCACTAGCAGGCCAAGAGGGGGAGAGGGAAAGATGTTGAGTGGGAAGCAGTTTGAAGAGCCATCTCCTCACCATCCAGATTTCTGGACACTTCAAAGATGGAAAGAGCATGTACAGCCCCTCATTACTGGGAGAGTCCCATCTGCCTCTCATCCCCTGGGTAATGCTCCATAAGGTCTCTGAACAGTGGAGGCCGCTGATAAAAGACAGGTGGTTCCTTGGATATGAAATCGGGCCTGGTTCTACCTCCAGGATAAGGGCTCTACCTCTCATTTGAGCACTGGATACAAGATCCCATCTCAAAAGAAATGTTGTCTCTCATTCCCACCCTCCAAGCCCTCATAGCACAAGCCCAGCCCTCAGGTGGGCATTCCAGCCATGGCATTGGACTGGCCAAGAGAAAGCTTCTGAAGAGAAAGCATTCCTCTCCAGTGCCCGATGAGTTAACAACAAAGGAAATCCTCAGGCCCTGTTTTCAGATCACTTCTGATTTGTGCTTCTCTTGATGTGCTCTGCCTGTGGGTTTCCCCCAAGCATGAGATCAAATACCAGCAGGGTGCTCGCTGGATCTCAGGGTGTAGAAGAGACACAAGCAGGTGGATGGATGCAGATGCCTGGGGGCACTCAGTGGAAGGGGACTCAGTCTAAGCAGACCCTGAGCGGCTCGCTCTTGCCTGTCCCAAAGGAACAGCCTTTGTCCCATAGACACATCAGTGAGCTCAGAGCCCCTGCAAACTCCCCCGGTGAGCTCTGGCTCACTCCATTGCCATCAATCTCCTAGAGGCTGCCGCCCCAAGTGGCTCCTTGTTTCTGGTTTTATTTGAAATAAAAATAGACCCTTGCACATACTCCAGTGTTAGGGTCACTGGTTCACAGGCTTCTCCAGCCCTGGCTGAGGTTCCTCTCCCTGAGCTCACTTGGAGACTGGCTACCTCGGGTACAGCTGGTTTAATTGACATGGTGGCTTATTCAACATAGCTTGTTCTTCCCTCGGGCCTTTTTGATGGTTCTTGGATATGAAGTTGGTGAGAGATGGATGCCACACAGCCAAGCACCTTAGGCAGCAGCCAAGGCATAGGCCAGTGGGGCAGAACATAATTCTCCCGAGGAATGACTCAGTGATCACTCAGGACAGCCACCACCCTTTCCAGGGCACACTGTGTGGACAGGTCTTGCTGTATTTAATTTACTCTCTGTTGCAGTGTTTATTCATATATCCTGCTTTGCCACTGGAGTAGAATCTTCTGGAAAATAGGAGCCAAATCTAATTCTGCACCAGGACCTTGCCAGATACACAAGCAACCACCCACCCTCTTATACAAGTTCTACTAAAAGAGCCTTGATGAGAAAGAAAGACTGAAGACTACATACTCACGCTGTAAAGACTCGGATGCACATGCTGAATTAGAAAAGGCCATCAAGAGCCATTTGTGTTATCTGTATTAATTCATCACTTCCCATCTGTTTTTCAAGAGTTGAGCATTGCCATTGGGTCCTCAGCTTGCGCTGAGAACTGCTATAAAAAAGAACCATGTTAAACTGTCTCGTTCATTTAGAAGAAAAGTTGTATAGTATTGGTCCCATTTTGGTCTAAAGTTTTTCCTAAGTATCCTGATCACTGCTGTCTTAGAGTATTGTTTCTGATCAAATTTCCATATTTGCCTTAGCTGCTAAGAAAACTGTAGATTATACACCAGCTCAACTCTCAAAACTACATAGAAAAGCATCCTGAGAACTAACCTCCCCTTTGACATTCCATGCAGATCCCTACCTTCCCTTTGACCCATCCACTTACCTCTTTACTTCATCACACTCTTTTGCTTAGGGATTAGTCAACAGGTGAACTTATTAAATAGCTTTATCAGTTAAAGTAAGTTACGTTTCGCTACAGTAATAATCCCAAAATCTCAGTGGTTAAAGAGCATAAAGATGTAGGTGTGCTTTTGTTTAGCACATTTTGTTGCTAATTTCTCACATAACATTGATTGGAGCTGTTCCTCAGCCACCAAGATTCAAGATATAGCCTCATGGAAGCTTCATTTGACATCAGCTTTTATGGTCACTGCCACAGAAGGAAGAGGCCAGGGCCCCACCCCAACCCCCTCCGGCTCTGAGACATTACATCTGCTCAGCTATCACTTGCTAATTCAAGTCATGTGGCCATGACTCTACACAAAAAACACAGGAGGTACAAAACAACTTCATCCTTCTGTTATGGCACCAGAATATCTGTAAGCTCTGCTAATGTCAAACCCAGTAGCAACAATGAGGAGACAATGTACCACCCAAGGGCGGGCCAGATAGATCCGCAGACTGGAGCACCTGCTTAGGCAGTCGCAGGGACCAGGGTTCAATCCCCCATGTGCTGTGCCAGCCCTACTCCCTGGGCATGCTGAGACGGCGACTGAGACTGGGCGTGTTGGTACGTGGTGGTATGTATGTGGTGGTACGTGGTGGTACAAGGATCATTACAAGTCCAAGCTGCATAGTGAGACTCTGTGGACCCTGTACTAAAAATACATTAAAAAAATAATAAATTTTTAAAAATACCATCCAAACTGAGGCTCTTCTGAGAATACAAGGGGGATGAAAAATAATAAAGGTTATGTAATTTTGTATAATATTTATGTATGGATAAACAAATTGACTTTATTGATGGGACATAAAATTGTCCTGTTCAAAAACTAATTGCAGAGTGTGCGGAGAGTTTCCTGCTACCCTGCGCCGGCGGGACCAGTCCCAGCCCAGGCGCAGCGTGGGCCGGACCCTCTCGCAGCCCCTCGGGCCGCCACCCAACACTCCGCAGTGCCTCCCCCACCCCGCCCGCCGAGTAGGATTTTCTGCTGAGTTCCGGGAGCCCCCAGACACAGTCCTAGCCCAGGTCCGGTGAGTGT
>NW_004524595.1:13152137-13179142 GCF_000260255.1 Octodon degus | reverse complement strand
CTTATTTTTTAAATTATAATAAATATCTGTGCACATCAAATTAAAAATCTCATGTTGATAACCCAAACATAAAAAGTAATATAAACATACCTTATTCTTATGCAAATGCATATATTTTCATCAATTTCTTAGATGCATTGCTTTCAAATATTTCAGCACTGTTTTTCTAAAGAATGCAGGGTTTTCAGTCTCATCTTAAAATTTTAGATGCTTCCACACAACTGCCTGCATTTTTTTCAAAGTGGCATGTTACTCATAAATTTGCAATTGTTTATTCTTCCACTCAGCCCAGCTTCATTGAGCACAATTTTTTTGTGGGGGAGCTGGCTCGACCCGCCCTGAGGGTGGGGCTAGTGTCACATGTGATGCTGGGGATCACACTGCAGTCCCCTACATCTTCCTAAGCTTGCCTAAGCAGGCTCTTAAGACTGCTGAGCTATCTCACTGGCCCATAGAGCGTAATTTTTTAATTAAGAAAACACTCTGATAAACCAGACACGCATGTGTAGATATCATATAGTCTCCCTAGTATAAGAACTCAAAGGAAGAAATACAAATAGAAAGGTATAATACAAGTAAAAGGAAAGCAGGATATCATATAGTCTCCCTAGTATAAGAACTCAAAGGAAGAAATACAAATAGAAAGGTATAATACAAGTAAAAGGAAAGCAGGATCTCAGGGACTAACTAATCAAGAGAGGGAAAGGAGAAGAGCTAGGAAACATGAGTAAGTCAAGCCACACATTTATATGTAGAAGATGGGCAAGGCAATGATCCTGAGATTCTTCAGAAGATTTTTTAATCTAGCAGTTAATTGGAAAGATTCTCACCCTGACTAACTATATATACTGATACCTATGAACTAAGCTACTGCACAGCAGATGGTAATTTTTAATAGTAGTTTCATGCTTGGAGTGCCTGTCATTTTGGTCTTCTGAATACGGGCTGCTTGTCATGACATGCCAGTTGCTGCTACGATGTCTCTCAGGTAGATGGTTGTTCAAAAAGAAGGGGATGGTGAATGAAAGCAAGAGACAGGAAAAGGAATATTGTGGGACTGTCCTGCTTCAAGTTTGTATATGGTGAGATTTTTGGACTTATGTGTAAACATAAGAATTATATAATTGTTTATACCTATTTTTAAAATACATTCTAATTTTTAAATGTTTTTATCATATTCTATAGAGACTTAAAGTTCAACATATCAATACTTGATGAAAAATACCTGTTTCATGTTATGCCTAAGATGTTTGCTATTCAGACAGATAGTGAGGTTAAGCTTAACAGCCTAGGTTGTATGGTAATAACAATAAGCTTGTCTTCTGGATGGTTGACAACCTAAGTTTGCAGAACAAAATTAGAGAAAAAGGAGGGCTGCAAGGAAAGCCAACATTTTAGCCCTAGCCTTCCAAGGTCAATTAAGACTCAGGACATATGAGAACTTGTACTGTAACGTCATGTACCTCAGTAGTGTCCCAAATTTTCTGATCAAGGAGATTATGGGGCCAAAGAGGAGACCAATCAATGATGTAGAGTGTGCCTAAGGAGAGTCACATGGAGAGAAAACATTCTCTCAGGCTTTCACAGAGAGCACATTGGCCAAGCAATGGCTGTGACTCATCCACATGGCTGACACTGACAAAGGTTCTACAATCTGAGGTACAGGATCTCAGGATAAATCCTGAGGGGATTTCACTGACCTTCTCAGACCCAAAAGCTACAACTCTTGTTGCATAGGTCCTGCTTTACCTTGGTCTTAACCATCCAGCAGAAAAGTATAAAAACAAAATATAAGAAGTAAAGCCATGTTGTTATGTTGAGCTGTAGAGGACTCAGGTCAACAATTTCTGACACTGCCAATCAAGCGGAAGACCCAATACTATTATGCATTACTGGACTCTTTTAGAATATTTTGCTGAGTTGACACACCTATAATATTCAAATAACGGAACTTAACAAAAAAAGGGGATACAGATGAATGTCCATTTTGTATCTGTGTATTCAAAGTGGTTAGGATAGATATATAGTTACATTTTCTTAATGAATAGAGTGATTTGTTCTAATGGTGTTTGTAAATAGGATATCATGTCTGCATCTTGTACAGCAATTAACCACTAAGAAGAATGTATGCAATGTGTTAATTATTGAAACTGTCCTACCAATTTGATTTGAAGGAAAAAAAAAAGAAAACATTCTGCCTCCTGGTGCTGAGAAAAATAGCAAAAAGACTGGAGAAAATTCAGTTAAATTGAGGATATTGTCAATTTTAATTATTTTTATATTAAAATGAATACATATTTTGGTTCAAATATTGTCAGATACTTTCTTTTTGCCTCAGAGTAGTTTTATTTGACAAAATATATCAAATAGATTGTTTCTGTTTATGAGTCTTTTGAATGGTTCACCAGTTTTAGATTCTCAGAATCACAGGCTTATTCCACTGCATTCCAGTGCAGTGCAGTACATAAATCTACTTACTTGTCATGTGAGCACCACCCCAAGACTCTTTCTACAAACCCAAGAAGGAATAGTAAACTTACCTTGTCCATCCTGGCGTTTCTCACTATTTAACTTTTTCAGCTCCTCTCTTCCTTTTGTAGAGATAATTTTCAGGATCTTTCCTGTTGGTAGGCTTTGTTCTCAATTGTAATTCACTAAAATATTCAAAGACTGATGCCTTGGGGTGAGTCATTCATTTAATTTTGATTAAATATTCCTAATTGGTTTTACACAAAAATTAACCAAAACTGGGAAGGTTTGTTTACACAGAAGCTCAATGTTTTAGGACAGTAACATTAATTCATAAAGTAGCTGTTTAAAAACCTCAATATTTCTAAAATCTAACTGATGGAGATTAAAGGAAGAAAGTCTACAGTGCCATGCTGAAGTATTGTTCCACACTCAGAGTCAGATTTGTTACAAAATTTTTGCAGTTCAGTCTTCTGAATACATAAAAAACTACTAAATGTTTGCAGCTATAGTTTTCAATACAACCAATATTTAAAAGAAAAACAAACAACTTGTTTGGAAACAGTTATTCCCTATGTGCACACCCACTCAATTCCAAGTACATTCTTTCTCTATAAACATCTTAATTTAGTAAGAAAATTATTTGGTCTATAACACTATGTTCCACAAAAATTTGTATTTTTATTGTCACTGAAAATTCCCTAATGTTCAATTACTTAACATGTTAAATTACAATCATTTTGGCAGTTTGACCTTTGACAGAATGAACTTACAAAAGCATTGCTTTGGTTCCATGCATTGGACAAGGCTTGAAATTATCTTAATGGATATTCTATTTGAAGAATCTTATGACACTGATTTAATGTTGGCCTCATGTAACTGCTTGGGAAATTATTTTTCTCTCAAAAGCCAACACGTTCGCTGCTATCACTTCACTTTCTATCCATGTCCAGGAAAATTTGGAATTGAATACAAGTGAAATTAACATAGAAGAACAGTCACTGAGAGTAAATGAGTCATAAAATTATATATAAACATCATTTGCAGCTATTCATCTAATTAGCTTTGGGCAACAACTTAAAATAACCATAAATTTTTGAGATGCTGATGCCTCTTCAACGGATTTGTGTCTTCTGGTTCCTGCATGGTCCTAGGCATTGCACAAGATCAACAAACACTTTTTGCAAGTTACACATTAATCATTAGCTTTCCTGGAGAATACAAAAATCCATTCCTGATTTTGTTTTTAAGCGTGCATTTTCAGGTTGTTCATGTAATGTAGAGGACATGCTGTAGTTTCTTTAACAAGCATTCACAAAGAATAAGGATTAACACCACAAATAAATGATGAAGTCCTGTGGGTGCTAGTATCCAGATTTCTTCTTACACACAACATAACAGGAGTGTTCATTCTTGGTTTTCTATACATATGTGTAACATACAATTTCCCTCAATTTTAAGGAGCCCCACTTATCTGAGGCCTGGATGATTCAACCTGTGGCATAGGCTGAGGAACTTGTTAGAGCCTCGTGTACCAGAAGAGTTCCCACTATCACTACCCAAGACCTGAACACAGGTGCATTTCATTGTACCAGCAAGATGTAATGTTCTAAAGCTATTCCCTGAGCATGGATAGGAAGAACCAACATTGTGAAAACATCCATACTCCCAACCTTGTTATACAGATTCAATGCAATCCTGATTAAAATACCTTTAATATACCTCATAGACCTAGAGAAAACATTCTTAAAATTCATCTAAAATCAGAAAAGAGCTTGAATAGCAAAAGTAGTCCTAGGCAACAAAGGAAAGGCAGAAGACATCACAATCCCTAACTTGAAATTATACTACAAAGCCACTGTGATAAAATCAGTATGGTATTGTTCAAACACAGTCTTGAGAATCAGTGGAACATATTATAAGACATCAAAACAACTATAAATACTCTCAGCCACCTTATCTTTGAAAATGGGGCCAAACATGCTTACTGGAAGAAAGAAAGCCACTTTAACAAACAGTGCTGGAAAGACTGGCTTTCAACACGCAGAAGGCTCAAATTAGATCCATGTCTATCATCATGGACTAAACTACAGTCAAAATGAAACAAAGATTTAAATATCAAAACAGAAACACTAAATCTTCTAGAGAAAAGAAAACTAGACTTTGCTATTTGTTTACCAATAAAATTATGTAAAAAAAAAAAAACTAGAAAGAAAACTTAAAGACATACTGATGAGTAGAGAGTTCATGAAAAAACAAAACTGCAAAGGAACTACCTGAAAGAATCAACAGCTGGAATCTCATCTTTTGAAAAGTTTCTGCATGTCAAAAGAAATCATTAACAGAGTAAAAAGAACACCCACAAATTCAGAGAAAAATTATAACCAACTGCCCCTCTAACAAAGGACTTCCATCTAGAACATATAAAGAATTTTTTTTTAAAATCATGACTTCAAAATTCAAAGACCCAATCCAAAAATGGGCATCTGAGATTAATACACACTTCTCATATAAAAAAATGCTAATGGCAAATAAATATATGAAGAAATGTTCAACATTATTAGTCACTTGGGAAATGCAAATTAAAACAACACTGAGATTTCATCTCACTCAGGAAAAAATGGCTATCATCAAGAAATCAACCAATATGGGCTGGTGAGATGGCTCAGTGGTCTAAAGCACCTACTTAGAACAAGCTTAGCAAAGCACAGGGACCGCGGTTCAACCCCCCAGCACCACATGCCAGTCAGCCCCGCCCCCTGGTGGGCTGAACTGGCCACACACACACACACACACACACACACACACACACATAAATAAATAAAAATTAAAAAAAGAAAAAAGAAATCAACCAATAACAAATGCTGGAGGGCCTGTGTGGATAATGGAATCCTTCTTCACTGTTGGTAGGTGTGCAGACTGATACAACCACTATGGAAATCACTGTGGAGATTTCTCAGAAAGCTACGATTGGAGGTCCCATTCAACCCTGCTATTCTCTTCCTGAGTATTTTTCTAAATGAACTGAAAACATCATACCACAGTGGTGTATGTGCACCCATGTTTATAGCAGTGAACTTTATCATAGCTTAATCTTGGAAACAACCTAAATGCCCATCAACTGTGGAATGGATAAAAAAAAGATGTAGTATTTTTAGACAGTGGGGTTTACTCAACTATAAAAAAGATAAATTTGAGGCTTTTGTAGGTAAATGGATATAACTAGAGATCGTACTCATAAGGGAAATAAATCAGACCTGCACATGCAAACAAATGCCTTACTAGTGTAAGATTTGGTGAAGGCAAAGAAGCTGCAACACCTTGAGGACCTTTGGGCTCATACCATTGATACCCCTGACCTGGGTGACAAATGCTAGTTTGGGCCCTGCGGGGATATAGAAGTTACCAGCTTTTCTCACCATCTTAGCCATTCAGATCTCAGTTCTGTACATCTGTCTGTACTCCTTATGAAAGTGGCTGGCTTTTTCATAGATGAGCTTCCTCCTAGTCTTGTGAAGCATCTTCTGGGCAAACTTCTTTCTCAGGTGCTTTATCTTCAACTCTTCGAAATGTCTTTGCTTTTTCTTAAGGGTTTCCGGCACAGCAGGAACCTTTCTTTTCTTCTACACCCTCTGTGGTTTCAGCTGGAAAGGAGGTTAATAATACATTTTAAATGATGTAATGTTCTTAACAAATAGATGTCACTTTTCTCTGGAAAGGGGCCAGGTAATTAGAACTATTCTAGAGTAAGGATCCTGCATTTTATATTAACTTGTACATTATTTCTTACTAAGTCTGTTGGTACCATTTGTATATACATATTGCTCACAATCATCATAAGGAATTTATACCTGTACACGATATAACTTGGTTCCTCTTTTCTTCCCATTCCCTTCCCCTCCCTTTAATCCTTCTTCTCCTCCTTATTTAAAAATCTTTGCTTCCATTTTATTCTCTTCTTATTTTTCTTTCCCTTCATTTTTCCCTCCCCTCTCCCTAGTTCCCCTTTGCTTTTGAACTGTTTATTTCTATTTCACACTATGATACATTTAACTTGAGACATTATAACTAAATAGATGGACCTTCAAATCATACCCCTAAGTGAAATAAATTAGATATACATTGAAATATTGCACGGTATGAGAAACTGAAAGTGGAAATAAGCTTGTACATCATTAGCTCCAAGAATAAATTAATACATTACAGATGCACCTTGCTGTCCCAAGGCAACCCTCAAAATAGTAATGCAAAGCATGCAGCTAAAAATCTAATAGAAAAATCAAAATAGAATATTTAAAAATTAAATAAAAATCTGATTCATTGAAACTCAAAGAGGAAAGAAGAAAAAATATATAAAACAGATGGGAAAAACACAAAACAAATGGGGAAGTGGCAGGCCTTGATTCTACTGCATCTCTTGGAGGCCTCTTGCACCTCCTTATAGTCCCTAGGCCAAAAGATCAGGCCCCTTCTTCAGTTACAGATGTACAAAAGGCCAGAAACCATTCAGATGGACATGTGCTTTAAAAAGGGAAGGAAACCACCTTGGAAATGTTATTCCCCTTGCTACAGAACTAAACCGGGTCTGTACCACTAGTCATGGACTAAAAATAATGTCTGATATTCTAGCTGTTCTTATCAGGAGACAAAGAGGTGTGTTGAGTGTTTCATAAATGCACTAATATAGATCAATCATCCATGGAAGGAGAGAAGCTAGTGGGACAGCATTACATCCGTTAGTCAACCTCAGGTATTTGACATAAACTACACAAACTTCATGTGGAGCCACAGACACCTATGCCCCAATTGCTGGACATAGCCTGTTCTGTGTTCAGCAATAAGGACCCAGAGGACAGAGGACATAGAAAGGCAAGAATTATGACTTTTGTGATTGGTAATATTTTAAACCCACCCAGGTCATCTAAGGAAAAACCCAGGGACCACTGAGGAAAGAGTTCTTATTTCAGTACAAGAAAACTGGACACTGGGCATGAGATTGCACAGAGCCTCCACCTAAGCCCTGTTTTAAATGTGAGGCAGTTAATGTGCCTGACTTGTGGCTGGGGGTCTGACAGTCCTGGCTTCTAGATTGGGGTGAGTGCAGCCAGAACCTTCACTTCCTACTTGATGGCTGAAGAGGCTCAGGGGGGCCTGCAGTGCCCCTCTCCCCAGACATCACCCAGGATCCCTGGGTATACTTAGGCATCAGGGTTGAACCAATTCAAATGCTTACTGATACAGGGGTAGCTTACTCTGTTTTGATTTGCTTCTCTAAAAAACTCTCTAGGTCTATAGACACAGTTGGGTTCTACGGGACCCCCTAGCCAGAGGTTCTTTAGTCCTGCTCTCACATGTCACTTTGAGGGCTAAATGTTTAATCATGAGTTTCTAGTTATCCCACAGTGTCCTGCTCCCTTGCTAAGAAGAGATTTATGAGCTAAATTGGGAGCAATTATCAAATTCCAGCCAAGGCCAAAATGGATTTTACTTGTTGGGATTACACCAGGTCTCCTTCACCAAACTGGCCAACAAGTGGATTCTCCTGCATAGTATAATGGAATACTTGGTAGAGCAAATTGTGCTCTGCCAGTGGTTATAAGCTACTGACTTCAAAACTCAAAACTGAAAGCAATATCTAATCAAGGAAGAGACACATAAAGGCCTCCAGACAAGTTTCTCAAATGCATCCTTCTAAAGCCTTATCCATCCCATTACAATCCTACTCTCTGGAGTTACTTAGGATTAATAGGGGAATGGCTCACTAAGTATGTCATACTCTTAGATACCCCTTAGGTTATTATAAAAGCTTGTACTACTGTTAATCTTGCTTCTATGAGGCTTATAAGCCCAGATGTTAGCCACTCTTGAGTACAAGTTATGTCTCAGAAATATGCAAAAAAGCAGGATGTTAGTGACCTTCCACCCAGACTCTGAAGAGGTGTGGTTCACTGATCACAGTGACTCTGCTCAGGGACATCTAAAGGCAGGTTATGCAGTTGTTAGCTCACAACAGGCCATCAAATCTAGGCCTCTTCCTCCAGGAAACTTTGCTAAAAACTTGGAGAGAAGAAACACCTGCTGATCAGTTGTTCTGGTGTCTAGTTGTCCCCTCAAAGCCTCATGCAGTCATGGGGCAGCTTCTGGAGTTTGTGATTGATTCTTGATCCAGTGATGGGACCGCAGGTGTGAGTGCTATGCCCTGAACCTGGGGTGGATGATCTATATTATAATGTAAGAGAGGGGAGAGAAGCTAGCTGAGGGAGCTGCTGCTTCTCCCTTTGCCTTTTGCTCTTCGCCACCACCATGAATGTCTGCTCTGAGCCATGTGCCACTCTGTTTTGGAGCCAGCTGAGTATGAACTGAAGCTTCCACTAACTGTGAGCTCAATAAACCTTGTCTTCCTTCATTTTGGGTGTCAGGTATTTGTGTCAGCAATGAAAGAAGAGTAAATGAGACACCAGTTAAGCCCAAAATGGTAAGGCCTTTCTCATCAATCCTTGCCAAGCTCACTGCAGCAAAAGTGGCAGAGATAGACAACTGGATTCATCTTTCTAGAATAAAGCCAGGCTCATCTGAACTGGCTGAAGAACAAGATCACTCAAAAGGAGAAAGCTACTCTTTTAACTCTCTAGAAGTCCTGATATTTCTCTTCAAAAATTAAGACTCTTGTCCTGCTACAGGATGCATGGAAATCTGAGCTACTCCTCATATTTGGTCCAACTGTAGAGCTCAATGGTCAATAACTCTTTCTCATTGTGCCCTAACAGTTTTTCCTTCCTTCAGTCAATCACCCATGGTAGATAGACAACATATAATCCCCAGCAAGTAGGAGCTGCAGCCCTTCCAGCTTAGAAAACAGAGCCCTCTACTACCTCAGCAGCCCACAAAGAATTACAGGGATTTGTGTCTCTTGGGTGAAGTGAAATAGGAGATTAGGGTGGGACAAAATCTGGTGGGAAGTAGGCAGAACCTGTTAACTACCAGATTCCTGACACATGCGCAGGAGCCCTGCTCATGGAGTTCTCACAAGAGCTGGAGCAGGTTATCAATAGCATGGCCTAGACCTTCAGCCCAAGGTGTGGGATCCCAGCATTGCCTCTCAGGACCTGCATGTAACTGTTCTTATGGGTTTACTCAAGATTTTGGACAGTGTAAAAGAAAGGCAACCATGAAGAGCTGGTGCTAGCCTAGTTTTCCATGATAGACCACGCTGTGTTTCCCAGACACAGCATGTACTTTTATCTTTGTTCTCTCTCTCTTTTTCCATTTATTCAGTCCAAACTTACTCTGCAGAGCCAATTTCTCTCCTATTCTTTATTTTTATTGTTGTTGGGGTTTTTTGTTTTTTTGTTTGTTTGGTTGGTTTTTTTGTTTTTTTGGCAGGGGCGGGGAACTGGGAATTGAACTCAGGCCCTTGTGCTTGTCAGGGAAGCGCTTATTCTACTGAGCCATCTCCCCGGCCCCTTATTTTTACTTTCTTAAATAAACTTTGCTACTTCTATTATTGGAGGGGAAGAAAATCCTACTGTTTCAATAATATGTTGAGTGAAAACATACCAAGCACTACAATTAAAAAGCCAATATGACTAGAATGGACCTACAAAGAAAAAAAGTAAATCTCAACTATAAGCTGTTCGCAAAATAAAACATAAAGATAAAAACAGTTTGGAAATTAAAGGAAAGAAAACAAACTATGCAAACAAAAAACTGAGTGAATAATTCATGTCAGATAAGATAGACTTAAAGACAAGACTGTTAGCAGAGATAAGAAGAGAAATTCCATAATAATAAAGGGTTCAGCACCATATCACACATCTAACTGCACCTGCAGGTGATAGCAAAGCTTTAAAACAAATAACCCTAGACCTAACATAAATAAAAGGAACAGTTGACAAATCCATAAACAGAATTGGGAATTGTATTATCCTCCCCCAATTAATGATAGAACTACTAAACTCACCACAGATGTAAAAAAACTAAGTGCCATTATCAAATACCTTGGCCAAGTTGACACCAATGAATGTAGACCACGTATTCTTTCCAAATTTTGTTTTAAGTATTCACTATATGGTTGGCCATAAATTTCAAAATATTATGGAGTATGTTCATTGATCACAACAAAATTAAATTATAAGTCAGTAATAATTTGAAAGCTAGAAACCTTCCCCCAAAATATTGGTAAATTAAACAAATACTAAATAAATTTCAAGGAGCCGAAAAAGAAAATCAGAAAAATTTTCAGAATTGATGAAAATGAAAGTACAACATACCAAAATTTGCAAAATACAATGGAAGAGTGTGAAAGGAAGTGTTGCTGTTTTACATGTTTATATTAGAAAGGAAGAAAGATATAGAATCAGATTTCACCTTAAGTGAGAAAAAGAAGAGCAAATTGAACCCAAAGTAAACAGAAAGGTCAAAATAAAAATAAAAGTAGAGCCAGAAAATAATCAAATAGAAAAGCAACACCAAAACAAATATAATTGAGAAGATAAATATAATTAATAAACACCTCACAGGAAAGAAATTTTAAAAAAGAGTGACATAAGAACTAAAAGAAGAGACATCACCCTGGATCTTACATAAACCCCAAGGGTACTAATGGAATATTATGCACAGTGTTTGGTTAACAAATTCTCAAAATGATGTGAAGTAGACAATTTCTTTGAAAACACAAGTTGTCAAAATGACACAGATGGGGGGACAACCCACTCGGGACCCCTCTTGTCCTCTCTTGGGCAGGAGCTTTCTTTTCCTCAATAAATATATTCTGTTCATTTAAAAAAAATGACACAGATGAAATAGGAAATATCTGTCAAAAATATTGAGTCTATCAGAAGTGTACTGAGAAAGAAAACCTTCAAGTTTAAATGATTTCCCCGCTGAATTCTAACGTTAATGAAGAAATAACATCAAGGGGCAACCCTCTTGGGCCCCCCTTCTGTTCCTCTCTGGGACAGAAGCTTTCTTTCCCCAATAAATATATTCTGCTCTTAACCTCAAAAAAAGAAGGAAGGAAGGAAGGAAGGAAGGAAGGAAGGAAGGAAGGAAGGAAGGAAGGAAGGAAAGAAAGAAAGAAAGAAAGAAAGAAAGAGGGAGAAAGAAAGGAAGGAAGGAAGGAAGGAAGGAAGGAAGGAAGGAAGGAAGGAAGGAAGGAAGGAAGAAATGGCATCAATCATAGGAAAACTTTTTGAGAAAATAGAGAAATATTTCCCAACTCCTTTATGGAGTTCAGGATACTCTGATATACCAAAGCCTATTTTTTAAAAAAGAGGCAAGATTTCTTCATGAACTCAAGTGCCAAAGTCCCTAGCAAAATATTAGTAAATACAATGCATTTGTATATTTAAAAATAGCCCATCTTGAACTGATGGACTTATTGTAGAAATGTAACATTAACTTGGTTCTTAAAAATCAAAAACTTGTTCAGTGAAATTTATTTTTTAAAGAGAATACACAATAGTATTAAAAAAGAAAAAATTACAAATGATACAGAATTTCACTAAACAAAATAATATGAATTCAATAGTATTTGTCGTATTGTATAGTGTTGTCTTCAAATTAGCTGTTCAGATTACCAGGTGCATGCAAAATTAGAAAAAGAAAGAAAAAAGTTATAAGAAATTAAGAAGAGAGAAAAAGGGGAGAAAAGGGAAAACCAAAAGCAAAGAAATTGTTATCTGCTCCTTTCCATAGACCAGCATAAATCCACAGTACAATTGTCCAAACCATCCTGCTTACACACATAGACATATCTCTTTCCCCCACTCCTTCTCCTGTCCTTCTCCTCATCTCAGTAATTCCTTCCTTTTGAACAGGTTCATTCCCTTTTCACAGTATCTATCGTACCTTTCAGATTTTATTTACCCTTGCAGGTTTTTACATTAAGAATACAATCCGACGTTTGCAAATGTGGGTCTGATTTATTTCACTTCAGAGTATGATATCTAGTTGCGTCCACTTACCAGAAAACCCTCAAATTTAGCCTTTTTATAGCTGAATAATACTCCATTGTATAAAAATACCATGTTAAATGACTAAATACCACAACTAAATCAGATCCATATTCTCCTACAGAGCCTACATGTATGTAATGCTCTCTCCATTCCAGAATCAGTACTGTAAGCTCTGAGGAGAATCAGAGGTTGACTGAATGTGTTCTGGTGACCCAGTGTCTCTGCTATCTAGTTTTCCCCTGCTCAACCATTTCCCTTTGACTCCAGAGGCCTCACTGAGAAATCGTGGAAGCTATTTGTGTGTTCATCCCCTTCTGCGGCTCTTGATTTTTAAGAATTACATACATCCAAGGGTTGACGTTAGCATGGAAACTTGAGCCTCTGCCTTTTTGCATTGGTTTGGATAATCCTTAGAACAACTGACATGCAGCAAAGGTTGAGTCTGCGTTGGATGAGTGACCCATTAATGTGTCTCTCCATTTAGTGACAGAGTTGTTCTGACAGAAAGTCCAGAAAGACAGAAGGACAGGAAGACAGAGGCAGACAGACTACCCAGGGCCTGGGCAGGGCTCTGCCAGCTGTGGGTCTTGTTCCAGTTGAGCCCAACTGCAGTGGCTGGGGCTGTCATCTGTGAATAGATCCAGCTCTCTATGGACAAAGCCCAGTGGTTGCCAAACCTCAAAGCCCTCCAAGAACACTGTGGCCAGAGCCCTGAAGAGATGACTTCAGCAGCAGAGGGTAGAGCCAAGAACCAAAATACTTTGTCTTCTGCTATTTATTTTTAAATCATGATTGTGTGATCCTTCTTTCTTCAAGGACATCTAACATGTAGTAACACTGTACAGAGACTTTGGGGGCCTGGCCCTTGGCATGAGCACAGAGAGGATGTCAGGCAGGTGCTGGGAACAGGATATCCATGGCAGATGTTCAAAGGGCTGACCACATTTGGCTAGACTTGCTATTCAAAAAGTGTATCTTGATCCAAGGCCATAGTCATCTGGGAACAGTCATGGAGCCCATGGCTCACCACCCCCAAGAATAGTGCTTACCTGCTACCACCTGAAGAGAAACCTATGGAAGTTCAAGCAGGATGGTGTCCTTCTTCACCTGCTCCCCTGACCTCCTAGACCCATACTTACTCACCCTAAATCCTAGCACTTTGGGGTTTATAGCTTCAACAAATATCACTCACTACCATTCCCTGTCCCTGTCATCTACCAGTCTCATGGACATTCTCCTCATTATCAAACACTGCAGTGTCTGGCTATCAATGAAGTTCCTAGATGAACTCAACATCTATGAGAACAGCCCAGGAAGTACTCAGAGATGACCTTCACCTTCTCTCTTCTCTAACCATCAGTCCTATGGCTGCACACCAGACCTTGTCTTCTTCTGCTCTTTCATCTCTCAGCAGCCTTTTCGTGATTGGTAAGAATATTTTCAAGGAAGGGAAAGCAACAGAAGAAAGCAAAAAGGAACAGTGAAGTGGAAGCAATCTCAGCCCATTGAACTTTCCACCACCCTCACGCCCTTGATAATGATCTTCCCCATTTCTGAATGAAATATATTCAAAAGCCACTTTCGAGGGGCCAGCAAGATATCACAGCAGACTAAGCATCTGCTTAGGCAAGCTCAGGGACCCAGGTTCAATCCCAGCACCACATGCTGTGCTGGCTCCACCCCCGGGCATGCTGAGCGGGACACCCATTCCAGGTATGCTGGTGCATGCCTATAATCCCAGTGCTGGAGAGGCCGAGTCATAGTGAGACCCTGTACCAAATACATAAAAAGGCACTTTCATGTCCCCATCACGCTGATATAATGGGCCATACTTTTCTTCTTAAAACTCTCAGCAACCCTGGTTTCCATGACTTCCTCCACCTCCCTTTTTCATTTGATCTGTTGAAGTACTCCGTCTCCCCCTCCACTGTGGACTCCCCATCCCCGCCCCACTTCCTATGTGTTGGGGTCCTGCAAAGTCAAACGCTTCTTAAAACTTTCCTCTTCTCTCTTTGAACTTTGCTCTTACAACCCCTCTGTCAGTAAGACTCAAATCAGTATTTACCTATCTACCTATTACAGCTTATTTTTTCTTACTATAACTGATACTACAATTGGATAATTTCTTTTTAAAAGTACCGTATTAAGCTCACAGTTTGGAAGCATGGTACTGACTTCTGTTTGCCATCATTGAGGGCCATCTTTCAGGGTCAGGGCATGGTGGAAGGTATCACATGATGAGACAGAGCAAACTTGCTAGTACAGGTCTCTTCGTCTTATAAAGCCACTAATGAAATAGTGGATTTCCACTCTCAGTACTTCTTCTAATCCAAGTTACCTTCAAAGACCCCACCTCCAAATACCACTAAGCACATAATTTTGAAGGTTAAGTTTCCAATATGTGAATTCCCAGGCACACCCAAACCATAGCAGAATTTTCAGTTAATATGTCTTCCCAGAAAAAGATGTTCAGCTACTCAACACTCCACACTCCACTCAAGTAACCCACTTGCTATGTACCCATCATGTTCCCTTTCTCCAGCACACACCTGATGCTGATTCATATCAGGTCCTTCAGCCTCTGGTACAGACTCACCAGCCTTCCATCACAGACCCATCGGCCTCCTGATACAGACTTACATGGAACACTTCACTGAGCTCCAGACCTTGGACTCAAAAAGCCTTCAGTCTCTAGCGTACAGACACCCTCTGCACACTTCCTCATCTGACTCTGTGGCTGACCATTGTAAACCAGTCTTGTAATTTCTTATACACTTGTACATATTCTGTTATAACTGTTCCTCTAGCAAAACCCTGACTGATACAATGGGTCTTGGAAGAAAACGCAAAATGTTCTTACTGTGTCTTTTACAAGGCCCAGTATGATCTGGTTCCTCTCTGCTTTTCTGTCATCTTCTCTTAATAATCATCAATTTTTCAATGACCAGCAATTCCTTCCAGGCTCCAGTTACACTTAACTTTGGACACTTCAAAGGATGGTCATTGTTTCCTCCAGGAAGTCTCTCTGGGGCCCCCTGAGTTTGAGTTTGATGCTTCTATCAACATTAACTGTGGAGCTTCAAAACTCTCAATGCATTTCTCTACATTGCTGACTTCCCACACCATAGAATTTCTATGCACTGGCAAGATTCCTACCACAACTACCCAACCCCTTGCCAGCTGAGAACCTAAGTCTTCCAGGCTCACCTGTGCATGCCCAGGTTTTGCTCCAAGATGATCCTTCACTTTTAGTACCCTTTTCTCCGTCAGGACCAGAATGTCCATAAAGACATAGACTCATCCAGCACCCCATACACATATCCCACAGAGGAGGAGACAGACTCAAAGAAGATGCTTTAAAAAAAAAACTTAGAAAAGTTATAGTTGAATCAATACAGGAATCAAATCTGTTTAGTTTTGCCTTCTACCAGTAAGCCTATGAGTACTACTACAAGAGAGCTTGTAAGGGAGTGAGCCATTAAGTGTTTTGACTTCAAGAGCACCAAAGCCCTACTGTCACAGGAACCGGGAAGAACTACAGCTACTGATCCTCACTAGTGTCTACGTGGTTCAGTGCTGGAACTAAATAAAAAGCATAGCCCAGTCCAGAAAATGGAACTTCCTAGGCAGCCTTGAAGTTTCATGACATAAAGCCCCTCCCACAGTATCTGAGAGACTCCCTCAGCTTATCAGGTGCACAGAAAGAAACACAGAATAGTCACAGGAACCAGGTGGATCCTTTGGTGGCCATAGATGCTGGATCACCCAAAGAGAAAGTGGAGTGAACAATCAAAGAAGCAGAGAGAGTACAGATTTGGGGCCCTACAGGCTACAGTCTCTGGACAATTACTGAGCCTTGACCTCTGCAAGGTCAAGCCAGAGGATGTTGAGACAACATAGAAAAATTAGCAGTGGTTAATGGAAGCTGCAGACCATCATAGACCACACCTGAAGAATCATGACCCTTGCCCACAGAAACAGGGACAGCTTAGTGACTCAGGTCAGTTTCTCTAAAACAGGCCCTGAGAGGAAATTTGGATGGCCATAATTTAGGGAAGGAAGAATTACTAGGAAAGACTAGTATAAATATGGTAGAGAAAAAGGACCTGAGGCTTGATTTAGATAAAGATGCACACAAGGATGGGTTTGAGTTAATCCTGCCTAAGACCCTGCTATGCATGCTACACCTCAGGACTGGCAAAGCTTTGGTAAGGTCTTACCCAACCTCCCGCCAAGAGTCACTGGTCCAGGAAGAGAGGCAGTGGCTCACTTACTTCCGACACTTGTACAATCACAGCGGCTGCACTGACTCACAGATAAGGACATGAGGGAAGGCCTTTGAAGGAGAGAAAGGAAGAGAAAGAGACGAACAAAAAGGGGAAAGAAGAGGAGGAGGCCTTCACACAGAATTTACTGTAATAAACTGAAATTCCTAGAGCTAGGTCTAGTCCAGATCTAGCTGAATTCGGGCCCCCAGATGTTGTGGCCATCACACCTTAGCCTTCCTTGATTCTGTGTTCTTCACGCTCAGGCACTGCCTGAAGTCACGACTGCAGCTACCAGGAGTGCTCGGCTAACGTTCTACAGTGTAGCAACCTGATGACTCTTTCCTGGTATCTCCCAAGACAAGCCCCAAGACCACTGCTGGTTCATTGACATGTGCTGCTTGCCCCTCCTTGAACAAATTCCTGTGGCCCAGGAGATGGAATCAGCAGCCAAACCATCTCTGGGGTGTGCACTCATTCTGGGGACCACTGGGTGATGGAGTAGAAGCAGCTGTGGATTCCTACTGAGCTTCGGGAGTCTGGAGCAGGAGCACTTCTCCAGAGGAGTACAGAACAGGACAGTAAGTGCACTGTGTGGAGAGCTAACTGTTCTCTACACTACTGCCTCTGCAGTGAGGTGCAGGAAGAAGGGACCCTTAAGTGTCACGAGAGGCCTGTGCTCAGATGTCTGTGATCCTCCAGGGGGAAGGACCCACACAAGTTTGTTCTGGATCCCAGCTTTCTCCTGAAACTGCATTTCCAACTTCAATGATTTTTTTCCCTGTTGGTCAGCCATTCTGAACCAGTTAAAGAAGCTGTTAAAGTGGTTTCAGGAAACTCTTGATCTTGACTTTGTAGAGAGCACATGCTGGACTCATTTACACCACTGGTGCAAGTCTGCTGATTTCAACATCACAGTTTTTCATTTGTCCAAACCATCTAAGAATACTCATTTCCTTAATCCACTTCAGTTTCTCTACATGTCTGTCACCAGTGGTGGCTTCCGACATTTTTCAGTGGTCATTATCTTTTACTTAAGAACCAAGTTTTAATCATCACATGACATTTGCAGTCCCCGGGATGATGAGTGGTGTGGAAGCTGCACTAGGATGTGGCTCAGGACATCCTGCTGGCTGTTGAAGGTCAACAGCAGAGACATCTGTGGCTTCTGCTCTCTGGCATTGACTTGCCCTCCTGATAATTGCATCCTCACTTCTGCTCTTAAATCCTAGGTGTCAATCATGCTTTACTCTACGCTCAGAATGGAACCCATAGTGTGAATTAGTGCTTGAATTACTTTGGGCTAGGATTTCTATCCCTGGAGAGCAGAAGATCCCAAGAGCATACATTCTACTGTAGCTCACTATTCTCTCAGACCTCAACAGTCCATGGGTGGACATCTGGTCACACTGACAACAGCACGATGGTAGCCACCCTTACTTAGCTCAAGTCTACCTCAGTTGTTTCTGAGTGGAACTCATTAACCTTATTGGTGCAGACCTTGAGGATCTTCCATAAGGCCAGGAATAATTCTAGTCCTGTGGCCAGAAGGGCAGAGGAGTTAAAAAAACAAATTGACCTCATTATGATCATGGGCAAGAGTGGAAGGAAGAGTTTAGTTGGCAGCCTCCACTAGACCCCTCAATTAACAGGCAGGAGAAGTCACCGCCTAAGAAAGGGCATGTTATTACCAAAAGAGTAGGCCAAGGAGAAGACTGTAGATAAAGCAATGGAGCCCACCAGGGGCAGGCAGGACAAGGGATGCCAGCATCACCACAACCTGAGAAGGGACAAGCTGCAACAGTAGCCACTAGAAGGGGAAGTTACAGAACTCAAACTCATGTCTAGAGGTCTACAGTGTTTCCCCTTTTACACACTTCCTTTGCTGGGGAGCTAGGCACAATTTACAAGAAGCCAGGGATATTTACAAGTTCATGCTGCCAGTCCTGCCTTACCAATTTGAGCACATTCCTGGACAGTAGGAGTACAGACGAGATGTGTCTGTTAACCCAAAAGCCCCCAACATGAACACCATGCTCCAAGCTCACCATGATGTGAACTGCCAGAGGCCAGAACCACCACACCCTGCTCTCCAAAGACAGCCCCACTATGGAGGTAAGAGGTGGCCTTGTGTCCTGGGCTTAATCCATGTATTTCTGGGCTCATCCATACACCAGCCAGCTGTTGTAGAGCCAAGACCCCACAGTTCTCTCACATCTTGATAAGCTCACACCATGGTCCTCAAGAATGCCTCTCCTCCTCGTCATCATTATCACCCCCAAATTCCCTTGCCTGGGTATAGTCTAAGAGCTTTCCTCTTACTTCTTTCTCTAAGGCTTTTTTCTGAAGGCCAAGACCCAATCCAACATTCACCTCTCAGACCCCTCAATAGAAAAAAAACCCAAGTTGAAAGCAAGAGACCCAGGCCCAGAGGTTGACTCCATTGTTTCAAAAACCTGAGCCAGTACTTTTGCCTGTCTGAACGGCCCCCTGCTCTTGGCACAGCTATCATACTCCCACCCTGCACTTTCAGCATCAGCTGGCCACTGATGCGCTAAATATGACTATGACTCTCTCCTCCTCTTCCCTCATCCCCATTCTCCAGCAATGTCTTCTTCACCCTTCCAGCCAGCACCTGGGCACGGCGTGTGTGTGGGACCATCCACATACTCACCAGAACTTCCTCCATCAGACAGGTCTAGTGTGGAACCCTGTGGTAGAACTCCCTGCAGAAAGGCTCGGGGCCAGACCTACCCAGCTAATCCAGGAGCTGAATATCTTGCCAGAGGGACACAGTGGGTTCACTTCCATGGGCTGCAGCAGAATGAAGCGGAGCACAACAGGGAGACCCAAGCCAGGCCCACCTGGACGAGTTCGAACTTGGTAGATCCGAACCTGGTAAGCTGAGACACTTTGCCAGACCCAGATCTATAAGAGTATCCTCTCTCTTTCTCTCTTGATCTAGAGAGGGGGCAACAGGTAACCAGGGTGTACTAGTCTGCCTGGAAGACCCCATGTACATCAAGGGGTGATCAGATAGAACTTAGGGGAATTAATTTAAGTACAAATTCCCAATTTAATATCTGCTTAGCTACACAGACATAACGTTTGTTCTTATGGTCTAAAATACAACAAAACCCATTAGTTACAAAAATTTGTCAACTGCTAAATATCACTACCCATTATTAGTGGCCCTAATTATAGTTCTGTAAATATTAAAAACTGTAACTGCCTTAACCACATAATCTCTTTCGGGTGAGAATTTTGGTAGGTGCTAAGGTAATAACTGCACCAAAGGTCAGAGGACAGTGCTATACAAAATGATAAAGAGAAGGAGCAGAATGCAATCTCAGGTCCTGAGCCCACCCAGAACAAATGCAGGAGACACTAGCATAGAAGAAATTGGAAATCATATACCTGAAATCTTTGAAATAATAGCATCTAAAGTAAAGAAACAACTGCAAAAAGGTATAGAAGAAATTAGATCAGAAATAATCTCTGAAGTAAAAAAAGAAATGATAGGGGCCTGGGAGATGGCTCAGTAGAATAAGCACTTGCCTGGCAAGCACAAGGGCATGAGTTCAATCCTCGGTTCTGAAAAACAAAATAAATAAATAAATAAATAAATAAATAAATAAACTATAATGAAAGAATTACTCA
Source organism: Octodon degus (assembly GCF_000260255.1). Taxonomy (NCBI): domain Eukaryota; kingdom Metazoa; phylum Chordata; class Mammalia; order Rodentia; family Octodontidae; genus Octodon; species Octodon degus. Next base: position 13,158,792 of record NW_004524595.1, on the reverse strand, counting down.
GTGCTTCTAATGTCTTCACTTCAGGGCTGCCCCTGCCCCCAGGGATGTGAGGGCTGGAAAGAGACGTCCTTGCCCCTGAGACAAGGGGAGTTTAGGATGCCTCTGTTTTAAAAACAAACCACACAGTCCTTGTCATTTGGGGATTGAATGGCAAAGACAAAAGAGATGTAAGAGAAGCTGCAGGGCTGATTGCCAAAAATGCTTCCCACCATCCAATTTCTTAACAGGGGAGTATCTCAGGGGAAGCTGACCACATGGTCTTCATTTCCTATGCCTTCATTCATCAGGCTGGTATCCATTCAGGGGAACAGGTTGGCCTCTTCCTTTCTGGACTAGGCTGGCCAGGGACCCTGAGAAAAAACCCAGAGGAGAAACACTGTATGGTTCCCTCAGGAAGCAATGCCTGCTGGGCCCTGTGTCCCACTAAACTGAAAGAAAGTTCTTCAGAGGATCATGGGTGACACAGATGGAGTGACACATGACACTTGAGGTTAAGGTTCAAATGGAAGCCTCAGCTCTGACTGAGAGTGACAGACATCAGTGGGCAGGTGTGGATGGCAGTGTGGATACCTCTCTAAGGATGTCACTTCCACATACATAGGGAGAGGCCTATCTATCTCTGTTGGATGCTGAAGCACCGTTGACTTCCAAAGTCCCTGTGAGCCAGACTGTGAACCTGATGTGAACTCTTGCCCCCCACATTCCCAGGAAGTCCACAACATGGAAAATCATTTTGGCTTGTCATTACTGTCCCTCTTCTTGTGCCCTAGTCAAATGCAACAAAAATGCATCTGCCCCCCACAGCACAGCCATCTGAGAGAGGCCTGTGCCATGACAGCTGCCCTTGGATGGGGCATGCGGCTGGCACCTGTGGCCCCAGTTGTGTGTCTGCAACATCCAACATGTACCATGGATTCCAAAGCCCTCAGGCACACAATGAGGGAAAAATGTTCCCTCAGTGTGCCAGTAAGTTGCTCCTGGAGTTGGATATTGAGGTCCAGGAAGAACTCCAGGAAGTAAAAGCAGAGGGTAGGAACAAATTCATTTTCAGGAACCCCCCATGGTAAGATTCACAGATGATGCTCTGGAAGAGGGGGGTATCTGGAACCTCATTTTCCACGTGAGAAGTGGAGGCCCAGACTGGAGAAAGCAGGCCAGTTCAGGGAAATGCGAGCTGGCCCAAGAAGTCCAGCAACTGGGAAACGCAGTCCGGAGTTCAATCCAAACTTCAATATGGCCAAGTGTTGATATCAACTTCTCTAGCACTAGAATCTTTATAGGTAAAGTAAGAATATCACAGCTCATAGAATTAAGTAAGAAATGAATTACTACATGAAGGAGTCTAGTATACAGCAGGAGCTTACTAAGTGCTGACCTCTGCTCCTCTCACTCCTACCTTCCACCACCACTCTACACTCAGCCTGGTAGCAGCATGGTGCTTGGGCATTCTGGTCTGAACTGGAGGCTGTTTCAGAAGATGGGAGCTTGCCCCAGAAAAGCTGTGGCTCCCACAGAATCCAGCATTCCAGGAGCTGCAGGAGACACATACCACTGATTAGAGCCCAAAACTTATATCCGCTCCCCCTGTGCACTGAGTCATCAGAATGAGAGAACTAGTGTGAGACCCTCCGCCCTTGGCACCTGGCATGGCCTCCCTGTGTGAGAGAAAAGGAATCCCTTGCCATAGCATCATATAGTCCTAGATGTAGCCAGGGAAGGGGCTGAAGGGTTCCTGCTGTCTGCAGATCCAGAAAAGCTCTTCTGGGACAGAGGAATCACACAGGATGTATGGTTTGAGAAGGAAGCTTGGACTCAGCACAGTAGAGGCTATCAGGAGGAGCTAGGGAAGCATATTGCCATATCTATAGAACTCCTAAGATCATAAGACACTGCTGGGCTCAAAGTGCACTCAGCTGCCTCAAAAGGCAGTGACCCCAACTGCATCCTAGCAGAGAATGACCAGCTGCCCAAGATCACACCAAGTATCTCTCTAGTGAAGAAGAGTAGAAGGAGATGACTTTGAGTTCCACCCAGGACTCAGTTGTCTGTGAAGTCCCCAGAGGGCTGGAGTCCAACTCCATCAAAGGCTCAGGGCATGGAATGGCTAACCCCAAACATCATAGATGAAGAAGCTGACTGCTTCCATGGGGCTCAGTAAATACACCTCTTATCTTTTGACCAAGTGTGAATTTGATCCAAGCAATGTCTTCCAAAAACTTAGCTGCGACTCTCCCACCAGGAAAAGTCAAGCTGAAATGCCCAGCTTCCCTCCCCAACCCAGAAAACTAGAAACTCACCTGAGTCTAGCAAAGCAATCTATGCAGCACTGACCCACTGAGGAAACTAGGCCGCCCAACAGGGGGCTACCTGCAATCGATGCCTGCAAGTCAAGCATTCTAGGCTGGGCCTCCCAGGACACACACATCTCTGTCCGTTCAGTCTCCACACCATTAACAAGCGGAGATTTCCCTAGACTGCTCCTCACCAGGCTCATTGGGCAGGAGGAAGACAACTTTCCTGAGACAAAGAAAGTCACTCTGCCTGGGAACTTGCCACAGCCAAAGTGGGCCATCATCCTTCTCTTGCGAGTCTAAGACTTCTATGTCAGTTTTGAGTGAAGACTATGAATAGATCATAGAGGACAAGGAACACTGAGGGCCATTCTAATAAAAGCCCCCTCCAGTGTCCTGTCTCTGAAGCATCCCTGCAGCAGGAAAAGGGTCACTGTATCAACAGCCAGTGACCCAGATTCATGAATTATTTAGAATTTAGAAATGTCTTTGCATGTCCCATTATCTCCCACCAAACCTTTGTTCATCCCAAAAATACTCATAAGTCGTACTATGTACTAACTGGACATGACCACTGCCCAACCTAGCACTTGAAAAGAATCGCCCTCTGGAATCCCCACCAACAGTTCCACCCCTTACACCAGCCCCATCCCACACCATCAGTGACTCCCACTGAAGAGGGGCAGGGCCTCTGCAGAAAAGGTAAAAACCTTGTTGTCACATTTCAATGTGTTGTCTTTGTGAAAACTTTGAGAACTAGGACCCTGCTGGTTCTCAAAGTTTGCCCCAGGTCAAGGTAGGAGTGGCTTGGGAGAGGGAGCTCTCTAAGGATCATAGAAAATTCACTTGGCTGAACAGGAAGAGCCCAAGGAGTAGAGGTGCCCAAGTGGTCAGTAGATGACACTTGCAAGGACACAAGAGAAAGAGGAAACTCACACAAAACACTGCCTCTTCCTTGCTTCATCCTCACATAATTCTGCTGTCATCTTAGATTGTTGTTGTTGTTGTTGTTGTTGTTGTTGTTGTTGTTTCAATGAAGATGAGGTAAGAAGCAGAATGTTAGGCATTGTCATTTCCTTACACCCACCCTGGTGGCTTTCAGACTGTTTGTGGAACCCTGTTGGGCATACAGGGGCCCTTAAGGGACATCGAGATGTAGATTACAAGGCAAGGGGCCTGAGCTGTATTACACCTTTCTCTTTGTCCTGCCTTGTGGAAGGAATGGTTTTTGAGGTTATCTATTTTATAGATGGGGATTTGTGAGAAGAAAGTCTCTCACAGAGTTTTTCAGACAACCTCCCCATTTATTTACCCAGCCACACTAGGGAATGAGCCCACAGAGTGCTGAGCTACATCTCCATTCTTTTTTCTTTTTCTTTTTCTTTTCTTTCTTTCTTTCTTTCTTTCTTTCTCTCTCTCTCTTTTTTTTTTTTTAGACATGGTCTCACTAAGTTGCCTCTGCTTCATGTGAACCACCAAGAGAAGATAAAGCGTGGCCCATGGACAAAGGGGAATTGGCAAAGGCCAGACCACAGGCACTAGCACTCTCCTCCCTGTCCCACTAAAGTAGTCGTCAAGGCCACATCAGGGTAAAAGTGCTACTCAGCAATGTTGGAAGTGAGAGGTGAGGGATCAGGATAAAGCGAAGGGCAGTTGTCCCGACTGTGAACCAGAAGAAATGCAAGGTGGCTCTTATCACACAGGGACGTCACACACACGTTTTGCAAGGGAGACCCATGCTAGACTCTTCTCAGGACAAATTGATGGCCCAGCTTCAGGGCCCGCAAGCATGCCCTGGCAACGCTGCTCTGTCTGAGCCTGTCTGTGGGACTGAGCAAGAGTTTGTCCTAAGGGGAGTTACCTGGCTTAGGTATGGAAACCCTCACAGGCCACAGGCCAGCGGGCTCCAGGCAGGGGCCCAGGCGAGGGCCAAGTGAGCGTGGGGAGACGTGGTGTCAGCGTCTAGCTAGCGCTCAGATAGATCATGAATAATTTGCTGGAAGGAGCTGGAGGCCGTACATATTCTACGGCCATCAAATGTGGACTGTACATTGTTTTAAAATTTATTTCGTTTTCTCTTTTGCCAAAAAAAGAAAAAGAAAGAAAGACATCGGTTTTGGGCCATAGAACAAGCCTGCTCCCCATGCTCCAGCCTTGTTTTCCAGGCCCGGGCATTTATTGGTGTTTTGTCTGAGATGGGCTTTGGCCACATGAATGTGGACAAAATGAGGTAACTCCCAGATCCCCTGGCTGCCCTGTGGCTGATGGCTGACGTTCTGCATGTCGGCAGGAAGAGACAGGAAGGTTGGGGAGCACCACAAGCAGGCGGCCGTGAGAGCCAGTCTGCCGACTGCTGGGGCTTCAGACAGGGCCCAGGATTGGGGGGGGGGGGTTGAGAAGCAGGAGTAGGTCAGTCACTGCTGTGAGGAGAGGGACTTGGCTCACTGTGGCACTGGGCACTGCATGTTAGAGCTCTGTGAGTGACACTGGGCTCTATCCTGGGCACAGCCCGAGTTTCTTACTCCCAGATGAACAGCCAGCCCTGGCCCAGGAGAAATGGCCGAACAGCAGCCACGCGCTTTTCTGTATCCTGGTCCTGTTCATCTCTGTGGAAATGAATGAGAAATAAAGGACAGAAATGAGGCCACCACCCTGGCTGGCAGGTGGCTGGGCATGGGACAGATTTGACTCAGAAATACAAATAGGATATTTCTCAAACCCAAGTGCCATGGATCAAATTCACACTGGTCACATTCCTGTTTATGTTCACCAAACTGAAAATGGGCAGCAGTTCACACCTGTGTGTTCCTCTGCTGCAGGTCTCTGCACCCCAGCGGGGCTCCTCCCCAAAGGAAGGCCCGGCTCACTGACACTGTGAACCTAGCTGTGAGGATGAGAAGAGAAACTTCCGGCCACAAGGGAAATCTGGAGCCTCATTGAGGGCTTTGCCTTTGGTAATTCACCAGGAAACACCGAAGGGCCCTGAAGTAAGAGGTAAACATGGGCCGGGGAGATGGCTCAGTAGAATAAGCACTTACCTGGCAAGCTCAAGGGCCTGAGTTCAATCCCCGGTTCTGCAAAAAATAAAAAATAAAATAAAAAAAGAAGAAGTAAATATGGCTTTCTCTGAATGGCATGTGACCATGGCCCTTTCTTTCCTTCTGTTTGTTCACTTAGCTGGAAAACTATCTGGGCCATTCATTATGGTGAATATATCAAGTGCTTGCCAATATCCAGTCCTTCTGTTCTTATTGGAGCTGAGCACACCTTGCAGACCCCTGCCATCAGGTGGGCCACAGAACCGCCAGGCCAGTGGGCCAGGAGCAGAAATACTATGTGTCTCTGCTGAGCTGGACCATTATGAATCAGCCCAGCAAGGCTCCTTTGCTCCTCTCCCCTGCCAAGCAGCACTGTGTGGCTCCACGTGAGTGGACCTCCTCCAGCAAGAGCCTGGGACGGTAGCACAGCGCTCAGCCCCTCTCTTCCTGATCTCTAAAGAACGGAAGACACCAGCAAGAAGTCAAATGTTCCATTGATCCACTGGGATTTCTGCACATACTGGCTACCTAACCCAGCCTGGTCCGCTAACATGGCTAAGGACATAAAATCTGTCTCCCAAACAGGAAAGAGAAGAAGGTGGGCAGCCTACATGGGAAGGGAGAGATGAGCCAGAAGACCTGGTGAGCCTGAAGGCTGGCAAGAGAAGCTATGCCCAGTTCATAGTATCTGATGGTCAGTGCCACCCTGTCCCTTCCCAGCCAACAACTACCCCCATCCTGAGCCACTCTTGCTCTGTCCCCTCTCCCCCTCTCCCCAGCCACCCATCTGAGCCACCTGGGTGTGGGGCCAGGACCAGTTATGTAACTCAAGATTCCAAGTACAAAATGAAAAACACATCCTCTTTCAAATTCGATTCCAAGATGGTGACAAGACAAGGCTCTCCCAAGTAGACACTGGCAATAAGACAGAGGTAAAGAAATGATAGCATAGCACTGGTTCTCTACAGAGTCCAGGCTGAGTTACATATGCTCACAAGATGTCCCCAGGAGAGGCCGTGGCCCCTAGCAATGCTGCACAATCACCCAGAAGTGAGCAGCACAAGGGCCCCTCTGAGCCAGCACCCCCTCCTGGATCAGGGTCCTGATGCCAAGAGTTCACCCATCCAGGACTCAGAATGCCCAGCCCCAAGCACCCCACCACCCTACTGCTGCCACATCCACAAAATTGCTGATACCAGTCTGCTGGTTTTCCAGTGTCCCTGACATTTGTGATCAGGAAAGTTAATCACCAAAGCAAGCTTGAGAGGTGAGGAGGTGAAGTGGCCATTAATGCCACTGTCTGTCTGTCTGTCTGTCTGTCTGTCT
>NW_004524595.1:13127826-13152007 GCF_000260255.1 Octodon degus | reverse complement strand
TCTCTCTCTGTCTCTCTCTCTCTGTCTCTCTCTCTCTCTCTCTCTCTCTCTCTCTCTCTCTCTCTCTCTGGGTTAGTTACCACTGGAGTGAGCTCCTGATAAAACCATGGGCCTCTTCTCTCCCTCACGCATTCTCAAACTCCTACCATGTGGGAGGGAGGCCCTCACAGACACGCCCCTTCACCTCACACTCCAGCCTCCCAACTATGAGGCCATCAGCTCCTGCTGCTCCCAAGTTGCGAGGTTGTGGTGTTCTATTGCAGCAGCACAAGGCAAACAGAGACAGACACCACCCTGGCAAAGGTTGCCAGAGCCCAGCTCTCCGGCGCCCCAGGGCAGTGCCCAGCAGCCTCCAAGGAGGCACCAGGACACCTCACCCGTACCAGGCTGGGTGCTAGGAAGAGGGTGGCAGTAAGGGACAGCTGGGACATGTCCAACATGGCCTCCCCAGAAACAGTGCTGCTGCTTCAGCACCATGGTCTTCTTCTGCTCTTCTCCTCGGCCTAAAAAACACCATGAAGTAAGAGAGGAAGGTCTGCTCTTCACCCCACCTCCTGCCTCTGTGTGACCCAGGGAGGTGCATTCTCTTCACATCTATCCCTCCCGAAGGGAGTCCCCAGGTAGCTTGCATGACTAGAGGCACTGCACTTGCATGACTCTTCCAGGGAGGACAAGGCCGGTTGGCCACAGGGAAGCTGGAGTTCAAGTCCTCTTGAAACCGATGGAGGCTGGGATACATGATGCCCCTCCTCCCTGGCATTCCTGAGGCCCACTGCCCTGTATCCTGGCGCCTCCCTGCCAGGGAGCATCCGACTCGTGAGGTGTGATCTCACATCCTGGGGGCTGCTCCAGGCCAGGGCTATGTTGGGGAAGCAGCCAACAGGGGCTCTGCTATCCAGCTGGCACTGTGCAAGAAAAGGCTATGTGCAAATTGCCCATAAAAATCACTCTCTTGCTCCCCGCCCAGCTCTAATGGACCCCACAGAACCTTTTATAAAGCCCAAGTGAGGACGACTTCATCCACCACCAACCTCCCCTAAGCCCCAGGCTGGCACAGTGGACCTCCAGCCCCGACCCAGCTGAGCTGGCTCACTTCCACACAGGCTCTTTGGGCAGCCTGAGTGCCATGGGCTCAGGACTCGGGCGTGGGCGGGAGTACAGCAGCCCCAGGCCACATACGGTCAATCCCCACCCAAGTGGCAGATCAGGCACTGGATGTGCACAGAGAACTTAGCTTTGCCCAACTTCCTACCTCATCGTTATCAGCGTCAGCACCATCGGCATTATCCTCATCACCGCCAAAGGGTGCCCACAGGAAATTTAACAAACCAAATAGTACAGAAAGCTGATAAGAAAAGATTTGCTACCAAACATTAAAAGAACTTTCTAATAAATGAGTCTAGTGCCCATCCACAGCCAGAAAGCCTGTGGGAAGAAAGGCTAGGTGGTTTGTGCAGGTCACAAGCTGGTCTGATCACGAGTCAGGCCCTCTGGCTACCCAAGTCACTGACCCCTGTATTCACTATACTCTGTGTCTTAGCACTAGAAGGCCACAGTGTCCCCAGTCTATTCCTGAGCCCCACACAGCCCTGATGCCCTGCCCACCCCAGAGCAAGACAAGAATGGAGGTGGCTGGGGTCCTTCTGGGGTCTTGGGGGGCTGCATCCAGCACCACATCCTCTAACCACTCCCTCCCTTGGCCAGCAGCCCCACCTCTCTGGGCAGGTGGCTTCCTTTTGCCCTGGTGTGGGTTCCTGACAAGTCCTCCCTGAGCTCCCCTAGTGCAGACTAGGAGTGGTGCTTCCCTTCAGCCCCAAGGCCTGGAGCTGTTGGACCTGGGCCACACCTCCCAGTGGGTGCCTGGAGGCATGCTGCAGGTGATCTGGAGGCCCCTGGAGAGGTCTAAGCAAGACTGGCAGGTCGGGATGGGGCAGAAGAGTCTGCTCTGAGCCTGGGACCTGGTCTTATGAGCAGCACAGACTCAAAAGGTACAATGATGGCTTGAAAGAGGCAAAAATAAATGAAGATCGAACATGGATAAGGTCAAGGCACTGTGGGCCTTGTGAAAAGCACAGATCAGGGCGGCTGAAGACCATGGAGCCAAGACGCAGCTAGAGCTTGGACTCACAAGTGGCAGAGGCCCCAAGGCCAGGAGATATATGACCCAGACTCAGCAAACTCCAGAATCGTTTGAGGAGAGCCCAGAACAGCATGTGTAAAGACCTCAACAGCTTCTCAGGGCAGAGGGAAAGGACGCTCAGGATACTGAGCCCCTACCTCTTGGCCAGGAGAACTGGCACCAGTCCCCTCACTGCGGCCACCCTTGCTGGCTGGGAGTTCTGCCTCCATGGACATTCATCCCGATGTCCCTGTGTGCTTAGTTTCCTCTTTTGTAAATCTCTAACATCTGTCTTTTTCATAATTTCGGATAATTGGCTTGAATCTATTGTCTGAAAGCAAGTTTTGCAACGCTTTCCTTCTGTAACGTAACAGTGACTTATCAACGAATATCCTCAACAAAGTTATTGAGTGTTCGTACGGCAGCAGCAAATGTATGGCATGCGTGTTATTTGCTTTTCTTTAATGATGTTAATGTCTGAGGGGTTTTGTATCTGAGCTAGACGCTCACTATTCAAAGTTTTAATGAATAAGTGGGTTTGGGTGCTCCTCTCAAAAGAACACATAGAACATGAGAGAGAGAAAGAAAACTCTGCCTCATGAGCCCTAGTTTTATTATTGTGTATAAGAGTAAATAAAGTATACAGCATCTCAAACAGAGATGAATTTTAAAATAAATAAAGCAAGAACAAGACAGGAGTGCTTGAGATCCCTCTTCAGCTACAGTGTCAGGGGAGGGGCGACCGAGCAAACCTGAAGGAGGAGTGGAGCAAGGAAGCTGCACAGACACCAGGGAGAATGGCAAGCAGAGAGGCTGTGGAGCAGGAGCAGAGCCCAGGGTCACCAAGGCAGGACACGCGGCCTGGCCTCGGGTTAGGGACAGGTTCGTGGAGTCAGGTAAACATCAACCTGCACTCTCTACTTAGTGGAAAGCAGGAAATGCAAGGGGTTAAGGAGGCGCTTTAGAGGCCAACCTTGAATCTGCTTTCATTTCCTTCTCAAGGCCCATTAGTGCTCCACTATTAGCAAGAGATTATGCTGATGACATGCTTGCCTGTGAAGACACTCAACATGCTCTCTTTCTCTCTGTCTCTCTGTCTCTCTGTCTGTCTGTCTCTCTCTCTCACACACACACACACACACACACACACACACAGAGACACACACACACACACACACACACACACACACACACACACTCTGCACCCTGGGGGTGGAACTGTCGATCTGGAGGCCAGCAGCCAGCACAGCCACCCCACAGGACGCGCTGGGACAGCAGACAGCAGCGCTCACACTCTCCAGTCCTCTTGTCCCCTCTGGCCCTGCTCCAGATTGTCTGGCTCAGTCAATCATCAATCTCCTCCACATCGAGGTGCACAGAGGAAGGACGGGCAGATTGCACGTCCACTCACACACCCCTCGGTGCTACACCCAGGTGCCTGACATCCACACTGGGGCGAGGCCACGCTGAACCGGCTCACCCCACGGTAGTTCATGTCACCTCCAATACCAGAAACATGCATCACACAGACCTGTGCCTTTTTTTTTTTTTTGAGATGTTCCCTAGAAAATCTGTATTTAATTTATGGGCAATTTATAATGGAAATAGACCATATAAAATGTATACAAGTGCGGAGGACTGCATAGAGGGCTTGGAAGGAGACAGCTTAGCTTAGCAGTAATTAACATGAAGGGTCTCCTCCTTGCTGCCAGGTAGACACTCAGGTTGCCTAGACTTTCCTTAAACTTAAAGCAGAAAGAGTCATGGGGCTGAGGGCCAGGCATTCCTCAGCCCTACAGAGGACATCGGGACACGTAGCCGACGACAATCCATTTCACCAGGACTGCCAAAGCTGTGTTTAAGTTTAGACCATGCCTGTATTGCGTTACTTGGACAGGGGACACGGCCTTGCACCACAATCAATTTCCCTGAGAAACAAAACCACTTCCAACGCCCTGATCCCCTGGGAGCCTATGGGGCCACAAAGCTGTCGCAAACACACAGAACGCCTATCTGTCCCCCACCCCTGGCTCCTCAGGCTTCCGAAGCCACACAGCTGCTGCTCGGTGGAGGGGCAGCCCTGCCTGAATGGAAGAAGGGCTACAGAGAGTCTCTATGTTGCCAAAAGCTATTTCCAGGGGACTTTGATCACCCGATGCTGTAATCTCTGAAGGGAAACATACTTCATTTAGAAGGTATTCTTTGGTGTCATTCCCAAGGAGAAGGCTTGCTTGTTTTTGGAATAACAAAGCACTCTGCTTGCTCGCTCTCCCTCCCTCTCTCTCTCCCAGCCGTGAGCACTCTGATTGTAATGGCGCACAAACAACGTCCCTGAACACAGCGAGGAATCGCAGAACACACTGTCAGCCAGAAAAACATGTTTTCAACAGTGCCCAATTAGGAGCCAAAACCCTAGATGGAGGCAGTACCCAGCCTCAGGCTCCAGCCATCGCCCCACCATCTTCCTCAGCCTCCAGCACAGGCCTGGCCCCATTCTGGGGAGACCCCCCTGCAGGCTGGGGTGTGCCCTCCATGCCTATGGCCCCTAGGATGCCTCAAGTGTGTGGTGAGGGTGGTACATTGAAATAACTTTTTCCTGGCATGTTCCAACATGGTTTAGATCAATTACCTCATTTTTCAACAATGAAAAGATTAAACAGTTGTTAAGGGTTATAAAATGATTTAATATGCTATTAAGCGGAGATATAAACTATCAAAGTTTAAATTGCCAGAGAGAAACTTAAATATCAATTTTATTTGAATCCAATTGATGCACAGCTCCACCCAGGGCCTGTCCCAGAAGCCCGTCCTGGGCACCTTCTCCGTGCTGTGGGGACTCGGCCCCTCCCGAATGCAATCAGGTCCTGAGAATTTGCCATATCCAAGGAAAGTGGGCTGACAGTGCTCACAGTACTTTTTTCCCTTGAAATGGAGAACAAAATCAAATTCTGGAGAAATTTTGGGGCTGTGTATTCTTGCCGAATGATGATAAAGAGTTCTTAAGTACTCAATTGAAACCAGAGTAAGGCTCGGACTCTTGAACTTTCTCTGGTTTACACACTGCTGGCAACATTTCAAAGGGTAATTTTTTTTTCAAATTACCTTTTAAGGAAAAATGAAAAAGAAATATTATATTTTCTTCATCTGTCTTCTCTCTGAGCATTAACTTTTAAAATATGGGCTCTTCAGGCTCACTGTACTCCCAAACCATGCAGCCTGGATATTCGCAGCCCTGCATGGGATGGCTCAGCGGGTGTAGTGCCCAGTTAGTTTCACAAGGTGGAGGGCAGGCACCCTGCTCTGCCTCTGTTAGTCCCCTGAGTTCTGACAACACAGACCCCAACCCACGATGACTCAATAACCCACATTATCAGCTCCACCACAGCGCACTCCGGTGAAATCCTCTTTATGGGACATGTGGGCTCTGAGTCCCTCTTGTCCCCCCTGCTCCTGGGGACAGAAGCACATCTCTTAGGATGGCACCAGAGGGCAGAATCTGCAGCACTGGTACATGCTCAAACCAGGCTCCATGTCACCATCTCCTGCCTAGAAGAAAGAGGGCAGAGAGATCACACTGCCTGGCTTTCAGCAAGAGCAAGGAAAAATGGGCTCCAGAACATTTGGAAAAAATGTTCTGTAAAATAAATATCTCCTAATCCCAAACTAGTGCTGCCCCATGTCCAGGCATCCAGAAAATCTGTATCACCACTAAATGTGATTGTAAATATAAAATCTTCACAAGCCGTGCCTCTCCTGGAGAAGTCAGACTCCTCCAGTGGGGACCACAGTCTGCAGGTGGCAGGCTTAGCCTCTCGGCCACCTCTGGGCCCCAGCTTCACCCACAGAGGAGGAGTGTGCCACACTGTGCTGGGGGCACATGTGACCGTGCTCACAGAGTGCCACTCACAGGGCCCCAGTGACAGAGAGCAAGTGTCACTGCTGGAGGGTCTCATTTCCAAATGGAAACGGTGCTGTGGGGGGGACAGGCACAGTGCCCCAGAAGCCTTTGAGGAATTTACACATAGGCAGTGTGTAGGGAACTTGGCCTATTTGTCACAGCAAGGACTTGTCACAGGTCTCCAGGAAGGAGGTGACCTCAGGTTCCCTTCCTCCTGGACCTCCTCCTTGCCCCAGTCTGGCTGGAAATGCAGGGCCCTGAGGTCAGGTCCTGCTGATGCACGATTAGAAGGGAATCCTTTCTCGTCCATCGCATCCCCGAGCATCGGGCTCGAAGGTCCTGGGTGAGGTGCGGCAGGGCTCTGGGAGGAGTTGAGCATCTCCATCAACCTACGCACAACATCTGCGGAAAGCTATGTGGCACCTGCACGAACTATATTGCCACTACCGGAGGCGGGGAGGCCTCCGCCCAGATGGGAAGCGCTGTGTACTCAGTTCTGCTGTGCAGCAGGAAGCCACCTCCCCAAGATGGGCGGGCACAGGGCGGATTGCAGTAGTGGGCCGCAATCCCCCTCTGCAGCATGGGCTCTGTCTTCCTGCCTTACAGGGGGCTTGAACGCTTCTAAGAGACAGGCGCATGCTTCTGTGGAAGGCAGCCCAAGTTCTGCTCAGTGAGAGCTCACACTGGGCTCTAGTGGTCCACCGCGGACACTCCTCAGAGCTTTTGTGTGCTGCCTTCTGAACGCCTAGATTTGGGTCTGAGAGGAGATTCCAGTGCAGGCAGGAGGTGCTGAGGACCAGGACGGACCTACCTGCCCGGGTCTGCAACAGAGAGCGAGGCCCTGCCCAGAACCTCAGGCAGGGGCTGCACCCAGGCTGCCCAGGATGGAGGGCCTGTTCTGCGGTCACCAGCGCAGCTGGTGAGGTCACTTCCCTCCTGTAAGGGATAAGCGAAGCGTTCCTCTTCCCTTTCAGAGCATCTCATAAAAAGGGAATGAAACTGCTGCTCGGCTCGGCTCGTAAACAAGGCTGTAAGAGTAGAGGGGCTGTCTGGAGAGGCATCCGCCTTCGCCCCCTGGAGCAAGGACGACAGGGCTCAGCTTCCTTCCCATTCCCTCTGCAGGGCCAGCAGAGTCCTGGGAAGGACGCAGGCGAAGCACCCCTGGGTCTCCAAGACGCCAGAGTCTACTGAAAGACCCAGGACCCACCTGCTGGCGGTCAGACCCACCTCATCTCCCCCCCAACCGACCCGCGTGCCCCATTGTCTGCACACTACCGCGGGCGCGCAGGGAGTGCCGCTGCACATGTGCAGGAAGCTGCCACTGACCAGGTAGGCGTTCTCGCCTGCCAGCAGTGGACAGGATCGCACCAGGCCCTCCCACCTTGGCGGCATTCTGCCTCACACTGCCCGCAGGTCTTCAGTGACAGGCCTCGCACACCCTGGCAGCTGGTTCCCCACAGCCTCAGCTTCCAAAAGAAACCCCACTCCCTGTTTCTCCAAGCGGGAGTGTAAGGGCAGGCTCTGGAATATAAATACGAGAGAGAATGGATCCCTGACTCAGATCATCCTGTTTCCGCGTAACCACAATGCCCTGACCCTGCCTTACTCTCAAACCCACCGTTGTCATATAATATATGAACTATTCGTAAACATCTCCAGGTTATGATGTGTTTCTAAAACTAAGAGAACTTCAGCCATAACACTGACATTTTGTTTCTGGAAATTAAAGCCTGGGAAGAGTGAAAATAAAGTCCATCCGTTTATGAGCTGTGTTTCTGTGCATACCTCAATTCCCAGCGCTTGTGGGAAACAGACGGAGATTTCATTTCTGCCGGCCCTGTCTCTGGACCAGGGAGCCAGGTTCAGCAAATCAGGCCCCGGTGAGCAGCCTGACTGACTCGTGTCCCAGGACACAACCAGAAGAACCCAAGCAGGATGGACTCACGCCTCACTCACTGCCCCTGCCCAGGTCCTGGCTGGAAGGACAAGTACCCTGGAGACACTGGGACAGATTGCCAAGGGCATCAGCAGACCCTGTCTTCCCAGATGACCAGGATGGACTCCTGAGCACCCCGCTGGGCCCAACATCAAGAGCTTGCAGGCTGGGATACAGATCCCCAACATCCAATCAGCTGGAGGCCCAGGCAACTCTGAGGAGGGCTAAAAGATACACAGGTTTTAGTGATCGGATCTGGCCAGGGAGCCCAGCAGGGAAGGTCTGCAGGCCCAGGAAGGCTCAAAGGGACCAGAGTGGAAGCAAAGAGTGGCATGTGGGTCTGGACACACGGCAGGCTCTCAGCATGCAGAGCTGGCCGGGACAGATCCAAACACAAGGGTAGAGAGCTGGAGGAGCCAGGGGCCAGCAGAGTCTGCCCCGGGGAGCCCATCTGGTCAGCAGCCTGACCACAGCAAGAGCAAGCCTGCTTCCCCCAGGCCGGCAGGGAGCCAGGCTCAGACCATGGCCAGTGGAGGGCAGTGGAAATCTGGGTCACGCTTACACCCCCAGGCCTGCACAAGGTCCCCACCTGAAAAGAAGCCAGAGCTGAAACGGGGTCCCTGAGTCACACCATGGGCTCAGGACCTCATCACTCTGGCCCCTTTTCTTGGGGAAAGCAAGGTGACACAAAGCTAATGGGTCACTTAGGGGAAGCACACCCACTATACAATTTTTTTCTTTCAACAAAATATCTCATTGGGGAAATAACGAATTCTTCTCTAAACATGACTGTGCTCCGGAGAAAGGGAATCACACTCTCTGGGTGTTCGTCATTCACCAGTTAGTATAAATCAGTCTAATCAGATTGGTTTCCATCAGCCCACAAGAATGGATTCTGATGGAACGGACATAAGATGCATCAGGAGCCCCAGACGAGACTGACAAGCATGTGAGAGAGGAGTTGTGCAGTCACAGGCCGAATGAGGAGATGGAAAGAGGCCAAGCAGCAGGACACAGCCACGCTGCCACTGCAGAAGCACCAGCTGCACGCGGAGAGGACAGACACCGCCCCGCCTCAGTCTTCACAGGGCGCCCGTCAATGTACATGTGTCCCCACTTCACTACGACCTCATCATAACTATATCTGCAGTGGCTTTACTTCCACATTCAGCCTGTAGCAGGCCCCTCTTCTGGGAGGGGATCGCACTAGAACCCAGTCCTGCCGGGCCAGGTGACTACGAACAAGTCACCCTGGGGGATGCCAGCTGATGCCCGAGGACAGGATGGGGTGGTGGAGTGGAGCGGGGGATGGGCCTGCTTCGGTGAGGCACGGCCTCCCGTGACAGATGCCTCCACCCACCACCCCTGCTCAGATAAGGCGGCCACCACCACAGGTTGCTGCCAGAGCCTGAGCCCCGCAGACTTCTCCAGTGGGATCGAAGCACATCCTACTGCACATCCCCAGTACGATCCTGATGCTGCCTGGACAAGGGGACATGCGCAGGTCACAGGCCTGCCAGCACGCAGTGACCCTCCCAGGAGCCTTAGTGTCCGATGGCTCGGGAGGTGCACCCATGGAGCGATGGCGACACCTAGTGGTCACTTGGGAATAGCGCTCTGAGCCCAGCGGGATCATCAGCCTGGCTCTGCTGTATGTGGGTGGCTGTCACACTACAGTCCAAACTGTGACAGTACACCTGCACAGCTTTTAAAAAGCAGAAGTGGCCAGAGAGGAACATTTCCGAGCCCCACCTGACCTGCCCATTAACGGGCTTACTCCCCCAGGGCGCACTTTCTGAGGCTCCGGGCTCCTTGGCAGACCCAGCAGCAAGGGAGTAGGGAAACCCCTGGCCCAACCCCAGCCCGGACCTGGACAAGCTTTCCCCGGGGAGTTCCAGTGAGCCGCCTTGAGCTCCGGGTCTTTGTGAGAAACTTGCTTTCAAGATCTCAATTCTCAGTATCAGTCAGAACCCTAGGTTCAGATCCTGCCTCCCCTAAGCACTTCCCTGGCAAGCACAAGGGCCTGAGTTCAATCCCCGGTTCGCCCAAAAAAGAAAAAAAGAAAGAAAGAAAGAAAGAAAGAAAGAAGAAAAAGAAAGAAAGAAAGAAAGAAAGAAAGAAAGAAAGAATCAGATCCTACCTCCCCTGCCTCAGCTCTGTACACATAAACCCTTTCCCCCTTCTCGCCTACACCCAATGCCTTCCTGTAAGATTCACCTACACCCAATGCCTTCCTGTAAGAAAAACCTATGTGACTCGAAGGCAGCTGCTGTATGAAGTTAAGCAATCATGGAAGACCAGAGGGAGGCTGCGTCCTGTCCTCAGCCTGCTGGTAGATCCCCACTGTGCGTCTCACAAGAGACAAGCGTGCACATAGCCCAGGAGCTGTGTGGGGTTCCCACCCACCAGGGCCGTGAAGCTGCCTGGAGTAGACTAGAAAGGCTCAGAGGGAGGCAGGGCAGAGGGGCTCCTCTCTGCTATTTGCCCACCCAGGCTGGTCCAAGGCAGAGACCCAGAGCACAGGGGTACACACCAGGGTGGGCCCCAGCCCCAGCCCCAGCTCCGCTCAGAAGCATTCAGCAGGAATGAAAATCTCCAGAAAGTCAGAAGATGTGGGTGTTACCGAATTACCAGAACCAACAGACAAAGGGCAGCATCTGCTTCTTGGCCACACCAAGCCTCTGAGTTTTGAATCCTAAACCCCCCAGTGACCCCCTCCTGGAGGGGCCTCTGTTGGGCTGAGGGCTTCTGCCCCTCCTGAGGTCTGGCCTCACTGTGTAGCTGGAAACCTCTCTCCACCCCCACCCCCACAGCATGGCCCTGCACCCGCCACAGCCTGCAGCAAGGTCAGAGGCCTTTCTGCTCCATGACTTTAGATAAAGGAAAATGCAAGCCCACAGGATTTGGTGGCATCTCCCCAAACCACAGAGCAAGTAAGAGGCAGGAGCCAGTGAAATAAAGTTTAATGTGATTTTATTTAATCCACTGAATCCAAAATATTATCATTTCAACACATAATCAATATAAAAATGTTAGAGACATTTTACATTCTTGCATTTGTATGAAGTCTTCAAAATCTGGTATCTATTTAACACTTACGGCACATCTCAATTGGGACACCAAATTTCTTCCACAAATACTAGCTCTGTGTCTACACCTCACATGCTTGCAGTTCAAGATTCACATAATCTCAATGTGAATCTCTTCCAAACATTTATCCAGTAACTGAATTAAGTTTGGGGTTTTTTTAATTTTAAATCTACTTAAAATTAGAAATTTGGTTCCTTGGTAGCACTAATGACACCGCTAGTGCCGGACAGTCACAAGCACAGTATCTGCCAAAATGGCTCTAGATCTAGGTCCTGCAGTGAAACCAAACTCGAGCAGAGGGCTTAGGACCCGTGTCTTCTCATCCTGCCCCAGGACTGCGTATCTGCAGGCTTCATCTTACTGGGCCACGTCCCAAATCCTCCAGCTGAGTCTTGGCTTATATCAAGAGCTGAGTCGGTATATCAAGAGGTGAATCCAGCCACCTGGCAGTAAGATAGGATGCAGCTCTAGGTGGACAGCCACTGCCCCCAGAGAGCCACCCTTGGGAAGGTCCCCTGGGAAACCCAGCCAAGACAACTCAGAGACTCAAGAGCCCAAGAGACTGCACAAAGCTGAAGCAACGTCGAGCAGGCACCTGCTGCAGGCCCAGGAGGAAAAGCTAACTTCTCTGAAACCAAAAACTAATGAGAGATGGAGCCATACTGGTGACAGGTCCCTGCAGACTTAATCTGAGCTCGCTGACAAATGCTCACACACCCCAGTTCCATCCCAGTCCACGTCACCCCACCCAGGGGTGCCCAGAGGAGGTGCAGATTCATTTTGCAGCTTGGGAGATCTGGGTGCTCTCGAGTATACAACTCCCTTCCTTGTCTCTCCAGCATAGGGCGAGGTCACCGCTTGGGACTCTGTGACCAGGCCCAGCAGCCTTCGTTGTTTGAAATAGAAATTTACTTTCTGCCAGTTAGAGGCCAAAAAACCACCCATTAGGTATCTGTGCAACCACCACCACCACCACCACCACCCCGAGAGGCTGGGGAGGAGGCCCAGGCCTGTTCTCCTAACTCTGGCAGCCCCAGGCGCCCCCAGCTAGAGGCAGTGTCACTCCAGTCACATGGACTTCTGGTCTCTGCCTCAAATTTCCTCCTGCCTTTCTCTTTAAAAAGTCTAGATTTAGATTTAGGACCCACCCAGATAATCCAGGATGAGCTCTTCACCTCAGATTCCCTGTCCTAATATATTTGCACAGAACATTTTTCCAAATAAAGCCACATTCAAGGGTCCTAGAGGTCAGGTCATGGGAACATCTTGGGGGAGGAGACGTGTACCACTCAACTCTGCCAGAGAAGCTTGGACCCAATGAACTCCAGGATTCTCTGGGTGTTACAAACCTCTGACGCAGAAAGGAAAAGGATAACGCGACTGCCCAGAGAACGTCTGCCAAGTGCAGAACTGGTGGACATGTGGATCAGTACACAGACGTGGACAACCTGTCCCCCCAAGGTCAGCAAGATGCAAACTAAAATACATTGTAAGTTTGTTTAGGCTCAGTAAGCAAAAGCCTATTGCTGGCAAGAGTGTGACGACAATGAGACCTAAGCCTGCGTTGAACACTTATTCCCAGGGATGGTCTGAGAGTAGGCACTTATTTAGTCAAATTGCTGATGGGTGTGTAAATTGGTAAATCTTTGGAAGAAAACTCAGGCAATGCACTCAAGGCTCTTGAAAATAAGGGTGTCTATTGACTGAAAATCCCACTACTGGGAATGTATCCTAAGCAAACCCTCCATATGAACCAGCATTTTATATATCACATCGAAGTATTGGAAACTGTCAAGCATTCAACACAGTGGAGCTGTGTGCGCAGACATTCCAAGGCCGTGAAAGTGGTGTTCAAACCAGAAAAACAGATTCGGTGCATGGGATAAATCTGAGTGAGCCTCGCGGCCAGACTCCCGCGCTGCCCACAGAGCTCTGATGCTGTAGCCCCCGCATCTGCCTAAGTGGACTTTTGCTTTATGTGCTTTCTATAATTAAGCCCTGCTGTATGATATGCAATACATAAATGGTAAGTCTCCTTTTCTTTTTTAAAAGGCAGAACCAAGAGCTGTCAGGCCACTCTTAAGACTATCTCAGAACTCTTAAACTATCTTAGCGGGTCAAAGAGCTGCTAAGGTGAGTTTTAAGGCAGCTTCTGCCCAGCCCTTCCCCCATGTCTTCACCGTGGGCACAACAGGTCCTGGTGAGGATGAGCAGGAACGCACAAGAGCTTAGGTTCCCAGAAGTCCAAACTACTTGCTTTCGGACCTCCTCGGTCCTTGTCCCAGGGTCCCCTCTCCTTGGTCAGGCAGGGCCCCCGCTTCCTCTCCCCATAGTTCACACTGGTCCTGGAAGAGGGCCCCCTGATGAGCCAGACTGCCTCAGGTCGTAGTCTAGGGGCTTTCCTTCAGTTGTTGTCTCAGTAATGTGCCCCTTAGCCACCTTGGGCCTAGGCTTAGTGGTGAGCACTACCTAGAGATTGGTGTAACATCCTGGCATAACTTTCTATGGAACAGAGCTTCGGCCTGGGGGTTCATGGGGAAAGGGGAAGGATAGTTGGTGGACCTCAGGCTCTGTCCCAGAGAAGTTTCTTGTCATGCTACCAAGTGCAACAAGCCTGACCTGACCTGGGCAAGGAAGAGAGGAGGTGGAGAACTGAGGGTCAGCCCATGCGCAATTTGCACTTTTCCACCGTTTGCCACCTACCTCTGAGATGGCCAGACCTGCCACCCTGCAGTCAGCCTTGAGGGACCCTAAAGATCCTAGCCAGGGCTGCCCTGTTGTCCTGGACTGCAAGTGACCCAGTCCACCACTTCCGATGGCTTGGGTGCAGGTGGTCTCCGGCCCTTGGATGTCCTACCGCCCTCTGTGGCTGTGGTGGTCTAGAAGTGCCAGTCAATGAAAGCTTCTGAGATGCCACAGGAAACCAGTCCAAAAACCAGATGGTGGTCATGGCCAATTCCATGTAATCCTGGAAAAAGACCAGCTACCCTCAGGACTTTGGGGGAACCCAGTGTCTCCTCCTGGACACACACTGCTCCAGCCTGGGACCAGCAGTGCTCACAGCTCTGGCCACTGTGTGTCTTGGACACCCAGGCCCGACTGCAAAGCACACAGTATGGCAGCTCCTCTATGTGGCGAAGAGCAGCACAGCTGCAGGAGCTGTGGCTGGTACCACACCCTGGAGGGGACCAGTGTTTCGTTTCCTGGTAAGCATGAGGGCCTGAGTTCAATCCCTGGTTCCCCACCACCCCCCTAAAAAGAAAAAACTTAATCCAGATCAGTCTTTTCCCCAGCACTTCAGCCAGGTGGCCAGCAGGAGGCCAGGGTGCTCTGCTGAAGCAGCCAGCAGGAGGCTTGATACCCCAGGCAACAGCATCAGGAAGGAACCTTGAGTGTGACAGCAGCTGGTGTGGCCACATCAGCATGGTACAAGGCCAGGCTGGAGCTGGCGTGGCCTGCGCTGGGGGCTTGGGATGTGAGGAGCTGCCGGGCAGGAGTGAGACTGGATCACAGCTGCCTCAGGCCTAGGCTCTATCTGCTGGACTCCACTCTGCACCCTCCCACACACCTCCGCCTGTCTGCTGACAGATCCTCGTCCCACACCCAAGGGCATACTGGCCAGAGCAGCCTCTTCTGCCAAGAGTATCCCATAGTCCCTAGGACAGCTGAGGCTCTGCCTTATTTTTCAACTTAGGGAACACCTGCTGCCACCTTGCATTTGGGAGCAGCTGGGAAGCAGGTTTCTGTGCCTCTTTAGG
This sequence comes from Octodon degus, assembly GCF_000260255.1. Lineage (NCBI taxonomy): Eukaryota > Metazoa > Chordata > Mammalia > Rodentia > Octodontidae > Octodon > Octodon degus. Next base: position 13,137,206 of record NW_004524595.1, on the reverse strand, counting down.
AAAAACACACATGGGAAGTGACGCCCAGGCCCGTTCCTCCCTTGCGCCTCTGCCAAGCTGAGTTTGCCAGGGTCCGGAAGCTGCCTGTCACTCGCTGCCAGTGCTCTGAGGTCCCAGGTGTGACACAGAGCTCACAGGCACAGCAGCCATGCTGGGCTTCAGGGGCAACAATACCAGGTGTCCTGTGTTCACCCCCTCTGGCAGTGAGGCTGAAGTCCCCCCAGGGAAGCTCCACTGCTCAGCTCCTTGCAGAGTGCAGAAGGGGTGGATGTTCTGTAATTTGCCCTGTGAATGCTGAACCCAGGGCATGAGCAATGGAGGCTGCCAGGAACAGACAGCCAGTGGGTGCCTGGGCTAGTTTGCACATTCAGAGCTCAGGTGCGACCCATGTGAACACTTGTGCAGGCCCTGTGCTACCCTAGGAAGGATGGTCCTGGTCCCTGGTCCCAGAAAGCAGAATGAGAACCAGTGTGCCAAGGCAGCAAGTATGGTCTAGGTTCTGGAAGAGCAGAAGAAAGTTCTGCACGAGGACACCAAACTCTTCTGCCCCTAAGAAGAGCCACGTACCAGTGCCACAATAGAGGTGGCCACCGCCTGCCAGCTCTTGGAACCAAGGTTCTTTGAGGTGGACCCAATGAGTTCCACACATGCTGCTGCTGAACTGCTTTCCATTGACAAGGTTTGGGCATCCACCCATGTCAGCAGAAACTGATAGCAGCTAGGGCAGCATCGCTGTATAAGGTAAGGTACCCTCAGCCAGAAGCTTCAAAGGACCTGTTCTAAACAGTGACAGCCCAGGAGTCTGAATGGACAACTCATGAGTCAGAGCAAAACTCCAAAGTGATGATCCCATCTCCCAGCAGTTCTCAGTCATCTGAGCCTGCTCAGAGCACCCAGCCTCCTGGGTGAACACCAGGATTGATCGCAGGCAGATGTCTATGAATACAAGCTTTCTCCCAGGTGCCTTATACCATGCCTGCAGATTCTTCCTGGAAACTGAAGAAAGAAAGAGTGACTTGTTAAGATAAACACTGACCCTGTCTCCTAGAATGAGAGACCCTGAGGACCCTGTCTCCTGGAGTGAGGGACCATGTTGGGGGTATACATTGACCCTGTCTCCTGAAATAAGAGACCCTGTGGAGCCTGTCTCCTGGAGTGAGAGATCCTGAGGACCCTGACTCCTGGAGTGAGGAACCCTGTGGACCCTGGCTTCTGGAGGAAGAGACCCTGTGGACCCTGTCTCCTGGAGTGAGACCCCGTGGCTCCTATCTCCTGGAGTGAGAGACTTGTGCACCCTTGCCAGTCAAGAGGCCAGTGAGGCTGAGGGAGCCTCTCCAAAGAAATGACTTCTCAGAGAACTGGAAATACCAAGTGAGAATCTAGACTCTGGTTACATGGTTTGGGGACACTAAGCAAAGGCCTCCAGTGGACAGGACCTGAGCGTTTCTTCAGCTTTCCAGGAGAGATCTCCTGACACACACTGCTTGATGACGTGCTTCAAGGTTGACTCTAACAAATGGCCACCAGTATCTGAAAACCAGCAGTAGCTGGCATGATCTAGCTGACCCTCTGCTTATTGTGTAGCAGGGCTTTTTTCATTTTTTGAACTTCAATTTCTTCAAAATGGGGATAAACTGCATTAAAGTAACCAAAGACTTCAGGACTGTTGATGTAGCACCCTATACTTTTCTACAAGGATGGGAATTCCCACTCCTAGCCAACACCCCGGATGACCCTATTTGTGCCTAGATGAAGAAGGGACCAAAAGACAGAGGGAGGAAAGGGAGGAGATGGGAAGGGGGTGTAAGGAAGGAATCTAGATGTGCTATGTGCACCTCAACTCCCTGTGATGACTGTGACCCTGGTGTACTACAAACATGCACTAATGAAAATACATTGTCAGTCCTGCAGATAACCCACTACTATTATGGACTGCTGGACTATATTGGATGATTTTGCTGAATTCATTCACCTACAATATTTAAATGGCAAGGGAATACCCATCTCTGACAAAACTAAACAAAAAAGGGGGATACAAATGAAGGACCATTTTGTGTCTGGACGTACAAAATAGTTAAGACAGATATACAACTACACTGTCTTAATTCAATGAGAAGAAAGATTTGTACTAAGAGTTTTTGAACAGGACATCATGTCTACATCTTGTACTATGAATAACCACTATGAAGATAACAATATGCAATGTATTAAGTATTGAAACTGTCCTGCTAATCGGTTTTGAAATGATCTCCTTGCTATTTGTTTCTCAATAAAATTAATTGTTAAAAAAAAAAAAAGAAAATACTTTAAAAAAAAAAAAAGGTTTACCCTTCCAATCTCATTCTCACACTTTCCCTCCTCCACACCACCTCTGTCTCCTTGGAGAACTTCCATCTTACTGAAGCAAGGATACTGCGGTTCCATGAGGCCATGCCTTGGGGCAGTGAGGTGGGAAAGGAATCAGCATGGGTCACCCCTGACTTTTTTTTTAATATATGTATTTTAGTACAGGGTCTACAGGGTCTTACTACCCAGATGTGACTCTCAGTGATCCTTCTGTTTTTAGCCTTCCAAGCACTGGGATTATAGGCATGCGCCATCATACCCAGTTTCAATCACTGTCTCAGCACGCCCAAGGGGCAGGGCCAGCATGGCATCGAAATCCCTGGCTTTCGGAGGTTATGACATGGAAATCTGTTCTCTTGCCCAACAGGAAGTGCTTCTGCCCACAGACAGCTCAGGAGCCAAGGGAGCCCCAGTTTGCAAGCCTAGAGAGCTCTACTGTACTTCAATAGTTCCTGCTGACTACCATTGCCCTTCTCTGTCCTCCACCTGACCTAAGTCTGCCTACACTCATTTCCTCCCTCCTGGGTGTTGCAGGGAAACAGCCTCTCACCATGCTGGTAGCTCTACACAGGGCATGGTGTGTCTCCATCGGGCCCCTGTCCTGTCCCCTCAGCCCAAGGACTCCCAGGAAGAGCTGGGAGAGTACTGAAGCTCCTTGGCTGAAAACGCCTGACTCTCGCTCATCAAGCTTGTCTACAGCCTAGCTATATTGGTTTCCAGGCATGTTACAAGACAAGTAACACAAGTGCATCTTTCTAGAAAAAGGAAGTCCATGTAAGTACAGCAGTGTTGGTCTTCCTGCCCCCATGACCACTCTACCCCATGCCCTCCTTGAACTCAGGCCAGGGTATATGCTCGGCCATCTGGCCTGAGGCTCCATGATGTCACAGCTCAGCCAGGATGCCAGGATCCTGGTGGGAATCCTGAAGAAAGCACTCTGCCTGAAACCCCTGCTTGCCTGCAACTCCGCTGCCCTCCTCCTAGGGCCTGGCTGCGCTCTCGCTCGCCCGTCTGCTTCCTGCTCAGCATGGCCCTTGGTGAGGGGCTGTCCACGATGACCTACGCCTTGTGCCATGAATGCCAGCAGATTCCATGTGTGATGAACACACCCTGCCTTTTGGACACACACCTTGCCTTTTTGCTCTACTTCAGAGATTTCATCCACCCTGGTTAGGAAGGGTTCCCTGCACTCCAGAGCTGCTCTAACCCTGGTGACTTTGGGTTTGCTTAGTAAGATGAGATGATTGACTGAAGTATACTGTCCACATTTACTGGCAAGGAAAGAGCACAGCAATAAGATTGCCACACTGCCCTGGGAACTGCCTCGACCGCCACATGGCCTGGGAGCGCCAAACTTTCCAGGAGTTCCCACCTCAAGACCCAACCTTACTCCTCCTCCTCACAAATCTGCCTAGTGGCTCCTCACGAGGGTAGTTCTGTCCTCCTTCATACCTCTTGAGACCCTCAGGTTCCTCTTCTCCACTCAAGAGTTTTCCAGCAATGGCTGCAAGCCCACCTTCGCCCCCAGGATCCGTGTTTATCTCAATTACAAGAGCTCACAGAATGGGATCTGACTCAGGATTGCTAATAGCTTTAGATGCAGGCCTCTTTTTCAGGGCCCTTTCTGGCTAGGTCTTGAAGTAGTGTTGGATGAGGGTGGTAAGAATGTTCCCCCGAGCCCAGTTATGGAGCAGGCCTCCTTTCCAGATCATGCCGTAACGGACTGAGCTCTTAGCGCGGCCCACACTCTTTCCTGGCCTGTGCACCCGTCTCTGAAGGGCTGTGTTTCTCGCTGTAAAAATGGGTGGTCCACCTTGTTAACCTAGCCGGGAATCAGGTGTTGGTTAGCTTAAGGGGTGGGGACTTTGTTGGCCTTGGTGGTGAAGACCTCTGGCTGCCCAAGTCCCTGCCAGGCCCTAAAGGTTTCACAATTCTGGCTTTGCCCCATCGAGGACTCACTCCACTACCAGGATTTTAGAAACACTAATTGTACGGAACACAAAACAGAACACTTTAAATGCACAATGTTGGCTTACAAAAAGGAAACTCTTATAAAGGGCCCCCAATACGATGGGATTTGCATGTTGTCATTTATCTAAAAATGCCCCATTTATCTGAACTGCTGTAAAAAGCAAAAGAGCTCGGTGTGGTAGTACGTGCTTGTGACCCGACACTCAAGATGCAGAGGCAGGAGGACTGCATGAGTTAGAGGCCAGTATAGGTGACACAGTGAGTTCAAGATTCAAGTGAGGGGGGAAGGGGGGCAGAAATGGGGGGAGAGAGAGAGAGAGAGAGAGAGAGAGAGAGAGAGAGAGAGAAGCTCAAAGTGATGGGTCCAATCTGACTGCCTGAAGTGTTTAGAGAAGGGAAAATAGCACAGAGAAGAAGGAAGCATCAGAAAGGAAGTAGCACCCGGAAGCCCGGGAAGAATGAGCACTCTATGAGCATGAGACCAGCTGGACCCATCTGGAGTCCTGGGCTGAACTATGAAGGAAAGAAACACTGGTCCCCACGCACCCTGCTTCCTCTCCACTAGCTGTGCCAGTCTTGTCTCCGATTGCTTGCCTGCTCCCCTCCCCCAGCCCAGATTGAGTGGGCTCCCCACGCACAGGATGAAGGGCTGTGCCGCCTTGACTGGTCTAGAGGGGTCCTGCTCTCAGGCTCCACTTTTATTTCCTCCTTACTGTGTATCTCTCCCTTTCCCGGGTGGCAGCACCTGCCACTGCCCAGGGTCCCGTCATCTTTGTAAGACTGTGGTCCAGGAAACACAACCTTCTAAGCTACAGGGATCCTCCTACCTGCCCCCCTCCCAGGGAGGCCCAACATCCCCTCCAAATCTTCCTGCCACCTGAACAGTTGGTTCAGAAGCCCCGAGAGCCCCCAGAGCCTGCTCAGGACACTCTCCACTTAGCAAGCCTGCTCAACAGTCATTCTCGTTTCCATGGGACTTGTATCCTTTAAATGAGGCCCCTTTTGCCTTAAACTAAGCCTGGGTAAGGTTTTGACCTTGAGGCTGAATGTGTCCCAAGGCACAAGCACCGAGGATTGGCTCCCCGCCATGTGAGCCATTCATCTTCCTGTGTGTCTCCTCCATGTCTAGCCTGTTTCTGGTAAGAGTTGGGCTTGTGACCCTCTGAGTGACCTACAGACTCCAGCAAAGGCCTCAAGGTGAGGGCACCATCCAGACGCCCGTGGCAACCTGCCCTGGCACCGGGCGCCCATCTGGTCTGCAAACCAGGTCCAACACAGGGCTTCTGAGGCCAGGATGGCTCTTGGCAAGAATTTCTATCCCATATGGAGCAAAAAGAGGGATGACAAGGTTGGCCCTAGGCTGAGGGAGTCCCAGAAGCAAGACTTGCAGTTCTCTAACTGAGAGTCCCAGGCAAACCAGGACAGGCTGGGCCTCCTGGAGGAAGCTGGGTGCCAAAAACACTGGACTGTGTCACTGGTGTGAGAACCTGAGAGAGTAAATAAAATCTGAAAGGTATAATAGATACTGTGAAAGCAAAGAATTTGTTCAATGGCAAGGAACAACTGGGATGGAGAAAAGGACAAAAGAAAGAAGGGGAAAAGATGTATCTATGTATATATGTAGGATAATTGGATAATTGCACTGCCAATTTCTGCTGATCTTTTGAAAGGAGCGGTTAATACTTAACTTTTTTTTTCTTTTTATTCTTATTTTTTCTTTTGAATTTCTTATAACATTTTTGTTGTTTTGTTTTGTTTTTCTAACCAATTTTGCAGGTTTCTATCTGGTAACCCAAATAACTACCATTGTTGAATTGTTACTACCTGTTGAACGAAATGTAACATTTCTAATGCTTTTTTTTTTTTTACTATTTTGTATTCTCTAAATAAGTATTTTTTCATTAAAAAAAAAAAAAAGAAAGAAACTGGGTGCCAAGAATTGAAGCTGGCTCCTTGCTTTGATTGCAACCTAAATAAACTCCTTGTCACTTCTGCTAGCATAGAAATGACATTAACTACTAATGGGTGATCAAGCAGCATTAACGCAATTACGTGGACAAAGGTGGGTATTTTTTGTACCAGAAGGCTCTCAAATGCGTCTCCACCATCCCTCTCCCAGCACCCACTCCCAACACATTGCCCTCCCCGTGACTCGTGACTCGGTTTTGTGTAGAATTAGCCTTCTCCTTCCCACATTGTAAATCAGTTTATGGCCAGCAGGTGAAACCCCAGCAGTGTCTTTTCTTTCCACCAACTTCCTTTCCTGCAGCCTCTAGGTGCAGCCTGTGCCTCACAGCTCAGCTCTGCCTTGGGGCATCCTGCATGCCCTGGGACTCTATCTGGGTTCCTTTAGTAATCTTGAGTCAGGCTTCTGGGCCTTTGTCTGATCTCTCACAAGACTGGGTCACTAGTTCCAATCTTGGGGGTGACCCTGAATGGGGAACTTGGTGGGTCTAAAATTTGGGGTCAAGATGCATAACAATAAGGGTACCCCTACACTGAGAGTTCTGTCCTTAACAGCTGTGCGCCACCCAACACAGAGCCTCCTTCCCTGTAAAATACCTGCGCAAGAAAGGAGATGACTATTTCATGTTCTACCCAGCCCCAGCGCTCCATGGCGGCTGAACACTGCATGCCCACTGAGCCCTCTGGAGGAATCATGTCAGAAAGCTGCAGGCGAGCAGCCACCTAGTAGGAGGAGCGTCAGGGTGAAGATGGCCTCCCGGCCCGACCCTCGCTGTGCAGTAATTGCCTATGATGGAACCCAGCAGGGATTTACGAGTTCCCAAGTAGGAAGCTGAGGAGGCTGAACGTTAGTCATGTCTGAGATTCTTTCTCCCCATCCTACAGGCCTGAGGGCCCAAGTCAGCCACTGCCCAGATGAGAGACTCATTGATCCAGAAAGGAAATCAGCCAGCATTGCTTCGTTTTAATAGCAAATAAAAATGACTTTTTTCCAGGGAGGAAAACCACATAAAACTCTGGGAGACAAAATTCTGGATCAAGTCAGGCTGCAATGAGACAACAAAACTACATAGTAATGATGGCCCCCAGTTTCACACACACACACACACACACACACACACACACACACACAAACGTTCCTCAAGAACTCAGCCCCTGGAGAGGCCAGAGCTGAGTGAGGCCTTCCGCTGCTGCATCCTCCTACCCATGTCCCATGTACTTGTTCAGAGTCTGCATGGGAAGAGATACCACATGGTGGCCACAGGACACGGCACCCTGCGCTGACAGCTAGACTGAGCCCAGAAACACCCACAACTGACATTGCTTCTGCCCTTGGGTTATTTGTAGGGGGCAGCAAAGCCCCACAGAATGAAAGCCCAAGACTAGATGCTAAACCAAATGATAAGAGGCAAGTGGCTCCCAACCAGAGATGCCAGGCAGCTTCCAGGGAGTCAGATTCAGTTGCTTTAGGGTCGGGCCCACATCTTAATTTCTAACATGTTCCTGGGTACCACTAGCATTGCTGGTCCAAAGAATACACTCAGAGAACCAGTGCAACAGACTAGAGCCTCTCCAGCCACAGCTTCATCCAAACCACCTGGGGGTCAGCTAGACTGGAACTTCTGGCTGGAAGGTCTGGCACAGGGCAAAGAGTCTGCCTTCCTTTCTTTTTTTCTTTTTCCTTCATTGATGGGGATTGAACGCGGGGCCTTACATAGGCTGAGCATGCTCTTCCACAGAGCTGTACACCAAGCTGCAAGAGTCTGCTTTCTAACAAGGTAAGACCAAAGCTGGCTGCCAGCCTTGTGGCATCAGCACAGGACAGTTGGAGCATGAGGGTGTAGGTGGGAGCTGATGCAGGTGGGGAATGTTTAATGGTGATTGTTGAAACTGGCTAATACCAGGGATCGAACTCGGGTCCTTGAAGAGTGAGCAAGATTGAAATAAATTAGGAGAGAGGGATAACATTGAGAGAAGTGGACACTGGCCATTGTCACAAGCAGGAGTAACAGATGGGGCTATAGCTCCTACATACAGGCGCCTTGCTCCATTAGACGCCACCCCGGCCCCATGCAAGAAGCTGGTCCCATCCCAGCAAGTCCACTGGCAGCTGGTCTTCATGATGGAAATTATTGTTCTGCAAGCCCAACTGACAGCTCCCAGTCCTGGCTGCTCAGCCAACTTGGATGTTTCTTCACCTGGCTTGCTAGTAATGGTTTGTTGTTTGGCAGCCTGAAGGGACTCTCACTTCTCTTTTCCAATCACAGGTCAGTGGAGCCTCGGTGCTCCAAGAGCTGAGCGTCTTGAAGCCACACAGACAGGGTGGTTATGAATTTCTTGTGGGCAGCCAGGGCAAACCAGCGTGTTTTGTACGGTGCTTAGTCATGGGTTCCTCTCCTGATGCAGTCAGGGCTGTGGCCAAATAAAGAACAGCCTTCTCTCCCCTTCCTGGACCCTGGGAACCTTAGCTCACAGGCCTGTTCCAACAAGAGGTTCACCTTTTCTTACATGCAGCTGCACTCGGCGGGGGCACAAACACTCACGGAGAAGGCCTGTCACTTGAGAACTGAACCAATACTTACCACTTAGCTTCCCAGCATCACCATACCCAAGTGCCACAAGTTGTGTGGCTTACAGCAACAGAAACTGATACTCTGGCAGTTCTGGAGACTAAAAGTCCACAGCAAAGATGTCTGCAGGGCTGTGCTTCTTCCCAAGTCTCTGCAAAGATTCTCCTTTCCTCTTCCAGCTTCTGGAAGCCCCAGGCACTCCCCACCCTGGGCAGCATCATCCCGACCCCTGCTTCCATATCTCCTTTTTATGAGGACACCAATCACAAGAGGTGGCTTCTGATAGGGACACCCATCATCCTGGTTTAAGGACCCATCCTACTCCATCTACAACATCTTAACTTGTGAGATCTGCAATAACTCCACTCCCGAGAAAGGTCCCATCTGAGGGACATCTGCTTAAGCCTTCAAAATGTCTTTCGGAGATATTCAACCCATCACAGATGCCTGTTATATTAAAAACAAAGCCTCTAGCAAATGTGAGTTGTCTCTTAGAAGTCTTTCTTCCTCTAAATTCAGTCGGGAAAG
>NW_004524595.1:13108684-13127726 GCF_000260255.1 Octodon degus | reverse complement strand
CTGTTATATTAAAAACAAAGCCTCTAGCAAATGTGTATCTCCACAGTCCCTATTTCTTTTTATTAACTTAAAACTTTGGCTCAGCCTTATTTTATTTATTTTTTTTTTGGCAGAACTGGGTATTAAACTCAGGCTCTATTCTACTGAGCTATCTCCCCAGACTCACTATTTTAAATAAAATAAAAATTTAACTATAAACTGGGCCCTATTTTCCAGCTCAACTACGAAGGGGTTAAAGATCTCTGAGTCAGTGATGAACCTGCAAGGTCTGAACTGCAAGTTCACAAGAAGATCATGGTAACCGTGCCCTAGGCCGCAGCATGGCTGAGGCCCTGCTGCTCACTGCACACAGTTCTGGGGGCTGTGGGATGGCAGTGATTAAAATAGATGCACACCCTGCCCCAGCAGCTAGCCTGCCAGGAGAGCGGGGGCAGGCAGATGAACAAAACACGGTAGGGGTACATGGAGAAGAAAATAAAAGGGCAGAAGGCATAGCAGGGCTTGCAATTTGAAGCAGGTGGTCAGAGAAGGGTAGGGAAAAAGCCAAGGGGCAAGAGAAAGAGCGCAAGGCTCCTCAGCTTTAGCCTCTGCAAGATCTTTGCTTCTTGGTATAAACCTGAGAGATGGGAAAACTGCTGCATGCTGTTGACCCATTCTGGTGGCTGCACTGAGACAGACTTCGGGGACGAGGGCAAAGTAGACTTGCAACAGACAGAAAGCGACATCTGGCTGCGGTGGTAGCAGACAGGATGGACCACTAGAGTCAGGAGGCTGGATCCAGGGGCACTGGCTCAGGCTCAGCTCTGAAGACCGGAGCAGCGGAGACACATCAGCTAGGAGGACAGGACCCAGAGCTGAGTTACCACTGGCCCATGGCGAGCTGGGCCTTAGCAACTGTCATCTCCTAGAGAGCTTCAAACATGAAGTGGGACCAGGGTCACACAAAAGCGGTGCAGAAAAGTATACTGAGGTATGCCTGGTATAGTTAAAAGCCAGCTAGAGAGAACAGACACGAAGGTAGGGAACAGGACTAAATGTAGTTTGCTTTTTTTAAAGATATGAGAAACAAGAATAGAGGAGGGGGCTTGAAACCCTTGGTTTCTAGCTGTACTGGTTAAAGGAAGTTACTTTCTGAGGAGAAGGGGGTGACATACTACTCTTCACTTATATCTTGTGTACCAGTCCAATTAGTCTACTCATTCTTAATTTTTTTTAATTAGGGTTAAATAATCCTAAATGAAATAAATCAGACACATGTTTAAATATCACACAGTTTCTCCGGTGTGAAAAAAACCAAAAGTGTGAATAAGAACTAAAATGTACTGAATATTTTAAAGAACAGGGGTCAGGAAAACAGAAACTTTCCTTCTTACTCCTGCTAAAAATGTGACTAAATAATGATAAGCTCTACTTAAGAATGTTAAAATACACATTTTTTAAGAGTGAAACATGACTCATAAGAAGACTATGAAATGAAAATGTGGCAAATATTTAACTCGTTAATGAAAGAACCACAAGGGTAGGAAGCCCTGGAAAGTTGAAGAAAGAATGTGGAAATGCAAGTTGCTACATTAGATATAAAACTGGTTAGTGTTCTTGTTGGCAACAGTGCCATAACCTTTAGGGTTACCTTTTCTGTCAGACAGAATTCATTCGTATTTTCTCTAGAAAAAAACTGACCAGTTACATGTAACTTCAGCCTGGACCCTAACCAAGAGTAGAATTAAACAGCTTCAGGGTGGATCTGATGCTTGGGGTTCACTGTAATGCTGAAAGAACACGCAGCGTTCCGTTTGCCTTCTTCTTAGGTGTTGGATGCTTTTTCCTAACACAGGACATAAATTGACAAATTGGCACAACCATGGCATTCAAGATTCCAAATGGAGTTTGCTCTAATATTCATCTGCTTTGCACCATCTTGCATGCCTGTTTTCAATCAGGAAGGAAAATGACCAACAAGCAATTCTAGCACTGCAATAAAGTTCCATTAATAAAATATATTTTAAAACTATTTTGATACTCACCTTGATTCACATTACAACATGTCTGAGCAATTTATGAACAATTTAAATTCTTATCAGGAAAGAAACTAAAGCTCGCTGTGTGTTGCTGTCAGCTTGGCAACACATCGATTGACAGCAATTGCCATTTCCGTATTCATATGGATTCTGGATGTCACGGGGCAAGTTGCTGGATTTCTTCACCTCAGCTTCCTCTTCTACACAAAGCAGTTCCTCTTGCTCCGTGAGACGCATGACTGCGCTGACCCACGCAGACTGAGGGCTCCAGCTGCGCTCCTACTCCGCTGTTCCGTGCACAGTCAAAGCCATGTTTCTTAACTTACACGTTTTTCATTATTTGCCTTTTGCTATGCAGATTTGTGCCTTCAGCTTCTTGCGTTCTTCACCTCACCATCTGATTTTTCTAAAAACAAAAATTACTGGGGGGCTGGGGAGATGGCTCAGTGAAATAAGCGCTTGCCTGGCAGGCACAGAAGCCTGAGTTCAATCCCCGGTTCCACAAAAATAAAGAGAGAGAGAGAGAGATTGTATTTATCATCCTTCTTTATGTAGAAATGGTCACTTTTGACATTCCCTTATAATAGACCTGAAATGTAATAAATCCCTCTCTACCCAAATGCAAGTTTAAATTGGAATCCTATTCTAATTTATTGTCACAGTTCGAAAAACGTAGAACACGTTACAATCTGAATTTTTATGGAAGCCCTTAAAACCACATACTTAGCTCACACAGCAAATGTTCGGCCCGCTTTTCACTAGCTTCTTGAAAACATATCCCACAGGATTGTCAACAATCAGTTTTTAAAAAGAAAAAAAAAAAAGTGTCAGCCCAAAATGTCCTAAATAAATTCAACATCATAGTTCCAGGCAGCAACAGATTCCCTGATTTCCTTAGCACAAGCTGCTGGTCAGAGAAGCCACACATGAAACAAATTAGCATCATGCTGCATATTTTGAACAAAATTAAGAGGGGACATCCTTGATCTGTTATGCATGTCCTGTTGTTTTCTGAAGCACTCTTACAGTTAGTATTTAATTTGCCTAAAAATACCTTCCCATGTAACAACTTGATTGCATGCAACATGATCATTCAATCTAAAATGCCTAAAAACTCATTTTAGAAAATGGTGCAGAATACTTTAAAATCCATCTAACAATACAATTCAAATAGATGAAGTGCATGTGGGTATCTCAATACAGCTTTTTTCTTAATGTGACAGCAGGAAAAAAAAAACAAGTAAACACTAGTAACAGTTTGTACAAATTAGTTGCTTTCAAAGTAAACATTTTTTATTTCTTGATTTTTCTTCCAGTAAAAAGAGAATATTGTGGGATAAAATGGAATTATTTCCAGTTACAAATATTTTTTCATGTAATAGCTTTTCACTCAGAAGATAGGTTTAATTATTTGACATAAGCAGTTACATTTTTAAGAAGACCACATTCAGACGGGAGACACTGAGATGGGTACCAGGGTAATGCTGCGTTTCTTTCCCGTCAGCGATAAAATACAGTGTGTGCGCTCGGAAAGATTTACAAGCCACACAATAATAGGAGGGCAAGGTTATCTTTAGGATAAAGACACTGGTGAGAGAAGACAAAATCCTGGACAGAGTGAACAGGAGCGACCAGGCAGGCTCAGACCCGACTTTCAAGTTCAGCTCGCTCTTTTCCAGCTCCCCTACTTTGCTACCACAAATATAGTCCGCAGCTGCACTCAGCTGCAGACTTCCAAAAAGGGCAGACGATAACTTTATAAACTCAAAACCGTAACTGAAAGAAATTCATTCTATTTTACTATACTTTGTGAGAGACAATCTTGATATCAAACCAAAACTATCTGCTTTGTTTTTACAGAGAAGAAGAAGAAGAAAAAAAACTAGAAGACGAATATTTTTCTAATAGAAAAAAGAAAGAAACACTGAAATGTGGGCAAGATGCAAAAGCTACCTTTAATTAGCCAATCAGAAACTTGGACTCTGAATAAACAATGTCTACTTTCAAAGGAGATAAATGAAGTAAATGTCTTATTTCTTACTTTCAATAACAAACAAGAGAAAATAAGCGCCTGGGTCTCCAATCAGCAAGGATCAATTTGCATTTCAGTGACTATTTTCAGTGAAGAAGCCTGGAATAAACCCCAGCAAACCATATGACATTTTTTAACAAGTGTTCTTTTTCTTATTTTATCTGGTCCTAGTGAAGAGTAAAGAGAAGAGAGGAGGCGCCAAGAGAGCAGGAAGTCACATAAGTATTCTTGGGGCACTGGGTTCTTTGGGTGGAATGGCTTTAAAGTCTCCTAATGTCTAGAGATTTCACTTTCTTTAAAAAAAAAAGGTTTTTGTTTTAATAAAAGGGTTTTTCTGCTTTCATGCAACTTTAGAAGTTCTATTAAAGACATTTCCAACAATGGAGAGATAAATCATTGGAAAATGTGAATAATTCCAGAAATATACTTTTCCTTTCTGGCCTTTCATATTCATTCACCTGCAACACAAATTGTCCACGTATTCTTGCCAGATATTATTTATGAACTACATACACGGCAATTACTCTGTCTGCTTCATGAGCTCCCTTTTACTCAAAAAGAAAGATAAAAAGAATCCTGCTAGGGCTGGTGGCGGCGACTGCATCTGAGGCCACAGCAGGGTCCCGTGCCTGCCGCTAGGATGCCAGGCACACTGTCCTTTCTCCCCACAAGGGTCGTTTCCACCCAAGAACAGTCTGTCGCAGCAGCAATAAACTAGCTTGGGAAATCTCAAGCTGAGGGTCATATACACTTAAGAGCCAAACCACAACAATAAAAATTTAAAGATGTGGCTGGGACCTTCGGGCTTGGCTTGCCTTCTCAAGTCCTCCCCAGTTCTGAGAGCCTCCTCAGAACCCAGTGGAATTTCCACAGCTTTACATTCACCGTGTTTTTACCAATTCCTTACTCTTCCATCCCCACAGCACCCGTAAATCCTTACAGAGAGCATGAAGGCCTCGCTTAAGCACACAAAAAGTAGTAATGAAAATAACTTCATTATCCACAGACAGAAAATTGTATTCAATATACAGTATTTTTAAAATTTTAACCAATCATATCAATGATTTCTAGAGAAAATCAAGTGCACATTGAATCCTACTTTCTCTCCTGTAGGCCATGTGCTTGTTTTTAAGGCCAAATTTTATGTCTTTCTAGCCCAGCCACACAAAATAGCTTTCTTTTTTCAAAGCAAATGCTGCAAGAGAGAAAAAGAACAGGGGATGACACTAAATTAAAAGAACTCAGGACATAAGAGCACAACAAAACCTGCTTGGCTACAGAACAAAAATTAAAAAATCTACACAATTTTGAAGTAATTGGGAAAATCTGAATATGCTCTAGATATGGAGCCCATTATAGAACTTTTCACTTCACTAGATGTTATAGTGGTATTATGACAGTAACAACAAGATGTCTTTATCCTTGAAAGATGCAGGCTAAAGTATTTAGGGGTGAAGTACTATGACAGTTGTATCTCATCCTCAAATGACTCAGCAAAAAGTTTTATTTTTAAATAGAGAAAAAGCACATGTGGCACAATGCTAATGACTGACGAAACTACACAGCGCGTCTCAGCACTGAGAGCACTCATTAACTCATTATGCTTCAATTTTTGTGATTTTTTTTCAAATAAAAAATACCAAAAGTAAGTTTTACTAAAGAAAATACATTTAAAATATTATACTATACTAATACACACTTATACATTGAGATTATTTATTTACACTTTATAAAAATGAGCCCCCCAAAATAGTTTTCAACCTGAAATTAACAATATTAAACACACTGTTTCACTTTCAGTGCTAATGTATGAATCTCTTAAATGTTAAATCAAAAGAGCTCACTGAGTATCTTAAATTACAGCCAACCAGATGCAGATGTAAGGATCATTAATTATTATTATTTCAATTAAATTTAAAAGTTCAATAATTTTGTTCACTATTTCTTCTTTGTTTTTCTTCTTTGTCTAGAATAGTCTGTTTTAAGCTCAAAGTAGCATCTTGAAATCCAGGATTTAAGTCTAATACTTTCTTGAAATCTTCCAAAGCTTCATCAAAATATCCTGTACCAGGATCCAAAAAAAATAGAAAAGAGAATAAAGGCTGAGTATTTCTACATCTTATTCACAGCAAAGTCTAGATGCACATAGCTTGCTTTACATTTATGAACTTTCAATTACACCTAATTAAAGGAAGATTTTTTTTCCTAATGATGATACAGAGATATATACATCACAGTAATGCGGTGTGCCCTTCCAGAATAATTATGCCCCATACTGGCTCTAAGGGCTGGCGTGCAGTCAATGGTGAGGCACTTGCCTTGAGTGGAAGAGTCCCTGGGTTGAACCCTGAGCACTACAAAAAGGAAATCAATCAATCAATCTAGTTGTGGATTTATAAGATTTTAGTCGGTCAGTAGCATAACTCATAAAATTTCAACAGGCATATCACCTCTTTTACACAAGTGCAGAGAAAAAATGAGAAACCGGAAACAGGTCCCTCAATAGAAGAGATTTAAACTTCTCACTGTGTACTGCCTCACGTAGCTCAAAGGTTTTAACTCATAAAATGTCACAAGTTGCCAGCATTACCCTCACTTGCAGCTGAGAACTTACAGGTACGGCCTGATGGGGTCACCCCTGTCCTGTGCCCAGGTGCAGTTACCCCCCCCCCCCCCAGCACTCCAGTGTGACCTCTAACGCCCATCAGACACCTAACACAAGCTCAGGCACATTATGTTCAAGTACGAAAGCTAAATTTCACTAAAGCCTGATCATTACTACACTCATTTTATGACAGCTGATAGCTCTGAAATAACAGAACCTAATCAATGAGAAACGCAGCACATCAAATCAAGTATAAATTCTTACCCAGTCTGTACAGTATCAGCCCTCTGTTGTAATAGGGAACTTCAAAGCTGGGTTGGACTTCTATGGCAGATGTGTAGTCATCCATCGCTTCATTAAAATCAACCCTCAAGTACTTGATTTGCCCCCTGTTGTTATATGCAGTAGCCAAACCCTCAGGGCTGCATTTGCTTTAAACAAAAAGTTCACATAAAAAAAAAAAAACACTGTTATCGAATTCCTCTCAGTTCCACTTTCATTTTCTTTTTAGCACTGTCAAACTTCACATCCTGCAACATGCCCTACTGCACTGAAAAAACAAGCTGAAAATCCAAGCTAAAGCATGTGGGGTACTGAAATCACTTTTTATCTGTTTTGTAGGGTTACAGAACTACACTGTCAATCTGAAAAGCGCATGGGCCAGGCGTGTGGCACACACCTATGACCCCAGGCTGCGGCCGCAGGGCTGCCTGTGTTCAAGGACAACCTGGGCTATATAGTGAGTTCAAGCCCAACCTGAACTGCATAGGGAGACCTTGTCTCAAAACTAAATAATTTTTAAAAATTTAAAAATGAGAAGCACATGAGGGCCCAGCCAGATAGCTCAGCAACTAAAGCACCTGCTTAGGCAAAGCACAGCAGCCGGGTTCAAGACCCAGCATGCCAGACCAGCCCCACCCCTGAGGTGAGCTGAGAAGGCCATTGAGACTGGGCATGGTGGCCCACACCTATAATCCCAGTGCTTGGGAAGCTGAAAACCAGGAGGATCACTACAAGTCTGATCTGTGTAGTGAGACCCTGTAGACCCTGTACTAAATATATTTTTTTTAAAAAAGCACATGAAATTTTACAGTGTTCAAAGTCCCTGTCCATTGTCACATTTTCCTGAATATAACATTAGAATTATTGTTTTCCTTTTTAAATATATTTGGTACATGATCTCACTATGCAACTCAGACTCATAGTGATTCTCCTGTCTCAGCCTCCCCAGCTCTGGGATTACACGCGTGCAATACCTCACCCGTTCTAGGTGGCTGGCTCAGCACACCCGGGATAGGGCCAGCTAGGCATGTGATACCAGGAATTGAACCCTTAAGCACACACTTGTGAGACAAATATCAGACACAGAAAAGGAAGTTAGCTCAAAGTTTACTACGGGTGTGTCACACAGAGAATTATTAACACCACTCTCAGAATCTTAAAACCATTAAATAAGTTAGGACTGGGTGAAAGTTCCACAACTTAATCCCCAGAGTGACCAGTGAGGCTGGGATCCCCTCAAGACCAGCCTGGCTTCTGCGAGAGTGGGCTCTGAGCCACCCTGGAGGTCCTATGTAGAATCAGCTCTGGCCTGGAGAGCTCCATAGGCTGCACCTCGGTAGCCAAGTGCGTGGACAGCCCCGTGAAGCGCTGACTCCCTGCCGGCCTAAGAACCACAACACAACATGCAGCCCCCACCACCTCCTTCGTCTGCGCAGGACAAATCACCTACACAGAGAGCAGCAGCGGCTCTGATGTGGGTCAGGGGATGTTTTCCCATAGTGATTATCTCATTTGAGTCACAGAAGCTGCAAATGAGACTTATCTACCATTGCTTTGTTTTACCCCATGGTGGGAAGTACAGTCCTCAGAAAAGGTTTGTGACTGAATGTCTTGAGCCTTCGGGTCTCAGACAACGACTGTAACTGCTACAGCCTGCAAAGGTACTCACAAGCTCAACTTCTAACAGTGAAGAGGAGTTACTGCAATTTGGGAAAATTTCTGTTCTGTGAGCCCTAAATGCTAGCGACATAGTGGAATGAAGCTCCCAGTGCGAAAGACGAGGGATGAGTTCATGTTCTCTAAAACCGAAGAATGAATTTTAGGAACAAGAGAGGTTAAAAGCAGAATTTATTTAGTAAGGGGAAAAAAAGCTTCTGTCTGACATAGGGATATAAGGGGACCTGAGTGGGTTGCCAAGGACCCTGCCTTTTCTAGGAGCTTTATAGAGCAAAACCACAAGGTGTGGCAGGTCTAAGGTGAAAAACATGGGAACTTACTAGGTGGGCATGAGGTGGGACAAAGGTATGATGCACCAATAAGACGCCAAACACTTGCTCAGGTAAAACTGATTAAATCCAGGACCAAATGAAGCAAGTCACATAGCAAGTGGGCCTGAACACAGAACAAGGGCTTTTCCTGTAGAGGGGTTGAGTTCATGACTGTTCCTGGCTTCCTCGAGGTGACAGAGACCTATCTGGAGTACCAGTCCCACATGCTTATCTTTAGGGAGGTTTGCATTTGTTTAATCTTTTGTCTTGAGGTCTGGCCCACAGCCAGTGTTTGTCTCTCTCCTAGGTGCAAGGTATCTTGTCTTTCATGCGGGCTCCTTCTGAGGGCCTAGCCCTGTCTGACCGCCTATTTCTACTTAACTCAGCTGCCTATAACAGTACTAAGATACTTCCAGATGCCACTCGCAGCACTGTTAAAGCTAGAGAACAAGAGGGTCCACGTCCCTCATCTGTCCATCAGGGCACAAACTGATCTGCTACACATTAAGAGTTTGAAGAAAAAAAGCAGCTTCAGGACTTCAGTAAGGTTTTAATCCTTAAAGTTGAAGTTTTGTGGCTTTGCCATAAACTCTTATATTCAATATGTTAGATTTATACCTCATTAAAACAAATTTTAAAAGCCTACTTTTTATGCAGACATTTTGTTTCCAACTTTAAACCATTCAGCTAATGTTATGCCGAATTTTTTTTTTTTGGTAGTATTACTGTTTGTGTAAAGCTAGTATTTTTTGTAATAGATTTTTAACCTAGTTACCTGATGTGGACTTTTAGCATTTGCTAGCTTTGGCAAAGATAAAATATTGGAAAATTAAATTATGGTTAAGGCTGCACCTTACAATATTAAAAAAACATGACAAACCTTTTGGAGTAAAAGATGTCTAAAGATTGTAAACACTACTTCAAGATGATTCAGCGCTCCAATGTTTTCAAAAATACATTTGAATGCCAAAAGTTTATATTTAGAGGGAAACCTTAACTGACAGAATTCATTTTAATACATGAAACCGTCAGAAGACTTTTAGAACTGTAAGGAAATGAGGAATAATTCTATAGATGAGAAACTGAGGCTGAGGAAAAGTGCGCCCAGTGCACCAAAGCCAAGACATGAACACAGGCACGCAACGCCATAGCAAATTCTATTTGTTACGCCAGCAACAGGCAGAAATTACACTGAACGGGAACATTTCAGTCCTTAGCCTGATGCGCAGAGGAAGAATAAAGAAACTGGAACGCACCCACTACCTGCTGCTGCCGAGTATTTTTTGAACCCTAGATGTATCTAAGAGTTCGAAGCAAAGACATGAAACTAAGTGTCCTTTGCTTATGAATCTATTTTGGTGGGAGGGGTGAGGCAAGCACAATGTCTCTAGCGTGACTCTAGCGTCTGTTCGGAAACATCTAGTATAACCATCAGTACGGTGTATTACTTAAGAAAACATCTGTCGTTCTGGTTTAATGCCCCATGAGATTAAAAAAAAATTAAAAAATAAAAAAAGAATAGATAGCAAGCCATTGGCTGGAGAGATAGTTCAGTAGGATAAGCGCCTGTCTGGCAAGCGCGGGGTCCTGAGTTCAGTTCCCGGTACGGAATGGGGCAGGGAGCTCTTAGTGTTTCGTCTATCCTAATACAAACTACAAACTGGCATTCTAACAAGAAAAGTCAAATTGTCCATGGGAGAAGGGGGCGATTCAGATTACCTCACAACTGTCAAAAACAGTCCAACCAACCCCTCTCCTCCCCACCCACACCCAGTCCACGGCACACCATCAACAAGCACAAGGGCAAATCCTGAAGTAACAGCAAATGCTACACAACCAAGCATAACCCCGGAGGAGCTTCTGGACGCTCAGGACTAGTGTAGGCTAACATCGCAAAAAGGAAACCCAGACATTACACGCCTCCCTGTGGAAGCGCACGGTCCCGCCTGCGTTCTTGGCACAATCCTGGATCTGATTTGGATCTAAACCTCAAGATATAACTACCAGCCACAAGCAGTGCAAGAGGCAGATAATCACGTTAAAAAAGACGTCTGAAAGACGCTTTCAGCAATTCCTAGCCACGGAAACTGTCAAGACAAACAGGTTGGCTGTGCCCACGACCTCTGAACTACAAGAGGGCGCATAGTTGGTCCAGCGGCTACAAGCCAATCAACCAAATAGCAACAGGCACACTTTGTCGATCAGGAAAGTTGGAACACTGATAGGATGCGTGATATGAGGATGTGATGATATGACGACTGGCTTTTTAATAATCCTTACTCTTTAAGAAAAGGTCCTGAAACATCCACAAATACCATGTGTGGGTGAATTAATAATTCTTAAACCCAGCAATGAATACTCGAAAATGCATTTTTCCCCCCACATTTTGAAGGTTCATAATAAGGAAACAGAACCGCCCCGCCGGGACGCTGTGCACGAGGCCTGGCCCTGCCCAGCGCGTCCTGCCCCGGCGTCTCGGATCCCCGACCGCCGCAGAGGACAGCGAAGCGGAATGGGAGGAGCCCCGGCCGCCGTCAGGGCTGGGGCGCGACCCGCGGCCCGCGAGCACCGCGCGGAGGAGGGGCCCGACGCCGCTCGGAGCCCAGAGCCGAGGCGCCCGCGCCCAGGTCTCGCGACAGTTACCTCCCGAGCCCCGGGCCGACGGAGGCCGCACAGGCGCACTGGCGAATATAAGCGGAGTACAGCGCCTCGGCCTCCGCGTACTCGCCCTTCTCGAAATGCGCCTGAGCCACTGCTAGGGTTGCCTGGCTTTCTTGCCCTTGCTGCCCTTCCATAACAGTCGAAGGCTGGGCTTTCGTTGTAGAATGGGTGTTGATTTCGGAAAGACCAAAGACACTTCCGCTCCCGCGTGTTTAAACTTGCCCACAAAACCCGCGCAACCGAAGAGGGAAGTTTGTGCCTTCTAAGGACCCGTCTTCTCGCGAGAAACTAGTACACTGCCGGCGTAGCGCGGGAATTATGGGTGCACTTGAATGGACATTGACGGTAATGTCTGTTCCTTCTTGGTCCTATTTTTTTCCCCAGAAAAGCAGCAGCTCGATGGCCCCCTGATTTCCAAATTCGTGTCTAGTGTCACGAAGCACTTGGCCCTTGTGACCCGGGCTGACTGTTGGAAGGAAAGAACCACGGAGTTGTGTGTCTAATTGGCCTGCGCTTATCGTAGCTTTCTTTCGGTGCAAAGTCCGCTTTTAGGGAAGAATCGCGGAGTCCTGAGGCAGCGGTAGTTTCCTCAGACGCTCCGCGCCCGCGTCCTGTGAGCTTTGCCCAGTGTTAGCTTCAACACTGGCCAGCAAGCTTAGCCTTACTGACCCCCTGGATCCTGTAAGGTTTAAGTGTTGTCTGTGGGCTTTGCTATTAGTTGACGTTCTCGAGTTGTTTACAGCAAAGAGAAATCCAAATAGTAACTTATTAAGTACATTGCATAATCCAAATTAAAATTATAAACAGCTTTGTTAAAATTATATAGCTAGCCTACGCTGAGTATTTGTTGTCTTTTGAGATCCCTTGATTTGTTTTGCATCTCAAACTACTTGAGCATCTCTCAACAAAAATGTTTTATGTATTACAGAAAAAGTAAATATATATATACAAAATATGAGTTATCTTTGCATGAGTGCCCCAATACTATATAAGTTATCCAATATTTTGTTATTTTTCATTGACTGAAAAATACAAACATAGTACACATATATTTAAAACGACTGGGGAGATAACTTAGCTGACATAAGTGCCTGCTGGCAAGCACCAGGTCCAGAGTTCCTTCCCCGGTATTGCAAAATAAACAGTAAAGAGCCAGGGATTATAGCAGGCTGTCGATATAGTTCAGTGGGACAGTGCCTGCTTGGCAAATGTGAGGTTGTAAGTTCGATTCCTAGTACAAATAAATGAAATAAAACATGCTAAGAGAAATTACAGGATTGGCACAACTACTACAAAAAAACAGAAGACTAGTTTTCTGAGAGGTTAAAAGGTTTGAAATTCTCAGCACCCACTTACTGGATAACACACTTCTGCCCAGCACTGAAGCAATAAATTGGACTAAAATCAGCACAGGATGAAATAAAAAATCATCTTTCACATAAAATGATACATCTTGTACCCAAAAAATATACTAATGTTCTTATCTAAGTCTTTAAAAGGTTTCCAGATATAACTACCAATTCTATAAAAATATAGAGAAGTCTAAGAATATACTGTGAACAACTGCAAGCCAAAAACTGGGTAACTAGATGAAAAGGACATTCCTAGAGAAAAAAAAAAAAAAAAAAACTTCAAATTTCTAAAAAAAAAATCTGAAGATGAAACTAGGAAAGAGATCGAATACATAAAAAAGAAACCTCTCTGCAACAATAAGTCCCAGACCTGATGGCTTGGCTGATTAGTTCAACCAAACATTTAAAGACGATCCAGTACCGATCCTTGAACTACTAAAGTTGAACAGAAGGAAGCTTTTCCTGGCTTATTCTGTAAGATCAGTGTTGCTCCTGGTACCAAAGCCAGACAAGGACACTAGAAGACAAGTACTTGCCAATATCCCTTGGGACATTAATGTGGAAACTCCTCTATAAAACACTAGCAAGTCAGATTCAGCAGCATATTAAAAGAATTACATGCAATGACCAAGTGGAAATCATTCCTGGAATTAAAGGATGAGTCAACACATGAAAATACACTACACCCCCTTAACAGAATAAAGGAAAACACTATATGCCCATCTCAACTGATGTACAAAAACCACTTGATTAAATTGAAAGTCATTTGATGATTAAAGAAATACTCAGCAAGCTAGCAGGACTCTACTGTAACTCTGAATATAAAAGTCATATATGAAAAATCAACTATCAACACCAATGAAAGACTGAAAGCTTATCCCTTAAAATCAGGAGCACAGCTCACTTTCACCACTTCTGTTCAACATACTGCTGAAATTCTAGCCAGAGCAATCAGGAAAGAAAGTAAATAAATAATAGCTATCCAAAGTAGAAAGGACATTAAATGATCTCTGTTCACACATAATATGCTCTTATATATAGGAATCCTGAACATACATATTATAACTATTAATCCAATAAAGTATCAGGATATACAATCAACATGCAAACATCAGTTGTATTTCTACACACTAACAATCCAGAAAGGAAACTAAGAAAACAATAATATACAATACCGTCAAAAAAAATTAGGAATTAACCAAAGTGGTGGATGACTTGTACATTGAAAACTATTAACCACTGTTGAAAGAGATAAAAGAAGGAAAAAATAATTGACATCCCTTCTCACAGAATGGTTATAGACAAAGGTTTCATTTGTTAAGATGCCAATACTATCCAAAGAAATCTATAGATTCAATAGAACCCCTAGCAAAATCCCATAGTGGACTCACATTTCAACTGAAAAACTTAACTTGACAGCTACAGTATTGAAAAGAAAAGAGTGGTATTGGCATAGGATCAATCTTTTTACCAAACAGTGCTAAGAAAACTAGATATCCATATGCAAAAGAATGAACTGGAGACTTACTTTATATCATATAAAAATTAATTCCAAATGGATCAATGATCTAAACGTAAATACTTAAATTACAAACAGGAGAAAAGAGAAGGCAAAGTTTTCACCACATGGAATTTGCCAGTGACTTCTTGGGTATCAAACCAAAGGCACACAACAAAGACTGTAAATCAATACAACAGAAAATTTTTACTTCATGAAAACTGAAAACCAGTACAACCCAATGCAGAAATGGGCAAAGGCTTGAGTGGACTTTTTCCCAAAGAAAATATGCAAATTACCAATAATTGTGTGAAAAGATGACCACTATCCTAATCATGAGAGAAATGCAAATCAAAAATATAGTCAGATAACACATCACACCATCTGTTAGAATGGATACTATATTTTAAAATAGAAAAACTAACATGTTGGTAAGGATGTAAAAAATTGGGCACTATTGCTGTGAAACCATTGAGGAAAACTGTATGATAGTTTCAAAAATTAAAAACAAAGTTATCACATTACTGAGAAACTCCACTTTGGAGTATATTTTTTCCCCAAATTTATAGCACGGTCTTAAAGTAATATTTGTGCATCCATGTTTTTTTTCTTTTGGCAGGAGTGGGGATTGAACCCAGGCCCTTGCGCTTGCCAGGGAAGCTCTTATTCTACTGAGCCATCTCCCCAGCCTTCATGTGCATCCATGTTTATAGCAGCATTATGCACAATAGCTAAAATGTGCACACAATATAACTGTCTATCAACAGATGGATAAGAATATGCAATACATTTGCCGAGAAAGATTTTGATATGAGATACAACATAGATGAATCTTGAGGTTGTTATATTATACTGTGAACTAAGCCAGTCACAAAAAGACTGCATCATTCCATTTATGTGCAGAACCCATAGTGGTCAAACTTACAGAGACAAAAAGTAAAATAGCAGTTGCCAGGGGCTACAACAAAGAAGAATGGAGAGTTACTGTTTAATGGATAGACACTTTTAATTTTGCTTTTACTGGAAATGGGTGGTAATGACAGTGCTGATATAGTCTGAGTGTAGTTAATTCTACTCTACTCATTTAAAAATCTTAAGATAGGGGCCGGGGAGATGGCTCAGTAGAATAAGCGCTTGCCTCGCAAGTGCAAGGACCTGAATTCAATCCCTGGTTCCACCAAAAAAAAAAAAAAATCTTAAGATAATAAATTTTATTATATGAAAGTCTTAACACATTTTCTGTTGCTATAACAGAATAACTAAAGTAGAGTACTTAACAAAAAAGATTTATGTACCTCACAGTTTTGGAGGCCAGAAGTCCATGGCTGGGCAGCGCCTTCTATTTGACCTTTAGTAAGGGGATGGGAGCTCCATCAGAACATGGCAGAGGAGCAGAAGGGCAACAGCAGTGTGTAGAAAGAACCCATGTGTAGCGGCCATACTTTGTAGCCAACTGCTTTCCAGGACCTAAGTCCTGAAGCCCAGCACTAGCACTCTCCCCAGGTAGTGCACCCAGGAACCTAACTTCCTTTCTCCAGGTTCCACCCCCTGAGGGAGTTCTCACTACCTAACACACCACACTGGAAGCAGACTTCCAGCACAGAAACTCCTGAGGGACACCTTCCAAACATGCCCCAACCATCACAGTGTGCTGTGTCACACTGTTAAAACAGAAAAAAGAAATTAACTAGCAGGCATATTGCTATCATTTTGAGGTATCTGCGACATTATGTTGAAGTTGTTAGTATGTTTCTCTTTCCTTTGATTACTCTAGTTTCTACTTTATAAGGGTGATTGCCCTATTTGATGTATACTGTTAATCTGTGTCCACAGATGTTGTTAAATATCATATTTTATTGTGAACTGCAGTTTTTAGAATTATAAGTACTCTTGATTATGATCCAGCACACCAACAAATTAAAGGAAAACTTAACAGATAGATACAAGGCATTTAATACAATTCAGCTCCTTCACAACCTAGGGCTTCTAGGAGGCACATTTAATTTATTAAGGCATACCAACAGGCTTTAGTGAATATAACACATATGCTAAAATACCGAAAAATTTCTTTCAAGATTAGGAATAACGTAAGTGTGCCCCATGTCATCACTTCTATTATTCAACATTGTCTTGGGGATGCTAGCCATCATAATGAAATGAGAAAAAGATGGAAAAAGTAGAATGAGTGGAAAGAAACAAGTCATTAAACACCAATTCTAAGATTTTCCCTACCAGTTAGGCAGACCTGGTATTATACAACCCTAAGTATAACTGAGATATTGTGCTTTAGGCACAGAGAATGACAAAGAGACCAATGTAGTGGGGGCTGCTACACACACACACACACACACACACACACACACACACACACACACAATTTTATATGCACACTGTAAAAGGTGGACTTCATTTAAGGATCCAAATGGTAAAAAGTAAATTTGCCCTTTACCAAATTCACAGCAATCAGTTCCAAATAGCTTTCAAATTTACATGTGAAAGGGGAAAAAATAAACAACTTTTAGAACCTAATACACTATCTTCACGACCCTAGAGTAAGGAATAAGTTTATAAACAATCTATCTTCTCTAATCTTGCTGACTTTTCCCCATTTCTATTAATTATTGAGACAGATTATAAAGATAGCCAAGTGTGCATAGACAGCTCTATCTCTCCCTTTTAGTTCTCAGCTTTTGCTTCCTGTGTTTAATGAGGTTTTGAACCACTAGGATCCTGTCTTGTTGCTGAATTGACTCTGATTGCTGTGGTACGGTCCTTTCTCTCTAGTAAGAGCCACTGTCTTGAAGTCTATTATTAGCTTCTAGACCACACATGCTTTCTTAAGCTTACTTACTACTTCCCTGGTGTACCTGTGTCTTGTGAGGGTTGCAGTATGCAGTATAGTCTGGCCCAGGCTAGCCTCCAAACCCTCCTCCTGCCTCAGCCTCCAGAGTGCTAGAATTACAGGCATGCACCACCATGCCTGGCTCCACATAATGTACTTCAATTCATTTCTTCCCATTCCCCTTCACCCCCTTAGGTCTTTCTTCCCTTCCTGATTTACAAAAACTTGGTCCAATTTTTTCTTCCATTCTTTTTCCCATTCCTTTCCTTCCCCTCCCCCTCCCCTCTTCTCCTTCCCATTTGAGCATGTCCTTCATATTTCCAAATTTCTTTCTTTTCTTTTAACCTGTTTTATACATTTAACCTCTTTGCTTTTGAAAATTTATTTTGAAAAAAATGTGTTTAAATTATTTAGTCATTTCCATTTAATTATCAATAAAGCTGATTTAAGTTTGCCACCTAATTTCTTAGTTTTCATCTATGCTTTGTTCCTTTTTTCTCTCCATTTCTTAAACTAGATGGCTATTGTGTTATTCCTTTTAACTTCATTTTTGTTTTGCTAATCAGCTTTATTAAGGTATGATTTATATTGCTCTTTTATTTTTTTAATTTAGAGAACTCTCTTAGGAACCTAAATCTCTTTTCTCTTTTTTCTTTTCTTTTTTTTTTTTTAATCGGTGGAACCAGAGATGAATCTCTTTTTATAAAGAGCTAATACAGCAGTTTCTTTTATTCCACTTCACCTCAGTTTTTGTCCTCCTCTAAATCTCAACTAAAATAGAAATGACTTATTTTAAGAATTAAAACCGCCAATTTTAAGTGTACAGCTTGGTGATTACATGCAGTCATACAGTCATGTAATCACCACCGAAAACAGCATAGCGTACGTACCCCCCCAGTGTTCTTTTGTACCCTTTTGAATCAGTGCCCACCCCCTCCCTCACCTCAGGCACTCCTATCACTGTGGGGTTTTTTTCTTCTAGAAGTTATATAAATAACATCATAAAATCAGTTGTTCTTTCTGCCTGGCTTTTCTCACTTCGCTCAGTGCTTTTGAGAATTATCTGTGTTGCTACATGTGTCCGCTTATTCCTTTCCGTGGCCCAGCGATATTTCACTGAGTTTATACTACGTTACGCATTCATATGTTGATAGTTTCTTTCATAAAAATGTTTCCTTCCGATTTTTCACTACTATCAATGAAACTTACGTGCACGTTTTGTGTAGACATTTTGATTTCTCTTAAGCAAATTTATATAAGTAAGATTGCTGGGTCTAATAGTTCACATATGTTTAAATTCAGAGGACAGTTCCAATCTGTCAGTGATGCATAAAACTGTGAATTGCTGTGTATGCTCATCAACACCTGTGAGTTTTCATTTTAACTACTGGATTTCTCTAAATTTCCCTGGAAATCTAAATTACATAAAATGAGAAAAATCTTCAGTAATGACTAACTCTAAGCCTCAATGTGCATTTTTTTTCTTTTACTTTTAGGGAAGTCACTTAAGGTCGAATAGTCCTTGTAAAAAAATTTATAATACTTTGGTTTCTTCAGTTTCACTTGGTTCTCTTATCTTCTAAAATATAAATTAATGCTTTTTATACTTAAAAATTTTAAGTTTAATTATACTTTCTCATCTATATTCTTGACATTTTCTACACAGGTTCTTTTTTTTTTCTTTTCAAAGTTTTATTGATAAACATATAGCAATGAGACAGTTTCAAATCAAATCGAAAGTACAGTTTCAACAAATAATACACT
>NW_004524595.1:13086778-13108454 GCF_000260255.1 Octodon degus | reverse complement strand
TAATAGCATTGGGTCTTCTGTTTAACTGGCAATGTCAGAAATTATTGACGTGAGTCCCCCACAGCTCAACATAACAGCATGGCTTTATTTCCTATATTTCATCTTCATACTTTTCTACACAGGTTCTTGCGCCACTGAGCTATCTCTCTTTGAAATTTTCTAATATAAACCTGGTCCTTCCACATGCAAAACAGTAAATGTCAGCTTTTTAAAGAAACACATGAACTGAGAAAATAATCCTACAAACAGACAGTAGGGGGCAATATAATATTGCTGCTTTCATTTTGAAAACCCAGTAGCAACATCGTGGAGCTACTTCAGCAAATCTAGTGCCCCTGTTTTTTAAAAGTCAGGTAACAATTTTACCTTCATATCTACTGAGAGCTCCGCGTGGACCTCCTGGGAGTCACTCTCTGCGCTTCTAATCACCAGACGTTGGTCTAGTACATTCAAAGGAATGTACTTTTGGGTCTCCCCCGCTCAAGGCAGAAGTGGTATACTACACATCTACTGTCCTAGAAGGGACCTTTCTCCCCTTCTCCAATTCACAGCACGACTCCCCCAAACACAGCTAAAATATTTAAGTAAAGATAAAGTAAACATGTTATCCAGAAGTCACAGATAAAGGAAACCTGGGGTAAACACACTATTTTTCTTTAGTATTGTTTTCATACTTGTACACACAATATCACATACATATATAAGAACTCAGCTCTGGAAATAAGAACGAAATTAACCATTTAAAATGAACACTTGAGGACCAGCCAAATAGCTCAGCAGATTTAAGTGCCTGCAAGCAGGCACAGGGACTTGGGGTTCGATCCCCCGGGCCTGCTGTGCTGGACCCACCCCTGGGGCGCACTGAGACTGCAAATGAGACTGGGCATGGTGGCGCGCACCTGCAATACCAGCACTTGGGAGGCTATAAATAGGCAGATCACTATGAGTCTGATCTAGGAGTGAGACCCTGAGCACCCTGTAGACCCTTTCCTAAAATACAAAAGAAAAAAAATGAACATTTGGAGAGAAGTTAAATGGACAGGATTAGGTAGTATGTTGGAAACAAGATAATGAAACTGATCTTTTTTTCTTACAAATAAGCATGAACTGAGTCACTCTGAATTGAATAACTGAAAAGTGTCACCCACCTTCCAAGAGTACTGTTACAAAACAACTTATAACAAAGTTAGCAGTTGTGAATGACAACAGGTCAGTGATGGCATGTTGCTTGTCAGGCACTTGCTTATTTTTACAACTTTATCAGTTGGCTCCATCATTTCAATATTTGGGCCTGCTATGCCAAGTATAGCCTGGGCCAAGTTTTATGATAAAGAGGCCAAGTTTTATGATAAAGATTAACTCAGCATGATTCAACTCAAAGTGACTCAGTTCATGCTTATTCATAAGAAAAAAAGATCAGTTTTATCATCTTGTCTCCAGCTCACTACCTAATCCTGTCCATTTAACTTCTCTATAAATGTTTATTTTAAATGGTTAATTTTGTTTCTTTTTGTCCCTTTCATAGGGAGGTGGAACTTGTTATTATTCCGAAATTCTCTTTAGGTTAAATAAAATGAATCAGTTCAATTCATAATAGGGGTTGTTTCTCTAGCACCACATCAATCAAGACAAAGATCTCTCAGACATTATGGCAGATGATTAAACTTCCAGATTCTGAAAAGATTCGATGCTCTTACAATAGTAGAAAAGATGCACCTATATATATATCTGTATGAAATCAGACTCATAAGCTTATGATGTAGAACAGCATAAGCTGTAAGAATGTGCTTTTAGAGATTTGGCTTATCTAACTGAACAAAATGTTCCATCAGATAGCAACTCAGGATCTATCTAAAATACTTAGCACAGGGGAAAATTCTAGGGTCAAGGAGCACAGAATAAGTAGCAAATGAATGTTCCCAAAAGACACATTAGGGAGGCTTCTAGGGAGGCTTCAGGAATGAACAGGTGATTCTGGAACGAAGAAGAGGGGAATGTATTTGACGGTCTCAGTTGGAGCACTGCCACTACCTCATGAGCTCTCATATCTAAGTAAATAGTGTGTGTGTGTGTGTGTGTGTGTGTGTGTGTGTGTGCAAACTTGGAAACAGAAGAAGCATGAGATATCTAACATTCATAGAGCACTAAATCTACAAAAAGCAACAAAGGCATTAGATGTTCATAGCATGAGATTCTATGTAAGAAACATAGAAAGAACTCAGTATGGTGAAATTTTGATTCAGTTGGTCATGGGTGACATTTGTGGGGGCTGGTCCTGAATCCAAGAAATATAGCAAAACCCATGGCTGCTCAGTACACTATTTGGCCAGCTACCACTGCAGCAGCTAAGTGGTCCTCAAAGTGGTCCTATAAGGCAAGCACATGGCTGTGAAGGCTGACATTACAGAAGTAGAATGAGCCTTTATATGTAACCTACTGCCCAAGCCTATTTGTTGAGCAAGTGGACATCACTGGTCTCAGGCACACTGCATCAGATTGAGTCCCCTATCTTAAACCTCTATTAATGTCCATTTACATTCTACCTGGGGAAATCTGATGGGGCAGGATGAGAATCAGAACATCAGGACTTTATAGAACTTGCATCCTGGTAATGTAGAAGTCTCTGCCCCACTTGCACCTGGTATGAGTATGTTGCTGGGATAGAATCCCTGAAGATAGACAACTTAAAAGAGCAATTGGGTTACTTGGCTTATGGTTTCACAGGGTTCAGTTCATGCTCAGCTGGCTCCACGCAGGCACAGGGGAAGAGTGCCAGTGAGAGACACGTCCTCCAAACGCGTGTCATTCACCTACCTCCTCCACCTGGGAATAAAGCTTTTGCCAGCTATTCCTCACACAGAGGACTAATACCTAGAATATAGAAAGAATTAAAAAATTAGAACCCCTCCTAACAAAAGACACAAATTAAAATTAGTCAAGTGAGACAAACCAATAATTCTCAGAAGATGTAAAAATGGCCAATAAGAACAGGAAGAAATGTTCAACATCACCGGCCAGTAGAAAAATGCCAATGAAAACAACACTGAGATTCCATCTTACCCCAGAAAGATCTTTATCAACAAATAAAGCAATAAGTTCTGGCAAGATTGCAGGAAAAAAGAAACCCTTCTACATTGTTAAGGGGAATGTAAACTAGTATAATCACTATGGAAAAAAGCAGGGAGCTTTCTCCAAAAAACAAAAAACAGAAATTTCATTCAATCTAATTATTCTTTCTCTAGGTACCTTCCCAAAAGACATCATATTACAGTGAATACATGCACAATCATATTTATTACAGCAACACAATTCTAATGGCTAAATCTTGGAAGCAGCCTATATGTTGAGAGCAACAGGTGAAAAGGTAAAGAAAATGTGGTATTTGAGCGAATAATAAAGTGCTACTCTGTGATGGAGGATAAACTTAAGCCATTTGTAGGTAAATGGATGCACTTGAGACCATAATGTTACGTGAAACAAATTGGATGCACAAGCTTGAATATCACATGGTTTCTCTTATGTAAGAAACCCAAAGCATAGGTATAGAGCAAAATGAAACACAGATAATAGCAAGTAGGGAGATGATCTTTCTTACGTGGGAAAGGGATCAAAAGGTGGAGGGAGGGGACCAGAGGGAAGAGAAGGGGATGCAAACAGGGCTAAGATGTGCTGTGTCCACACCCCGACTCCCTCCAAGGAATGCAATCTTTATGGACTGCAAACAGGTACTAAAACAAGAGAAAAAATAAAATTAGGTAAATGAATGGCATCTACCAAAATCCTAAAAAAGATATGTGGCTATGTCCATTTTTGCCAATGTAGCCAACCTTTCTCCATGACAGTGTAAGAGAGAAGGCCAAATGCTCCCCTTGGATAGACTAAAATAACAAATTTAAAAAACAATTTGTATCATACAAAGTAACTTAAAATGCCATGTCCTTATTTCTAGGGGTCAAGGATACAGCTCAGGGCCAGGGAGATGGCTCAGTAGAATAAGCACTTCCCTGGCAAGCGTAAGGGTCTGAGTTCAATCCCCAGGTCTCCCAAAAAAAAAAAAAGAAAAGAAAAAGGATACAGCTCAGTGGCACAGTACCCACCTGGCAAGCACAAGGTCCTGAGTTCAATTCCTAGTACCACAAAAAAAAAAGATTTATTTCTAAAACTAAAATACAGAAAATATTTAATATTTGTTTAGCTTAAGGGCCATCATAGTAAATTTTTAGGAAGAAAAAAAAGAATAGGCCTATGATTGGGGTGTGCAACACTCACTTTTTAAGGAGTATTTCTATTGATGAATAATTTTTAAAATTTTATGAGTTGTATTATATTAATACATACTTAATAGGAAAATATTAATTTTTAATTATGTAATGTGTGTAGAACATCAACATTTTCAAGAACTGTTTAACTGCTTATAAAATCTAAAAAAAACCCACAGAAATAAATTCCTATGCAAACTAAAATAAAAATACAAATAAAACTCTACCATAGAAATAAATCGGCCCAGAACCGGATGTGGTGGCTCACACCTGGAATCCCAGCACCCAGAAGGCTGGGCCAGGAGAATCTCTCCAAGTTCCAGACCAGCCTGGGAGCTAACACAAGGCCAGCCTGAACTGCAGAGTGTGACCTTGTCTCAAAAAAGAAAAGAAATATCTTTGCTTCAATTATCCCACCAAAGGCAGTACTCACACACAACAGCAGCACATCCCATGCACAAGTCTCTAACGCTGGCAGCATGTGTGGTTTCTCTTGATGTTCTTTTTGTAGTAGAACATACTTGATACCTTGCTGGTCTTGCTGTTTTGTTAAGAGGGTCTTGTGATATTCACTTGTCTGTTCACAAGTCTGTTCCAGAATTCTTTTGCAGAGTTCTTTGAACAGATACAAACTCTTCTTCCTCTGTTGTCATTTTTCATTGATCAATTCCAGCCCCAATCCTCTAAAAAAATTTTTCTGAGAAATTTGGAACCTGTTTTCTTTGTAAACTATGAAACTGTGCTTGGCATGATTACAATTAAGTAAAACACAACTGTAGCCTAACACTGTGTTTTCAAGTGACTGTAAAGTTGCTGCATAACTCGTCAACATCTACTTAGCCTTTTGTTTTCTTGTAAAATGTGACCATTTTTGGCTTTATTTGTGTTCAGAATTCACTATCAATCTTTTTTGGTTGTTGTTTTTTTCAGACAGGATCTCACTGCATAGTCCAGGCTACCCTTGAACTATGTATAACCAATGAACTTTGAACTCATAGGATCCTCCTGCCTCAGCCTCCTAAATGCCACATCTCCACAAATCCTTTAGATTCTGACTATTAGAATGATAAAGTCCTGCTATGCAGGTTTTTAGTTCTGAGAGAGTTGTCATTATAAGTATGCTTTGAATATCACTATTGATGCATATAAAATTTTTTTTATTGTTAGTATATTTCAAAACATCTTGCAGCATATGTTTTTTTTTTTTTTTTTTTAAAAAAATAAAAAATATAAAATATTTTTTTATTGTTAGTATATTTCAAAACATCTTGCAGCATATCATGCATTAGAAACAACTTCTAACACTGCATTGCAGTGTTGGTATTCTTTCCAATAGGTTTCTCCCTGACAAGAATCTATAACATTTTCTGACTAGTTTTAACACTGGATCGTTCATGTATTCACGACCAATTTGTAGCATTCTGGCCAGTCACTTATATTACTGTTTTATTCCTCATCTAAGCAAGGCCTGCACCTGTATTTCCTGTGACATACCTCACGACCCTCCCTGTGGTATGTGGCCCACGTCATCCCTGGTAGCTGAGTCACCTGATGACTCACTTATGAAAGTGGATTTTCAGGTAGTATTGTATGGAATTGAGTTAATTCTTTAAGAAACTGCAAAAGAAAACATGTAAAAACATATCATGGCAAATAATGTGGGGAAAACTCACCCATCTACAATTCATCACACACGCACACACCTTGCCATTTGTCAGGCCAAGTGGGTGAACACAGAAGTTGCTTCTTGTTTTCCCCCAGTGTAGCCAGTGAGATGCACCACTGGCTCCTGTTATGCTGAGGGCCTGCTTCCATTACAAAGCTATGACCTGGGTGCTTTTTACCCACCATAATGTCCCCTGGCTTTAAGTAAATATAGCTAAAAATAGAATTCATTTCCTTATACTACAGGGTCAGTGTCAATTCTCCCAACTCAGCTTTGCTCACTTACTTGCTTCCTTTACCCCCCACCTACCTCCCCTAGATTTTATAATAAATTAGCAACTCTCACATGGTAGAAAAATATTTATTTGGAATATTTCCACATTGTTATATAACCAACCATAAAATATATACAAAAGATAGCTAGATAGAAAATAAGATTAACTTCCTAAATTTTATATCAGCCTCTTTAATTCATGGCTGTGTTTCTGTGCAAAAATTAATCTACTATCTTCATATAGTGCAAAAATACAACTATAAAATAATGAAGGTGATTGTCATATAAAACGAATGGAAATCAACCTTGTTACATACACAGTTCTGTACACTGTATCTATTTTGCCACTATGCAGGAGCACCTCTGCTTATGCCACCGCGCTGTGGCACAGCGGGCAGAAGGTGTAGCTGCCGATCTCCTGGGCGTGCACGCAGTGCTTGCACACGCTGCACATCCAAAACTGGTACTCAGTGATGGGGCTTCCTGTGGCCACACACGTAGGCAGCTTCCCCTCTCCACTGCAAAGACAAGCAGGAAAATACCTGATTACACGTTAAAATCACTAAGCATTTTCACCTAATATATTTAATATAACTAAAACCTGAAGAATGAAAAATATTTCAAGATAAACTTCAAGTGAAATACTATTTCAAAAAATGTTTTGCAAATAAAAACTTCACTTACAATGAAAACATAAAGCACTAATAGATTTCTAAGATAAATAGCAGTGTACTGTTAAGGTAATTCAAAATTCAATGCTTTAGGCACTAAATTATACATTAACCATATATAAAGCCAAGCTTCTAGAAAGGAACAATGACACCTACTGATTATAATTAGCCTACCCTTCAAGAAGGCCGTCCAATTCAGATTTCCTCGTATCTTTTG
The DNA here is from genome assembly GCF_000260255.1 of Octodon degus. Taxonomy (NCBI): domain Eukaryota; kingdom Metazoa; phylum Chordata; class Mammalia; order Rodentia; family Octodontidae; genus Octodon; species Octodon degus. Next base: position 13,101,368 of record NW_004524595.1, on the reverse strand, counting down.
GAGCATGCTTGGTGAAGATTTCTAGAGCTAGATCTTCATAGTGCTGTTGCTGTTCTGAACTCAGGGTCTCTAAGGATTCCAGTTTAATAAAAGCTTTTGAACAAGTGCCGAAGGCTCTACTGGCACATGCACAGAGTGCCAACAGAGAGTAGATTTCCACTGCAGGAATAATATCTTCATAGTCTCGTAGGAGAAGAGCTATGAAAGAGGACAATCCAGGTTTTAGCAAACAATCATGAAGACTCCCAGCAAAGGTAGTATGTTAGGCTCTAGTCTAACCTCCATGAACTTTAACAAACAAATAAAAATAAATTGAGAGACAGGTGCCCTAGTTGGATTTGTGATCTCCAGGTTCACAAACACCTCAGATCCTATAAAAATAAGCTCTCCCCGCCCCGGCCAGAACCAGTGGTGCACTCCTGCAATCTCACCTGCTCAGGAGTCTGTGGCGGGACAGTTATAAAGGCAAGGACAACCTGGGTGAGTCAGGGAGACTTGATCTCAAAGGAAAACACAAAGGACTGCAGGAGAAGCTCAGTGGTACAGTGATGGCCTCGCAGGCACAAATCCCGAGTTCAATGCTCAGTACCACAAAATTTAAAAATCCACCACCAAATGATGCACAAAACCAATTTAAAAAGATACACATAGACAAAAGTTTCCGGTGTTGAAACATACATCTTTATCCCACTTAAACTAGAAATCTCAGGTGCTGGAGCATATAGCTCAGTGGCACAGCACCTGCCTGGCAAGCACAAGGTTATGAGTTCGATTCCCACTACCAAAAAAAGAAATATCAGTGGCATTTCAAAAAATGTAATATTATATTTTTAGGCATAATTCTCAGTATCATATTTCTTTTTGCAAAGCAACATGAAATCACATTTACTCTTTGTGACTAGGATAATGCTTGTTTGTATTAATGAAACAATATAAGAAAAAAGAAATGAAAATGAGCCTCTAAACTGCTAGTTCATATGAGCTATTTTGGTAGCTGTGACACCTTGGCCATTTTTCTATACTTGAGATACTATCTTTTTAAAAATACGTAATGCAGGTTGGGCATGGTAGTACACACATGTAATCCCAGCATTTGGGAGGCTGAGATGGGGATTACCAAGAGTTTAGGCCACCCTGGATTATAAAATGAGTTCAAGGTCAGCCTGAACTGCATAGCAAGACCCTATCTTATATTTTTAAAAATTGGGGCCAGCGAGACAGCTCAGCAGTCTAAAGCACCTGCTTAAGCAAGCTTAGGCAGGTGCAGGGGACTTTGGTTCAGTCCCTGGCACCACATGCTGCACCAGCCCCACCCCCAGGGCAGGCTGAGCTGGCCACAAAAAAGTTAAAAAATTAAAATTAACAGACTGCAGAATTAATGTCAGATTTGTAATTAATTTGTTTCCTTTTTCTTCTTTAGATCTTGCAGCCTTAATATCTTATTGTGGTATACTATAATTTTCATAAGTATAAAATGATATATTCATCTATTTTATAATTAGATTCCTATAAAGTGGTTAGATTCCTATAAAAGGTCAAGTGTTGACAAAGTTCAGCGGAAGACATTTATAAAACTATATTCATTTATTGTTAAATGAATATATTCATTTATTATTAAATTGTATTTATATTTACAATAAATACAACTGCCTGATTTCATACCTGAAATGTAACAGGTTAACAGGCAATACTTTATAGGGCATATATCAGTTCAGACAATTTTATCGCTGAAAGTCAAAAATATCTAAAGTATTGGGATATCTTCACCCCCTTGGTAAAAAATCTCTGAGGTGTAAGTTTTGTTTCAATGTAAGTCTAGAAATTACATGAAATTTACTTACATATTAACTAGTTAAATGAAGGTCAGTTATAAAAATAAAATACCTCTTTTATATAACTAATCACCAGGGCCAGGGAGATAGCTCAGTAGAATAAGAGCCTGCCTGGCAAGCGCAAGGCCCCGAGTTCAATCTCCAGAACCGCAAAAAAAAAAAAATTTTCCTTCCTATAACTAATCATCAACTAGAGAAGCTGTTATAAATATCCACTGTCAATGAAACACCAATAGGAATAAGCTTCAAAAGAAATGTCTAGAGCCTATAAAAAGAAAATGATGAAATGTTAGACAAAGAATACACAAGTAGGTGACAGCTTTTTTGTTTTATTTTTGTCTTTTTGAGTCAGGGTCTCCTATGCAGCACAGCCTGGCCTTGAACTCACTTTGCAGCCCAGGCTGGCCTCCAGCTCCCAGTGCTAGTGACCCTCCTGCCACAACCTCCCAAGTGCTAGGATCACAGGCCCACACCACCACTCCCACCTCACAAACAGGTTTTCAAACTTGATGTTTCTAGATAAGAAAACTTGTAAACACACCAAGGATCCAAATGTTAATTTATTAAGTTAAGGCAATTCTAACTCGATGGGAGTTCACATAAACTCTTCCTACTCTCTAAAATACTAAGCTGATTTGGACGAATAAATACACCAAAACAGCCAACAATCTATTTCTAGTAAGTGGCTTTAGGATAACAAAAGAACTTACTACAAAATACAACATATTGAAGTGACAAGACTTCTTATACATGACTAAGTGAAAAATAAAACACTGCCAGACGTGACATATTAAAACACTATTAATATCATCATCACAGCTATAGCTTATTAAGAGCTCACAAATCCCAGCACCATTACGAAAGTGAATTTTCAAGAACTCAGTCATGAAAGCAGTTCCCTGGGGAAGATATCATTACATACACTTCACATAAAAAGACCCATATATATAATATACATATATATGATTATATATAATATCTAAAGAACTCATACAAATAACCAGAAAAATCACCCTTGCAGAATTCTAGAGCATTCAACGATAAGTTTTGTTTGGTTTTTTTTTGTTGTTTTTTTTTTTGTTTGTTTGTTTTTTTCAGAACTGGGGATTGAACTCAGGCCCTTGCGCTTGCCAGGCAAGTGCTTATTCTACTGAGCTGTCTCCCCAGCCCCAGTGATAAGAATTTATCTAAAAGACTTTTAAAATAACCTTTCCATGAGAATATAGATTGAGGTCTATCAGGGCCCGGGTGTCATGGACACTTAGTGAGGACCCAAGCGCAGAGGGGGCCCCACTGTCACCCACAGTGCAGACAGGAGGGAGGGGGACCATGGCAGGGCCACGGGGAATATGCCATACCAGTCAGGCATTCATCTGCTGCAGCTGAACATGTATCTACTAACGATGCTCTCTGGAGTCGATGCATTTAAGCTCTAAAATAGAGTTAGTCCAGAAGATATCTAGATCCAGTTACAGTATGTAAATAATTATAGTACATAAAGATCGTAGAATATTATATGTACTAAAAATGATACAGTTCTGTTTAGCAGTGAGACAGGACAATTACAACATACTGTTGACGGGGAAAAGCAAGCCCAAACGCGGAAAAAGCATCGACAGGAGTCTCGGCTTGGCCTCGCCCACCTGTTCTCAGGGCCGCGTCCACGTATCCCGCGTACAGCTGCCTCTGCGCCAGGATGAAGAAGTGGTACGCCTCGGCCCCTCGCCAAGCGCTGTCCGTGAGCCGGCTGGCGGGGGACAGAACGTCCTCTTCCAGCAAACCAGCCAAGGCGGAGGAGGCCTAGGAGCCAAGCAGACGCAGGCTTCCGTCAGCCCACACACTCAGGACCAGCTGCCACTGCCACGGCTGGCACCAGAGGCGGCTTCTGAACCCCAGCACACTACTGCATCTAAATAAGCAGGCTTCATCAGCATGAAGCTGCCATGGCAGACATTACCATTCTTACTTCGGGACACTGCTACAGTCAAATTTTAAACAGAACTGATTAAGGTACTCTGGGATCTATTTATACTGTAAAGTAATATACACATATATATTTTTTGGGTACCCTTCTACAGGCTAATATACATATTCTCATTTTTCAAAATTCTCTTATTGGAAAGAAAGATTTATCAGGTAAGTAAAAATTTTAACAAATGGAAACTTTAAAGCAAAGACTACAGATTAGTCTTTTACTAAAAATAATTTTCATTATTTCTAAGAAGTCTCTAAATTTGAACACTAATCCTCAATCGGTCATTTCTATTCTATCATTTAAAAGAATTATTACGAAGTAAAGTGCATGTACAGAGAAATGAGGCGCGGTTGGGTCTCCCACATCTCGCGAGACAGCCTCGTGAGCCGACCTCGTGGCTCCCGTCGTCCCCCTCTCACCTCGGAGCTCTTCCCTTTGGCCTTCCCCCGCTGGCTGCTCTTCACCTGCTCGTGGTGCTGCTCCACCAGCAAGGCCGCCAGCACGTACAGCTTCTTGACACGCAGTGGTTTCGTTCTCTTTTGTGCTTCTTCATCAGCAATCTTCAACAGTTAAAAAATTAGGGAGGTAAAAAAAAAAAATTAGGGAGGTATTTCTGAATCTAAATTTGCACAAATATAAGCATTTCCAAAATTAACTGACACTTGATTCTCTAAATGATATAACAAAGCATACACTGTTTCTTCCTTCCAAATGGATATTATAAAATATGAAATATTGAAAAATACGTTCAGTTTCAAGGACAAAGGACTCTATCATCAAAAGGATTTAATTCCCAGTTAAGAAAATTTGTCCTTGAGGCTGGTGAGATGGCTCAGTGGTCTAAAGCACCTACTTAGAAAAAGCTTAGCAAAGCACGGGAACACGGTTCAATCCCCCAGCACCACATGCCAGCCAGCCCGCCCCCTGGTGGGCTGAGCTGGCCACACACACATACATAAATAAATAAATAAAAATTAAAAAAAAAAGAAAAGAAAATTTGTTCTTGATGATCCCAACAAATTCTTTAACTCTTTTTTAAATTCAATGCCCAATTTACAATTGTTTAGTTATCAGTAAACTGCCAATATTGATAGTAAAAGACAATATCAAAATAACACATGTTAAGAAGAATATATGCAGTGTATTATTTGTTGAAACTGTCCTTCGGATTTGATTTGAAACTGTCTCATTGCTATCTGTTTGTCAATAAAACTTTGAAAAAAAAAAAAAAAAACCACATGTTAATAGCAGTAATAAAGCCAGAAGGGTTTTGTTGGAATAAACATTTGTTCTTAAAGAAAATGAAAAATCTGCTTAGAACTACATGTGTTGTTAAAAAAAATATATAACTACAACAAAACCAAATACCAAGATTATTACAGTACCTTAAACATCAGTTTAGCAGCATCAAAATAGTAACTGGCTTTCCGGTAGAGTTCTATGGCATCAAAAGTCTTATTCTTTTCCAGCAAGTGAGATGCATACCTAGCTAACAGTGATCCGATTTCTTTCATACTGTAACTTGTAGCCAATTCAACAGCTTTGTTCCACTAGGAAAAAAAAAAAAAAACCTGTGTCATTAACTCACCTAAGTACTCACATTACCATGTCATAGATTTACACATAAAACTAAGTTTGTGATAACTGGTATAGTGCTTTAAAATAGAAAACTGGTATTTTTTTGAAATCACTTAAAATCACACCAATCATAAATTCTATAAGCTAAACATGTGCCAAATGATTAAATGATCTAAGCCTGATTTAATAAGTGCATTTGAAAAAGAAAATTTCAAAGTTTATAATCACATTAATCTTGTGATTCTGGGGGCCTGTCCATTAGCTCAGTTGTTTAAGTGTCTGCTTAAACAAAGCAGTCAGGCTCAGGATTCTGTGGTTCGGATCCCCAGATCGTCAAGCCAAACCAGACCTGCCCTGAAGACATCATGACAACGCAAAAAAAAAAAAAAAAAAAAAAAAAATCCTAATCTTGTAACTGTTTTTGTCCATACTCTAGGTCAAGCAAGATTTATTTTTTATTGGAGGCCTGCCCCTTAGCTCAGTTCTTTAAGTGGCTGCTTCAACAAAGCAGTCCGAAAAATTTTTTTTAAAAAATTAAAAATTAAAAAAAAAACAAAAAGCAGTCAGGCTCAGGTTGCTGTGGTTCGATCCCCAGAACTCAAGCCAGCCAAACCTGCCCTGAAGGCATTCAGAGCAAAAAAAAAAAAAAAAAAAAAAAAGATTTATTTTTTATCATAAAACAAAATACGCAGTTATGGTTAAGAAAATACTATCTGGTTTAACATTGAAAAATGATTTTTATAAGATAAGTGAAGCATTATACTTTAAAAATACACTGATAGCAGTTTCTACAATGATTTCCACTTAACTTCAGTTAAACTTCAGCTCCTAAAAATATCAAATATGTGTTTTCTATAGAGCAGAAGGGAAACCCATTTGCCAAAATAAACATTGATAAAGGAACTGAATTCTCCCTCAGGCAATGAGCAAGCTGACCTGGTCCTTCTTTGAAAGCACAACCCAGCTCTAATGAAATGCAGAAAATTATGAAATGACTTCCAGACAGAAACGTTGTAGGCCCGAAATGTAGGCTGGCTCATGTTCCCCAACAGAGCTGGCTTGGAGTCGGTCACCCCCACCGCACCCCTCACCCTGGCAGCAGTTCAAGGGCTGTGTGCAAACTCCAGTATACCTGGCTGGGTCCTGTCACAAAAGCTGAAGGGCTCCACCCCCACCTTCCCAGGGAGGCACAGGACCACAATAGTGACTATCATTTTGCTTTGACTTAAAAATCCCTGAGGCAACACTCCACAACACAATAAATCCAATTCCTTACTTGGTTGAGATGCACACAGGTATCTACGGCTGCCTTTGGCTGGTTACATTTCAGAAATGCAGACACTGCTGGTTCACACATTCCAACTCTCACAAACATCTGTGCTATTTCCTGTGAGAATAAAACAGTCCTATCAGATTTCACAGGCCAAGGAAATCATTTGTATCTTAACTTAGAAAGCGCCTCAGGGATGCAGCAGTGTTAAACTGGTTGGTGGTTACAGTGCTTTTCTTTTAAACAGACAGAAGCTGGGGCTGCAGAGCAGAACAGCTGCGAAGCACCACCTTCCTCCAGGCAGCAGTACGCCACCTTGGCAGCAGATCTGATTTCTAGGCAGGCCCTGAGGACGCTGAACTCCTTTATTCTTGCGGGGCAGCAGCGGGGCATGCAACACCACGGTCCATAAACAACCCCACGCGAGTGGGTACAGAAGTGACTGAGGCACTGGCACTGTGCTCAGCCGCCCTTGTTGGCATGGCCCCTCTCAGAGCTTCTAAATGCCTCTGTGAAGAAAAGCTCGCATCTGTGTCTGTGGCCACAGCTAGCACAAAGCTAAAGCAGGATGATCACTTACGTCTAGGAGTTTGAGACCCACCTGGGCAATAAGGTGAAAATCCCATCTCAAAACAACCCAAACAAAAGCAGCAGGACCCTAGAGAAATACGCAGCCACTGAGACTCACAGCAGAGCGAGAGCTGCCGGGACAGCACAGGCAGGAGAACCAGTTCACACCTGTATCTTACCTAGCTGATGGCTGCCTTTTGCATTTTCAGAAAATTAATCTGTTTCTTTTGGCAGAAGTCACTTCCCAGAGTTTTTGCCTCCCTACCTGCCTCCTTCCAAAACATATTTGGAAATGTAAACATAGCTTTGTGTCCAACCACCTTTTTAAAATTTTTTTTCTGATTATAAAGTAATGTTTTAATAGTTTTGAAAAAACTATAAAACATGAAAAAATAAAGTTACTCATACTCTCAATACCCCAAAAAGAATTCTCTAAATATTCCATGTGACTTCTTAACTTCTTTTTCCTCTGCATACACATAGATATATGTCCGTGTACAGCCTGTGATCCTGCCGCACACTTTGGTGCCTGCATTTCCTATATACATATTATGCATATCTTCCTACATTATTAAAAATTCCTCTAAAACATAAACTTACAGTATTTACTACTTTAGTTATTTTTACTGTTAAAATTACTATTTACTTACTAATATCATTATTTTGGATTCCTGACAATGAAATTTCTTCTGCTTCCTCAAACACACCTAGAGACAACACTAACGTGGGCTATCCCAGTGGTGGCGAACCAGCGGTGTGTGCACTGCTGGGGGCGGTCTGTTGTCAATGAAAGCTCTAAAACATTCGCCATCACTGATAGTGTTCTCTGTACTCAGGTTCTCAGTAACGTCAATTTTTTCCATTGTCAAGACAACGTAAGAGGTGCAATAGCCTAGGCCAGTACAAAGGCAACTACTACCAGGATACCTGCCCTAGCTCACAGTAGGAAAACTCAATTATCAGAATTCTCTGCTGATCTATTAACTAACAGGCACTGTATATGAGGTGCAGCTCACAAGTGCACTGTGTCCGGACCCTACAGCTGACTTCCGCCAACTCCACAGGTATCATGCACCTCAGTGATTTACCCAGCAGATACACAAATACAACTCAACTCATGAGCGATAGTCAACAATTAATTAAGATACTAAAAGGAACATTCAAATGAATAGAACTTGTTTTTAGGCTAGTTCTGAGGTTATTTCCTGATATAACATTAAAAATTTTTTATAAAGTAACCTAACAACTTTAAAAACCAAAATATGAGGGCCAGCCAAATACCTCAGTGGGTTAAAGCACCTGCAAGCAGGTGCAGGGGCCGGGGTTCAATCCCTGGACCTGCTGTGCTGGCTCCACCCCCAGGGTGCACTGAGACACAATTGAGACTGGGCGTGGTGGCACACACTTGTAATCCCAGCTCTTGGGAGGCTGTAAACAGGCGGATCTCTACAAGTCCAATCTAGTAGTAAGACCCTGAAAACCCTGTGGACCCTTCTCAAAAATTAAAAAAAAAAAAAAGAAGCACTTAAAAACCAAAATATGCAACACCTACTGGAAGCAACTTGTGGTTTTCTGGCAGCGAACTAGCAAGATTCTCTAATCCCTCATAATCTTCCAACATATAATAGCATTCAGCTAAGCGCTCCTGGTTCCGGCCTTGCACATAATATTGTACAGCATTCAGCCTACAGAAAGAAAAAAATAAAACCTTTTAAAGCTAAAATGAATTTCTGATAATTATTTGCATCAAAAAGTTTCCTTCATTCAAATTACTAGTACCAAGTGGGACTATAGCTCAGTGGTAGACCAGTTATCCAGTTATGTGGAAAGCCCTGGGTTCAATCCCCAGCTCAGCAGTAATCATAACCTCATCATAAATCATAATGATGACTATAATAATTATTTATATTATTTATTTCATCATCTTCAGGTATATAGTACCTAAATTGGAAAAAATCTTTAAAGCTACATAGCACATACTAATTGTAACAGACTTTGAATATGCTTATGAAATACTGTTTTAATCAGATACATTCACAGTACTACTCCCACTGACACAGGTAAGTGGACTGATCTAACTCAAAATTTAAGAATAAAAGCAATGACTTATGAAAATAGACAAAATGAGCAAACATATTATTTTACTTGTTCAGAAACAACACGTTAGAATTGTATACTGTAGGGGGCCGGGGAGTTGGCTCAGTAGAATAATTGCTTGCCTGGCAAGTGCAAGGGCCCGACTTCAATCCCCAGTTCCACACACACACAAAAAAAAAGAATTGTATACTGTAATCTCAACAGTCAAAGGCTGCCCAGATCTAAACCCAAGTTTTATGTTTGAAACTCCAAAGTTTCACAGTGCTCGTGGTCCAATTCCAGGATGTGCTCTCCAATGTGAGAGAAGAGCTATGTGAATTTCAGGACTGAGCCTGAGGCTGGCTCCATTCCCCAGCGTCACATCCTAAGGAAATGTTCAGGCAGCCCCGAGGAAACCCATGTGGCAGGCAGAGCGGCTTCGTACCACTTCTGGCGATCAGCAAAGTAGTCTCCAATGGCATTGTGCGCTTGCTCAAGAAGACTGTCGTCTGCGTCCCCAGATCCAGTTTTCAAGAGGTGGAGTACTCTAAACCAATCCACCAACTTCAGCCGGAGGCCAATGGCAAGGTCCCTACAGACAATGGCATCTGATCATTTGTTCATCCATTCAACAAATATTTATCAAGTGTCTACTATGTTCTAGGTATTGTTCCAGGTAGTCAGACAGACAAAATAACTCCAAATTCTTAGCTCTAGCCAGGTACCAGCCAATGCAGGTGAGTAGGAGACCCTGCTGTGTCTCAATGTTTGTTCCTTCCAAAATTTATGTTGAACTGGGTATGGTGGCACATGCCTTCATCCCAGCACTCAGGAGGCTGAGGCAGGAGGACTTCAAGGCCAGCCAGGGATACACATTGAGCTCAAGGCCAGTCTGGAACATACTGTAAGACCCTGTCTCACTGGCCATGGTGGTGCACACGTGTAATCCCAGCACTCAGGAGGCTAAGGCAGGAGAATCACTGTGAATTCAGGGCCACCCTGGGCTACCTAGTGAGTTCAAGGCCAGCCTAAACTATGTAGCAAGGCACTGTCCCCCATCCAAAAGAGAAAATCTCCACAACAAAAAGACCATATTCTCCCAAACAAATAAAAAAAAACAAAAAATAGTTAAATTCATGTTGATACTGAATCTCTCTCATGGACTGTCTTCCCTCATGGGCTGATTAACACCTTTATAGAAAAGAGACACCAGAGAATGTGCAGCCCTTTTCACCCTTCTGCTTTCTGCCACGTGAAGGTGCAGAATTCAGAACACAGTCTTGGAAGCAGGCCCTCATCAGACACTGAACCTGGTTTTTGTGGTGCTCGATCTTGAACTTCGTAGCCTCCAGAAGTGTGAGCAATAGACTATTCATCATAAATTACACAGGCTCAGGCACTGAATTATAGCAGCAGAGACAACAGACTAGGAAAACAACTTCCTGCCTCTTGTTTTCATGTTCCAACTTACTGAGCAAAACCATGATTTAAGTCACCCCTTCTTTGCATCAGGCTGGGGAAGGGAGTGATTTCTGGGGACGCTATCCTGAGCCAGCAGGACTCCAGAGCAGGCACACCTCAGGGTCTCAGTGTAAGTAACTTCTACACCCCAGGTCAGTGCTGGCACCCAGCTACTGCTGAGTGCTTACCTATAAATCTGGACTGCCGCGAGCATGTGCAGCTAGAGAGAGGGCTGCTGCTGAGCCACTAACAGAGGCATGTCAGATATTCCCACGGCTTTGGGTCTCTTCTCCAGGCACCCAAGTCTCAAGCGAACCTCCTGGTCTGAACTGATGGCAGGACAGACGCCTGTAGCTTTCCTAACTTACCTTCTGTCCATATCAAGATACATCCTTTCTGCCTCTTCAAACCTGCCAAAATAGGCCACGACTTCAGCCTGCTTCATGGCCTCGCTCTGAAGATTGCCCAGGCGCTTCACAAACTTGATGCCCTGGTAATTTTTGCAGCGCACAAATGCTTGCTCCGCAGTGTCCAAGTCCAGTTTCTGAAGAGTTGCTTCTGCTAGCAGGCGCCTTTATTTAGAAAAGAAACAGTGAGGCTTTGTAAATCACTGATAAACTAGTCTTGAACCAGACTTACTATGCTTATTGTTTCTAGTGAATCGTAATATTCTAGCAACACCAATATGTTTTCATATAACTTCGCATTCATAATGAGAACTTTCAAGTCTAAAATAAATTTCCATATTAAAAAGAAAAGAAAAGAATGCTAGTGCATGCCCCTCAGGAGGTTAGTGCGGGAGCCAGATGACATGGCTGGGATTTCACGAGCCAGCATCTGGCATTTGGGGAAGTCTGCAGGGTTTTCCTACCACAGCCTGGGGTGTGGATTGTCCTCTATGAATTGAGATGCATCTTCAATCCCAACCTTCTCAATCAGGGCCCGACTATCTCTCAAAGACCGAATCTCGAAGTTAAGAATATAATCCTTATTTGGATGTTCTGGATCCTGTAAGTAAAGATGAAAACAAAGGAATTCACATGGTTGCCTGTAGAGCAGGATTTTTTTTTCCATTAAGAACAATGCAAAACAAAAAGTACTGCATCATATTGTGAGCAAAACTTGGGAGAAACAAAATTCCCACTTGGGTCTTATGAGTTCTGAGGAAAACACAAATTTCTCCCGAGCCAGCAGGCGGTGCTGCCAAAGGATGCAGAGTGGGAGGCCTCCCAGCTCTGTGCAACCGCTCCTCCATCACCCCTCCCCAGGGCCACCCTCCTCACCAGAAAACCCAGCACCACAGCTTTCTCCTCACTCCTTCATCCCTGCTTTCCTGTCCAAGGCAGCTGCACTGTTGCCCCCTATTGTTAGGCAGCAAAAAGATGAAAGAAAAGGGGCCAGGGCCATGTCCTCACTACCAGAGGTCAGCAGGCTGACTAAATCAGTGTCTTTGAGGAAAAAGCCTGATAAATGGGCAAAGAAAGGAAACACAGTAATAAGCAACTCACCCTCTCTATACACACAATTAATGAAGAAAACACCAATACAAGTACAGCCTGTGTGTAAAATAGTAGAGGCCAGGTCCTACAGAGCAGAAGCTAAACAGCCACAAGCACCCACTCCTCCTCACCCAGAGGCAACAGCACTGGAGCTCACAGTGTAAGACCTGGGACGCCTGTGTGTGGAAGGAGGAACTAGTATAGTGGGTGTGAGACAGAATTCAAGACCTGCTCTCACTCTGACTCCATTGTTCATTGGCAAGGTGAACCCCCTAGGACCCCCCAAGTCCCCAGAAGCCAAATCTACTTTCTCCAAATTCATTCCCCAGCCTCACCTCCCCGCTGACTGGAGGAAGACACACGAAGTCCCCTAGCAGCCCACCCTGTCCCATAACCCTGCCTCATTCTGCTACAGCTGCACCCAGAAGCTTCGAGGTCATACAGCTTGGAGCCTAATCATGCTTCTGCTGTGCTAGCAAGATGACAGGGAAGATGACAGGGAGGAAATCATCAAACTGCTTCCAAGAGCTGTGAGGACTGAGAGACAGCACATCTAAAAGGAGCACAATGCCCAGCTACGCCAGGCACACTACTCCAGTCTCACAGAGCTTGAAGTGGGGACACTTCCTAACTAAATCAGGGCACCCCACACCTCCCTGCTTGCTGAATTGTCTTCTCCCCAGTTCCTCCATGAAAGCCTAGGAACTGGATTTTACTGACTCAGTTAAAAGGTTCTTAACCAATGAACAGATGAACTCTGAGAAAATCACTTCACTCATCTAAAAGCAAGATACATGGAGTAGGGGCCAGGGAGATGGCTCAATGGAATAAGCACTTCCCTGGCAAGTGCAAGGGCCTGAGTTCAATCCCCAGTTCTGGGAAAAAAAAAAAAAAAAAGATACGTGGAGAACCTACCAGGTATAGTCATAATGAGAAGTGACACGGGATGCCTTATAGGAAGGCACCTTGGTAAAGATCAGTTTCTTTCTTTTCCTTTTGTATTTCTTCTCTAGTCTTCCAAGAAATTTCTTGTTCTTTTTTTTTTCTTTTCCTTTCTGTCTCTGTACTGGGGCTCAAGCCTAACAGTATTTTACCACCGAGCTTCATCCCCATCTCTTGTTAAATTTTGAAACCAGGTTTCACTAAGTTGCCCAGGGGAACCTGAACTTGCAGTCCGCCTGGTTCCACCTCTTGGAAGCTATGATCACAGGCTCGTGAGGTTACCATGGGCTTCATGGCATTTCCTAAAACTATGCTTGAAGGAATCCACAGTCCAGCTAAACATTTCCTGGGCCACTAAGGTCCAGAGAAAAGCATGACAGAGTCTTTCCTTCAGAAGCATAAGTCACACAAATAACAAACTCAAATAATTTAGTTTCTGCCACCACTTAGCTCTCCACTCACACTGGCCCCTTCCAATACACTGAGCACCAACACTGGGTGCGCCAAGAGTCGCAGGTGACAGTGACCCAGTGTAAATGTGTACTTACCACAACACTTTTCAAGTCAGCACAACCATCAGTTACAAAAACAAGGCCATAGGCATTTTCAAGCACTCAGCAACCATGACCCTCTTTTTAAAAGTACTCTTGATGATGAAATTCAGGCAACCAGAAGAATCAAATTGAAGATTTATGCATAGAGAAAGTGTAATAAGAAGATTGACAATAGCTTTGAATCTACTTCATGTAAGACTAAACGACTAAGGACAAGGTGTAGCTGGGTGGCACAGCATTTGCCTAGCATGGGTGTGGTCCTGGGCTCAAACCCCAATACAATTACAAAAGACTAAATAAATGAAAATTAGAGTTAGAAAACAAAATTATTATGAAGCTGAGCATAGTGGCACATGCCTACAACGCCACTACTTGGGAGGCTGAGGCAGAAGGAGTGCTTGCAAGTTCGAGGCCAGCCTGGACTACAAAGTAAGTTCAAGACCAGTCTGCACTGCATAATGAAACCCTGTCTCAAAGACAGAAAATAAAAATTTAAAATTAAAATGTCCTAAATCTTGACAACATAAAATTACAACTGGCAAACTGATAAAAGAGGGAAAAAATAAGTATGATATCTTGTAGATTGAAAAGTCAATACTACTAAAAGTTAAAATGCACTTCAAAGTGATAACATTTAGTTTTTCATAACTTTTCTTAAGCCAGGAAAATGGCATTGAGGTGCAAAACAATAGCTAAAAGTCACTCTTTAGAGAAATGCTCTCCACTGTAAAATGATATTTAGACTACTCAATTAAAGTTAAAACAGCTCAGCAGCACAAGCACCTGCCTGGCAGGCACAAGGTCCTGGGTTCCATTCCCAGTAGGAAAAAAAA
>NW_004524595.1:13083890-13085988 GCF_000260255.1 Octodon degus | reverse complement strand
TGCTGCGCATGGTGGCCCACGCATGTAATACCAGCACTCGAGAGACTGATGTAGGAGGATCATCACAAGTCTGGTCAACATAGTGAGTTCAAGGCAAACCTGAACTATATATAGCAAGACCCTGTTTCAAAAAGAAAATAGAAAACAAGAGAAGCCCCATTGTCTTACAGTTTAGATGCCTTTAACAAAGACAAGATTTTTCTCTTCTCTCTTTAAAGAAGCGCTCTCCACATAGAGAAGAGTCAAGTAAACAGCTGGGAGCATACATCGCCCCTGGGCAGAGGTGGTGAACCTGCAGCCCAGGTGCTGCAGCAGGGCAGAGGAGCCCCTCTGTCAGTACGCATGCCAACGTGCCAGCACTGCCCTAGCAGCTGAGCATTCGGGTTTAGCTGAAGTGCTGGCCGTGGTTTTGGGGTTGCGGTTTGGGCACCTGGACGCTACATGGTTTGCCATCACTGCCAGGCTCCATCCTGGTGCCTGACTGCTGACTGTGTAAGCTGAACTCTCTCCATGACCCTTCTGACTTCCACAGGACAGGCTGAGAAGAAGGCTGGGTGCTCCTTCCTTTGGGGTCAGCCAGAACTTCAAACCTCGGGGGCCCCACCTGGGAGCCACAGGACAAGTCATAGAGCAGGGTTGGACCCAAAAGCTCTTCAGCCTCTTGATACACAAATCTAACTGGAACACCAGATCACGTCCAGTCAAGCTGACAACAAAAATATAATTGGTTTTTAAGAATTACCATGATGACTAGTAGCCAGATGTCCCCCAAAGCCTCACGCACTCAGAAGTGGGGCTTCCTAGAGCTGGCTGGATCTGGGGTGTGTGATTATGGAGTAAGGTGTGGTAACTAAATTAGTCCGCTGCTTGGTCTGTCATCGTGTGCCTCTGATGCTTGTCTCCTGGTGCCTCTTACCTGCTGCACAGTGCCCCTCTGCCCTGCCATGGCCTGCTTCTCCTCTGCTATGCCCCTCCACCATGCCACCCCATCTTGGAGCAAGCCAACTAGGGACTGAAACCTCTACAAATTAAAAGCCATCAATTCCCAGTTCCGCAAAAAAAAAAAAAAAATTAAAAGCCAAATAAACCTTTCTTCCTTTAACTTATGGGCATCAGATATTTTGTCCCAGCAATAAAGAAGTAACTAAAACAATTACCTTTAATATCTCATCCAAAAGAACAGATTTGATTTCTAAATCCTCAAAGTTACAAATATATCCAGAGGTCTGAATGGGCTCCTGAAAGACACAGACAAGTTTTACGTTTCACCTTTCAAAATGGTCTCTCCTTTAAGAAATCCTGGTTTTAAATTTTACATTAAAATTTTCAAACAAACTAAACACTAGACAGAATGACATTAGTACCATATAGACTAGTCAACATTTTGCTAAATATGGTTCATTTAATTTGTGGCTAATGGATTATTAGTAATAGCTATTATGACATTTCAACCTCTAAAATCTTGAGGCCATTTATCTAAAAGATATATGACCACATAAGACACGATTCTTAGTAAAACTGATAAGCATTATCTAAGTATTTCTATCTATACACACCTATCATAGAAATCTCTAACCATGCTGAAAACTGTTCTCAGTAACATGAGCCATGGAGCACCACTGACAGATTCCCTACATTAGATTTGATTTGCCTATACATAAATATATGAGTCTGTTACATGTCTGTCTGTTACTTTAGAGGGTCCCATATGCTCATAGATGTGTCTAGTACACCAGGTTTTCAAATGTTTACTAATAAAAACTGTAAGTTGTTGGTTAAAATACTCAAAGTATGAGACAACTTGATAAGATCCTTTTATTACCTTTCAACAGATTGTATTATATAAGACAAATAATATGCTTTTATGAGCAAAAAGTACACATAAGGAATCAGAACTTGGGCTGGTAAGATGGCTCAGTGGACTAAGCACTTGCTTAGACAAGCGCAGGGCTCGGGGTTTGATCCCCAGCACCAGCTGCCCTGTCAGCCCCACGCCGGGCACACCAAGCTAGCCACCAAGAGTGGACATGGTGATGCACACCTGTAATCCCAGTGCTGGGGTGGCTGAAACAGGAGGATCACTACAAGTCTGAGTTGC
>NW_004524595.1:13082000-13083510 GCF_000260255.1 Octodon degus | reverse complement strand
AAAAAAAAAAAAAAAAAAAGTACTTCAAGCTTTACTACTACACACTACTCTAAGAGTTACTGGTGCCTTTACTAAGCAGCTTAAAACCCATTTGGAAGACTGTGAACTCACAGCAAAGTTGATAATGCAGCCACAAGCAAACTTGAAACAGAACAGACTCCTTGCTCGCTCCTTACAAATCCCTGCGTCTGCACGTTATACCATGAAAACAATGACAATCTTGTCTATTCTTATATGGACAAAATACACTGTTACTAACTGCCAAACAAGACCTCATTCCGTGCATGACCATGTCCTAAAAGAACACACTATTCTGCAGGTTTTTGTTTTACAGAGCTGGGGACTGAACTCAAGAGTCTTGTGCTTGCCAGGGAAGCGCTTACTCTACTGAGCTATCTCCCCATCCCCTATTCTGCAGTTTTACAGACCCAGTAACTTCTGTTCTGAAGCATGTGTTCTTACAGCAGCCACTAGAGGAATGCTCAGCAGAAAAACAGAACAAGTGGGACCACAGTGGGCAGTCTTCACGGGCAAAAAGAACAGAACAACATGGTTTACAAAGAAATCTACAGTGGGGAGGTTGTAAAAAAAAATTATCAAGCTATAAATCTAACAAAATTTAAACTCTATTGCCAAATCAGAAAATAAACTCTAATAAAGAAAATAATATGTTTTAAAATTAAGGACTATTCTGTCGGAACTATGTAAGAAAACACTTTCCACCAACGGACTGCCCACACGAGATGTCAGCCATCACCCAGCACAGGGAGTGGGGGCGAGGACAACGGATGAGCTACATTCCAACCTGACCCTGCTCCCACACTGAGGTTAGCCTGTGTGTGGGCCCGTCCAACTTGCTCCCTTCCTTGCCTTGTGGCAAGGGTCGGATTTCCCTGCGAGCCTCGAAAGAGGCCCATATATGCAGGTCAAGCGCAGCAACACGCATGTCTTTCTATGAACCATTCCTCAAAGTCTAAGAATTGCAGAAAGCCTGTGATTCTTTGAAGTTTTAATAGCTTTTGAGCACTTCACATCAGGCTATTTCCTAAGCTTCCCAAAGTTCCTAGGTAGGGCTCAAGTGAGAAAATGTAAAAATAATTTAGGTAATTAAAGTGGCAAGCAGTTTTCCATCAAACAATTACTACAGAACACTTTCTGGCTGCTCAAGAACTTAAGCAAGGCATTCCTTCCCAAGGAGGCTGAAGTACAATAGAAAATTCCAAGTCGAAAAGCCCAGTCATTAACTAGAACATGGTTTCAGAGATTTATCTTCTTGATTAGACTGCTACTCAAATTATTTTGTATTTTCTAAACATAAGAGCTAACAGCTGGTCAAGAATAGCTGATGGAATGACAGAAAAATCCAGAGCATAAAAATTAACTAATGTGAACCAAAAATTAAAAAATGAAAATGAGCAGGTATAGTGGTGCATGTCTATAATCTCAGTACTTGGGAAGCTGAGGCAGGAGGATGCCATGAGTTTGAGGCCAGCATGGGCTACAAAGTGAG
>NW_004524595.1:13078226-13081792 GCF_000260255.1 Octodon degus | reverse complement strand
AAATAGCAAAGGAAAACAAGACAATAAAAATTGACCTTATGAGAAAGGAACTTCCTGATACCTGAAGGAAAAGACTAATCTCAATTCATACTAGCATATTCTAAGGATGTCTGGATGAAGAACACGTATTAATAGGTCATACGGTCCATTTATGTGTAAGACAAACCAAGTACCACATAGAGTAGGCACAGGCAGAAGCAAGGGGAAGGACAAGGCAATTGCAAAACTACATTTTTGTTGTATTCCTTTAAGAAATTTTGGTAAATAAGATCACTGATTTTTTTTCTTGGAACTCTGAGGAGAAAAGGACTACATAATGGCCATGACTTCATGTCCCAAAGTGAGCAAATAAATGTCTGAAAAGTACCCTTAAGGGAAAAGAAAGAAGACTTAGAAGATGAACATTATTCCCACTTGAGACCAAATATTTTATAGCTCCACAGAATGCTTCCATTTCCTTGCACAAATTTATACAGCAGCCTCTCAAGGAAGCAAAGGAGTCTGCTACTTGGCTCATTATTTGTGAGTATTTAGCACTCATTTCCTGTTTTTACCTCAGGATCCAAGTTTCTGAAAACATACATCCTTGTCTTCTCCATCATGGCAAAGAGATCGGGGTTGTCCTTGGCCCACTTCATGTCCCAGACATCTTTCCGCTCCAGGTTTAACAGCTCGCCAGTTACCTGCTGTCCTGTACTGTCTGTTACCCGAGCATCTAAGTCAAAGAAAGTCAGAACTCCCGAGATGTCTATGATAGCAAGACGGCTGGAAACGACACAATCAGGGAAGGGAGAATTATGAAGTCACTATCAGTGTCATGAATATGATTATCTGTCACCATTCTTCAATACTGGTTTATTAGAAACTTGGAATATGGTAGAAACAACTTTAAATTTTTTAATAAATTTCACTGAAAATACAGCTTATTCTCCATTTTGCTTCCTTACAAGGAAAAGAGCTTTGATAAAATCTTACCAGGATTTCATAAGCCCGGTAAAGAGTTCGTAACAAACACATCTGTCTCCACAATTATTATAGAAATCCCTACCTCTCAATTAGTAATTCTAACACCCTAGGAGGCGAGCTTTCGGGCTTACCTAGAGTTGCAATTCAAGGATAACTGGTAGGCCCGACAATTAAGAGAGTACTTTTGGATCAACCCAACATTAGGAAGGCTGTATCTCTGAATGGTGCCAGACTCACGACCCTAGGAAAATTACATTTGATTACTAAAACATATTTCCCACAGTATCAAATAACAACTACAGGTCTCACAGTATATCCACATACTTGTTTTAAAAGTAATTCCTGTCCTATAAGTTTTCAACTCAGATAGTACATTATGTTAACTATGTTTATTTTCTAATTTAATTTAAACATTTTTAAAATTTTTGAAGTAACTATATTTTTCATGTAATAGTCCAGAAAAAAAAGACAGAATCCTAACTCTTTATTAATACACACATTCTTAAAAGGAATATATATATATATATATATATATATATATATATGGTTGTTTATAGTTGTCTAGTTTAATATTCAGGATATATTAAAAGCTAAAATACAATGCATTGGTTGAATTAAATTTCACATAAAAAAATTAATAGAAAACTATGGCATGAAACAGCTGTAACCTAGCTGTAACTACGTCTAGACATTTGTCCTGTAGTCTTCAATCTGACAGTAGTTTCTGGCCAGCAAAAAGATGATCTGAAAGCAGTGACACCTTAAGAATTAGGCTAAATACGTTTAAAAACTAAAACAATACACATTTCTTTGCAGCTTTAGGCAAGCACCAAGGCTGACGGGTCCGCAGCAAGTGCGGCAGACAGGCAAGAGCTGTGGTGTCGCAGCCCCTCTGTGCCTGGCAAGGGGTGCACCTCCAATCCTCTAAGGGGCCAGCAGTGCTCCTGCACCAGGGTTCTCAGGGAGACCTTTCAGAAAGGAGGACATGCTACAGAGTGCACTGCTCTGAAGAATTCTCATCCTATAAAATCAGCTAATAGCTAAAGAACACACCTAGAGGGCTGGGGAGATAGCTCAGTGGAATAAGTGCTTGCCTGGCAAGCGCAAGGTCCTGAGTTTGATCCATGGTACCACCAAAAAAAAATGGACACACCTAGAACTGGAAATATGTACTATTAATCCTCTGTTTATGTAATTCAAATGCAATGTCAACATTTCTGTATTAAGGTAAACATATATTTCTAAAATTAACATTTTCAAATTCCAGAGCTTAGGAAAAGACACTACACCATTGACTCTATTTGAAGAACTCAACAGAAATTTGCCAAGGTCCTCTCTATTTTACAGTTAGCAGACATATCACCTCTTCAATCAAAGTCAAGGAGCTGACCCAAAGCACTTTTTCATTATAAAATATCAGGAAAAAAATCATCCCAGGTCCTACTGCTACCACACAATCTACTACATATCCTTTAACCCATTAGAAGGTTGTTTCAACTTGGTGTTAAATGTTAAAGTGTTTACTTTATCATCTTCTCTGGTCACCATTCTACTGCTTCTATCAACAACTATTTTTGCAAATGATTAAGAATTTGTGAGGGCCAACAAGATAGCTCAGTTGATTAAGCACCTGCTTTGGCAAGCACAGAGACAAGGATTCAATCTCCGGTACGACACGTCCCACCAGCCCCACCCCAAGCACACTGAGCCAGTCATTGAGTCAAGGCATGGTGGTGTATGCTGCAATCCTAGTGCTGGGGAGGCTAAAAACAACAGGATCACTATGAGTCCGAGCTGCATAGTGAAACACTGTACCAAATACATAAAATATTAAAAAAGTAAGGCAAGCTTTAAATTTTTTCAATTTTTATGCTAGATTTAGTAAAACTTGGGATGGTTATAAAATAATATCCAAACTCAGAACTCACTGCTTTACCCTACAGTTTTATAATTTAAACAATTATTATTCAAAAAATAATTTTTTTACAACTTACCACAATCAATGTCTTATCAGATGCGGTTATTGCACAAATTGGATCTCTTGTGCCCTAAAATAAATGAGGAAGAAAAGTCAAGGATATATTTATTAAGAGAAACCTAATTACTGAACATTGACTACATGCAAGGCACAGGATGAATTATTAGAGATACTCAGAAGAAATATTTGCCCTGACGGATTACTCAGAAGTATACTAGGAAAGACATCTAATGATGAGAATATGATTTAAGAGAAGAAAGAGGTACAAACAGGATTTAGGAGAACAGAGCAGGAGGTACTAAACTGACACCAAGATAAACAGAACTCTGAGCTTAGTTCTGAGAGATGAAGCAGGGGCAGAAGGACCAGCATATGCTAAGAGCAAAATCCACACCACCCTCCATGCCAGCTCTGCACCTAGGTGCGGTGAGTGGGCCACCAACACCGGGCGTGGTAGCGCTCACCTGTAATCCCAGTGCCGGGAAGGCTGAAAACAGGAGGATCACTAAGAGTCTGAGCTGCGTAGTGAGACCCTTTACCAAATGCATAAATTAAAATAAAAGAAGAAAACTTGTACTGTAACGTCAAGTACCTCGGTAGTGTCCCAGATTTTCTGATCAAG
>NW_004524595.1:13069108-13077349 GCF_000260255.1 Octodon degus | reverse complement strand
AGGAGAAGGAGAAGGAGAAGGAGAAGGAGAAGGAGAAGGAGAAGGAGAAGGAGAAGGAGAAGAACCAAAGCTCTATCACCACCTGATGGCTCCCTAGGGCTGTGCTTGGTTTCTGATAATGTTTCCATTCCTAAACCTGCCTCAAAATGTCAAAACTCAGCATCCACAGAACAGATCTGTGGTTGTCAGGGAGCAGGGCTAGTGCTGACAAGCAGGTAAAAAGGTGAACTGGCACACAGATACTGGCATATCCTTTATGGTGACAGCATTACAAAATCTACACACACACACAAGTAAATATAGACAGTAGGTGCTGAATGAGGAACAAGACTGTCATCTAACCAAATAACATCATGGAAATTCCTATTCTCATATCATGCTACAATCATATAAGATGTTACTGTTGAGGAAAGCTGAGTAGAGACTTCATATAATTTCCTATGAATTTATAATTATTTTGAAATAAAATGTTTTTAAAATCAAAGAAAAAAAGCAAGGGCATTCAAGAAACTAAGTTATTTTATTTAGCACAGCTGGTATCTGAGGAATGTGCACTGGAAGAGAAGTGGGCAGGGAGACGAGAGGCTTGGGTATCTGCACGCTGAAAACTACCAGAGTTGCCTGGAGGTTAATCACTGTAATGGCACAGGATCACCTGTAACGTGATGACGACGTATAAAGAACGCACTGGCCAGGAGTATGGAGACTGCGCTGGTACTGTAGGAGCGGGGAAGACAGAGCAAATGAACTGTCTGGTGCTGTTCAGTACCCACCTCCCACGGCACTACTGAAATACACATTTCCGGTAATTGAGGTAAAATAAAATTGACATTCAGTTCCTCAGCACTCAAGGATCACATGTGTAAAGATGGTATGGTAGGCCAGTCTTTGAGAAATTTAGAAGATGGAATCAGCAAGATTCAGCAAGACAGAATCAGCAGGATTCACTATTTTTTAATAGATACAGTCATGATATATATAGAAGCAAAATGAGTTCAGTCTCAGAGAGGTTGTGTGTGGGGGCATTTTGGAATCATCTATGTTCTCATTATCCAGACAACAAAAAATATGTTACTCTGGAATTAGAAAACCTCAACACTGGAAAGTCGCCAGCATATAGTTATAGGAGTAGAGTTCAATAAGAGTACTAAGCAAATGGCCTAGGACTGGAATTCGGGCCATCACAATCAGAGATGTGGAGATGCGCCCTTGACTAAGAAGACTAAGGTGGAAAGGCCAGCTAGGCAGAAAGCCAGGCAGAAAAGTACAGTTGAAAATATTGTCACCTATAAATAAATAACATAAAGAAAAGTTTCTAACAGACATGGCAAATCAAGGGAACTGGAAATCAGAATGCAATGGTACAAAAGTGGAATAAATGATAAGGGAAAGAAGATGAAGATAGAATGTTCTTTCAGGAGAATAGAAAAAAGCAGTAGACAGAGAAAGCTATGTAGTTAACAATGGAGACTTCATCTGCCATTTTTAGGATGGAGCAGATCTTGTGTGAGAATAGGGGGAAAGGTTGAGGATGAATCAGATTTAAATTTCCTAACATTTAAATCCCCACTGACACACCAAAGACATGCATCAATGCCTTCTGAGCAAGCGGACTGACAGGAGATGACAGAGGGACCTCTGCATATCCTAACAGATAGCTCATGGGCTCTGCAATGAAAAAATGTAAACCTGCATCCTCACCTTGCTACTTAATCAACTGTTTGGGACCTGAAGTTCATAAATGAACTTGCTTCTGTATTCTAATCTGTAAGAGAGAGGAGACACCAGGCTGACTCTGAGCATCAGATAAGAAACTGGATAGGAAAGAGCTTTACCAATAACTGGTGCTATTTTAAATACTGTAACAAAAATCACACCAAAAAATTGCTTACTAAAATACTAGTAATTACATTTGCTTTTGCTTCCGTGAATGAATGACATTGTAAAGCATGTAGGCAGTATGACACACACAAGGGGTTTAAGATATTATAGTTGTATGTTATCTATAAGAATAATCATTAATATACCAGAGGTGACCCAAGCAGCATATGGCCAGTAGATCTGTTAAGTGGTCAACTAATAGGCAGACAGATGCTAAGGGGGGAGAGACAGGAAAAGAAGGAAGAAATAGGTTCCCTAGTATTTTTAGATAACAACCTTTCTGAGTAGAATCTAACTGTTTACTTACCACTTTTATTTAGAGATTTTCTCAGATTTAAAAATGAGTATTTTCAGAATTGAAAAAATTTAAAGAATTGCTAAAGTTCTATTTACAAGAAATATTTTTTCTCAAGTCTCAAAATAAAATTATACTAACATTTGCTAGCAAAAACAAAATTACCTACTTGAATGGCTTTACTGTAATCAGGAACCCCATCCACTGACCCAGAAGGAGTATCATCAACATGGTAAATTCTGTTAAAAAGAATATAAAGCAGAATTTTGAAAAGATTTTAATTTTTTTATACCTTGTTTTTATACTTTCCTGCTGGATAGCTAAGACCAAGATAAAGCAAGACCTGTATAACAAGAAATGTAACTTTTGTATCTGCCAAGGTCAGTCAAATCCCCTCAAGATTTACCCTGAAGCCCTGTGCCACAGTTTGCAGATCCTTTGTCAGTGTCAGTCATGTGGATGAGTCACGGCCATATTAATATGCTGAGCTGTAAAAGGCTCAAGTCAACAACTTCTGACATTGCCAGTCTTACAGATAACCCACTACTGTTATGGACTACTGGACTATATTGGATTATTTTGCTGAATTCACACACCTACAATATTTAAATGGCAATGGAATACCCATCTCTGACAAAACTAAACAAAAAAACAAAAACAGGGGGGATATAAATGAAGGACCATTTTGTATCTGTATATACAAAACAGGATAGATATACAGCTACTTTCTCTTAATTCAACAAGAAGAAAGATTTGTACTAAGAGTGTTTGGACAGGATAGCATGTCTGCATCTTGTAGTATGAATAACCACTGCAAAGACAACAATACGCAATGTATTAATTACTGAAACTATCCTACTAATCGGTTTTGAAACTGCCTCATTGCTATTTGTTTCTCAATAACATTAATAAAAAATAAATAAATAAATTTTAAAAAAAGATTTGAAGACTTATGCTACTTCAAAATCTTTAAAACAATCACAAAATTGAATAACTCCAACCAATACTGTTATTTAATTTTAAAAAATACTGATTATTTTAAAGAGTTGTTGATATAGCTGAATCTCACAAAGGTAGAAACAAGTATGTACTAGTAATGCAACTGACTCATTTGCGAAAGTTGTGTCCCAGCTCAGTCTGAACACTGAATTACATATTCCCAGTGAACTTCATTAGCTGAAACAGATGGTTTAACTTACTCTATGAGTCAGGAGTCACTTCTTCTACATGGGTGTTCCCTGTTGTTTTCCCATTATTTCTCTTATATCAACATGTTTAATAAAAGTAAAACTTCTATGGACTTGGAAAGCTCTAGAAGCAGAGAAGACATTGCTACCCCTCCTGCATTGGGATGCTGCACCTCTCCATGCCATTTGCTATAATGCTGACACTCAACAGCAGCGTAGCTGCTGCAGCTGCCTACACACAAGCTCCCTGGGTGGTGAGCGTGCAGGAGCGAGGTGGCCAATCCCTCCCACAGGGCTACACTGTCAAGTACTCCACAGTGTCTGCCCAATTACAAAAATGAAAGTTTTTAAAGAATTACTATAATATGGCCAACGAGATAGCTCAGCGGTCTAAGTGCCTGCCTGGCAAGCTCAAGGACCCAGGATCAATGCCCAGTACCGCATGCCATGTTGGCTTCACACCAAGCCGATTACCGAAACCTGGAATAGTGGTGCATGCCTGTAATTCCAGCGCTGGGGAAGCTGGGACAGGAGGATCACTATGAGTCTGAACTGCATAGTGAGACCCTGTACCAAAATAAAACAACAACAACAAAATGTAAAAAAAAAAAAAATTTTGTTAAAATAATATTCTAGATCACCAATAGCTCTGAAGCCTTGGGCAAGCTAACTTTCTGACCCTCAACTTTTCCTTTTGTAAAATAAGGATAACAATCCCCTTTCTCCAACATTTCAGAGAAGCAAATAAAATGAAGCTTTAAAGCACTTAAGCACAGTTTGTCACACACAAGGGTTTTAAAATGTCGTAGCTGTAAAATAATCACAGAAAAACCCTGTCATTTCTACTTTTAAATATGATGAATTTTATAATTGTTCTTTTGAAATTGTTATTATATTCCCATCAATGTAATAGAGCAAACATTAGGTGTAAGTGCAAACACATGTGATACATCTAAATTGGTACACATTTCTCTATTTTATATACTTCTATGAAACACATCCAGTCCTACTTGGTCACCACAAAAGAAAGGTCAAAGGTAAGAACTGGAAGCTCCCAGGCAACAAAGTGGTCTGCAAAGACACAATGCCTGACATCTGAAACTTAAAGCAGGAGAGGTTTCTTTTGGCCAGTTCCAGGACAGCACTGATGAGGGGCTCAGAAGAAAAGCTGCTTTAACACTGGCAACCAGGAAGCAGAGAGCTGGGAAGAGAACAAATCTTCCCAGTTCACCCACACACATGGCACCAGATCTTGCCTCCTCACAGCAAGTCAAATAGAGGGCTCCAATGTAATCCCCTTGGATGAGTGCATGAGGCTTTGGGGTGGGAGCATCCAGACAAGAGATCATATGGTCCTCATAAAACAAGAAAGCCCTCTTCAGAGTCAGACAAACCTGGCTTTATCCCCTGTCTCTACATAGCAGCTGAAGACCTTTGTCAAACAATGAAGGCTTCTGTGTCTCAGTTTCCTCTTTGTAAAATGGCAATTGTGGGAGTACTCCTTATCAAGGAGCTAAGACCCAAGGAGAACCTCCTTCCCTAGGCAGGAAGACAAGGAACTGCTTTCTTTTGGATTTAAACAAAAGACAGAACCCCTTAGAGGGATTCTGCTCTGTAGAGAGGATTGCTTGCCCCACCTTGCCCTAGGAGCCCCCTTTTCCTGAAGACCTGGGGTCTCTGCTGAGGACTGGTACACAGTAAGCCCTGCAGCAAACAGGACCACCATGTAGTACTCTCACATTGGCCTAAGATTAGTCTTCCAGCACCACTGAGAAAATGTGGTGTCATTTTTCCAACAGTTGTTTTCTGCTTCAATGTGAATTCACTTATGAGTGAGTCTTAAGAGAAGACAAAGGAGGAGGTAAGAAAAGGGAAGGTTGCATTACACCAAAAACAGCAGAAATGACCCACATGTCCCAAAAAGGTAGATGATGGTTTGAAAGAACAAGCTGAGTTTCTAAACCTGACTCAAACCATTAGGCCTATGTCTTCATCTAAACTCATTAGGTTAAAACACCCACCAAATGCTTCACTTGAAGGTTTGGGTAACAACCAAACAACAAACACAACATATTGCCAACACAGACAAACTAATTTATAAAGCACAGTGCATTATA
Source organism: Octodon degus (assembly GCF_000260255.1). NCBI lineage: Eukaryota > Metazoa > Chordata > Mammalia > Rodentia > Octodontidae > Octodon > Octodon degus. The sequence goes on along the minus strand of NW_004524595.1, from coordinate 13,071,869 downwards.
CCTTCACCTGAGGCTTCCTACCACAGTCCATTCTGCCTGGACCCCACCTGTTCACGTGGCAGAGTCATCCTGACTCCCACTTACCAGAAGTCATTCCAACCCCAGACTCCCTGGTATCCAGGCCAAGAAGAACCCAAGTTCCTAGGTCACCTCACCTAAAGGCCTCTTCCCTACCCGTGTCGAGCACCTGCTTCTCCTCTGGCAACCAGATCCAGAACCACCTCACCCTCCCAGAAAAAACCACAGTCACAGCTTTACTAAGACACTTTCTTTTTATCGGACAGTGCTACCTTCTATTGTGGGAAATTTAAACATTGATTTAAAACATATTCAAAGTAATGGATATTTCTGCTGATGAAGGAAATTCACATTTCTCTTGCATGTCAATTTATTGTCAACTATGCCTAATTTCAATCTGATGTGATTAAAATATTAGAGGAAGACATTTCAGAACAGATACCTTTCTCTCCCTTCTTTTCGAGATCGCGTGATCTGATTGATTTCCAATGCTGTCAGCTTCTTTGCAACACGATATTGCCAGATATAAAATGCTTCTTTTGAAGCTGCTATCACGTGGGTTTTGGTCATTGTAACAAATAGTGGTGCTATTAAAAACAACATAACGACAACTAAGTTACAGTATGCAGAATCACAGAACATGTTACAAAGCATTTTAGTAATCCCTGAGCCCAACCCCTCATTGTACAGTAGTGCAGAACACTTATAGTCTCAACATATCCATATATAGTCTCTGCAATCAGAAAAAATCAAAAGTTTGTAGAACCATAAAAATATTAACACAAAATGGCTCAACTACAGAACACTCAAAAGAAATCTTAGGTGCCCATCTTCAAGACTCCTGAATTTGGGGATGGTTGGTGTTTTAGGCAGACAGGATGGGGATCTAGCAATGGAGAAGGAGGGTAGGAAGGAGAGAAGCAGGGGAAGCAAAAGGATTGTCATGTGATATGATACACACCAACGCTCCCCATGATGAATGTATTCCTAGGTATTACAAATATATACTAATAAAAAAATATTAATAGCCCAATTAGCAGGTGGGCAAGGAATCTGAGTACAATTCTCCAATTAAGATTTTTTAAAGGCCATTAAGCAGATGAAAAGACAATCAACATCATTAAATATAAAAGTGAAAACGACAATGAGGTATTACATGACAACCAGAAAAGTGGCTGGAGTCAAGTCAGATAATTACAGGTGTTGACAACGGTGTGAAGCAATGGTGCAAATGTAAGATCCACACTGAGAAACAATTTGATAGTTCCTCAAAATGTTACATAGTTACTATATTACCTAGAAACTTCATTCCTACATGTTAAAGAGAAATTAAAACATATGTCCACACAAAAACTCACATACATTCATTAAAGTATTACAATAGCCAGAAAGCAGAAACAACCCATAGGCCCTCAAATGATGAACTGTATGCCTCTCCACCCCACTACCAATTATGACTTGATTCAGGATTTATCCATTCCTGAAAAAAAAACAAGAAAAAAATATATATATATATCATAGTTATACTACTAATTCCTCTTAGTTCATTAAAAAGAAAGGTTTGTGCTAATATTGTTTAGACAATTAAATGCCTATATCTTGTACTCTGAGTGATTAAGTTAAAGACAGCAATGTGCAATGGATTGACCTTTGTTACTCTCTTATTATCTTTTTTTGAAGAGTATAAACAAAAGCAAAAACAAATAGATGCGAGGACAGAAACAGAGAAACATAAAACAATATATGTTACAGATTTTCACACTAAGAATAGCAAATTAATAATGGTTGTCATACTACCTATTTTATTGTTAGCTCTGTTGTTCAGATTAACAGATACAGTTACACAAGATTGGAAAAAAACTGAATAATAATGTTTGCTTTCAATAAACCTTAATTTTTTTCTTGTCTTTTTTACTTTTTTGTAAATTTGTTTTTAGGAGAATATAATAATAATCTGTAAGACATTAGTAATAGTACACATTCAGAAGACCAAGATGAGCAGTATTCAACCAGTTTTTGTATTACACATTGCTGTCCTCGATATACTTGCTTAGATTGCAGATATCAGCATAGTTAGTCAAAATGAAAATTCTAAACATTAATTGCTATTTTCAAAACGATTGATAGAAATTATTAGTATAATCATCTCAGCTATCCTGTATATATATTTGCATGATTTCCCCCCTTCGTTTTTTCCTATACTTTCTCCTTTCCTTCATCTTTGTTGTTTAAGCCTTATGTTCAGTTTCTTTCCATTTTACTGTATCTATTATGACTTTCAGGTTTTACTTATTCTTTCAGGTTCTCACCCTAGGGAGACAATACAATATTTATATATGCGGGTCTGATTTTTTCACTTATAAGTATAACTCTAGTTGCATCCACTTGCCTATAAAGGCCTCAAGTTTGTCTTTGTTTATAGCTGCATAACACTCCATTGTATAAACATACTACATCTTTTTCATCCATTCCTCAGGTGATGGGCATTTTGTTTGTTTCCAAAATTTGACTCTGACAAATTGTGCTGTTATAAACAAGGATGCACATATATTACTATGGTATGACACTTTCAGTTCTTTTGGGAAAATACTCAGAAAGGGAATAGCTGAGCTGAATGGGATTTCCAGTCCTAGTTTTTTGAGAAATTTCCACACTGATTTCCATAATGGTTGCACCAGTCTACATTCCCACCAGCAGTGGAGAAGGGTTCCTTTTTCCCCACAGCCTCTCCAACATTTGTTGT
>NW_004524595.1:13059025-13059968 GCF_000260255.1 Octodon degus | reverse complement strand
TGCTTGCCAGGGAAGCGCCTATTCCACTGAGCCATCTCCCCGGCCCTGTATTTTCTATTTAAAGCAAATGACGGCAATGACAGTTATGAAATTATTATGGATTTCAGATACAGTAACTTTATAATTTATATTATAAATTAATATAAATATATAATGCCCTCGAGAGTGAAATGTTGCGTTAATAATTCTACCATGTAAACAGGTATAAACTGGCACTAGATCTGACAACCAAGAAATCATGGTCAACCTCACCTTAGACAACACTATTCTGATACTAATGTTACGCTTTTTTTTTTAAATTAGTGTTGCAAATGAAACCTGACTGGATAGGAAATAAATATCAGCATTTGCTTACCAATATCAATGTACTTGGGATCCAAGGGCGTGCCAATTGAATTACAAAGAACTAGCACAAACTGCGGACAAACAGCAAAAAAAGACATCAGAATTCTTGCTTATGAACAATAATGAAAATATACTTAATATATAATTGGGCTTATTTTTTTCAAGTTATCACTAACTGGTAAGTAACTGATAAAAAAAATTGTAGATGTAAAGAATAGCAGATAAAAAGACAAACAATTACAGTTTTAACTATTTTTTCAAAAACATAATTTAAAATTCAACCACGGCAGATTTCTCAATACAGTGGAACACTATGATTTTCAAGAGGACGTTTAAGAAACACAAATACACTTGCTACGTTGCAGCACTTATATTTCTAAAGCTCCTGATCAAATATAACATCAGTAATCAGCTATAGAAGAGCTAACTTAATGTGTTACCATTGCACCAAATGTCTCCATCTCATTCTCCTCCTTTGAAGCGATATATAAATGACATGAAAAATTCAGTTAATTATAAAAGATATAATCCAATATAGTAAAAAATAACACGTATAAACAATTATCAGTATCTGATATTGTATTAGGAAAATGACAAA
>NW_004524595.1:13055877-13058910 GCF_000260255.1 Octodon degus | reverse complement strand
AGATTGTTTTCAGCAACTCAATTAAAACATGTTTAGTTTCATTAAATGATAAACATAAATATATACTACAGACATCAATTATCCTTCCACTATTTAAGCTTACTTGCTGCCACAAAATGCCATAAATAACCACACGCTACTTTTTATTTCGCTCACTTATTCACATTTATAGTTTCAAGACTCACATAACGTCACAAGACTCTACTAAAGCTGGTCATCCCCCTAGCGTCCCCTGTCCTCTCCCTTTAACACATCCTTTGCTGTTCCTTCCACAAGCCTGAGAAACATGTTTACAGTGCTACTCTTAATCTGCAACTCAAATTTTCAATCTGCTACACTGTCTGCCTTCCTGCTATGGAAGAAAAGCGGGTAACTTTTATTCCCACGCCCTTCCTTTTCGCCTCAAAACAGCACACTTCCATCCCTCTGCCCTTCTGCCTTTCTGATTACTTTGTCAGATCAGAATTTAGGGATGAATGTTTACTGTATTTCAATGAAAAATATTTTAAAAGCCTCTGTGATGACATTTTGATGATGTAAAAGCTACTCACTGCTAAACCACCAAATATATCATAACTTATCTTCCTTTCAAGTATATTTTGTGCTTCCAGTTGTAACTGGAATTTTTAAAAACTGCTGATTATCCAGTGCTTCCCTTTGCTTAGTTTTCTATGTATTCACTACCAACTTGAATTCTCAGTGACCCGCACACAGGCCTGCCTCTTCTCAAGGGTTCCAGCACAGTAGGCATTTCAGTAACCGCACCCTCCAGAACATCTTCTGGAGCCTGCGCGCGCCTCAGACTCCTGCGCATGCGCACAGCGGAAAGCCAGCACCACTCCCCATGAAGACCAGAGCTCCTATCTCTGTCTCTTTTTCTTCATATTCGTGGACTGCATCCTGAAGGAACTCTCTAAGGTGGAGAAGCCTAGAAGGTAACTTTCTGGTGATTAAAAAGTTTATGTTTTGACCTCGTATTTAAGTTTACATTAAAAAATAAAAAGCTGGAGATATAGCTGATAAGCCCAGGGTTCGGTCCACCACTACCACCAAATCATTTTTCCTCAAAATTTTAAAGACAGTTTTCCAAAGTACTACTGTTGACAAACTGGATGCCATTATGATCCCTTTTTTTTTTTTTTTTTTTTTTTTTGTATTTCAGGGAAGGGTCTACAGGGTGCTCAGGGTCTCGCTACTAGATGGGACTCATAGTGATTCTCTTGTTTCCAGCCTCCCAAGTGGTGGGATTACAGGCATATGTCACCACACCCAGTCTCAACTGCCATCTCATCGAGCCCTGGGTGCGGGGCCGGCACCTCAGGCCCAGGGATCAAACCCGCAGCCCGTGGGCCTGCTTGCAGGCGCTTTAATCTACTAAGCTATTTGGCCAGCCCTATGATTCCTCATTTTAAGAAACCTTTTTTTCTCTCTGAAAGCTGATAGGATTTAATCCACAGCATTCCAGAATTTCACAATGACATCTTGTTATGAGAAGATTTTCATTCATGGAGCTAAACACTTCATATGTACAATCTAAACTTTTCTTGGATTTTTTTTTCCTAGTTACCTCCCTCCATTTGCCTCCTTACTCTTTATAGAACTATTATCAAATGTTGAAATTTCAAGACTAGTCCTTTAATTTTCTTGCATTTCTTTTACTATTTCCCGTTGTCTTATCACCCCACCTATCCTTCATCTTACATTCTCATATTCTGCCAAGTTTTTCACTGTGGATACCACCCTTCTAATTTCCAATTCTCAAGCATGCTCTTATTTTAGGGATGGAGACTTGTAACTCTCTGAGGATAACAATGACGGTCCTTTTGAGATGAAGGTGCTCTTCAAATGTTCTGCTTCCTGTGCAATCTCTGCTTCCTCCGAGTTCTTTTCTTCCTGCATTTGAGTTTGGCGTCTTTGTATTAAGTTAGATGATGCTGTCCTCAAATGTCTGAGAAATGTAATCCATCTGCTGCATTTACATGAGGAACTCTAAGAAACTGCTGAAACCTAACTGCCCAGGAATGCGGCTCGCTGGCCATGGCCTTCACTGCAAGGTTCTCAGGCGGGGTGCTTTCCTGGGGCTTCCCCACCTCAGTATCTTTACATCTCCTTCTTGTAAGTCAGTCAGCTTGTCCAGAGAGGACTCTTCCAGTCTACCACCTCCCGGCTGGATGCATGATTGGCACAGCTCTGGGAACCAAGTGGGGAAAGAGGACTGGGGTGACACGGGTGAGAAATGCTTTGTCCTACTGGCTGATTTTTCAACCAGAGTTCTTCCAGTCTGAGCTATGCTTGGTGCCGTTCAGCGCAGATTCCTTTTGATCCTCCTTAGAAACTAAACCCAGACTTCACAGGCGTAAGAGGGCAGCTGCAAGACTGTCTAGAGGAAGAGATTTGGGATCTGAAGCTTTAGGGCCCTGCATTTTTTTTTAAGGCTTCTCTTTCCCAACTCATCTCTGGCTCTTCCACACTGCTCGGTCTGCTTCTTTCTCCCACTCAGCACCCAAGTCCTGTGCCCCTTCAGCACTCTGCTGCCTCTGCTCTCTCCATGAGCAGCCAAGGTTCAGCTTGCTTCAGTCTGCTAAGGTAATTACCAGGAATTCACTCACTCCTGAGCCTTTAGAATTCTGCTGCCATTTCTTCTCCCCTTCTGGTCCCAATGGGCTTGTGACTTTTGAAAAAAATACTTTTACTGTTGCTTTAGTGAGTTTTAGGAGAGAAAAAAGCCACATGTGGCTGTTAAAATGCTCACTGTTAGCCCAAAATACTATAGTTTCAAGTGGGATAAAAATATTATAAGCCAGTCAAAGACACTGATAGTCCTATTATACTTCTGCAAGTACTTAAATTGTTAGTATGATTTTAAAAGATATTTTTATATTCTTTATTTTAAGCTATGATATTGACTTTTATTCCAACATAATTCCAAATAAAAGTGGATCTCTCGGTGTCAAAATCTATCCAGTTATAGTGGTCATTGTTACATAATTTCTTTAGCATTTATATTAGACATCTGGATATTCATTTTTTGCT
>NW_004524595.1:13047588-13055777 GCF_000260255.1 Octodon degus | reverse complement strand
TGTTCATGAACTCTTTGTCTACCCCTATGTCTTCAAGAGTTTCTCCCAATTTCTCTTCCAGGAGATTTAGTGTCTCTGCTTGAATGTTTAGATCTTTAATCCATTTTGACTTTAGTTGAGTGCATGGTGAAAGACCCAGGTCTAATTTTAATTTCAGCATGTTTTTCCAGCACCATTTGTTAAAGAAGCTATCTGTCTCCCAGTAAACAAGTTTGGCACCTTTGTCAAAGATAAGGTGGCTGAGTGTGTTTGTAGTGCACCTTCATCTTCCATTGATCCTTAAGTCTTTTTTTTTTTTTTTTTTGGCCAGTGCCATGCTGATATTATCACAGTAGCTCTGTAGTATAATTTCAAATCAGGGGTTAAAATGCCACCTGTCTTGCCTTTGTTGCCCAGGATTGCTTTTGTTATTCTAGGTCTTTTCTGGTTCCAAATAAATTTTAGAAATGTTTCCTATACATGTGTGAGGTGCATTGATATTTTGATAGGGATTGCATTAAATCTGAATAACAATTTTGGGAGTATGGCCATTTTCACAACATTGGTTCTTCCTATCCAGGAGCAAGGAACATCTCTCTATTTTCTGAAATCCTCTTTGATCTCTTTTTTCAGAACATCCTAATTTTCACTGTATAAACTTTTACTTCTTTTGTTACATTAATTCCTAAGTATTCTATTTTTATAGATGTTATTATGAAGAGTATTGTTTTTCTAATTTCTCTCTCAGTGTGTTATCTGTGTAAAGGAATGTTACTGACTTTTGGGTTTTGACTTTATATCCTGCTATGCTGCTGAACTTGTCTATTAATTCTAGGAGCTTCTTGCTGATGATTTTTGGGTCTTCCAAGCAGAGTATCATGTCATCTGCAAATAATAATAGTTTAAATTCTTTACCTATTCTTATTCCTTTTATTTCTCTCTTTGTCTAATGGCTCTAGCTAATGAATCCAAACTATACTGAACAGGAGTCATGACAGTAGACATCCTTGACTTGTACTTAACTTTAGAGTAAAAGCTTTCAGTCTTCCCCCTTAATTTAGAATGATGTTGGCTATTGGTTTGTCATAGATGGCTTTTACCAGGTTGAAGTACAGGCCATCTATTCCAATTTTCTGTAGGGCTTTGATCATAAATGAGTGTTGGACTTTGTCAAAAGCCTTTCCTGCATCTGTTGAGATGATCCTGTGGTTTTTGGTTTTGCTTCTATTAACATGGTATGTTGTGTTTATAGACTTGCATGTGTTGAACCACCCTTTCATCCCTGGTATGAATCCTACCTGGTCATGGAGTATAATCTTCCTGATGATTTGCTGTATTCTATTTGCTAAGATTTTATTGAGGATTTTGGCATCTATGTTCATGAGGGAGATTGGCCTGTAGTTCTCTTTTTTGGTGGGTCTTTCTCCAGTTTTGGTATCAATATAATAGTTGCCTCCAGGAATGATTTTGGGAGTACTGCTTCCTTTTCAATTTAATTGGGATTATATCTTCTCTGATTTTTTTGTAGAATTCAGCTGTGAATCTATCAGAACCTGGGTTTTTCTTTGTTGGTAAGTTTTGGGTTGGATGATATTGGGTCATTTCAGAGTTGTTATATTCTCTTGATTCAGTTTTAGCAATTTGTACCTATCTAGGTATCTGTCCATTTTTTCTATGTATTCAATTCTATGACAGTAAAGATTTTCAAAATAGCTATTGGTGATATTCTGAATGGCTCTGCAGTAATTTTTCCCTTTTCATTCCTTATTGCTTGAATTTGAGTTTTTCTTTCCTCTTTTTGAGGAGGTTGGCTAAAGGTTTATTGATTTTATTTAATCTTTCAAAGAACTAGCTTTTGTATTCATTGATTCTTTGTGCTGTTTTGTCTCAAATGCATTAATTTCTGCTCTAATTTTTATAATTTCCTCCCATCTTTGGGCTTTGGGCTTGGTTTGCTCTTTTTCTAAAAGCCTGAGGTGTAGCATTAGTGTATTTATATGTTCTTGTTCTGTTTTCCTAATGTGTGAGTTCACTGCTATAAATTTTCCTCTGAGAACTGCTTTCATTGCATCCAAAAGTTCTAGTACATTGTGTTTGAATTTTTGGGGGATTGTAGATATTGTTTAATTTCTTGTTTTATTTCATCTGTAACCCACTGGTTGTTGAGTAGGGTGTTATTTAATTTCCATGTATTTATGAAGTTTTATGGTTTCTTTTGTCGTTAATATCCAGATTCATTGCACTATGGTCAGATAATATACATGGGGTGATTTCTGTTTTCTTATATATACTTAAGTATGATCTATGGAACAATATATGGTCTATTTTACAGTGTTCCTTGTGAAGCTGAAAAGAATGTGTATTTAGATGCTGTTGGGCAGAACACTCTGTATATACCCATTAAGTCCATTCATTCAAAGGTTTGGTTCAGTTCTGCTACCTCTTTGCTAATTATTTTTCTACTTGATCTATCCTTTTTTTTTTTAACCTGTCCTTTTGAGATAAGCGTATGTTAAGGTCCCCAGTTAAGACTGTGTTATTGGTTGATAGATTTTCTCATGTCCATTAAAATGTCTTACATAGTTGGATGCGCCTATATGTGCTGCATACATATTACTGTTATTTCTTCCTCTTGATTTTTTCCTCTAACCAGTATGTAGTGACCTTCTTTATCTTGTTTGATCATTCTTGGTTTGAAATTCAGACTGTCTGTGAACAGAATAGCTACCATTGCTTTCTTCTGAGCTCCTGGAGCATGCAGTATTGTTTTCCATCTTTGACTTTTAGCCTATGAATTTATTTTTGGGTTAAACTGTTTCCTGTATACAGCATACTGGATTGTTTTTTACATAAGTACCGCACACTAACCAATTGCGCTACTGAGCTTCTGGATTTTGGTGTTTTTTTTTTTTTTTTTTTTTTTATCTACTCTGCCATCTATTTCTTTTAATTGGTAAACTAAGTTCATTTGCATTGATGGTTATAATTGCTATGTATTGGCTTATGTTTGTCATGTTAATTTCCTGTTATTGGTTCCCTACTATTCTCAATTTCTAATTGTTCGTGCTGTTTGGTGGGTTCTTTCTGTTGTCATTCTTGGAGTTGTGATCATTTTGATCCTCCCCTTTTTTAATGCATTTAGTACAGGGTCCTCAGCTTGAGATTGCATTTTGTTCTTTTGTTTTATCATTTTATATTTCAAAGAAAACTCTTTACTTTGATCTGTGCTACCTTTTTTTGTTAAAGTTTAATTATATGAAGGTAATCACTGGAATCAGAACTCTCTGTAAAGAGTCTGTTTTTTAGGTATCTTTCTGTCTCAGAGATTCTTGTTTTGTTGTGTCCCAAGATTCTGCCTTCTCTATCGAGATTGTAGTATTTATTTTCACTCGGCACTGTTCCCTGCCTTAGAATCTTCTAGGCAGAGCAGTTCATCTAAGTTGTCTCCTGCCACCTCCGTGCCACAAGGATCTTCCCATAGGTCTGGGCCTCAGTCTGGGCCATGATGGTCTTAGCAGTATACCTCAGGCCACTGGGCTCAGTCGCAGGCCTCATCCCCTCTTTCTAAGACATCACCATTGGGTTCGTCCTGTCCAGGTGCACACTAAGCAACTCGGCCCTGAGTTCTACACACTGGGTCACTCTCCAAGCTGCCCTTCACTGGTTTAGTCCCCTGGGTCTCGTACCAAGCTGCTCTGCGCCAAGTCCCTGCACCCAGTCACACACCAAGCTGAGTTCTGCTACCCAGTTTCTCTCTTATTATCTTGTTTTGAAACTTTGTTTTATTTTTTAAATAAAAATTTAAAAAGGATTTATCCCTTTCCCTCAATTCCTATGTCTTATATTCTACTATAAGTTAGAAAAAATTTTCCTAAGTTCCTTCCTAACTTAGGAATATAGTCTATGCAAATATTTTCATCTATTTTATTTCTTAGAGAGCATTTAACTGAGCCAATACTCTGTACCCTTTAACGAAAAAATCTCATCAAATCCAATAAAGATTAACTGTGCTCACAATCACAAAATACAAGGAAAAAACAAAAATACACAAGCAATATAAAACCACATGCAAGAAATATATAAAAGCTGAATTATTCTTCCATAAAAGGTCATTTTAGTCTGTTTTCTAAATTTAATTAAAATAATATAAAACTTAAATTCTCTATTTATAAATACCATATAAAGCAATAATTAATGTATCCCGAATAAAAGTACAATGTTAACAACAGTACTTATTTACGGAGCTCTTGCACTGTCCAAATAAAAGACACTTAAGGCAGCAAGAGAAACTGAGGAGGGAATTAGCGAGCAGACTGATGGTAATCGCACCATCAGTACGACTGAATAGGTTAACAACTTTGAAATTTAAATTCAATCATCTTATAGATTAAATAGCCCAGTATAATTGAGTCATATTTACTTTTTAAAAATTATTTTCATTACAGTTGTCAAGACTTTCTACTCAAATGTGTACTAGTAATGACCCCTAGAGGGAGCTTGAAGCATTTCCTGGGGGAGCAAGAGCCAGCCATGGGGAAGGCCGACCAGGCCTACAGGGGGCGCGCACACCCAGCTCAGACTACTTTCCCTGCCCCTGACTTTACAAAACCATGAAACATTTAACTACACGGTTAGCAAGTTCCACCATGGGTATTCTCATGTTGGTTACCATCATGCTCTTAGCTGGATATGAAGTAAGTCTTTGAACATTTATTGCTTTTTAATTAAGTATAGTTTTCCTTAAGGATATATAGAACTTTTCCAACCAATGTTTAATTAAATTATAAATTACCCTCATTTCTTTTTGATACAACCTTAACAGTCACAAGAGTTTACTGTTAGTCTGATTAATTCAAAGTTAAAATGGTAGGGGTGGTGCAATGTGAGACTTCTGGATTCAAATTATAGGTACTTGTTCTCTCGTTATGGCTTGTGTCTCCATGCCCCACTACGCCTCGGGTGAGCACAGGTGGGGCCCTTCAGGGGTGGCTGGATCTAGGATGTCTAAGACTGAGCCCAAGGGTGTGTGACTACTATCCCAGTCCACTGATTGTTTTGGCACAATTCTGGGTGTGCGTAATGGGTGTGGGTATGAGCCCTACCTACCCGAAGGGCATGTAGCCAGATATGATACAGAGGTCAGAAAGAGAGCCGCTGCTGTCACTTGCGCTTGCTGTGCTTGCTGCCTCCTGCTTCCTGTCTTCCACACTAAGCACTGTTTTCGGTTTTGTTTTGTTTTTGTTTTTCCTCTCCCCTGTGATGTCCTGGGCCATGCCACCTTGCCTTGGAGCCAGCCAAACATCAACTGAGACCCCTACAAACTGTGAGGTGCAAAACCCCTTTACTCCTTTAACTTTGGGGGTCAGGGGTTTCATCTCAACAATGAGAAAAGCAATCAAGCCATCTCTGAGCTTGATTAATTATAAACTGAAGATAATAATAATTGCAAGCCTATAGAGTCATTGAAGGTTTAAAGAAGAAAATAAATACAAAGCACAGCACAGCACCTGGCAGTTCTGAGTAACTGAAAAAGACAATATTAACTAATTTTTCTTTCTTTCTTTTTCATTTATGTATTTGGTACAGGGTCCCACTACACAGCAGAGACTCACAGTGATCCTCCTGTTTTCAGCCTCCCCAGCGCTAAATATTAGCTAATTTTTTTAAGTCTATGTCATATTCTTCTAAATACCGTAGAGTACTTAAATCAACTTACACCCACCCTATAAGGTAGGCACTACTGTATTATCTCCACATGGCAGAGAAGGAGACTGAGCCATTAAACAGTTGGAGAGCTGCGCAAAAGCCAGGTCCCCTGGCTCAGGTCAGTGCTCCTGACCCCACTGCACGCTGCCCCTTACGAAGGGTTTGGAAGGACATGTATTAGCTTGGTTGCTCTTATTGTTTCTACTCTGAAGTTATAACCTACGTAGGTTTTGTAATATAATCCCTAGGAAAATTGTCCAGCCAATTCAAAAAAACGAAAACAAAATCTGAAATGCATGTTCTTTTAAATCAAGACAGTAGTAATTTCAGTAAATTCACATGGGTACATAAGGCTATCTATGTAAATTTTGACAGATTTTTAGCAAAAGATTCATTCTACCCAACCAATCTAGCAAAAAGAAGACCAAATATTATGAAAACTTACAAAGGAAAAGATCACCACCTGGATAAGAGCACCTTATACCCACTCAACTGTGCAATATCTAAGAAGAATTTGAAGTATCTACAAAAATTGGTTAAAAATCATTTAAATAATTATATTTCCATTAATTGGACTTTGTAACACTAATAAGTAGTAGTTACTAGCCAAGGTTAGATGTAAAATAATTTAAAACAATTTTAAGAATTCACATATAAGTAAAACCTCCCTGTAACATTTTAATGCCAAGGCCTGAAATAAATGCCTACATCTGTAGTATTCCCTCCTCCTCAACACCTAACTGTTTCTCAGCCCTTTAAAAAGAGCTTGTAAACTCAAAGTCCATTAAAATGTTCTCATGAAATTACCCTTCTCTGGAACATGGAAAACTGAAAGCAAGTGGCAGAGACCAGCAGGAGAAGGTGGCCTGTGTGCCGGCCTGTGCTGGGGCCCAACGCTCCCAGCCCTCTGACCACTTCCTGCCTTGTCCTCTGGGAACACTGCCTTCTTGCCTGAACACCCCGTGAAGGAACAGCCCTCACAGTGCAGACCAAATTCAACCTCTCTAACTACACGTTCCCATGAGCACCTCAGCACCTCATGCAGTCCTGGCATGCAGGAGGGGAGCGCAGAGCCATAGTTCACTGGCTGACTGGATCAGACTGATTTGTCGGGACATTCTGTTAGAAGTGCCATAATTTCTTATGACTTTCAGTGACCCCTACACTACCTCAAACATACACACTTGTTGGTGGTTTGCTAAATAAATAACCACTTTCTTTAAGTGCTGAGGCCTTGCATGCTCTAGGCCGGTGGTGGTGACCCTATAGCATGTGTGCCGCAGTGAGCACACAGAGCCCCTCTGTCGGCACGCATGCCAAGTTGTCCCAGTACTGCCCAGCAGCAGGGCATACAGGTTGAACTGCAGTGTTGGTTCTGTGCAATGAATAAATGGTTTTGGAGTTGCACTTCAGGCCGGCATCTCTAAAACGCTTTCCATCACTCCTCTAGTCTCTACTACTGAACAATGTATCCTCTCCCCACCCCTAAATTTTTATTTCCTACTTTGCACAGGATAGAAAATATATATTTTCCATAAATTCAATAAATGTTTATTATGGGCCAATCACAGTAATGGTATTGGGAATATAGAAATTAGTAACTAGACACAGACTTTTAAAAATTTTAAGTCTACAGGGGAAGATCAAAAGAAAATCAGTAATTATAGTCCACGGTAAGAAGTACTTCGGGTACCAGAATACCAAAGGTATCCTAAGGGCTCCACAGAAGAGCAATGAAAGAGGGCATCACAAATCCTACACAGGGACCACAGGAGACCCACCAGCCACACTCCTAAAGGATGTGCAAGGTTCTCTTGAAAGCTTCAGCACAGATTGTCAGGAGGGAAGGCAGATGGCAAAACAAAAATAATACATTCTAGAATAGTACCAGCCACACATGTTTTTCATTACTGTTGATTTAGTCTCTAGTCCTCATGAAAATCTGGCAAAGAAACTTTAAAAAGAAACAGGATATGTATGAAACAAAAATGTTGAGTCTTTGGCTATGTTTGCAGCAGGTCAATAAAAGAACTGTGTTCAACTTTCAGCCAGCAAAATTGCAAAAAACGTTCTGAGACTCAAAAACACATATAAACATGCCCTCAAGTATTTGCCATTTTATAAAGAGGAGGGATTTACATTTAGCTTTACTTAAAAACTAGTCTACCTGTCATAAAAATTATCTTGAAGCTAATCATAGCATATAATTATATCTTAAAACTTTGATATACATAGAAAAAGATCTAAAGATTGACAGAATTGCAGAGCACAGGCCCGGCAAGTGAGTGAGACGACCTGGGGCCGCAGGATCCTAATAGACCCAGTGCGCAGGCCTGGCGAGTGAGTGAGACGACCTGGGGCCAGCGGATCTTCATTTGACCCAAAGTGCAGGCCCAGCGAGGAATCCTTCAGCAGAACTCCCTGCAAAGAGACTAGAGGCAAGACCCACCCAGCTGACTCAGGAGCAGAACATCTTGCCAGAGACACAAAGGGTTCAACTCTAA
>NW_004524595.1:13038127-13041098 GCF_000260255.1 Octodon degus | reverse complement strand
ATATATATATATATATCAGAGACAAAAATTTCAGTGCTGAGCCAATCACATGTACTGACAACAATCGTCTGACTGGAAGAAAAAACAGGGCTGAGGGTCAGAACCAGTCAGGCCACCATGTCCAGATGGAGGCCTCAATGGACATGGCCCACGGACCCAACGCTCAGCAACACTTCCTAGAGTACAGGTCATGCTTGATAAAGTAGATAGCTATAGCCCAGCCCTGCCCGTTGTTAACCCATCTGTGTTTTGATAAACTGAAGAGTACCTACCTGAGGATGGCTTTCATCAGCTTTCGTAGCCAAAATGCAGAAATCGCCACAGGTGGTGATAGAAAGGAGACTCTTCACATATTTAACGTATTTCTCATTGTTTTTTGTATCCCAAAAGACAACACAGTACTCAGGGCGGTCAGGTCTGGTATACGCATAAACTACAGTATTCGAGCAATAGCCCCACTAGGAAGAAAAAGACAGCAAGGGAAGAAAGGAAAGCAGAAAAAGAAGGGAGAGAAGGAGAAAGAAAGGCAGACAGAATACTTAGCTTGGGAAAGAAAAATCACATTATTCTATTTTATTCTAGAAATATTGCAGTTAGGTGATTTATTGGCTCACAAAATATATTTTTCAGAAAGGAAAGCTGAACCTATAGCTTAATATCTCTTTCCACTAAAGTAACAAATCTGTAAGTAATAATGAAGATATTTTAAAAGCAAAGAATTATTGTTCTTACTTTTTGTAAAGGTAAGCTTCAGTGGTAGAAATTTTCATTAGTGGCTAACAGCTACTGGGACTGCAGGAATGGAGGAGGGAGGGTATTAGGAGGAGTATAGGTAGGAGTGGTAAGATGACTGGGAGTATTTTCTCTCCCAACCCCCCTGCCTGACCAATCTGGCAGCCCCTCCCATACAGTCAGTTCTCTGTGGCTTCCAGGAGCATGACTTTCTTACCCTACCCCTTTGAGCTCAGGGGTTGGTGGAGGTATCTCATATATGTTAAATAAAATCTTTTTTTTTTTTTTTTGTACCCAGAATAGAATTCACATCCTTGGGCTTGCCAGGCAGGTGCTATGCCACTAAGCTATATCCCTGGTTAATATCTAATGTATGTAAGCTTTGCGCTCATGCTTTATTTTCTTTGCTGTACCCCTTACCCCTGTTGTGGAGGCTGGGGAGATAGCTCAGTAGAATAAGTGCTTGCCTGGCAAGCTCAAGGTCCTGAGTTCAATCCCTGATACCACCAAAAAAAAAAAAAAAGATGAACCTTAACCCTGTCAATATTTCTCTAATAAACCATCCAGTTACTCCTGGGAGTATGTATGTTTCCTCCTGGGACACTGACTCATGCAGTCCTTTTGATATGTAGAGTATTCTAGAAATGTTTACTATTTGCTAGTTCTAAGGCCTTCACACAAAAAGAGAAAGCTTCCTCTCTGTTAGTTTATATAACAAAATAGCTATGAATATACATTGGGCTACAACAAAATTATTTAGTACTAACACTTTATAACTACTCTCAATACCTTATAATCAGGTCGAATATTTGCAAAATAAATGAAGGAATCAACAGCTAGCGCAATTTTCAGTCCACCTCCTTCCCAAGAGAGTGCAGACATGTGCTTTCCGGGAACCTTCAAAGTACCCAGATGCTGGAAAAGAAGACACTTGTAAGTTAAAGTCTCATAATCCACAAATTACCACCAAACACCCCACCAAGATCAAGAATGGTATGAAAACTACTTTGTGAATGGTTATTATCTTTTAAAAATAATTTCCCTTGAATTTTTATAATAGAAAATGTACACACAATGGGAAAATTTATTGGCTCCACCCAAAAACTTCAGTATCAAATTTCTTTAAAACCAAAATGTCATAGATTGAAAAGTGTTTTTTTCTTTTATGCACAACTAAAGTTTTAATTGTTGATTAAAGTATGACTTTGATTATAAGATATACTCCAAGTAGTAAAAAAAAAAAAAAAAAAAAAAAACCCTGCACTTTTTAGAACTAATACGATATAAATTCTACCATGAAGTCTGGCCTGGCCCTTTCACCCTCACAACCAAGCAGAGGCCAGGCCATGACTCCTGCGCCTCTGTCTCCACACTGCCCCTCCTGCTGACCGGGCCAGGAGATGCGGGCCTGTTAGTGTTTCTCCTCACTCCCACCCTCCACCCTCAGGTTTCATCACTACTCTGCTGTCATAACCATCTCTATGGAAATAAATCTGACCATATCTTTCCTGCTTTAAAGCATGCTTAATGATTTTCAAAAAACAACTGTTAACCACAATTGGTGTGTTCTTTGGCATCAGACCCAATGCCTTTTCCCACCTAGCCCCACTCTCTGTTCCTCAGCTGAACGCCCCAGGATCCCACCATGAGTAGGTATGCTGACTCCTGAGGGACTCTGTTAGCCTTTGTCATGGCCCTGCTGCCTGAATCCACCCCTCCTTGCCCACACATTCCTGTCCTAAACATTCCTTGTCTCCCACCCTCTTCATCCTCAAGTCCAACTCAAATGGTGCCTCCTCAGTGAGCCCGATTCTCCCGCCCTTTATGGGTCCAGAGCGCCCTCAGCGCTCCTGAGAGCACTCACTCCTTCACACTCAGAGATCACCTGGAAGACAGGTGTTGAGTAAATACATGTTGAGCACATAAATATACATGCCAACCAATTTCTTCACATACTAACATTTGATATATGAATGACTACATGAATTTTTTTATGTGGCCATAAAAAAGACAATTGTTTTTAATCTGAATTTCTATTTGACTGACCAGTACGATCCTATGAATTTTACTCATTGTCCCTTGTTCATAATCAGAGAGGCTCTAAAGTCACACTGCAGGATGAATGTCCATTTTGTATCTGTGTATTCAAAATGGTTAGGATATGGGGCTGGAGAGATGGCTCAGTGGTCTAGAGCACCTACTTAGAACAAGCTTAGCAAAGCATCAGGGACTGCGGTTC
>NW_004524595.1:13034587-13038027 GCF_000260255.1 Octodon degus | reverse complement strand
AAAAAAAAAAAAAAAAAAAAAAACCCTGCACTTTTTAGAACTAATACAATATAAATTCTACCATGAAGTCTTGCCTGGCCCTTTCCCCCTCACAACCAAGCAAAGGCCAGGCCATGACTCCTGCGCCTCTGTCTCCACACTGCCCCTCCTGCTGACCGGGGCAGGAGATGCGGGCCTGTTAGTGTTTCTCCTCACTCCCACCCACCACCCTCAGGTTTCATCACTACTTTGCTGTCATAACCATCTCTGTGGAGATAAATCTGACCATATCTTTCCTGCTTTAAAGCACGCTTAATGATTTTCAAAAAACAACTGTTAACCACTATCGGTGTGTTCTTTGGCATCAGACCCAATGCCTTTTCCCACCTGGCCCCACTCTCTGTTCTTCAGCTGAACGCCCCAGGATCCCATCATGACTAGGTGT
This sequence comes from Octodon degus, assembly GCF_000260255.1. Classification (NCBI taxonomy): domain Eukaryota; kingdom Metazoa; phylum Chordata; class Mammalia; order Rodentia; family Octodontidae; genus Octodon; species Octodon degus. The sequence continues at coordinate 13,037,603 of NW_004524595.1, read as the reverse complement.
GCTGACTCCTGAGGGACTCTGTTAGCCTTTGTCATGGCCCTGCTGCCTGAATCCACCCCTCCTTGCCCACACATTCCTGTTCCAAACATTCCTTGTCTCCCACCCTCTTCATCCTCAAGTCCAACTCAAATGGCACCTCCTCAGTGAGCCCGATTCTCCCGCCCTCTATGGGTCCAGAGCGCCCTCAGCGCTCCTGAGAGCACTCACTCCTTCACACCCAGAGATCACCTAGAAGACAGGTGTTGAGTAAATACATGTTGAGCACATAAATATACATGCCAACCAATTTCTTCACACACTAACATTTGATATATGAATGACTACATGAATTTTTTTATGTGGCCATAAAAAAGACAATTGTTTTAAATCTGAATTTCTATTTGACTGACCAGTACGATCCTATGAATTTTATTAATTGTCCCTTGTTCATAATTGGATAGGCTCTAAAGTCACATTGCAAGATGAATGTCCATTTTGTAACTGTGTATTCAAAGTGGTTAGGATAGATAATATATAGTTAAATTCTCTTAATGAATAGAGGGATTTGTTCTAATAGTGTTTGTAAATAGGATATCATGTCCTCATCTTGTACAGCAAATAACCACTAGGAAGAATGTATGCAATGCATTAATTATTGAATCTGTCCTACCAATTTGGTTTGAAATTGTCTCATTGCTATTTGTTTCTCAATAAAATTATGGAGAAAAAATAATAAAAATTACAAATAAATAAATAAAGTCACACTGCATATTGCAATGGTTCGACCATTTGTCTGTCCAATACACATGGAAGCCTAACTGCCATCACAGCAGGACCAAGAGGAACTTATAAGAGCCAAGTGAGGTCAACATCAGCACCCAAGGGTGATTCAGCCCCTTGTGCCTCTTTCTTACCCTTTCTCTTTGCCATTCCACCGTGTACCATGCAATAAGCAGCAAGAAGACCCTCGCTAAAGGCCTCTCCAGGTGATAAGGGACATCTTAGGCTCCCAACCTGGAGCAAATAAAGGCCTGTTTACTATGAAGCACCTAGTCTGTGGCCCCCTATTATACCAGTGTGACAAGTAAGACAAATATATTCAACCTACTTAGACCAGAGAAACCAATGGAGGGGGGAAAAGTTGAACCTCGCAGGGTCTATCTTGCTGCCTAAGTGACTAAACGAAACACAGAGGGACAAGCCAGCCCTCATAGCAGTGTTGACCAGCCATGTCCTAACTGTACAAGCCAGCCAGGCGGTGGCAGCAGCGAGGGCAGAAACCTGACTTCTAAGCATTCAGGGCTTCAGCACTGTCATCTCCATTAATCCCTGCGCACACCGTGGGGGGTTAGTCCTATTTCAGAAAAGAGCTGCATATGAGGTTAAACAGCTTCTCTAAGTCAAATACACTGTGGAAATGCAGTGCAACTCCAGGCCCACCTGACAGTAGATGCTCAGCCCCACCTCGCTACACCCACAGTGCAAAATCCAGGATGTCCGGGTCCCCAGGGTCAAAGCTTATTCCTCCCTGAAGTTTTCTTAAATATTTAGGTATCTTCCTGCCAAGTATCTTCCTTATCTTCGCAGGAACACAGATCCACAAATGAATCCGCCACCTAGCCACTCGTTCAGAAAAGCACAAGTGACTCACAGGCCCTGGGGAACTATGATTGTACTCTTGGCCACACCTGTACTGAACCCTTTACACTTACTAGCTTACCAGTTTACACACTGTTTTACAAGACAAAACTCAAAAACCTTCAAACCCACATATTCTACTTGAAGAAGGCTGAATAAGAAACAAAAACAGTATAATGATAAATAAAACAAGGAGGACCAACAAAAACAACCAATAAAGGTTGCTAGAAATAAAAAAAGAAAACAAAGAAATAAGAAATCCAATTTCTGATTGCTAGGAATCTTTACCACCATGCCCTTATTTTTCCTTAGCTTTTACATCGATCAGAAATACTGTCAGCTGTCAGTACACCATAACTACCTGCTCTCTACAGCACACTGCAAGGTGACTTCGAGCTACTGGGTCAAAAGCACCATATGACATCATTGCTTACACTGACAGAAATTATGAAAACACCTAAGATACTACCACTAAGTTCAAATATCAGTATTGAAATATTAAATTAACTTGTATAGACATTTTCATTTCGCCAAAAATAGATACTATTGTGGTATATACAGTGAATTTAGAAAAACCTTCAAAGTAACCAAAAGGAAGGAAAGATAGTTTAGGGCTAAAAAATAGGATATTTAAAAATACATTAAGCTTTGTTATTAACAAGCTCTTATTTTCTAAATCTTCTCAACTTCACATATATATGAGAATATATTAATTCTACTTGAATATTCCAATGCTTCTTCAGAAAATTCTCTCTAAAATTAAATTTATTAATAATACCATTAGAAAATTAATATTCTATAGGCATTTATGAAAACATTATAATTTTAGTGTAGTATCATTTAAGGCTGGTTATTGTCAGGTGCTCTTAAAATAACTGATTAACCTGAAAGAAATTAAATTATTGGAAGTCTGGGGTAAGGGCAGACAGATACTGTTTACTATCTAAGCACATTTAAAGTATCACATCAAAAATCAGAAAAATGAACCTGCAACAAATGCATTGCACTTAAAACCCAGGCAAACTCCAGCTACGAAAAGAGCACATTCAGATCACAGAGAAAAGCGTACTGAATAACCACTGCATGATGATTTCTCATGTGCACCTTCCAGTTTTTCAGTGGGCATATCATAAAGCAATTCCATGGTAAGATACGATGACTCCCACTATGAAGACATTATTCAGATATACATTTGGCATCTCAACATTGTTATTCAAAATGTTCTAAAAAGAAATCAGGACAAATTTATACCTTTTCCCCTCACCTCACCAATGCAACCTCAAAGGAAAGATAAAACTCGAATGCTTACCTCGCCAAATGGAGTATAAAACTGCACAGTGTTCACATCCTTGTCCTGCGTGACCACCTTCTGTGAGCCAGCCACCGCCAGCACGCTGCC
>NW_004524595.1:13029744-13034112 GCF_000260255.1 Octodon degus | reverse complement strand
ACATTCACCAAACAACTCAGTCTCATCTTGATCTGAACAAAAGTGATGAGGGTCAATATCGACATTTGAAAACAGAGTGATAGGAACAGGATTATTGTGGGGAAAACACTGAAAATAGGATCTTAAAATTGGCTACAAACACAAGATAAATCACTTATGGGTTTACCAACTGAAAACAAATCACTAGTACTCCATCTTCCTTATGTGTAAAATAATAAAAATATTCAGTATTTAATATCCAAACAAGAAGTACATTCAAGCACTTTTAAAACAGTGAAGTGTCAAAGAAAAAGTTAGTGATTTTACTTCCACCAGAAGTGAATTTATGTTACCCTTGCTAAAAACAGAAATCATTCATGGATAGTTCAGAGGTCTGTTATAGCTAAATCTGGCAAAGCCAGAACTGATCTCTGGATCATGCCACCTGAGCCTATACTTTCTCACCTTCTTTCTAGAAATTTTTCTTCCTTAAGTATGTCTCCTTTTTTCAACAACTCTTAGTTTCTACAAAAATACCCGTGGAATCTGCATATAAACTTTTGCTCAAAGCATCAGAGGAAACTTTAAAAATTTACATTAACAAAACCCCATTCATTTTCCCAAACATTTATAGACATCTTGTCCTATGCAACTATCTGAAAATCAAAACTGAAAGTTACAATCTTAGCATATTACATTAACTTGCCTTAAAGAAAACAAAGGGCTGGAGAGACAGCTCACTAGAATAAGCACCTGCCTGGCAAGTGCAGGGTCCTGAGTTCAATCCCTGGCACCACCAAAAAAAAAAAAAAGCTAAGAAAACAAGGCTTCCTTTTAGCAAAAAAAAAAAAAAAAAAAAATAGTAATTTTTGGTGATCAAAAAAAAGAAAACTGAACACTGACTACATGAATTGTACATATATGTATATATATGAATTATATATCATCTTATAAAGGATATAGAAATAATATATACACTTACTATAAAATTTCCTTGATTATCATAAATGTGTATTTCTCCATTTGCCATGCCAAAAAGTAAAACTTTACTGTCTGCAGACCATGCTACATGGCATAGCTGTATTCCCTTCAATTCTTTACCCCAAATTCGATTTCCTAAAATAAAACACAACACAGTTACTCACACTTCAGAGTCATGGTCCTCCAGTAACTGCTTTTAAAACCTGTTTCTCCCTAAAGAGCTATCACATTCTTCACAGCATTCGGGCAGTCATTCAATTTAAATACCCTTAGAGACATTTAGTTACAGTAACATCTGTGTCAAATTTTCTCCCCTTCTCCCAACTAACAGATAAGCCTATCTCCTATTTTGAAAGAAAATAAACGCCATAAAAAGAAATTTCTCTTGTTCCCATCTTCACACATTCAAAGTACCATATCACGAATCCACGCACACTCGGAGAGCTTTGCCCTCTAGTACCCAGGAGGGGCACCTCCACACACACCCCGACGCAAGCCAGTCCCTCCACCTAGTCCATGCTCTAACTCCTTCCTCCTTTGCAAAGGTCTCCTTCTATTAATTACTCTGGTTTTCCCACCAGATTTTTCTCTCCGGGCCTTTTCACATAAACACTTAAATATACCAACCTTCTCAATCATCACCTCAAGGAAAGCAAAAGTGCTGTTGCACCAAAGTACAGGCTGTAGTGCAAAGAATGTGAAGCTGTGAGGTAGGCAGGGCCATGAGGAGAACCTGACTGAGAGAGCGGGGCCAGGAGGCCACCACTGTCACTTCAGGAACAACAAAGACATCTGGGTAGCCAGGTGGGGGTTATTCCAGAGCGCTAGGCCAACAGACATGATTGTAGGGAAGACTGTGAAGGTTTCTTCACCAACAGTTTGACTTAACACAAAGAAGTGTTCAGTGTTCAGAGATCACGTCTACGTGAGTGGTGGCTGTGCGGTGCCCGTGCACCTCCGGACAGGAACAAATGGAAGCCAACATACAGTGTGGTCCTGGGCAGAGAGCTGGTGGAGCACGGGGTGTAGTCATGGGGCGGGGAGGTACCCAAAGAGACACACCTACCCACAAGGCATACGTACTGGCTTTATACCTGAGGGGGTCTGCTGTGTAGGCAGCAGCCTCCCCCATCTGCATAGCAACTGTCTTCATCACCACCCAATGATGGTCACAGTTCTGCCAGACTATAGATGGCAGCTAGCTGTCATTAACCTATTTTCTAACATGGTGATTCCTGTCCATCCAATGAATCATTTGTATGTTGACCACTATATGTAACCAACTTTTGTCTGGCAAAATAACTGCCGCACAATGATGAATAGCATACCTTGAAATTAGGGGGAGGGGCATGCCAAGTTGGGCATCACTTTGTCTTAGCAATTAATGGGATACTGATTACTAAAAGAATTCATCTTCACCCAAGGTGCCGGCTGTACAGTCTCTAACTGTACTAATTGTTGCACTGCTGTGGACTTGGCTGCCTTGTGATGAATCTTCATACTTATACTGTGCCAGGCCATTGTTAAAATGAACTGCTGACAGTGGGTGGTGGATTTTACCTGACCTATAAAGGATTTCTTTGAAATGGCACTACCTGAGAGACATGCTATTATTTGCTTCTGTTTTTTGAGCTTTGTGGATAATGTACAGATTTAAAAACAGATCTCGTTGCTGATTTTTCCCTTTCTTTCTTTCTTTCTTTCTCTCTCTCTCTCTCTCTCTCTCTCTCTCTCTCTCTCTCTCTCTCTCTCTCTTTCTTTCTTTCTTTCATTGAACTCAGGCCCTTGCGCTCGCCAGGAGAGCACTTATTCTACTGAGCTACCTCCCTGGCCCCATTTCTTTTTTTTTTTTAAGGATTTTTTTCCATGTATTTAGTAGAGGGTCTACAGGGTCTCACTACATAGATCAGACTTGTAGTGATTCTCCTGCTGTCAGCTTCCCAAGCACTGGGATTACAGGGGCGCACCACCACACCCAGTCTCAATCAGCATCTCATTGCACCCTAGGGGCAGGGCCTGCACAGCATGATGGGGATCGAACCCCAGTCCCCGCACCTGCCTAAGCAGGCACTTTAGTCCACTCAGCTATCTGGCTGGCCCTGATTTGTCCATTTCTCTGCCTGTACTTCGTTATGTCTGGGATCAGTCTAACTCATCTGATTTAATATGCATTCAGAAAGCACTATAATTATTAAACACCCTATTTACAGACAGATGAAATAAATTTATTTCAACAAAAATAACACCTCCTTCCATGCTCTATTCCCCCTCTAGGTACCATCCTGTTTCTATCATTTCTTCCCTGATGAAACCACTACAAAGCAGCTCTGAGCAGGAGTTAAATTAACCAGTCAGCTTTCCATGTTCACTTGTGAGTCTGTCCAAGGCCGAGGCCCTTGTCTGGAGATGGACAGAGGACTCGTAGTAAGTGAACCTCGGAGTCATGGATCCCGGCTGAGGCCTGCAGTGGTGAGTGAAGCCCTGACCCTCAAAGGACAGGACAAGGCCACAGCTACGGACACCTGGCTCCAACCTCAGTTAACTACGTAAAGACTGTAGCTGAAGGCTCCACACTCCTGCAGTGACAGCCTTCTTGGAGATAACAGGGTTCCCTAACTAACATAATCTATTACTTGGAGAAGTCCTTGATCTGACCTCCAAGGTTCCTGAACTGTCCTGCTCAGAGTCCAGCCTTTCTTCAGTACTCCCCTCCTTTCTTTGATAACTAAATAAGGCCACCCAGAGAAGATCTTTGTCTTAGCCCCCAGAGCATTTCCAGTTCTGACAGAGAGTTTTGATCCTCAGTTACCTAAAGTCACACCACTCGACTCTTTTATTTAAGCCTTTGCTATACACTCAAGGGCCTGATCAGCCCTCAATAACTGAGCGATATTATTAATGTGTTACTTCCTAACCGAAGTCCTGAGCTCTTCACTTTTGCAGTCACCATTTCCTTAGCCCTTTGCCCTTCCCAGTCTAGTTTCTGCCCCACAACTCCACTGAATCCACCTCCATTGAAGCCAGTAACTACCTGTTGCTGTAGCCTATCGATACTACTTCTTTCTGACTATCCTCTCCTTCTTGACCCTGTCTTGTCTTCCACAGGGCTTATATTCCTTTACTCCAACATACCTACTTTTCAGTATCCTTTAGAGAATTCTCTCCTGTCTATCTCTTAAGTGTTGCCTCTTCATTTACATTAATGTTTAAACTCCCATGGATGTGCTGGTGAGGCCCAACATTATGCCTTCAGCCTAGCCAGCGCTAAGCTGCACACACGCAGCGCCTACTACAGTCTGGATATATTTACACGCATGGCATATGCTGTGACCAAATCAACATGTCCAAAACTGAAACCCCACCACAAAATAAGTCTTTTTCCAAAGTCCATGCTACTTCACTGAAAGG
>NW_004524595.1:13026868-13027359 GCF_000260255.1 Octodon degus | reverse complement strand
AAAAAAAAAAACAAAACAGAATAAAAACCTGACCTGAAAGCCTACCTTTTCCTATCTGAATACACTTCATAACATAACTGAGGAAAAAATCAGAACAACTTTGTATCTATGCATAAACTTTCCAGTGACTCATTATAAGCATGTTAACATATTAGCTAAAATTTTAAGTCTAACTTTACAAAATTCTTAGACAGCTCATATTATACTGGAAACATATTATCACTAATGCATAATGACAAAAACATTTAACTGTACAGAGAGATGTGATGTGTCTAATAGTAAAACCACATTAGCAACAACAACAACAAACAAGGCTATATGGTTTTTATTCTTCTTTTAAGGCTTTACCACATCCTGATGTGAAGAACTCAGGCCTGCAGCCAAGCAAATAGTCAACGACATGGAGCCAGAACAGGGTATCTTGAGAATTTTCTGGACCAAGATCCAGAAGAACTGATCTTGGAAATGTGAACTGTATTCCAATCTACTGT
>NW_004524595.1:13015869-13026430 GCF_000260255.1 Octodon degus | reverse complement strand
AAGTTAACTCCACAGTCAGTCACACAGGAACTAATTGTTATAGGAAATCTGGGGGAAGGGAGCTATCTTTTTGTTCATATGGTGCCGAGGATCAAACCACAGTCCTTGCACTTGCCCAAGCCTTCCTTCCTCAGCAGGCGCTTTAGACCACTGAGCCATCTTGCCAGCCAACAGGAGCTATCCTGAACAGAAATTACTGGCTCTACCATCTCAGTTCCTTTTGGAGATACTCAACAGTCAGCAATCCACTTTCTTCCCCCACCTGGGTTTTCTGAGAGGGGGGTCTCGCTAGCCTCATGCTCACAATCCCGCTGCAGCCTCCCAAGTGCCGGGATTATGGCTGTGCACCACTGTGCAGCCAATTCACTTCTGTCGCGTAGAACTACCATTCAAACTGAAATAAAGTGAACAGAAAAGTAGGCAGCAATTAATCTAGAAACACCGTAACTGTGCAATCAGGAAGCACCCTTCTTGCGGGCTGCAAGAGGTCAATCTCAGATGTTACTGCCCAGTCTAGATACTGTGATCTAGCCAGACTCCAGTGTGTGGAAGACGAACGCAGCTCTCCTAGCATACCTTTGTATAACATCCACACGATGATAAGCCCATTTTGGTCGCTGGTGGTCAGCTTCTGATACTGCTCATTCCATGTCACCACTTGTACAGAACCTAGAAAATCAGGAAACAATTTACAAACTTAAAAAGGGAAACAATTAATTTTAAATTTGTATCTTCATATAAATAAACACCTAGCCAGGGACATAGCTCAGCAGCATAAACGCCTGCCTGGCAAGGGCGTAGTCCTGAGTTCGATCCTTAGTACCAAAATTAAATAAACTAAATAAATAAAAACTAGAGCACTGATACAGCTCAAGTGCATCAATCTTTCATATTAAAATTTAAAAATATGAATACCAAAAATACTTATAGGATATGTATTCAGTGAGATCACAATGCCTCAGACTCTTCCGGATCTACCTCATTTCATAGTTAGTAGGGTACCTCTTATCGGCAGCTGCAAGAGCTACCACAGATCTGATGATAAAAATAAATATGGGCAAGATTTATTGAACTCACTTGGTTCTCCAAAGTAATGACGTCCAAAAGGCACTAAGTTGTCCTTTTGGCTTTCTGTCTGTTTTGGTTGCTACATCCTATCATCTGTCCTCCCTCTGCTGCACCATTTTCTACCTTATCAGTGAGACACTCCGAAGTATATCTTATACCTCTGAATTACATACATAATTAACCCCCCTACCCTTGTACTGGGGAATGAACCCAGAGCCTTGGGTTTGAATTACATCCCCAGCCTTTTTCTATTTTTTATTTTGAGACAGAGTCTCACTAAGTCAGTAAATTACCTGACCAAGGCTAGAACTTGTGATCCTCCTGTCTTAGCCTCCCAGAGTGCTAGGATTATAGGTGTGTACCACCAGGCCCAGCTTTCTTCTAGTAACCATTATTTCTAAATACTTAAGTGTATATTCCTACGGACATTCTCTTTCATAGCCATGTGACAAACTATGAAATTTAACATGTATAAAATATTATCATCGAACAGAGTCCACTCAGATTTTATCAGCTGTCTAAGCAGTATCCTTCATAGATACTGTACTTGTTCAGCTCATGCAGGCTCTCATCTAAGACCAGAGCACTGGACTCAGTGTTACTGATATTTCTTCAGTCTCCTTTAGTCTGCAGTCACAGCACAGACTTTTTAAAAAGATTTTTAAATATATAAAATAACAGTTACATTTTTCAGATTTATGGAAGACATTGTTGAGTCCTAGTAAAGTTGATGAATGACTGCAGGCCAGTGATGGCGAATCTTTTAGAGCTTTCAATGATAACACACACCAGAGGTTCGCCACCACTGCTCTAGCCTTGTTAGCCATGGGTCAACAGAATGATTAAACACTATAGCTATGTTAAGTGTTGATATTTCTCAATGCATAAGTACTTCTCAAAAATGATTCAAAAGATTGCATCACTCACCACTATGACCTTCAAGGGTCTGATTCATGGAAAGGTTACTGGGTGCTGCAAGACCTCTCAATTTTGCATCATCTAAAACAAAACAAAGCACTATGATAAACATATGAAAATGATATAGATTTTGATATACACTTCTTTTTTTGTATACCTGGTAGATATTAGAATAGTTTTCAAAAATATGTCTCATTCTGATCTCTTGAATAAGCATACCCTCTTCAAAGATGTTACTCAAATAAAATAAAGCAAAATGCAAAAAAGAACACTCATTCTACTTGGTGTAATACACTTGCTATGTTAAATATACAAACAATCATCATTGCTGCATATTTCCTTCTTCCCAAAAGATCCCATCAGCAGTGTCTGTGGCACATAGAGTGATAGCACTAAAGCTTATGAGAGCCCAAACAGCAAAGATTATGGAAATAGGTTTACTAGGCTTCACAGACCATACATCTATTCATTCTATAATTACCTATCCGACACACACTGTTCTAGGCACTGTGGAAGATTCCATATACAGAATGAATGACATGGTCATTATCTCTCTTTCCTCAGAGAGCTTGAAGTCTATGGGGCAGACATAAGTGTCATTCAAAGCTGAGAAGCAAAGGCATAACAAGAAACCACTACAGAGGGGCTTAATTCAGACTAAAGGAAGCCCAGGAAGGCTTTCTGAAGAAATGATATTCAAGCTGAGCTGAGACGGCATGGCAATGGGGTAAAGGGGGTGCACTCTAGGCTGGCAAACAGCAAATGCTGAGGCCCTGGCTCTTGGAAGGACCAAGAGAAAGTCTCTGTGGGTGAAAACCAGGGAGGGAATTGCCTCAGATGAGGTGAGAGTGATAGGCACTGTTCTGTGTTTTTAAATGTTTAACAGGACCTAGGCTCTCTGAAGCAGTGAGGAAGGAGCCCCGTCTCTTCACCTGTGTATGTACTCCCAAATCATTGTTCTGCACAGCAGAGGATTTTCTTTCCACAAGATAAGATACTCTTGAAAAAATAAATGCTGACAGGTAAAAGTAACTGACTTTGAAATTCACCCTGAAATACTGATCAAATGTCACCCAATTCTGATCATGTCTCTTGCACAGCTTAGTAGTACAAAGAACATTCATAACATCCACCTAAAAGTTCTCAGATATAAAAAAAAGTCAAATGTCTTAAATTAGTTTTAATACTTCCAGAAATATTCCAAGATTTTACCTAGTTACATTACAAAGCCTCACACAGCCAGTAAGAAAACAAAACCAAACTGGCATGAGAACAAAAATCTGGTAATACTGACGTGAAACTGCTAATAGCACCTACCCATAATCCTTGGATTTAAAAAGCCTGGTGAAAAAAATTGCCAAAAAAAAAAAGAATTTTTAATCCAGGAAGACAATTTCAAAATGAAATCACTAGTTCCCACAATTCAAGTACCTCAAAAGTCCAAAGAAGTAATTAAAAAGATTAAGGTATATTAAAGTGACAAAAAATGAAGGATAGAATGTACGAGAATGAGATTCTGCTCAGATGACTCAAAAATTACTCACAGATTCTAAAATGGGTGAAGTTACAATACTTGCTAAATGGAGAGAACAGAAAGGAGAGATCCAGAAGCCAAGGGTCCAGTTTTGCACATAATAAGGAGATGCTTGTCAAAGATTCCAAAACAAGTAATTTACCTTCTAAACCTTCCAAGAACCTGCTTCAACTTCAGCATTCTAGCTATAGTTCATCAAAAGGGCAGAGTCACAAAAGAGGTAGGTTTAAAGAAAGAAAAGCCTGCTGTGTAGTGGCGGCACCAGTACTCCCAGCTGCTTGGTGTGTGTCAGCAGGAGGCTCACGGGAGGCCAGCAGTTTGAGGCCAGCCTGAGTAATGTAGAGAGACCTCTGCCCTACCCAAAAAGGACTTCAATGTTAAATAAAATGCATTTAATATAATTGAAAGTGGCTATATACCTTAAGCAAAATATATTCATCTACATATTTGGGAAATGTAGCAGCTAAGAAAACTGATGGACGGGAAGTTAAACTACAAAACAACAGAAGCCAAACTTTGACATAAAATGTATCTTCAGGCCTGCGTTTTAATATTTCATGTAATTCATGCAGCCCATCTAACCATCATATTTCATGTAATTCATGCAGCACATCTAACCATCAGTCTCTGTGCTCATGCTGCCCATGAACGCTTTGTGTAGTGGTTCAAAATAAAGGTCTGAAAGTGAGACAAACTTAGTTTCAGACTTCAGTTCTGTGACTCTCTCAGATTTTTGTGATGAGAGAGCCTCTGTTCCCTCACCTGGGCTCTCACCCCAGAAGACCATTGCAAAATCACAGGAAACAGGGCCTGGGAGACGGCTCAGTAGAATAAGCGGCAAGCACAGGGTCTGAGTTCAATCCCCAGTTCCACCAAAAAATAAAAATAAAAAATAATAAAAAATGAATAAAAATAACAGGAAACAACCATCCAGCATACAGAAAATGTTCACTAAGTACTTAGATTCAAAGTTATAAAGCAGTTCTACCCAAAGCATGGTCTGAAAATCAGCAACACCATCATCAGGAGAGATGAAAATTCTCAGATCCTATCTCTGACCTACTCTGATACAGCCCAGAAATCCATTTTAACTTCTTTAGTGAGTCTTACACCAGATAAAACTTGGGAGGCAACACTGTAAGGAACCCAAAATGCAATCTAACTGAAATCCTTTGCTTTACAAAACAGTGAACTAAGAGCAAGTTGAGTGAAAGTCATCCAGTAGTCTTAGGACAGAGCTGATTTCAACTTCAATCTCTTCATCTAGAGACCTATTTTAGCAACACAAAATATATTTCCTTTTCAATCTGGAGGTATTAACTGTATAGTCATTAACACACCTGGTAAGGAAAAAAGATACAGGTCCATATGTAATATGATAAATGGAAGATTTGTGATGTTGCTGAAATCTTGATTTGCATGTGTTAAGAAAGAGTTAACATAGAGATGTGCTAAATACCCTGCAGGGCATGTGGAACTAGGAAAAAGAAAACAGGGCAGCAACAGCTGTGGGAGTAACCAACAACACTTGGAACTCAAGGACACCCTGTTTTTGTGTCCTTGCTCCCAGATGCCAAGTAGGTTCTCATGTACAGCCTAAACATTAATCTTGGACACATACGATGGGCTCTTGTTATGGTCACCTAAAGTAACCAAAAGGCTGCGACACAAGGTACATAAAAATAAAGACCAAAGGCAGGGCAGCAGCCTTTTGCTTGAGTCCTCACTTTCTTTGTGTTAAGTGTCCGTGTGTCTTTGTTTCTGGCCGGAACCCGTGAGTCCCTCCCAACAGGCATGATTTGTATTGGACTCCTAATAATATAGAGCAATAATTGGACATACAAATGCATTGACTTAGTTTCATTCTTTTTCATTTGCCATCAGTACTGTCAGCAAAAGCCATATGATGTTTACATGAATATCCTGTAAATTTTATTGTAAAATTATTCTAGAACAGTCTACCTATGTAGCTCAGTGGTAGAGGGTTTTACTACTTGCCTGCCATATGCAAAGCCCTAGGTTCATCCCGAGAACCACACAAACATGCATGCATACACACACACACACACACACACACACACACACACCTTCAGGAAAACCATGAAAGATTTGGGATCTTTTCTTTTTCAAAGAATTAGAATTGCACACTGACAAATACTATAAGCAAATCTCACGAATAACCAAATTCAGGCGTTCGGGCCTGCATTCACTCACCTGTCTGTGTCTCTAACTTCAAAACTTTCAGCAATCCATCTTCACCCCCGCAGGCTATGAAGCCTTGGTCCTTGTTCCACGATATACATTTCAGCTTCACACTATTGGGAATGGCAATCTGTAAGAGGAAGCACAGGCACACTAGCAATTCTGCATGAAGAGCTGGGAAGTCGGTGGACAGGAGAAGAAGACAGGAAAAAAATCCTCTAAAAAGAAAGACTGCAGAAAAAATGAGCTATTGTGACAATGACCATGATCCCCAAATGCCTCAGGCACGACTTCTGGAGAAACCGGGAGAGCAGGGAGGAGTCACATGATGGATTTGGGTGTGAAGGCACAAATCCACATCACCAGTCTGTGTTGCCTTTATCCACACAACACTCAGGCTATACCTTTCTTTTCCAGTCCGTTAACCGGCCCGCAGGCCACAGCCAAAGGCTTGCGGATCAGCAACATATGGAGGAGGAGAGACGCGACAGCACCTGCTGATGTGTCCTGCTGGTCACCAAAAGGACCTGGGGGGGGGGGGCAGGAAGGGAGCGTCGTGCGGGTTCTCTGGGGCCTGGGGACCAGCAGGAGGAGGCCCGAGGTTGGTCCAGGGGGACAGCCTAGCAGGGGTGGCGAGGCCGCCGCGCAGCGTCTGGGTTTCCCGGGGAAAAAAAAAAGCGGGGATCGCCTGAGGGTACGCGAGGGAGGTGCAGAGCGCCCCGCAAAACTCACTTTTTTGCTCAGGTAGAAAAACATCCTGAGAACCCCGAAAAGACTACGCGGAGGTGAAGGCCCGCAACTGGCGACCTGCGTCTCCTACAAGCTCAGGCAGCACGGTGAAGCTCGCGTCGCCCTAGCAACCGCCCAGCGGGCGCATCCGGGGCGCGGAGGAGCACTTCCGGTGTGGTCCGGGGCGCCTCGGGCGCCTGCGCGGTGAGGCGGGCGCGCTCGGGTCGGGGTCGGGGTCGGGGTCGGTCCCGCCGCGCTGAAGACCGGCGCGCCGCGCTGTGGTCGGTATCAGCTGGAAGGCTTGCGTCGCGGGGTGGCCACAGGGATATGGGGTTCGAGCCCCGCTGCCCCAGCCCTCTGGGAAAGATGAGTCGTGGTTGCGTTTGGGAGGCCAGGAGTGGGGATGCTGTCCGCTGCTGTGGTTGGAGAAGCAGCCCAAGTGCGCGGCAGCAGGCGCTTTCATTCTCTTTTGGAATTTTAAAAACTGTGCAACCTGGCACCGCCGCCTCGAGAGCCCTTCGGAAAGGGAGGTGTGTGGACTTCAGCCGTCTCAGCCGCGGTTGCTGTTGGAGCCCAGGGGACCGCTGTCAAGTTGCTCCGCTGGCGTAGACTTTTGTACACGTCCCTTCTCTTTCTACCTAAACGGGATTTGTCGCCCACTCACCCCGTACCGCCCCCCTTTGCCCTTTTTCAGTCCCTGGGAGTTACGGTGCCCCAGAATCGAAGACATGAGGCAGAAGTGCAAGTAGTGAATTTCTTCTGCAGATCGTCATTGATTACCTGGTCTCATCCATCCTTTTGTTTCTGGGTTCCCCTTGTTAGCAGGCCGAGGGCTCCCGTCGCTGACTGTGCTAGTGTGTACTTCAGGCGGCAGGTGCTTCCCCCACTTGCAGTCTTTCACCATTCAGCCAAATCCTTTGACCTGGGTCTGTTCTCTCACCCAGCGCATTCTAGGACTGGCAAATGTAAACTGTGTCTAAACCCGAGCTTCTCTCTACCCTCAAGTGTTCCTGGTGGGGCACCCCTAGCCTGAGTAAGCCCGACCCAGCCTTCCCTCTGGCTTTGCTTCCCAAGCCATCTTACAGACCTGAGGACATTCCCCCCCACTAAAAGGCGCCTTGGACCCAAACTGGCACAATTCAGATCTCCCAGGGTGCTTTGCAAACTTAACATCTATTCCATTCATTTCATACATTTTCAACTTTTTGTGTAACTTTTTCAGTATTAAACAGTAAATGCCCAAGACACACTGGCATCTGCTCATTAGCTACTCATGAAACACATCAGTGTTAATGTTTGGACAAGACTCAAGCTCATGGCCACACTCCCAAAAACTCATCTCTCTTTACTTTTCCCTCCATGTCTGTGAGATCTCACTTGTTTCTTTGTACCAGTATTTCTCTGTGAGATATATATATATATATATATATATATATATATATATATATATGCTGTGCTCAAATTTTGAAAATATTCCTGTAGCTATACATCATGTCTTTCCAAAAATTTTGAAAAGTAATAAATGTTTCATATGTAGTGTCTTCGTGTATTGACTTTTCACTTTTTTTTTCTTTTCTTCAGTTTTTTTGAGATAGGGTCTTGATGTGAATCCAGGCTGGCCTTGGACTCAGCAATCCTGCATCAGTTTCCCAGGTGTTGAAGTCAATAGACATCCACCACCATGCCCAGTTTAATTTTCACTTCTTTAAACTTGATATTTTATGTTGATAAGTTATATTTGCTTTTCACAAGTTTATATCAATGTTAAGCTCATAATTATTTTCTCTAAATTTAGATAACTGTATATTACTCTCTCTCCCTCAGCACACTTGATTAGATGAGATCAGGCACGTGCAAGGTGGCATGGCCTTAGACAGCATACTTGATTAAAGGCCCTTATCTCACCTGCACTACATGATTAGCCTCAAGAGTGAGATTATAATATGGGAAGAGTATCAACATTGTTTCCTTTAACTAGCAAGAAAATGCTATACATTCAAAATAATCATTCAGTTCAAAATAAGGAAATACATTAACTCACAAAACTTTGGCCATGAATCACCATAAAAGAGTCATGACACTGACATGTAAAGATAACTTTTTATTATATTAAGCTAATAACAAAAGGAACTGAGAGGTACACAATTTAAAGGGCTGTTCTGTTCCCAAAGTTTACCAACTGTAGAGCTAAGAAAAAATAAGTATATGTATCCAAATATATGAAAAATTAAACATTGCTATCATTAAGAAAGACAGTACTCAATTTTGTTTCTTCTTATACCAATTTTATACATATATAATTTTACTGCTTAGATCCTAAATGGAAATGACAAAATAAACTTAGGATTTTTTGTACTTGGTAGAAGTTGAACCCTAAATTTGCACCTAATGCCTCTATGGATTTCTAAGCCGAGAATGAACTTAAGATGGCATAGAATTCTCTGGATCTGTGCTGTTATTAGCTATGTGTCACAGTCTGATCACAGCTTCCATAATCAGAGTAAGAAATGAAGTTGCAGCTTTGTTTTCCTCTCAATTTAATTATATGAACTTTCTAAATGTAAATACTTTGTACAGTTTGCACTATCAGTAATAAAACTGGCATATAAATACAATCAAGAAAGAAGACCTAAAATTTCCAATGTGAATACCATTATCTTACTAATATAAATATTTAAAATTAAATGGCTCAATTAGTAGATAATAAAAGAAACATTATTTCTGTCATTGGTTGGGGTTTTTGAGACAGTCTTACTTTGTAGTTCAGGTTGGCCTTGTACTAACCACATAGCTGAGACTGTTTACAACTCAGCAGTAATCCTGCCTCAGCCTCCCAAGTGCTGAGATTACAGGCATATGCCACTGTACCCACCAATTGACATTAAATTTTTCATTCTATTTCCTACAAACCATTTCACAGTTATAGCTTAAAGACACTGAAGTTTACTTTTAAGGATCTGCACCTTTATTTCCTTGGAAAAATAATACTGGTTCTCCAGAAAAATCCTCATACTATATCCAGTAATATTCAAGCATTTACAATAGTGAAATATTAGCAGAAGCACTGAAGATACAAGTGCGCGAAAGAATGAATGTTACACTGAGCTCTCTAATTTCCGGGTGAGAATTTTAAGCAGCTTAACGATGTACTTGTCTATATTCATGGACTTGCAACTTCTCCAAAACGTCATCTAGTGGCTAAGTGTTAAGGTCAACACCGTTTACACACTTTAGAAGCATAAATGTAATTTTACAGCTTTTGACACAGGGGAAAAGAATCATGTCTTTTACTGTAGTTACTGTAAATTAAGAAAAACAGCAGAACTATTGCTCACCAAATATGTAACCTTCAGAAATTTTATTTTGAGAGATCCTGATAGTTAGATCACTGTAGCAAATATTTTTGCTCATATAAAATGTAAGGGAAAAGACATCTCTTAGTGGGGTGGGTGAGGAAAGCAATGTTTATGAAGTTGTAATTAAGGGAACTGTTGAACTGCCCTTTTGTTTGGCTCTGATTTTTCCAGGAAATACACTTAGTGGATTCACAGTGAGTGAGAATTATCCTTTTCTTGGGTAGTTAGGAAAATGTCAGTACCAAAATAGGAGATGAGAAAAGAGAAGCCTGACTCCAAGTGGTATCTTAAATGTGTGAAGAAATTAGAAATTAAAAAAAGAAAATCTGCATGCTCCTGGGATACACCTACGATAGTCTGGCTGCCACTTACCTAAGGTACGTGAGAACAGAATTATTCGCTTGAGCTGTGCTTCTTCCCTCATATAACTAAAGAACTGATTTTGAAGCTCACATTATAGTTTAAAATCTGTTTTCTGATTGCTTAGCTACTCAGTGTAGACCATTGTAATCTAAGCTGTCACAATTTATCAATCAGCTGACTTATTGTGTATAAATACAGACTCTAAACTAAGAGAACCCCCTTAAGGAATCATAGCATGCTCATTCCAACCATTGGGTAAGAATCAATGAGGAGAATTTGCTGGGGTGGAAAAGTACCAAGAAAAGAAATTGTGTGTAGATTTTACATGTGAATATTAAATATTGAGAGCAGTCTCTCATCTTTTTTTTTTCTTTTTCTTTTTTTTTTTTTG
>NW_004524595.1:13010968-13015769 GCF_000260255.1 Octodon degus | reverse complement strand
GAACTCAGGCCCTTGAACTTGCCAGAGAAGGGCTTATTCCACTGAGCCATCTCCCCGGCCCCCAGTCTATCATCTTTTAAAACATTTGGAAGAAAAATTTTAAAGATTGTGCATTACTTCTGCTCATCTTACAGCAACAAATAAGGCACATGCCTGGAGAATATCGTAGAATATTTGGCTCGGCTGTGGTTCCTAAGTGGGCTCCAAGCAGAGCAGAAAACCTAGAAAGGATATGCTTGGTGTTCAGTCTCTGGAGATAAGAGCTGACCTTCTCCTGGAAAGCCAGGGTGGCCTCACAGCCACAAGCGTCTTCCGTGGAAAGGAGTCTCCGGGCCTCTTCAACTGCTGCAGATCGTGACAATACCCAAAACGTTAGTGCTCCTGGGACTGATAAAAAGCCAGGAATCCTACAGTCCTGGGTCTGGCTGATTTTGCTCAACATGGTGATCTCCACATTCCTCTGTTTCTCTTCAAATGACAACATTTTGTTCTTTTTATGACTGAACAGGACCTCACTGTGTCTATAGACTGCCTTTCTTTACCCATCCATCTGTTGATGGGCTCTAAGGCTGGTTCCATATCTTGGCTATCGTGTGTGATGGAATCAAAAATACAATAAATACTATAATTTTTAATAATATATGACAGTAAAGACACATTGCCATTAGTGCCCCATGGACTACCCTCCCTTGCTTCAAAACTTAATCCATTATCCCAGTTCCTTTTGGAAGCAATCCTAAAGTCCTTTTTCGTAAGTGTCTTTAATCATTCCTGCCTTTCTATTGGCTGCTACTTGACAGCAAGCACAGGATGGGCAGTAGTATTGTGAGGGAGATTTATGGCAATGTGTGTTTTACTATGATCAATTGTTTTTAATATAGAATGCACTGTATATTTCAAGTGTACCTTGTATATTGTGCCACAATAAACACAGTATGCGGCTTCTCTATGATAGGCGGGCTTTAATTTCCTCAGGGATATGCCAAGGAGTGGTAGAGTTGCATCAAATGGTAGCTCTGTATATTTTAATGTTTTGAAGAACTTCCACACTGATCTCTGTAGTAGCCACACAACTTCACTTTCCCACTAGCATGCAGAAATGTTTTTTCTCCCACATCCTCATCAGCTTTGTTGTTTTTTGTATTCTTGATAACGGCAATTTCAACTGGGGTGAAATGGAATCTCTATGTCATTTCAGTTTGAATTTTAGAGGAAATCTACTTGAATTCTGTTTTTTGTTTGTTTGTTTGTTTTGTTTTGGTGCCAGGGATTTAACCCAGAGCCAAGCAGGTGCTTATGTCACTGAGCTAGCTCTCTGGTCCCAATTCTGTGACTTCTAAGCCTTCCCTATGTGTATTTTCCCGGCATATAAGGATATAAAAGCAAGCAGAAAAAGAAAATATTTTGTGATGATAATGTCACAGCAACAATTATATTAGCAAACGCTGGGGAAACATTCGTAGTCATCCACGCTAAGGGATGACTTGTGAGGGTTCGTGATAATATTCTATCCTTTTGTGATTGTTAAATATCAAATAGATTTTTAAAAAGATGGTTAGTGTAGGCAGATGCTAAGGACATAAGCATAAGACAATGTCCCTTTCCCACTGTTGGTGCAAGTGTGGACGGGTGTGACTACTTAGCAAATCAGTGTGGAGATTCTTCAAAAACACTAGGACTTGTGGTTCCATTTGACCCAGCTATTCCCCTTTTTGGTATTTTCCCAAAGGAATTGAAGACATCATACCACAACACTATATGCAAACTCATATTTAAAGCAGCACAAAATACATAAACCTTGGAAGCAACCCAAATGTCCATCAACTAATGAATGGATAAAAAAGATGTGGAATGGGTTTTTTATACAATGCAGTACTATTTAACCATAAAGAAAGATAGTCTTGGGACATATACTGCTAAATGGATGGACTTGAGACCATACTCTTAAGTAAAATGAATCCGACATATACGTGTAAATAATACATTGTCTCACTAGTGTGAGAAACTGAAAATGTAAATAAGAACCAAAATGTATAAAGTATGAAATAGGAAGAAATTGTTCAAAAAGAAAGGGGAACTAGAGAGGGGGTGGGAAAAGAAAGGAAGAGAAAAAGAAAAAATGAGAAAAGAAGGATAAAAATAGAAACAAAGCCTTGTAAATAAGAAGAGGGGTTGAAGGGAGAGGAGGAAAGAAGAGGACTCAAGATATATCCTTTACAGATATATAGTAAGTCCAGAGGC
Source organism: Octodon degus (assembly GCF_000260255.1). Taxonomy (NCBI): domain Eukaryota; kingdom Metazoa; phylum Chordata; class Mammalia; order Rodentia; family Octodontidae; genus Octodon; species Octodon degus. Next base: position 13,013,528 of record NW_004524595.1, on the reverse strand, counting down.
CTCCATGGAAAAATGTACCAATGGAACAGAGCAATGGATGCTATGTGTTACAACTGCTGAGTGGCTCCAGTCCAAGGAACTTCCTGTTCCCTGCTTGGCCAGACGCCATATTAGGGAGGGGCCAACTCAACCCAGGACTTGCAGCAGCCCTAGGTAGAGTTCATATCAGACTCTCACTGTTAATCTCTCTCGGTGACTTGGTGAAGAATAACTACAGAGTCAACAAGCTGTGGTCAGGCTGGCAAGAAATACCTAGATGTGGCAGACTGACCCACTCAGGCCCTAACCATGACCAGAGGCCAGGAGCAGCCTGAAGTTCTATGGAGTTGAAGATACCAGAATCAGCACCCTGCCCTGATCCTACTGCAGGCTGCTGAGATTATCCAACCCAGATCTGGGCTCTGGCAGACACTTTGTCCACCAGCAAGAGCAGAAGCATTGAGTTGAACACGGCCACAGAACTGAAGACCTCAGAAGGTACTCACATGCTTTAAATTACAAATTTCTTCTTCTCCCTCCTCCTTTGTTTTTGGGTTTTTTTTTTCTTTTTTTAATGAGTGTGAATATTGTTTTTAGGTTTGTTTTGTTTTACTCTTGTTTTTCCCTTTTTTTTTTTCCTGTCTTAGCAAGTTCCTGAGGCTTGAGTAACCTCTTTGCTCTTTTAGCCTTGCTTCTGATCTCTTTGTTTTTTGTTTATCTACTTTTTGCTTCTTATCCTTTTTAACTTTTATCTACTTGGGGTAAAATTGCTCAATAGAGCAATTTTCTGATTTTTCTCATTTTTTATGTAACTGTAGATCTTGTACCTATGGTGAAAGTTGGCAAATTATTAGTTATCACAGTTTGCCATTTTCTTTTCTATTCTGTGTTTGATGCTGTTGTTATTTCTGATTGTACCACTTTAGCCAAGAAAACATAGTTGTGATCAATTTGTCTTCTCTGTATGCCAATATCTAGGCTGTCTGGGGATCATAATCAACACTACAGTACAGTACCAAAAAACTGGATGTTAGGCCAAGCAGACAGCACCCTCTCATTCCTAATAAACAGAAGAGGCAGGATCCTGGGACACATTCAAAAGCCAGAAGCCAAAGATATCTAGAAGACATCTCTGAAAAGTTGTCATTTCCTAGGGGGTCTCAATAATAGTAATAAAGCTGCCTGCTATAAGAAATTTATAAGCCTCAGTACAAAATACAAATTTGAAAAACAGAAAATGAGAAAATTCTGAAGCAGGATGCACCCCATCATCCACAGTTCACCCAAGGTAAATCAAGGCACACTGAAGTGGAAGAAATAAAAGATTTCCTCACTGAATTTCATTAAATGGAGGCAGGAGAAGTCACAAAACGGGTGAATTAGTCACTTGACAAAAACAAAAAGATGATGACCATAATGAAGGAAGTGATTAGTAGATGTAGAGTAGATACAGACAAAAAAAAAAAATAGAGGGGATTAAGAAAGGAATAGAGGGCTGGGGAGATAGCTCAGTGGTCTAAGCACCTGCCTGGCAAACATAAGGACTGGGGTTTGATCACTGCTACTGCCTGCTGTGCTGGCCCCGGAATCTGGGGCGCGCAGTGCCAACTACCAAAACTAGGTGTAGTGGCACATGCTTATAATCCAAGAGCTAGGAAGGCTGAGACAGGAGGATCACTATGAGTTTGAGCTGGGTAGCGAGACCCTGTACCAAATAAATAAATAAATAAATTTTTTTTTTCATTTAAAAAAATAAAGAAAAAAGAAAGAAATGGAGGGGCTGAGGAGATAGCTTTGTGGCTTAAGTGCCTGCCTGGCATGCACAAGGTCCTCATTTCAAACCCCAGTACTGAAAAAAAAAAAAAGAAAGAAAGAAAGAAAGAAAGAAAGAAAGAAAGGAATGGAAACCATGAGCACAAAACATACAAAAGAACTGAATTCCATAAAAAAAAGACTCAAGTAAATTCCAAATGATTAAAACTTCTACTGAAAGGACATACAGCAGAGTCAACCAATGTGAAGCTAGAAATACCAAACCTAGCTGGGCATAGCGATGCACACCTGTAATCCCCGCACTTGGGAGCCTGAGGCAGGAGGATTGTCCCTAGTCTGAAGCCAGCCTGGGCTACATAAACAAGTTCAAGGACAGCCTGCACTATATACCTACTATATAGACATAGTGGGACCCTGTCCCAAAGAAACAATATATACCTCTTAAAAATAGTAATGGTGCTCACTTCAGCAGTGCATACACTAAAAAAATAGCAACAGACCACAAAAAATTAATCCAACATCTGCTAGACAATGCAAAGAAGACCAATAGAAGATGAATTAGAATCAGTGAAGAATCCAAAAAAGTGTAAAGGGCATAAAATCACTTGTTCATAGAAATAATAACAGAAAACTTTTCTAGGGATGGGGAGATGGTTCAGTGGAATAAGTGCTTCCCTGGCAAGTGCAAGGGCCTGAGTTCAATCCCGGTTTCGCAAAAAAAAAAAAAAAAGAACCTTTCAGGAAAGTTTTCAAGCATTCAAAAGAAATTGAGATACACATTAGGGTGGCACATAGAACTCCAAATAGT
>NW_004524595.1:13000903-13007627 GCF_000260255.1 Octodon degus | reverse complement strand
CTGGTTCTGGAAAAAAAAAAAAAAAAAAAAAAAAACAAAAAAAAAAAAAAAAAAAAAAAAACAGCCCAGGATAAACAGCAATTCTCCTTTAATAAATCCAGAAAGGCTTCCTGGGAAATATAAGTCCTCCCTCTGCTCCTGCAGGGACCACTGCAGTTTATTTGCTCCCTTCTGACTCTCTTCTTAAACATCACACCATGCTCAGACTCCTTCCACGATGCACTATTGCTTGTAGACGAGCTTTACAGGAAGGGCAAGGTGCTACACAACCGGCCCCTAAACCACTTTTCCAACCATCATGTACATACTTCCTTTTGTCACTACAATTTAGGCTTTTGTTCAGAAAAATACTTGATAGAAGCTGGGGAGATGGCTCAGTAGAAAAAGCGCTTCTCTGGAAGCACAAGGGCCTGAGTTCAATCCCCAGTTCCGCAAAAAAAAAAAAAAAAACTTGGTAGCAGAACATTTAATTTTCCCCTCTGCCCAGCTGAGCACTCGGTACACACAGCAAGTGGACATGCTTCCAACCCTGGTATTGACCTGGGGCTCATGTCTCCTTTATTAACCTTCCTGTTGCCAGCAAGAGGAATGGAAGAAGGCAGGGCTCGTGTGGACCCCAGCTTCAGGAGTGTATTATTCATTACTACTTTATAACATATATGCAAGCTTCCCAGCACTCTGCCTCTCCTCCAACCCTCTGTGCTCTTTGGTGCTTTTACAGTGAGACAGCATTCTGAGTGGTTTCAGCTTATAGAACCATGGGAGTGCGGGCCTAGGTTCAAACCCTCACTCTGCTACTCATAAGCCAGGTGGCCTGAGCAAGTTCCTCAGTCTGCCTGTAGCTCAACTTGCTCCTACTGTTGCTGTGCGCGTGAAAGGCATTCCTCGGTGTGTAAAATGCTTAATCCCTTGCTTGGGCCACATAGGAAGGATGTTCACTACATCCTTATTTGGAGTATTGTCAAACCGAAAATTTTCTTTGATGTTTTATTTTTTAATAAAATGCTTCATATTGTTCCATAACATGCTAATTTAAATAAAAATATGCTTTTCTGGGTCCCTTGCTTTCCCACAGTTGAAAGCACTCACTGGATGCTCGTAACTAGCTGGAGTGAGTCCTCCCTATCCCAGCTCTCCAACCTCCTCCCTGCAGGAACAGCAGCAGCCAGCCCTGCCCACACCCTCCTCTCCTGGAGAGTCCGGCTCCAGCCCCAAGCTCAGGGGCCTCCCCCACCTTGTCAGCCTCCACAGCCCTTCCTGTGGAAAGAATCTTTCCCACCCAAAGCTATAAACTGCTCTGCGCACCATAGGAAATATTATATCCACACAGTGCTTAGTGCCTATCCTGGGAACAGAGTGGGTGCTCAAAACTTTTCCTGACTTCATGGGTATTTTTTTAAATTTATACTTTAAATTTATCTTGATTAGTGCATACTTATCAAGTATGTGATCACATGTATCTTGGGGAGTTGGGACAAGGACATAACACACCTCAATTATTTTTGCCCTCCATCTCTCCCTGCACCTGCTGCCTCATGATCCTCCTCGCATCTGCAAAGGCTCTACTTCCATCTTTTCTCCTTTCACTTCTTCTTTCTTCCTCTTTCCCTCTCTCCCCCCTACCTCCTACCACCTCTTTTATTTTGTTCTTTATTCACATTTTAGGGAGCTGGTTGTTACCTCTATCTGTCTTGATGAGATGCTGGAATACAGCTCCTCAAGGGATAGAAAAGACATGCAAAGCTCAGAAAGCATTCGACATGCAAAAACTAAGCACTACCTCGAGAGCTGGGAGTTTCTCTCCTTTAGGAGTGCTTTTCCACTTATAAATGCTACCTTGTTCTTCCCGTGAGTTTAAATCAAACTAATGAGACTCGGCAGTCCTGCCAAGGGCTCCTGAGCAAGGTCATAATGCTCAGATTCACTGAAGAATGATCAGCTAGAAGCCATTGGGGAGCGTCCTGCTGCAGGGTTACTGGAAGGTCTGTGTAGGTCTAACTCAGGCCCTTACAAAGTCTTCTTTACTAAGTGATCCAACTTTATAAGACTAATGCGACAGAAAAGTTCCAGGCTAAGTTTTAATTGGAAAAAGATCAGTTCAGCCTATCACATCAAATAGTTACTGTCCAACTGACTTCCTTCAAAGTCTGCTACTTGCTCAAAAACTCCCCAGTGTCCAGGGTTATAAAATTTTTATGAACAAGGACGTTACATTTAATTAGCTTTTTCATTGCCCCTACTCCCTACCCATTTCCTAGCATTTTTCTTCTGAAGCGATCTGTCTTTGCCACAGCCAGTGGGCTCACCACCCATGTAGCACCCAGTGCATAGCTGCCCGTGTACAGTCGGTCAGCAGACTGAAAGAAGGAAGACTCTCTCCTTCTATCTGAAGTAGGCTTCACTGCCACAGAACCCAAGTGTGAACAAATCTGCTGAGGAGACCTTACCTGAACATGTTTTCTTATCTGCATTCAGCGTGTACCCCTCGAAGCATTCACAGTGATAAGACCCGGACCTGTCATTCACACAGATGTGCTGGCAGCCGTGGGTACCAGAAGCACATTTGTCTTGGGCTGTCACACAAGTCAAGAAAAAAGAAATGAAAACTAAATATCTTTTATTACCCACATATTTAGAAATTCAAATGTTATTTGAAGAAATAAAAGGAAAACTTATTGATGGTACTCACAAGCCATCAGAAATATTTGCTCCAAATGGTGGTTAAGGGAATTAAATAAAATCCTACACACACAGTCATTATTGTCCGGCCTTCTCCAATTTACAAAATAATCAGTTTGAGGTTTTATAATCTAAGGATTTCATAAATAGTTTCTAAAGCATTTTGGTTTATTATATATTATACATTTGTTGTTTTGTTTTGTTTTGTTTTGTTTTGTTTTGTTTTGTTTTGTTTTGTTTTGGTGGAACCAGGGATTGAACTCAGGCCCTTGTGCTTGCCAGGGAAGTGCTTGTTCCACTGAGCCATCTCCCCGGCCCCCACTTAGTTTGTTGTATATTATCATAACCCAGAGAAATTGTTTGTCTAATTGCACTAGATTTGGAAAAGCAGAGTTAAGAATTGGAAGGACTTGTACATGTGTCCTAGAAAGGCCAGTTGATTCAGGGCAGTGTCAGAATTCAAGATCCAAAATTTTCATCCAATGTGCTTTCTTCTGCCTGGATATATTTTTAAGCTACTTTTTTAGATTTTTAAACTTTTCATTTAGAGATAACTTCAGACTTATGAAAAGAACACGGAAACAGAGCTAAGATCTCATTTTACTCTGCTTCTCCAAATTGTAGCAACTTACACAACACTAGTATGGTAATCAAAATTACACCTTATCATTTGCAAGCCCCGAGGATGCAGCTTGGTGGCACGAGTGACTGCCTGGCAAGCGCACGGTCCTGAGTTTGATTCCAGGTACCGAAAGAAAAATACATTATGATTTGAGAACCTGTGCACTTTATGAAATGTTGCCGGTTGTTTCATTAATGTCCCCTTTCTAGTCCATTAAGCGTTCACACCTTAGTGTCCTGTAATCTAGGCCATATTTTCTGCCTGCGTTTGTCTATTATGACTTTGACCCTCTTAAAAAGTACTGGCAATTACTTTCTGAACTAAAAATGTCTTTCCATTTGAGTCTGTCTGATGTTTCCTCATGATTTGGAGTTCTTAGAAAGAATACCACAATGGTGCTGTCCTAGCCTCAGTGCAGGCCATCACTACGGTCATCATGGTGACAGAAAGTCTGATCTCTCAGCCGCCATGGTATCTGCCAGCTCTCTCCACTACCAAGTTATGGTGTTGCCCTCTCTGAGCAATAAGTATCTTCTGGGATATTACTTGATGTTCAGTCAGCATTTGAAAGAACTGTGAAGGCCGAGTACAGAGAGGAGAGGAGGCACACACTTCTACACGTGATCCACACACATGGACACGTCCAACTTTTCAAGTAAGATTTCAAAATGGGAAACCCCTGGGGAGCAAGCAAAGAAAACCGACTGAGCTTTCAGTGTATGAGGAGCCCCAACACTGGGTAGGAAGAGAGAGGAAAAACGCAGTAGTTTTGACTCCTCCCTCATTTACCTGAGCATGTTTTCCGGTCTTCATTCAAAGTGTAACCTTCGTAGCACTCACAGTGGTAAGAGCCGCTTCCGTCATTCACACAAACCTGTTCACATCCGTGAGTGTCACGAGCACACTTGTCAATAGCTGTCGACAGAGCAGTGGGACAAACTGAACACAGCACGTAAGTCCTCCTGGGCCACTCCTCACTCACTTAGAGCTAACGAAGAGGGTCAGGACAGAGGAAGGTTTGGGGGAGCCTGGAACTAAGTGTCCGCTGTAACAGAGCTGGTGGTAAGGCAGGTTTATTTTTCCCTTCTTTTAGTCTCAGTTTTATTATCTATAAAATGAGTGTGTTAAATGATTTCTACATTTCTACATTTTCTTCCTCTCAAAAGCTCTTTTCTAGGAGGAAGAAGAGAAGAGGAAAGGAGAGACAAGGACAAGGAAGAAAAAAAGAAAGAAAAGGAGGAGAAACAAGAGGAAGATGAGGAGGAAAAAGAGGAAGAGGAAGAAGGCAAAGAAGAAGAAGCTGCTGCCCACCCCTCAGTGACTATATGCGTATCCAGATCCAGATGAGTGAGACCCCGCTAAACTTCCCTTCACTTCTAGGATGCATGAGTATGTTTGGCCACAGACAGGAAAGAGGTGCTAGTATTTCATTTAATAAAATCCAGGATAAGTGCCAAATCCTCAAAAAGACCAGGAGTTTTGGGTCCTTTCCTCACTTGGCTCTTCTCCTACTTTCTTTAACACTAGTAGTAAGTGATACCTGACAGATGACTTGTGTGTTATCTTACTTTTCTCCCCTCTCCTGCCTTTTCAAGGGGCACTGGGAATGAACCAAGGGCAGCCAAAGGCCTTTAGATAAGTGGGCCAGTCCCCAGCCCCAGCCTGGAGATGCCACAGCCTCACCTGAGCACGTCTTCTGGTCGGCGTTCAAGGTGTACCCCTGGCTGCATTCACAGTGGTGCCGGCCATCCCCATCACTGACACACACATGCTGGCACTGGTGTGTGCCCAGCTCGCAGGGGTCCAGAGCTGCACAAGGAAGTCATGATCACCAGGGTTTCCCCTCTGGGAAAAAAGGCACTGACTCCGGGCTTCCTCTCTGATTCTGTCTTCATTTCACTATAATGAAATGTCTTTGGCTCTAGCTTATTAGAAGTACACTGATATCTCTGTTCAGATTGTTTGTTGTTTGTTTTGGTACTAGGGATTTAACTCAGGATATTGTGCTTGCCAGGCAGGTGCTCATGCCCCTGAGCTATTTCTCCAGCCCCTATACACGGATATCTTCTCAGTTATCAAAAGCTCTCAGCTAGAACTTTCTACTACTCCAAGAGCAAAATGCAAAAGCAATCGTGCTTGGTGTGCTAAACTTTGCTTGATAGTCAAACTGAAAACCTTACCTGAAGATACCTGGAAGGGCCGAGAGTTAGCCACAGTGTCTCCATGCAGACACAAAGCGGCAGCACTGCAGTGTCAACACCCCCCCAACCTAGACAGCACGTAGGGCTGCGCCAGTGCGTTGAATCACTCATCACTGTGTGCTTTTTTCCTTGCACTTTATTTGCAAAAAAATATCACAACTATGGCTCCAAAGAAAGTTTATGATACCAGTGGTAAAGCTAAGAGGAAAACTGTGGGATGCACAGTGGAGGTTTTCGTTTATTTTATTTTGGTGTTTTTGAGACAGGGTCTCCCTATGAAGTCCAGACTGGTCTTGAACATGCAACGATCCTTCTGCCTCAGCCTCTCAAGTGCTGGGATTAAAGGTGTGTACGCACAATAGAGTTAAAGAAATAAATCACTGTGAAATTTGTTAAAATTCTGGCAAATTAATTATATGTGTAATTTGGGAACCTCTGAACCAATGATTTGGTTTTCAATTATTTTTCTTTTTTTTCTTTTTTTGGTGGTACCAGGGATCGAACTCAGGACCTTGCATGTACCAGGCAAGCACTTATTCCCCTGAGCTATCTCCCCAGCCCCTCCATTATTTCTTACTGGAATAAAAAATTCATTTCTTGAGTGTTTAAACTAAACTCAGGATATGAACTGAGTTCAACAACTGAGGCGTCACTGTACCACTCAAACTAAAAAATGTTGCTAATGTCAAATTGCAGATCTTGCTAGACTTCCTCAAAAAAGAAAGAGGATTTTGAATTTGAAGCTGAACCAAACTTTTCCATCAGATTTTTGCTTTGCATCCGGAGGCGGAGAACTATACAGCCATGAATGCTGAGGATGTGTCCACTGCAGCCTGGTTCCCAGGGGATTCCAGGATTTGTGCTCAAACAAAGTGTAAGCTTTAGCACACCCCCAAGCCTGCAACTCACTAGCTTGCACTGAGCTGGGGACATGAATTTGAATATGTAAATGTGGGGAGAATGCAGTAATTGCCTTCTAAAGCTTCAGCATAGCTCTTAGGGGCCTCATAAGGCAATAGGGAACACTGACCGCTACCACCCTCCAGGGCAGTGAACTCATATGTTAAATACAAATAGGTAAAAGAAAGAACAAGATAAACGAGACTACACCAGTTCATGGCACTGCCATCTTTTTGCACCAAGAGCTATTTATATCTCCTCAGAGTCTTTCTTCCTTAGTGACATGTTTTGAAAATCAGTCAGCTGGTCACGGTGGCACACA
>NW_004524595.1:12994304-13000803 GCF_000260255.1 Octodon degus | reverse complement strand
CAAAAAAAAAAAAAAAAGAACCTTTCAGGAAAGTTTTCAAGCATTCAAAAGAAATTGAGATACACATTAGGGTGGCACATAGAACTCCAAATAGTCATGCTCAGAAAAACTGTACCAAAGCATGTAATAGTCAAGACTCCAAAAATTCAATACAAGGCCAGCCGGATAGCTCAGCAGACTAAAGCACCTGCTTAGGCTGAGCGCAGCGACCAGAGTTTGATCTCCAGCATGCCATGCCAGCCCCACCCCCGCGGCATGCTGAGACGGTGATTGAGACTGGGCATGGTGGTGAATGCCTGTAGTTCCAGGGCTTGGGAGGCTGAAAACAAGAGGATAACTACGAGTCTGATCTGTGTAGTGAGATCTTGTAGACATTGTACTAAAATACATTTTTTAAAAAAGGCTCAAAGGCAAAAATTCAACACACACACACACACACACACACACACACATTCAACACAAGAATAAAATAGTAAAAACTGTTAAGAGAAAAAATAGACCCTACTGAGCCTTTTGGGAAGCCAGCCCAAATTCCATTCTAATGAGCCTATTAATCTCCACTGCCTTAAGCCCGTCAGTGGATTCTCATTGTTACGACAGTAAAATGTGAACTCCTCTCCCCATGGCTCAGAGGGACAGCACGGCCAGGCCCCTACCTAGCTCTCCACGCCACATGCCCATCTTCTTTTCCCAGCCACCACACTTTGCACACTGGCTGCCCTTTATGTCTGCTCCCTTCCGAGCTGCTGCTCAGGACTCTGGGTTGCATTCCTTTCTTCTCTCTGCACGAAGCACAGCTTCTCCCTAGCTCTCAGATGGTGCTCCTCAGAGTCGGTCCCTCCAGCCCCCATCAGAGCACCTACACCCAACCAGCATTGCTATGATTAAACTGGTACATTTGTTTTCACTTGCAAAGGTGGTGAGGGAAGCTGATCCCAGCAAAGGATGGGAGCAGCAGGTGCACAGCATGTTTCTGGAATATCAGATGTCCACTGTGGGACCAGGAATATAACTCAGTGGCATAAGCACCTGCCTGGCAAGCACAAGGTCCTGAGTTCGATTCCTGATACCAATACAAACAAAAATGTCCACTGTGCATAGGAGGGGAGCAGGTGGCAAACATAGTCAAAAGGCAGTTTTAAAAGACAAGCTGAAGTAGAACAGTAGTATCTAGGGACTGAGGGGGTGGTGGAGAAAGGGCAGTTACTGCTTGCTGAATACAGAGTTTCAGTTTGGGGTAATGAAGCTAGAGACAGGTAGTGGGGGAGATAGTGACGAAATAGATAGTGGCAATATTTCACAGCAGTGAGAATGTGCTGAGTGTCACTAAACTGTACACATAAAATGGTTAGAATGCTATATAATATGTCATATATATTTTACCACAGTAACACCCCAGACTACAGAAATTAGCCAGAAAGAAAAAAGGAGAGACATGAGATCAGGTCAAGTAAAGCAGATTGGAGAGAAAGATAACTACTTTAGCCTGGCATCAACTGGAGCCTGCCGGAAGGCTCTGGCCAGGGAAAGGAGCACAGTCAGGCAAGAAGAAAGAAGATTTTGCCTACCACGAGAAGGGGGCTTAATGGGCCAGGCTTCACCTGTACACGTCCTCTTGTCTTCATTCAAGTTGTAGCCAGGGAAGCAGTCACAGTGGTAGGACGCAGCCCCATCACTCACGCAAACATGCTGGCAGCCGTGAGTGCCCAGAGCACACTTGTCACGGACTGGCCAGGCATGCGGCAGGAAAGAAAATACCCACATGTTAATGAAATGGGCCACAAAACACAAACCTCTGGGAGAAAAAAGCATCACTTGGGTCCAATCAGCATTGAGAATGAGTCCTTCCAGAGCCAGCCACAGCCCCATATCTCAGGTGAGGGCCATTTCCATTCTTTGATATGGCCCTGGGGCCGCAGATAGCTCCGTCCTGTTTCTCTCCTGCAGCTCCCTGAGAATCACTTCGCTTTGTTCTTCTGCCAACAGCACCGGAAGGCACTGAATCTTGGTGATGTCCCAGAACTCACCTGGAGCAGCTCTGATGACTGTCAACACCTCCACGTGCAGGGGTCATCAGCACAAATAATCTATTAAGGACCTCGCTGTACATAGAGCTAAGCTTGAGGCTGCACAGAAAGGCCTACATTGACCAAGCACCTGCCCTTGACAGCTTACAAAATGGGACAAAACATTGCTGGTGGGGAGAGACAGGCACAAATACACAAATATGCACATTCACAAACACAGGCAGAGAGAAAAATAATAACGTTAATAAGAATCATAATGATGATGTATATGATCGGACAGTGAGGGATTTATTATTATCAAATCAATAACATTTTAGGGACATCAACAATTTGCCCAAATAAGTAGAGAGCAGAAAAAAGCACTCTAAAAGTCTCATGTCCAAATTAGCCCAGGATTGGGCCGGCCAGATAGCTCAGTGGATTAAAGTGCCTGTTTAGGCAGAGCACAGGGCCCTGGGGTGTGCTGAAACGGCAATTGAGACTGGGTGTGGTGGTGCACGCCTGTAATCCCAGCACTTGGGAGGCTGAAAAATAGGAGGATCTCTATGAGTCCAGTCTGTGTAGTGAGACCCCATAGACTTTGTACTAAATACACTAAAGCAAACAAAAAAAAAAACAAAAAAAAAAAAAAAAAAAAAAAAAAAAAAAGTGCCCAGGTTAAGGAGCTATTCTCCTTTAATAAATCCAGAAAGGCTTCCTGGGAAATATAAGTCCTCCCTCTGCTCCTGCAGGGACCACTGCAGTTTATTTGCTCCCTTCTGACTCTCTTCTTAAACATCACACCATGCTCAGACTCCTTCCACGATGCACTATTGCTTGTAGACGAGCTTTACAGGAAGGGCAAGGTGCTACACAACCGGCCCCTAAACCACTTTTCCAACCATCATGTACATACTTCCTTTTGTCACTACAATTTAGGCTTTTGTTCAGAAAAATACTTGATAGAAGCTGGGGAGATGGCTCAGTAGAAAAAGCGCTTCTCTGGAAGCACAAGGGCCTGAGTTCAATCCCCAGTTCCGCAAAAAAAAAAAAAAAAACTTGGTAGCAGAACATTTAATTTTCCCCTCTGCCCAGCTGAGCACTCGGTACACACAGCAAGTGGACATGCTTCCAACCCTGGTATTGACCTGGGGCTCATGTCTCCTTTATTAACCTTCCTGTTGCCAGCAAGAGGAATGGAAGAAGGCAGGGCTCGTGTGGACCCCAGCTTCAGGAGTGTATTATTCATTACTACTTTATAACATATATGCAAGCTTCCCAGCACTCTGCCTCTCCTCCAACCCTCTGTGCTCTTTGGTGCTTTTACAGTGAGACAGCATTCTGAGTGGTTTCAGCTTATAGAACCATGGGAGTGCGGGCCTAGGTTCAAACCCTCACTCTGCTACTCATAAGCCAGGTGGCCTGAGCAAGTTCCTCAGTCTGCCTGTAGCTCAACTTGCTCCTACTGTTGCTGTGCGCGTGAAAGGCATTCCTCGGTGTGTAAAATGCTTAATCCCTTGCTTGGGCCACATAGGAAGGATGTTCACTACATCCTTATTTGGAGTATTGTCAAACCGAAAATTTTCTTTGATGTTTTATTTTTTAATAAAATGCTTCATATTGTTCCATAACATGCTAATTTAAATAAAAATATGCTTTTCTGGGTCCCTTGCTTTCCCACAGTTGAAAGCACTCACTGGATGCTCGTAACTAGCTGGAGTGAGTCCTCCCTATCCCAGCTCTCCAACCTCCTCCCTGCAGGAACAGCAGCAGCCAGCCCTGCCCACACCCTCCTCTCCTGGAGAGTCCGGCTCCAGCCCCAAGCTCAGGGGCCTCCCCCACCTTGTCAGCCTCCACAGCCCTTCCTGTGGAAAGAATCTTTCCCACCCAAAGCTATAAACTGCTCTGCGCACCATAGGAAATATTATATCCACACAGTGCTTAGTGCCTATCCTGGGAACAGAGTGGGTGCTCAAAACTTTTCCTGACTTCATGGGTATTTTTTTAAATTTATACTTTAAATTTATCTTGATTAGTGCATACTTATCAAGTATGTGATCACATGTATCTTGGGGAGTTGGGACAAGGACATAACACACCTCAATTATTTTTGCCCTCCATCTCTCCCTGCACCTGCTGCCTCATGATCCTCCTCGCATCTGCAAAGGCTCTACTTCCATCTTTTCTCCTTTCACTTCTTCTTTCTTCCTCTTTCCCTCTCTCCCCCCTACCTCCTACCACCTCTTTTATTTTGTTCTTTATTCACATTTTAGGGAGCTGGTTGTTACCTCTATCTGTCTTGATGAGATGCTGGAATACAGCTCCTCAAGGGATAGAAAAGACATGCAAAGCTCAGAAAGCATTCGACATGCAAAAACTAAGCACTACCTCGAGAGCTGGGAGTTTCTCTCCTTTAGGAGTGCTTTTCCACTTATAAATGCTACCTTGTTCTTCCCGTGAGTTTAAATCAAACTAATGAGACTCGGCAGTCCTGCCAAGGGCTCCTGAGCAAGGTCATAATGCTCAGATTCACTGAAGAATGATCAGCTAGAAGCCATTGGGGAGCGTCCTGCTGCAGGGTTACTGGAAGGTCTGTGTAGGTCTAACTCAGGCCCTTACAAAGTCTTCTTTACTAAGTGATCCAACTTTATAAGACTAATGCGACAGAAAAGTTCCAGGCTAAGTTTTAATTGGAAAAAGATCAGTTCAGCCTATCACATCAAATAGTTACTGTCCAACTGACTTCCTTCAAAGTCTGCTACTTGCTCAAAAACTCCCCAGTGTCCAGGGTTATAAAATTTTTATGAACAAGGACGTTACATTTAATTAGCTTTTTCATTGCCCCTACTCCCTACCCATTTCCTAGCATTTTTCTTCTGAAGCGATCTGTCTTTGCCACAGCCAGTGGGCTCACCACCCATGTAGCACCCAGTGCATAGCTGCCCGTGTACAGTCGGTCAGCAGACTGAAAGAAGGAAGACTCTCTCCTTCTATCTGAAGTAGACTTCACTGCCACAGAACCCAAGTGTGAACAAATCTGCTGAGGAGACCTTACCTGAACATGTTTTCTTATCTGCATTCAGCGTGTACCCCTCGAAGCATTCACAGTGATAAGACCCGGACCTGTCATTCACACAGATGTGCTGGCAGCCGTGGGTACCAGAAGCACATTTGTCTTGGGCTGTCACACAAGTCAAGAAAAAAGAAATGAAAACTAAATATCTTTTATTACCCACATATTTAGAAATTCAAATGTTATTTGAAGAAATAAAAGGAAAACTTATTGATGGTACTCACAAGCCATCAGAAATATTTGCTCCAAATGGTGGTTAAGGGAATTAAATAAAATCCTACACACACAGTCATTATTGTCCGGCCTTCTCCAATTTACAAAATAATCAGTTTGAGGTTTTATAATCTAAGGATTTCATAAATAGTTTCTAAAGCATTTTGGTTTATTATATATTATACATTTGTTGTTTTGTTTTGTTTTGTTTTGTTTTGTTTTGTTTTGTTTTGTTTTGTTTTGGTGGAACCAGGGATTGAACTCAGGCCCTTGTGCTTGCCAGGGAAGTGCTTGTTCCACTGAGCCATCTCCCCGGCCCCCACTTAGTTTGTTGTATATTATCATAACCCAGAGAAATTGTTTGTCTAATTGCACTAGATTTGGAAAAGCAGAGTTAAGAATTGGAAGGACTTGTACATGTGTCCTAGAAAGGCCAGTTGATTCAGGGCAGTGTCAGAATTCAAGATCCAAAATTTTCATCCAATGTGCTTTCTTCTGCCTGGATATATTTTTAAGCTACTTTTTTAGATTTTTAAACTTTTCATTTAGAGATAACTTCAGACTTATGAAAAGAACACGGAAACAGAGCTAAGATCTCATTTTACTCTGCTTCTCCAAATTGTAGCAACTTACACAACACTAGTATGGTAATCAAAATTACACCTTATCATTTGCAAGCCCCGAGGATGCAGCTTGGTGGCACGAGTGACTGCCTGGCAAGCGCACGGTCCTGAGTTTGATTCCAGGTACCGAAAGAAAAATACATTATGATTTGAGAACCTGTGCACTTTATGAAATGTTGCCGGTTGTTTCATTAATGTCCCCTTTCTAGTCCATTAAGCGTTCACACCTTAGTGTCCTGTAATCTAGGCCATATTTTCTGCCTGCGTTTGTCTATTATGACTTTGACCCTCTTAAAAAGTACTGGCAATTACTTTCTGAACTAAAAATGTCTTTCCATTTGAGTCTGTCTGATGTTTCCTCATGATTTGGAGTTCTTAGAAAGAATACCACAATGGTGCTGTCCTAGCCTCAGTGCAGGCCATCACTACGGTCATCATGGTGACAGAAAGTCTGATCTCTCAGCCGCCATGGTATCTGCCAGCTCTCTCCACTACCAAGTTATGGTGTTGCCCTCTCTGAGCAATAAGTATCTTCTGGGATATTACTTGATGTTCAGTCAGCATTTGAAAGAACTGTGAAGGCC
>NW_004524595.1:12990403-12991339 GCF_000260255.1 Octodon degus | reverse complement strand
CAGTCTTTTTCCATATAGAGAGGACTTTCTCCACCCAGAACAGCAGGCCTTTTATGCCAGATGAAAAAGATCCCCACTCACCACTCACTACTTTCTGGCCCAACCCCAGGGGCAGCTCTGACACCCAAATGTGCCACTGATGAACACCCGGGCGGGACAGCTCTCTCCTACAAGCCTAGGGAGCTTTCCTGGGAGAAAGCAAGCCACTTTCTTTTTTGGAAACCAGTGAATGCCAAGTAGATGCCACCAGAGCCATCGAGGGACTGTGAAGGTACAGTGTCCCAGGACAGGAGAGACAAGGTGATTCCAGCCATACATGGCCAAGATGAAGCTCCACAGCCCCAGTCCAAGACTTCATCTCCCATTTCCCAACAAACTGGTGACCACTGGGTCTCACATTAATTCTGAGTTAACTTCCTGGAAATGTACAAGTGCTGTCTTACACAATTGTCTCACTCCCGCCCCCAGAATGTTACTGGAGGTTAGGGAAGGGGTACCTTTGTCTTTGTGTCTGCAGTGACCAAAAAATATGTACTCGATAAACAAAAGTGGAATAAATTATATACCAAAAGATATCCATATTTAAAAATTCACTTGGTCTAGAAATTTGTCCACACTTGTTTGGATAATTCCATAGAGGACTTCAAAAGATGATTCCAAAATAAAAGGTATAACAGGAGTCCTTAAATCATAATTCTGATCAGTGACTAAAAATAAACTCCAGGACTGAACAGATTTACACTGATGTACCTGGCTAACACATACAAAGATTTCAACGAAATCAGCATTTTCATATTCAAACTCTATCTAAATGCAAAAAAAAAAAAAAAAAAAAAAAGGGAAAGGAAGGGAAAGGGAGTGACCGAATGATTTTTAAAAATCTGCTTCTTCTTGCGTCTGTCACATGAGCCAAGCCACATCTTTCCAGTGCCTAAT
>NW_004524595.1:12967139-12989965 GCF_000260255.1 Octodon degus | reverse complement strand
AAAAAAAAAAAAAAAAGTACTGAGTGTATTTAAGTTTTTCCTAAAACTTCCACCAAAACAGCGAACAGATCTCTTTTTCTTTGGACACAATCTCCAGAATGCAATGTTCCTTCTAGCTGGCAGCAAAGACTTACCGACTTACCACAAAAGGTTTCCTGGAATCTGGAGGAAAGCTTCTCGATGACGCCGTAGGTCTCCACATAGAACACATGCTCATCCAGAGGCTTGCTGGCCATCGTCTTCAGGGACTCCATGTCTGCCCGGTCCACGCCTACAGCATAGAGCTCAATGCCTGAGGCCCGGGCCCTAGCCGCCACCTCACTCACCTGGTCCTGGGGCCTCCCGTCAGTCACAATGATGGCCACCTTGGGGATGTTGGAGGTGGGTCCCCGGGCCCCCGCCTCCACTGTGAAAGCTTCATCCATTGCTGTCTGGATGGCCAGCCCCGACATGGTGCCGGTGGACAAGGGTGTGATGCGCGCTACAGCCTTTTTCAGGGCCCGCTTGTCTGAGTAGGTCTGGAGCTGGAACTCGGTCTTCACCGTGCTAGCATAGTTCACCACTGCCACCCGTGTGGCAGCGGCCCCAATGTCCAGAGTATCAATGATCCGGGAGACGAAAGTTTTCACCTTGGTGAATTCCAGGGGCCGTACACTACGAGAGCTATCGATGATGAATACCAAGTCCAAGGGCCTGCTTTTGCAAACACCTGCAAACAAGAGGGTGGGCAGCAGAAAAGACCAAGTAGTGATCAGGCCTCAACCAGAAATATGATACCTCTTATTCCAGAAAATGCTGGGCTTCCAGGGAAGCCAAGATAGAATCCCTAACCCAAGTGCCACCACTACTGCTACCTTCCCCCAGACTGCCCTCCTTTTGGCTGCTGAAACACCAAGGCCTTCAGAATTCCCTGGTGGAAATTCACACAGAGATGGGAAGTGGCCCCACATCCTTCACCTACAGCCTGAAGAGTCCTGAAACCACCGACCCACTGCTTGAGGTTTTATTCCACGGTGCTCTGTGAGCTTTAGGAATGAAAGAAACTCAGCCCTTTCTGGAGCCCTGAGCTGTATGAGGCTTCCCTGAACAGTGTCAAGGCCCCACTCTGAGGCCACTGTACACTGCCCAGCAGGTCTCAGCAGTGGCAGAGTTTGAGGCAAGGCATGTAGGAACCTTCTGACGGCTCCCTTCTGCTCCCATTTGAAAGGGTGAACACTCCTATAGAGAAGCCCTACATGCACCTTCACCTGATCTCCAAACTCCCGGGCTAGCTGCAGATAGAAAGGAGGTAACGATGTAAACTGCTGTGAGTCTACTGCGCTTCTGGGCCCATGAACATGTCTCACTGTCTTACGGAGCAGAGGCCATGTGACCTGTGCATCCCCATCACCTCTCTGCCACGCATTCATTCACCAAGAAGGTATTTTCTGAAGACCTACACAAAGTGAGTCTTGGAGCTGCAAAGGTGAACAAGGCAGATTTCCCATCCTCAACCCACTTCCAAGGGGTGCTCAAAATCTAAAGTGACTGTTGAAATTGTAAAAACATCTTATGCTAAAAGACATTTAGTATGTCTTTCAACACACTTATCCTACTGCTCTTGTCACTTTCTGAAGCAGCGATGGAAGTCCTCTACTGTGAGTGTCTTTATGAAATGTGATAACTAATGGCGTTGGCCACACCATCCAGTGGAAGGCAGGCCGATGAAAATATCACAGCATGTCCTCAACCAGCTCATTCGCTGGATCTGATACTGTGTGACGCTGGGCAAGAGCCATGAAAGGTGAACGTTTTGAATCAAATCAGGACATCAAGCCAGAGAGGTAGTGCAGTAGAATAAGCGCTTGCCTGGCAAGCACAGGGTCCTGAGTTCAATCCCTGCTACCAAGAAAAAAAAAAAAAAGTTCAGTACATCAAGGCAGCCACACAGCACAATTAAAGAGGACTCATAAAAGAGGACTTTCAGATCTACTTCAGAAAGTGCCGAGAGGGGCTGGGGATACGGCTCAGGGGTAGAGCTCTTGCCCTGCACATACAAGGCCCTGGGTTCAATCTCTAGCACCAAAGAAAAGCAAAAGGCAACAATAATGGGTGTGCTGCAAGAAAGTGTATTTTGAGAGGGCATTTGAAAGGTATTTATTATACTAGCATTTTTAGTTTAAACTTTTGCTACATTTTTCACTCATGTTCATACAACCTTTGTATACAGCAGTGCCTGGCACACTGCAGTAATATAATGTTAGTTTTTATCTATTCTTTCCTAGGTTTTCCTGTGGCTTCCAGACCTATTTGGGAAATCTCTCTCTTAGCCACCAAAATCAAGTCCACAGGTCACAACTAGAGAAGAAAGAAACACACACACACACACACACACACACACACACACACCACACAAGCCACCCTAAATGGAAATTAGGTCCTGAGGAAGTGTCAACCAGGGCTCCTTTCTCCCTAATAAAAGAACAGATGCTGAAACTATGCTGTGAAAACAATATACTCAGTGGGAAGGAAAAAGGGTGAGTCCAAAATACGTTCTTAGGCTAAGCCACTTACAGAAGGAAAATCCTTATCTGGAACAAGAAGTATGGCTCTAAATAGCTTTCTTTTAAAAGCTGAAAATTGGCCTCTTGGTTTTATCCTACTTTCTGGAAGTATTCAATTAAGAAACAAATATTTAGCCAGGCATGGTGGCACACACCTGCAGTCTCAGCACCTTGGGAGGCTGAGGCAGGAGGATGGCAAGTTCAAGCCCTCCCTAAGCACATTAGCAAATTAGTGATGCTTTGTCTTAAAATACAAAATAATTTAAAAGGGGCTAGTTTTTAGGCTCAGTGTCTGAAGACCCTGGGTTCAATCCCCGGTATTGAAGGAAAAACAAAAAGAGTTTTCCTTTTACCAACACTTTTAAGTCACAGGAGATGAGCACAAGGCCCCTGTGCAGTGAGATGCACAGGAGCTGTCTGATGCCCATCTGGCAGATGAGACCACTGGTGTTCAGGAGGAGAAAGGACTGAAAAGCTGAGGACCCTGGCTGGCCCCAAGGTTTCCTGACCCCACCCAGGGCCTTTCTGCCTCCTCCAAGGCTATTCCTTGAGCTGCTATTTGCCACCATAAATGTTAACATGATCTCACATGCCAGTGAGCATCCGTCCAGCTCCGAACCACCACCTCGAACATGCTATGTGTCATGCATTTAGTTAAGTCTGAAGGAATTAAGAATCCCTCTTTTAAACAGCTCTAGAATTTTCCTTTGTCCCTTGAGATTGCCATGGATCAGAAGCAAGGAAGAAGAGTTGTGCTGAGAACCCTGCCCGGACCAGGGTCCTGGTATCTTTGTGTAATTGGAGTAAAGGCATCACACAGGATGATGCAGACCCTGGACTAACAGTGCTGTCTTACTTGAGCGGTGTGCTTAGAAGCCACTTCTCGGAGCTGTACGCATCGGAGTCTTTCCTTCTCCAAGACACCTTCGCACTAAATCCCCTGCTCAAGAGGGACCAAAGGGTGCCGTGGGTAGAATGAAGTCTCCCTCTGGAGTTGTCTGGGTCCTAGTCCCGGGAACCAGGACATACACTGCTTCATATGCAAAAATGACTTGAGGGAAGAATTAAAGGCTTGAGACAGGGCTGGATCATTCATGGGTGGCAACATAGTCACAAAGGTCCCCAAAAGTGGAAGAGGGCAGGAGAGGGGTCTGAGTGAAGAGATAAGAGGACTCAGCCTGCTGGTGCTGGCTTTGAGGAGGGAAGAATAAGGCCCCAACTAGAGCAGGGTGCCTCCAAGAAGATAGGAAAGGCAGGCAGACACTTCTCCCCTTCGGCTCCCAAAGGGTTGGGAGGTACTGCTGTGCCTTAAGGTTGCCTGAGGAGACTGTCAGGCTCTGACCCACAAACACTAACATGACATGTGCTGCTTTACGCTTCTAAATTCACAGCCGGTTGTTATAGCAGCAACAGAAAACTAATCCAGGGTCCTAGATCAGATTGGCAGGCAGTTCCTTGACTACTCTGCTCTTTCTTGATTTGCACTCCCCCAGAAGAAGGCACAAATGACTTGCTGGCTTGTGCGCTGCAATACTGGGAATTGAACCCATGGCCTTTGCACTGAGCCATCTCCCCAGTCTCCTCTGATTTATTCCCATTTCCCCATAGTAAGTAGCAGGAATTTGATTCTCAGGAACAATGAAATTATCCCAATCAGTTGAAATGGTAAGGCAGGAAAATCACAAACTCAAGGCCAGCTTTTCTCAAAATAAAAGTAATTAAAAAGGGCCAGGGTTGTGGCTCATTGGTACAATAGAGACCTAGTTTAATCCCTACTACCACACACACAAAGAAAAATGTTAGCCTCTTAAAAGGTGTGCATAAGCAGTGTCACTATTTCTGAAGTATTGCTAAAAATAAAAGCCCATAGCAAAGCTTAGCAATAGGGGAGAGAATTTAGAAAGAAATGCAGAGTGTTGGAGATCATTAAGTGATTTAAGATCCAGTGCGGATTCCAGATAGACAAGGACTGGTGCAGCTTAGGGGCACATGGTCACCCCATGCAGAATGTCACTCCCTCTTCCAGTCTCTTCCCTGGGCAGGCAGATGAGGACCAAAGCAAATTTGATGCAAAAAAAAAAAAAAAAAAACCCTTTCTCAATCGGTCAAGCAATGACCGTGACTCATCCTCATGGCTGACACTGACAAAGGATCTACATAGTGTGGCACAGGGCTACAGGATAAATCCTGAGGGTACTTGATTGACCCTATCAGATACAAAAGTTACATTTCTTGCTATATAGGTCTTGCTTTATCTTGGTCTTAGCCATCCAGCAGAAAAGTATAAAAACGAGATATATAAAGTAAAGTCATACTAATACAACGAGTTATAAAAGGCTCAAGTCAATAACTTCTGAGAATAACCCACTAATATTATAGACTGCTAGACAGTGTTGGATTGTTTTGCTCAATTCAAACACCTATCGTATTTAGAGGCCAATAGAATATCCACCTCTGACAGAACTAAACAAAAAAAGGGATACAAAGGAAAGACCATTTTGTATTTATATATACAAAATAGTTAGGATAGATATACAGCTACTTTCACTTAATTTAGTGAGAAGAAAGAGGTGTACTAACAGTGTTTGGACAGGATATCTTGTCTGCTTCTTGTACTATGGATAACCACTAAGAAGATAACAATGCACAATGTACTGATTATCAAAACTGTCCTATTAATCAGCTTTGAAACTGTCTCATTCATATTTGTTTCTCAATAAAAATAAAATAAATAAAAAATAAAAGCTTTTCCCGCTTTCTGGCCTGGAACAACCAACCAGCTACCAGCTGATCTACGGTTGGGAATCCGGGCCCCTGGCCTCTCCTGCCTCTGTTGCCATGTTTTCATTTCTCAAATTTGCCTTGGAATGCCCAGATGCTGTGGGGGAGAGTCCCCTGAACTCCATCTCAACACATCGAAAGGAGCAGGAGAGACAGACAAGCAAGTCACCCAACATCCAGCACAGCTGGGCACGGGACAGACCCCCGGGAATGGGTCGCCGCAGTCTCTCTTGGCCAGGGCTGAAGCTGTGCTTTTAGTAATGAAGATAAAATCTTACAAAAACCGCAGGAAAAGCTGGGTAGATTGGAGCTGTGGAAGAAGCCCGTGGGTGGGATTTCAGGTCTGAGTTTTATTCTTGACTCCCGCGCTTACAGCCTGGGAGCCTCCATTCTGAAAAGCCTTGGTTTCCCTGAGTGCCCCTTCCAGGGTCACATCAAATGACGGCCAACTTTGCTAGGACCTTTGCTCTGCCTGGGAATCAGTTAACTGATCAAAGAGAGAGACGGAATTGTTCTTCACAGACTCATAGTGTCTGGCGTCTTTGGTATCTCAGCAAAGGCTGGACTGGGGCCGTTAGGTCTGAAAACACCTCGGCTAGGGAGGACAGGGCTGAGGCAGGGGTGGCTCAGGTACTGGACATCCAGGTGGCTTCGCAGGTTTCCTTCCTGGCCTCTCAGCCCCACTCTGAGCCCTCCCCTCTACCAGTGCAGGGTTGCACCTCGGCAGCTGAGGGGCTGGAGGGGAGGGCTGCGAGAGCCTTGCGCTGGCTGGGCCAGAGTAGAGGCGGAGGGGTCAGGGATCCAGGAGCAGGGGCGAAGGACTGCTCAGTGGAACCAGAGGTTGGGGGACCAAAGCTAGCAAGCACAGCTGCCCTGGGCTCCCGCCCAATCCCGGACCCGGTCGGCTGGGGAGACCCAACCTCTAGCCCTTGCATAGGAGTGGCCGGGGCACCCCCTTTCCTCTCCCGGACCCCAGCTTTGCACAGGATTCTTCCTCCTGGTCGGCCAGCAGCTGAGGAACGCGGAGGCCCCAGGCTCCCCTCCTGCTCGATGTCCCACAGGCCGCCCCGCACCTGTACCTGCACCACGGCCCCCAGGGCTGCCGACGGGTCCGCGGGTCCGCACCCTCGCGACAGCCGGGCCGGCCAAAGGCCCGGGGGCGGCGGGCGGTGGCAGCAGCAGCAGCAGCAGCAGCAGCAGGGGCCAGAGCAGCTGCAGGCTTGGGGGCAGCGGGCGCGGCATGGTGCTCCAGTCACTGGGCGAGGCAGACAAGGGAGGCCGATTTAAAGGTCCCGCTACTGGGACCCCGCCCGGGCCGCGGTCGCCAGGCGCCGGTGACCCCGCCCCAGGCCACCGTGGAGCCAGCCTCGCGTTCCCGCGGCAGGAGTGGAATGTCTGGCCAGGCCGCCAGGTGGTCACCGCCCGGGCTGGGTGGGCTCGGCTGGGAGCCGCCTGGGCTCTGTCCACCTCGCAGAACCCGGGAGGGGCACCTAAGCAGGCCGCAGCCCTTGCACTAGCCTCTGCCTGTGCCCCCAGGGACCTGGCTCAGAGCAAGAGGAAGCCTTGCGGCTACTCGCGCTGCACACCTCTCCCCAGCCCAGTAACCCAAGCTCTGCCGTGCACTCTTGGCTTAAAGAAAGGCCTCACAGACTAGCAGCACGAATAGAGACGCTTTCATCCTACCTCCAAATCTCCCTCCATAAACACTCAAGCTTGCATACCTGGAGCAAAAAATCAAACATGCACCACGGCGAGTGAGCTGCGGGTTAGCTGGAAGATCAGGCTGTGCCCGCAGAGGCCTCGGAAGGCTCCGCCTGTATACATCCCATTTCCTCTCTGGAAGAGTGGCCAGCACAGACTGGAGACTGTCCAGCAGGCCCTCAGGGACCCACAGTCTGCACGGGAGAAATATGCATAAATAGCGTATGTGTCTAAACTGGAAATGCGCTGGACTTAAGAAAAGAGACTCCCACATGGACAGGGGCACTTCTGAAAACAGAGGCAGTTGATCATGAAGGGAGCCACGTCCCAGCAGATCCTATCTGGTCTCCCGTTTCCACCGTTGCCCTTCTCCAGTCTTCCATTCAGTCATTTGAAAATCCCTTCTGTCTGTCCCTCACTTCGTAGGAGTTGATACACCGGAGCCAGAATGAAGGAATAAGCAAAATGTGGTATCTGTGCCCTGTGGAATATTGTTCAGCCATAAAAAGGCAGAGGATTCTAACTTCTGCTATGGTGTGGACAAACCTTGGGGACTTGTTGCTGAGTGAAGTACATCAGTCAAAACAGGCAGATTCCATGTGGTTCCACTTACATGCGCTATCCACAGAAACAGAAAGTGTAATGTGCTTCCTATGGAATGGAGGAGGTGTTGCCTAAGGGTATGGAGCTTCAGTTTTGCATGATGTGAAAGTTCTTAAGATTTTTTTTTTTTTTTTCTGTATTTAGGACAGCGTCTACAGGGTCTCACTATGTAGATTGGACTCGTAGTGATTTTCCTGTTTTCAGCTTCCCAAGTGCTGGGATTACAGGCGCTCCACCACACCCAGTCTCAACTGTGGTCTCAGTGTGCCCCTCAAGCAGGGCCAGCACTGCACACCGGGGATCAAACCCCGACTGACTGCTGCGTCTGCCTAAGCACACACTTTAATCCGATTAGCTATTTGGCCGGCCCTGTACTATGCACCTTTGATCCCAGTATCACACACCCTAAATCCAGCCAGCTCCAAAAAGCCCCACCTATTAATGCATGACGCTTTGTGGGGGAGGGGTGTAGATACGAGACACAGCTCCCAACAATGTGGGTATACTGCTGTAGTCTAAACGTGTCCCCCAGAAGTTCAAGTGTTGGAACTTCAACTTCGAAGTTGTACATTGATGGCATTTGGAGGGAGAGGCTTTTGGGCATAACCAGATCAAATGATCTGGAACAGTTTCTTTTTACCTTACTTGTGACTGTGTGGTCATGAGACTGATAGTGATGATGGTGAGCTCGCATGGTGCATTAGAGCTTTGCGAGACAAGGAGAGACCTGAGCGTGCTTGCTGCACCCCACCATGCGTTGCCCGCCCATGCCCAGTGGATCCAGGAGCAGAGGGAGGATGCCTGTCTTGTTCACTGCCAGTTCCCAGAAAGTCTGCTTTATTTCGGGCAGAGACACAGTTGGCAACAGAACCAAGATTTCAGGAAATGGAAGACCCTAGAACAAGGCAAGTGCCAAGCCTTGCTGTGGTACGGTGGCCAACAGACAGGACAGGCTGTTTGCAGAGGAAACAGCCTGGCAATGCTTTTTCCAGCACTGCGGACAAATGGCTTTGCTCCGTTTCATTTCACTGACTACCAACAGCCAGCTCTGTGCTGGGCATTGGCTCCATGTAGCAGCCTTTGCTCTGCCTCTTCCGTGGGGGTGCTGGATCCTCAGCCACTACCAGGTTCCTTCTGTGGAAGGAACTCGATGGAGAGAGGGCCTCAGTATGATGGTCTATTTCAGCATACTGGTCTGCGAGCATCTTTAAAATTAAAACTGTTCAACCAAAGCTAAGGCATATACTATGGGATGGGTGCCTTTTCTTTTTAAAAACTGTGCTTTCATCTTGCTATGCTGTTTCTACAGTTCTAAAAGACTGTTTATTGGCTCCGACTCAGTTAGGGAGTGATTACTAGTGCCCTCAAATCTTAGGCTGTTATAACATAATTGTTTCACCTTGCTGTTTTGTATCCTTTGTGAGTCGGGCTACAGCTGTTCTCCATGTGTTTTTCATTCTTGCATCCAGACATAAGGAGCAGTCCCAGTGTGGGATGTACTAGACTTTGGGCAAAAGAAAGAAGAGAGAGATTGCAGAACTAGAAGATAGATGAGCAAGAAAGTGGAAAGCACCTCAACTCCGGTGTTGCTGGCCACTGAGCCACATCCCCAGCCCTTTCTACAGCGTCTGTGATGGAGACAGATGGTTCACTCCAAGATGTAACGGTACCCTGTGTTCCCTGTGAAGCTAAAGCTGCTCCTCATCCAAAGGCCCCTTGCGTTGGCTGATCAGATCCTAGACATTCACTAAGCTTTTCAGCTTTGTGGGTAGCCAGCCTCTGTGGACTGATTTTTTTTTTGTTCTTATCTCCTGGCATCTTGAGAGTGGGGAGCTGCATGAGGAGAAGCAAGATTGAAACCCTCTTCCAGCAAGTCCTTGCTACTGGGAACCATGCTTGTTCTTGCCTTCAGGTTGTGTACCACTGCCCAACTCTAAAAACTCCTGGGACACATGCAACGCTCTGTCCTTAGTTGGACATACTTCCTCCACATCCTGGACCTAGTAACCTGGGTCAAAAAGCTTTAACCAGAGTCAAAGCTCTCTGACTCTGTGCCACAGAAACCTAACGGCAGGAGGCCTGTGGTGCATGTGTGTCCCATTGCAGCTCTGAAACCCCTGTGAGATCACCAGGGAGGTTGAAGAGTGGCTTCCTGGACTGGGACATCAGGTGGGGTGGTGACTGGCCTGAAATCAGTTCCAGTCCCCAGAGGCAGCTGAGGGAGTCTCTGTGCTGGAGTTTCCATATTGGCCCTGGTGGGGTTGGCATCAGTCCTTCAACTGTAGTAAGAACAGGGGAAAAGGGCTTTGCAGCAGGGAAGCTGGTGTGGGGTCTGCAAATGAGCCTGGCTGGAGCCTGGATCTGTGCTCCAGGAGGGACCACCCTCACCCTCAGTCTCTCCACCAGCACCTGCTCCAGAGCCCTCACTTCTTAATTCATCCCCCTATACACACACACACACACACACACACACACACACACACACACAGCCACTACTACCTCTGCCTGCTCCAGGGAAAGTTAACCCCTAAACACTTTACTAACTGAAGTTATCAGGCCAAAGGCCCCATGGGAGGGTTTACTTTTATCTAATGCTTGTCCTTGCCCTCTTCCTGCTGGGCTGTGGGATGATGTTACAGCATATGTGTGCAGGCTGAGCCACTTACTTTTCTCACTTTTGCACTCCATAGTGTGCAAGGCCACGGAGGGGTATGTGTTGCGAAGCAGGGTCTCACTATGCACTTCAGGCTGGCCTTAAACTCAGAGATCCTCCTGCCTCAGCCTCCCAAATGCTGGATTACAGGTGTGTGCCACCATAGCCAGCCTCCACAGGATTTTTGCAAGATCAGCAATTGAAAAAATTATAATAGATTCTTTTTCATAGTATAAATTTACTGTATACTTACTATAGAGAATTTCTTAAAGTGTAAACAAGTAGAAATTTTAAAAGCCCTCCAGGGCCAGCCAAATAGCTCAGCAGATTAAAGTGCCTATTAAGGCAGATGCAGCTGCCAGGGTTCAATCCCCATTGTGCCATGCAGGCCCCACCCCCAGGGTGCACTGAGATGGCCATTGAGACTAGGCACAGTGGCGCACGCCTGGCTCTTCAGAGGCTGAACACAGATGGATCACTACAAGTCCAATCTACATAGTGAGACCCCATAGACCCTGTACTAAAATACAAAAAAAAAAAGTAAAAATAAAATAAAAGCTCTCCACATACCACAACCGGAAGATGAGCTATGTGATGCTACCTATTGTCTCTGCTTGTATAGTCATGTTTTTATTTAAAAATGAGATAACACAGACAGACACAGGGTGAGACACTGACACAGATTGCAGTCTTATAACTTGTTTTTTGTATTTACTTCATTAAAATATTGCTATGTTTTTGCAAATCATTCTATTACATCATTTTTGTTGGCTAAACTATATTCTGTTTTGTTTAAACCAATTCTCCATTGTAGGGCACTTGGTTTCTACTTGAATGATTTTGTTTTGCAGTCCTGGGGATTGGACTCAGGGCCTTCTGTATGCTTGGGAAATTCTCTATCTCTGAGCTACATCCCTAGTCCTTTTTCTAAATTTTGAGACAAGGTCTTGCAAAATTGCTTAGGCTAAACTTGACCTTGTGATCCTCCTGCCTCAGCCTCCCCAGTGGTTGGAATTATAGGTGTGAGTCTCCAGGCCCAGTTTCTATTTGTTTTGAATTCTAAATGGTATTTCAATACATCTTATTTTGTGAATCTCTATGAATATTTTCCTAGAAAAACTTTCTAGAAGTAGTCTAAATAATTCATTTTTGTTTGACCCTTTGTGCAGCATCTTTTAATGTGACTCTTAATCCTGATTTGTCAACTTCATTGGATTAAGGAACACATTGTAGATTGGAGGAGTACAATCCTGGGTATTACTGAGTGGGCCATAGAGGCATGGCCTTGGGTACAGTATCTAGTCCCTCGCCCATTTTTCTCTGGCACTGTTCCCTTGCTCTGCTTCACAGCCACCATCAACAAGTCACGTTTACTCCACTGTGTCCTTTCCTCATGATGTTTCTGCGCTATAGACTGAAAACAGTCTGATTAATTAAGCCTTTACTCCTTTAAGTTGTTGATATTGAATATAGTGTTCAGCAAAGGGAAAGCTGACTAGTACAGAAAAATTAGTACCAAAGAAATGGGGTCATTTCTGTGATTATACCTGACCATGTAGTTTAGAAGTCCTTGGAATTGTTTAACAGGAGTTTGGAGATACAGGACAGAGAAGCCCTAGAACGCCACATGCAGACAAGAATGGGTGAGTCTTATTGGAGCTCTGAATGCCAGAACGCTGACAGGAATGTGGACAGTAAAGGTCAGGCTCAGGAGGTTTGAGAACAAGGACTCCATATGAAGTTGAGCTAGAGATCATGTATGTTACACTCTGGTAGAAAATGTGTCTATATTTTGCCCATGTCTTAAAATTCTCTGGGAGACTGACATTAAGGTCAGTAGACTAATAAAACTGGAGAAAGAACTGTCAAGTCAGTCCAAAATTTAGGCTATATGCTGCCTTCTTTTAGCCAGATTTACAATGAAAATTTGAAGCCAAAGGTGCATTATGGTTTGTGTCTAGTCGGCCGCCCAAAGCCTCATGCAGTTATGGGGCAGACTTCTAGAGTGTGTGAGTGCTGCTGGGATTATGGGTGTAAGTCCTGCTGAGGTTATGGGTGTGAGTGCTACACCTGGCTTGGGATGGATAGCCTCAATGCAACATAAGGGAGACAGACTTGCTCTCTGTAGCCATTGTTGTGACTGCTCCTCCTGTTTTCTCTTGCTGTTTTCTTGTTTTCCACCACCATGAACTGCTGCCCTCTGCCAAGTGCCAGTCTGCCTTGGAGCCATCCAAGTATGGACTGAAACCTTTACAAACTGTGAGCTAAATAAGTCTTTTGTCCCTTAATTTTGGGTATTGGGTATTTTGCTCCAGCAATGAGAGAAAAGTAACTGAGACAGAATTTGGCACCAGAGAATTGGGGTTATTGCTGTGGCTAAACCTGACCATGTGGATTATGGGCTTCTGGGAATGGCTTATGGGAAGAGATAGGAAAAGTTTGGAGAGGATGCCTACAAAAGAACTGGAACACTGTTGGCTGTTCTGTATGGGAGATTTTGGTCAGAGCTCGGAAGACCAGAATACTGATAGAAATTTTGACGGTAAATACCACACTGGGAAAGTTGCTTCTGGGAAAAAAAAAACTGCATTTGTTATTGGACTCCAGATAATTTGTGTGCTATGGCTTGGCAGAAAGTTTTCTGTATTTTACTCCTGTTTAAAGACTTCGCCTGAGACTGAGATTAAGCATGGAAGGCTCATTAAACTGACAAAGGAGATTTCAAGGCAGTCAACTGTTGAAGCAGTGGCATGGTTATTGTTGAAGGCTTTTAGTCAGATTTATGTTGAGAATCAAGAGCAAGGAGCCCAGAAGGATGATTTAAAATGTTGTAAGTTTGGCCAGAAAGGAAGTTCCAATAAAGCTGTGGGCTGAAAAGATAGAGCTGAGAGGTTCTCCATTGCCAGGAAGAAACTAGAAAATGGAAAAGATGGCCTGAGGGCATCACATGAGGCAGCAGGTCTCAGTCCTTTGCAGCCTCAGAATTGCAAGGGTGAGGGACTTTGCCTTGAGGAGAGAGCCACAGAGCACCATGTTCCACAAAAATGGAGGTGGCGGTAGCCACACCAAGTTCCAGAGAGGTACTGGCATCGAGAATTTGTTCCTCAGAATCAGGTTCAGGGTGCTTAGAGATCCAGACCCTTGACCCCTACAGCCAAGAGAGAAGGAAGCCTGGCTACTGCTCCAGCTGACAGCAGACTTGGCTTCATCCACATGGTGTTGATTTTAGGCACAGGCAGAATGCAAGAGTTCTGAGGTTAAGAAGGCTTCCATCTCAATTTCAGAAGACCTGGGAGGCCAGGGAGTATGCCCCTGAGAGGTCAGAATGTGAAGCAGAGAGTGAGAAGCTTGTCATGCAGTGGAAACTTAAGAAGTTTGGAAAATCCAGGAGTATGAATCTTCTAAGGGAAACTGCAAGGAGGGAGCATAGCCAGCATAAGAGAAAAGCCATGGGAGCTACCATCAAGAGTGGCATAGGGGCTGGGGAGATGGCTCAGTAGGATAAGCGCTTGACTGACAAACGCAAGGATCTGAGTTCAATCCCCGGTTCCGCAAAAACAAAAACAAAAACAAAAAGAGTGCCATAGGGGTCAAGCCATATGGAGCTCACAATTTGCCACAGATTGCTTCAGATGTTCTACGTGGAACTATAGGACTTAATGTTCACCCTGCTGGAATTTGCACTTGCTTTGGTCCCAATGCCTGTAATCCTGCTGGGTGTGCCTTTTAAAATGGCAATGTTTATCTTGTGCCATTGAATGTTGAAAGTGTTTAATTTTTCATTTGTAGCTCATGGCTAAGAGTTTGCCTTAGGTCTTGGGAAGACTTGGGACTTGGACTTTCTAGCAGTTCTGAAATTGTTATGACTTTGGCAACTCTTAAGAGATGGACTAAAATGCCTTTTAATGAAGGGATGTGTGTGAGTCTTTGGGATCCCAGGGGTAGAATGTTATGGTTTGTGTCTAGATGTCCCTCCAAAGCTTCATGTAGTTATGGGGCAGACTTCTAGAGTTTGTGAGTGCTGCTGGGATTATGGGCATAAGTGTTACTGGGGTTATGGGTGTGAGTGCTACACCTGGCTTGGGATGGATAGTCTGAATTCAACATAAGGGAAACAGACTTGCTCTCTGTAGCCATTGTTGCTACTACTCTTCCTGTTTTCTCTCTTGCTGTTTTACTGTTTTCCACCACCATGAACTGCTGCCTTCTGCCATGTGCCAGTCTGCCTTCGAGCCATCCAAGTATGGACTGAAACCTTCACAAACTGTGAGTTAAATAAACTTGTTCTTCCTTAATTATGGGTGTTGGGTATTTTGTTCCAGCAATAAGAGAAAAGTAACTGAGATAGGATAGAACATGAAGTTTTGAAAAACTTACAGTTTGGACCAGAAGGAGACAGTTGTGAAGCTGGGACTAATACAGGTGTCCTTTCTAAAGATATGAGCACCATTAAAAAGAAACCAAGTACTTTGTATAGGGAAAAGAAGAAAGACACCTTAAGGAAATCTTAGGAATTAGCAGGACTTCAACAATAGCAGGCTCAAGGGTGCAAAAGTGCAAACCTTTTATTTGAGAAGACAGTCCTTGGATCCTTGATCAAGAAGGGCCTACTGGGGAATTGGTCTCCTGGGATTCATTTTACTTTGCTTAGCAATCCAGTACTAAGAGGCCATTGTAGCCCTGGCTGATGGGGCTTGACTACTGCTTCCACTAACAGCAGACCTCGGCATTGTCCATGTGGTGCTGAATTCACTAGCAGATGGAATGCAGGAGCTGTAGGGTCATGGAGGCTTTCACTGAGACATGAGATACAATGTGTCACACAAGACACCATGTACCCATCCTTGGGTACTGCCTGTGGCTCCCACCTGTCCCTTTCTGGCACAGTTCTAGTGTTCTACTTCCTGGACATTATGAGCTGATCAGCTTTGATTTTTCAAGTACATCTGCCACAATGTTTCTGTATTTTCCTTTTCGTTTTTCAAAGGAAAATCTGGGAGACCAAGTAGGGACCTCCTGAGAAAACAATGCATGAAGTTGCATGAATGAAGCCAAAGGTGCAGTGGAAAAAGGTCAAGCATCCGCCAAGGAAAGTTGCAAGTCATAACTGGGGCCAGCCAGCCCAAGAGAGAGTCTGTGTGGGTTACAACTGGCAAGGCCATTGGGGTAGAGGGTGCCTGGAGCTCACATTTTACCAGGATGCACCCTGAATGCCTGATATGGAGCTATAGGACTTGATGTTTGTTCTGCTGGGTTTTGGTGTTGCTTTGGTCTGATTTTTTTTCCTTCCCCTTATTTCTTCTTCTTGGAAAGAGAATATTTACCCTATGCCATTGTATCTTGAGATTATATAGTTTATTTTTTATTTTTGCAAAGATCAATAGCTAAGAGTTTGCCTGGAGTCTCAAGTGAGATTTACACCTTTGAAAAATGCTGGAACTGTTGAGACATCGAAGAAGTGATTATTATTTTCCCAGTTGTATGTAGAATACTTGTATTATATTAGGCAGAATTATAAACTTGCTGCTGTCTTTATTTGGAGATTAAGAATTGTGAAGGATATGTATTTGGGTGTTAACATGAGGTACATTATGACCATTCATCTGGGCATATTAACTTTACTTGATTAAAAAAAAATCTGGCAGAGTAGTAGAGCATTCTCCTGGGTGTACCTAGGTGGGCCATGGAGACATGTCCCTGGGTATTGTCTGTGGCCCCCACCTGTCCTTTTCTGGCACTGTTCTAGTGCTCTACTTCCTGGACATTATGAACTGATCCACTTTGCTTTTTCAGGTACCTCTGCCACAGTGTTTCTGTCTTGTAGCAATCTGATCATGGACTGAAAAATACTAACCGATTAAGCCTTTCTTCTTTCACATTGTGAGTGCCAGGTATTGTGTCCAGAAAACTGGACCAATATATCTTGGATTTTCTGTCCTAATGTGGTATTAGGTATCACTTCTTTGTTGCTAATTTCCAAACCCATGGTTCTTGTCCCAAAAGAGAAAGAGAAGAAAGCTGCTCTGGAAGAGTAGTGGGCATCAGCAAGGTGAATTCCTCCCAGCTCTGTCGCTGATTCCTTTCATTTTAGGATTAGTGACTCTTCCCAACTGGAAGTTGTCACAGTCTGACTGGCTCTCTGGCTTTTACTTTAACCTGGGCACTTCTATATTCATTTTTATCTGTCCATTTGATTCCTCTTTGCCCTTCTGTGATGTATAAGTGTGTGTGTGTGTGTGTGTGTGTGTGTGTGTGTGAAACCTTATAAAAAGATAATCTTAGAGTTATTAAGTACAGAAAATATGTGTATATCTAGTGTATTAATATAGTGATACTAAAATGAGAATATGCATGTAGGTATACGTATATAGGTGCATGGCTTTCACACATTAAATGAGAGTCCTTAGGTAGCTGCCCCCATATCTGTTGCATTTTATCAGAGACGGGTGAAGGGGGATATTTATCTTGGTCTTTTTTTCCTTCCTCCTGCTCTGCTAGCTCTTTCTGATAAGTTCTTGTGGTAATTGCATTAGCTGATGCCTTTCCAGGTCTATTTTCTCTCTTCTTTTCTATTTTTGCCTTAGTAATTGCTCTAACTGCAGAGGCAAAAGGGATTTTTAGTATAATTTCATATTAATTTTTAGTTTTAGTTTTTACGTTTTAGTCTTTTACTTATTTATCTATCTATCAATTGATTGATTGATTGATTGATTGATTGATTTGGTACAGGGTCTCATTAGACACATGGGACTCATAGTGATCCTCCTGTCTCAGTTTCCCCAGTGCTGGGATTATAGGCATGCGTCACCTTGCCTGAGTTTGGTGGCTGACAAGGTGCACCCAAGTTCCAGGGCTGGCACAGTATGTGGCACCAGGGATTAAACCTGGGTCCTTATGCTTGCCAGGCAGGTGCTTAGACCACAGGAAGTTGTCTCTCTGGTCCCCTATTAATTTTTTAAAATTTCATTTTGTTTTATTTTGAAGAGTGAAAACAGAAGCAAAAGCAGAAAAAAAGACAGAAATGGTAACATACAACAATGGATGTGTTACAGATTTTCAAAGCAGGAATAGCTAATTAGCAATGGTTATTGTATTATCTATTTTCATCATCAAATCT
The DNA here is from genome assembly GCF_000260255.1 of Octodon degus. Lineage (NCBI taxonomy): Eukaryota > Metazoa > Chordata > Mammalia > Rodentia > Octodontidae > Octodon > Octodon degus. Next base: position 12,972,567 of record NW_004524595.1, on the reverse strand, counting down.
GTTGCTCAGATTAACAGATAAAATGATACAAGATTGTGAAAATGATTGAAAACTGGTGCTTGCTTTCAAGAAATCTTAAATTTTTTCCTTGTCTTTTTTATTTAATTTATTTTAAAGAGAGTATAATAACTGATAAGACATTAGGAATGGAACAATTTTAAAAGACCAAGATGAGAGGCATTCAACCCTGGGTTTTGTATTACACACTGCTGTCCTCGATGTAGTTGCTCAGATCACAGATATCAGCATACAGAGTTAGCCAGAGTGAAAATTCTAAACATTAACTGCAATTTTCAAAGAAACTGATAGAAATTATGAGTACAATCATCTCAGACATCCTGTATATATATTTGCATGTTTTTCTCTTGTTCTTTCCTTCTTATCTTTTCTCCTTTCTCTCATCTTTATTATTTAATCCTTAAATTTATTTTCTTTCCATTTTACATAATTATTATATTTTCAGGTTTTATTTATTCTTTCAGGTTCTTACACTAGGAGACAATAAGATATTTACATATGTGGGTCTGATTTAGTTCACTTATGAGTGCAGCCTCTAGTCACATCCAATTTCCTATAAAGGACTCCAGTTTGTCTTTCTTTATAACTGAGTAATATTCCGTTTATAGAAATACCACATCTTTTTCATCCATTCCTCAAGTGAAGGACATTTTAGTTGTTTCCAAGATTTGGCTATCACAAATTGTGCTGCTATAAACATGGGTGCACATATATCACTGTGGTATGATGTTTTCAGTTCTTTTGGGAAAATACACAGAAGGGGTATAGCTGGATTAAATGGTATTTCCAGTCCCAGTTCTTTAAGGAGTCTCTACTCTGATTTCCATAGTGGTTGTACCAGTCTACATACCCACCATCAGTGGAGAAGTGTTCCTTTTTCTTCACAACCTCTCCAGCATTTGTTATTCATTGATTTCTTTATGGTAGCCATTCTTTCTAGGGTGAGATGGTATCTTAATGTTGTTTTAATTTGCATTTCTCAAATGACTGATGCTGTGGAACATTTTTTTCATGTATTTATTTGCCACTTGTATTTCTTCCTCTGAGAAGTGTGTATTCATCTCACATGCCCATTTTTGGATTGGGCCTTTAAATTTTGGAGGCCAAATTTTTTTTAATTCTTTATATAATTTAGATAGAAGTCCTTTGTCTGAGTGATTGTTGGTTACAAATTTTTCCTAATTTGTGGGTTGTCTTTTCACTCTGTTGGCGATTTATTTTGATATACAGAAACTTCTCAATAGAATGAGATCCCAGTTGTTGGTTCTTAGGAGTATTTCCCATGCAGTTTGGTTTTTGTTCATGAACTGTCTGCCTACTCCTATGTCTTCAAGATTTCCACCTACTTTCTCTTCCAGGTGATTTAGTGTTTCTGTTTTAATATTTAGATCTTTAATCTATTTTGACTTTAGTTTAGTGTATGGTGATAGATCTGGCTCTAGTTTTAGTTTTTGGCATGTGAAGAGCCAGTTTTTAAAGCACTATTTGTTAAAGAGGCTATCTTTCTTCCAGTGAACATGTTTGGTCCCTTTGTCAAAAACTAGATGGCTACGTGTGTTTGTAGTTGTGTTTGCCTCTTCTGTTCTGTTCCATTGATCTTGAGATTTGGCTTTTTTTTTTCTTTGCCACTACCATGCTAATTTTATCACAGTGGCTTTGTAGTATAATTTTAAGTCAGGAATTGTAATTCCGTCTGCCTTGCCTTTGTTGCCTCTGCTATTATAGGACTTTTCTGGTTCCAAATAAATTTTAAGAACACTTTCTCTAGATCTGTGAGGTACGTTGATGATATTTTGATAGGGATTGCATTAAATCTGCATAACAATTTTGGGAGTAGGGCCATCTTCACAATGTTGGTTCTTTCTATCCAGCATCAAAGAACATATTTCCATTTTCTTAAATCTTCTTTGATCTCTTTTTTCAGAGTACTGTAATTTTCATTGTATAGATCTTTTATTTCCTATGTTAGATTAATTCCTAAGTATTTCATTTTTTGGATGCTATTGTGAAGGATATTATTTCTCTAGTTTTTTTCTCAGTGTGCTTGTTATCTGTGTAAAGGAATGCTATTGATTTTTGGGTATTTGCTGTGTAAGCTGCTATGCTACTGAATGTTTATTAATTCTAGGAGCTTCTTAGTGGAGTTTTTGGGGTCTTCCAAGTAGAGTATCATGTCATTTGCAATAATGATAGCTTAACTTCTTTACCTATTCTTATTCCTTTTCTTTCTCTCACTTGTCTTATGGCTCTAGCCAATGATTTCAGAACTATGTTGAACAGAAACGGTGATAGAAGACATCCTTGTCTTGTACCTGATTTGAGAGTAAAAGCTTTCAGTTTTTCCCCATCTAGGATTATGTTGGCTGTTGCATTATCATAGATGGCTTTTATCAGACTGAGGTGGAGACCATCTATTCTCCCTATTAATTTTTTTTAGGGTTTTTTTTTTTGTGTGTTCAGGGTCTCACTATGTAGCTTGGACTTATAATGATCCTCCTGATTTCTGCCTCCCTAGAGCTGGAATTACAAGCTTGTGCCCCTACCCCTGGACTCCATCATGAGTTCAGCACACCCTGGGGCAGGGCTGGAGCAGCATGAGATGCCAGGGGTCAAACCCTGGCCCCTGCACTCACCTAACCAAGCACTTTTTCCACCTCCCTATTCATTTTTAATAAAGCTTAAGTGAGGTCTTTGTCCTAGCCTGTCTCTACCTTGGAGTACCTTCCCTACAGTCACTAAATGAGTATGTCTGTCATTGTTTAAATTATTCTTTTTTTTTAAGTGAGAAGTAACTGCTTAACAAAAAGTAAGAGTTATACAAGGTCAGAGGAAGAAAGAATCTGTAATCTTATTTGCAACCGGAGCTACTTACTAATGTCATGCAGTTGATGAGAGGGGCCAGGAATGCAAAGGAGGTTTCTGATGCTGCACAACTGAACAACGGCAGGTACAAACCTTCTTTCCAACAGACAAGTTAGTCTTTCCCTGGTTTTCAGGTGAAACACTTCTCTTTCCAGCCCTTCCTCTAGCCATGACTTTCTCACACATACCTCATGGTGGCATTTTCACAGTGATGTATAGTCTGCCGATTCTCCATGATGCTACCTCACTTGATCTTAAGAACAACTGAAAGAGGCCCATGGGTCTGGGCTTCACATCATCCTAGCTTTATAAATGCAGAAATAGAAGCTCATTTTGCAGGGGCCACCTGATGAAGATGTGAAATGAAACTCAGTCTTCTCACTTTCAGACCTGGTGCTCATTACACTGGCCCCAATGCCCCTACAGTGTGCCTGCAATTCCACATGACATGGTGACATTCAGATGATAGATTCTGTTATTTTCTTATAACTGAAATCCTGACTTGCCCAGGAAAACAAAGCAACCTCAGAAAACCAAAGATACCACCTTTCCTTCCAGTCAGTTTTGGGGTTTATTTATACCATTTTCTTTCTTTGAAAGCAAAAGGACATCTCTCCTTTGTCTATGAAGTATATTGGAAATAAGACCTAGAACAAAGTTCCATGATGACTATGAAAAAATTAATCAAGGTGGAAAGACAGAAGGATTAATAATCACAGGGTGGGGCATACAATTTATTAAGAAATGTTCTCTTTGTTTTATAGTGCAAGAATTTAAATGTTAGTGTTGTATCTATGCTGGTGTATTCATAATTTATATTAAAAATGCTCTATTAGCAGTGTCACAATTTGTGGGGCAAATCCCTTTATTCAGTATGTTTACTCCCTTCACCCTCAACCTTGTCTGGCCACTGTGCTAAGCACTCTTGGGAAGTCCAAGGCCAAATAATTGAAAACTGTTGGTTTAAAAACTGTCATTCTCACATTTTAAGACATTATCCTATCCATCTTAATGAGCAACGGTTTGGAATAACAACTCTTTCCTAATCTGGAAATACCTTGAGGCTGAGGGAATTTTATGACTCATATACACAGTATTGTAGAGCCTTAGCAATGAACTCTATCAGCTGGGTGTGGAGCACACACCTGTAATTCCAGGAAGAACTGTGAATATAGTTCAGTGGTAGGGCTCTCCTGCTTTAATCCCCAGCACCGCAAGAAAATGAAAAGGAGGAGGAGGAGGAGAAAGGAGAAGAGGAGGAGAAGGAGGAGTATGAGAAGAAAGAGGACCAGGAGGAGGATGAAGAGGAAGAGGAGGAGAAAGAGGAAGAGGAAGAGAAAGAGGAAGAGGAGGAGAAAGAGGAAGAGGAGGAGAAAGAGGAAGAGGAGGAGAAAGAGGAAGAAGAGAAACGGATTGGGTTGGAGGTTTGGATTCCTTAAGTTTCATAAGGATTTTTTGTTGTTGTTGTTGTTGTTGTTGTTGTTGTTGTTGTTGTTGTTGAATTTGGGATTCTTAAGTTTCATAATTAATCTCATAAAAGCCTCTACATCAGAAAGCCCCACCCTGTCCTTGTCTCTTCCCCTAGAAATGGCTCAAATGATTCAGTCAAGCAAATTACTCTCCATTAATGGCACACCCTTTTCCCATCAGCAAATTCACTCCTGAATTTTTCAAGCTAAAATGGGCAAGAGATTATACTAGAGGAAGAAACAATGAAGGGGTCAAATAGGAGCACACTTGTTCCTAAAATGCCACTGTATCCAATTTTGTTTATTTTTCATAAATTTCCCCCTAAGTTAGTTCATAGAAACCTAACTCAGCAAAATGAAAATGAGATAAAGTCATTAGAGAAGTTGCCTATGAGGATGTCCCAGGCCACTTGAAGCCAAGCTAGAGTTGGAGAAGAATCCAACGCAATACCCACCATATTTGAGTCTTCAGTCAAGATTCATTTAAGGAAGGGGTTGTTTAGAATAGAGATATGAAAGAACCACACTTCAAACTTTCTTTTTTTAACAAATATTTATTTAATACTGTAGGTAGCTCACGTCACTGCAGAAAGAGGGCTTCAACTGGAAATAACAAATCTTCAAGAAAAGACCCTCCTTGGATATCTTCCAGGAATAGAAAGTGCACAATACATATTAGTTACACAAGCCAACAGAGTGGGTTCTATGAAGAATGTCAAATTTAGACAAAACTATCAAGTTGATAATAGTATATTGTGTATAAACTAGGCATAGACATAAATATCTTTTGTTAAGGATCAAGGAAGATCTTACAAAGATGTTATTTTGACTTTCAATAAAAATATATATTTCTATCTTAATACAAAGTCAGCAGTGACAGCAATTATCCCACAGGAGATGAACAGAGTTCAGTCTTTTTTTTTTTTCTTTTTTTCCCATAATTTTATTGAGAAACAAATAGCAATGAGACAGTTTCAAATCAAATTGGTAGGACAGTTACAATAATTAACACACTGCATACATTCTTCCTAGTGGTTAATTGCTGTACAAGATGTGGACATGATATCCTATTTACAAAC
>NW_004524595.1:12963516-12965394 GCF_000260255.1 Octodon degus | reverse complement strand
AGAATGTGAGACTCTTAAGACTTCACCACCAAATTAAAACAAAAGCAAAAACAATGCAGGGCTTCCTGCACAGCACTCCTCAGCCCACACAGGGAGACAGACAGACAAGACATTGCTTGCTCCATTCTGCTGAGCCCTAGCGCCTCTACAGAGGTCCCCACAGAGGTCTCCTAAGTGCTGCACTTCAGGTCTGGGTCATTCTGTCCTGGAGATCCCTGTTCTTTAGGTTTGGTATCACAGTCTGAAGCAGTAGTCTGGCTTTTTGAGGTACAGACAGCATCTGAGGCTAGTCTTCTTTTCTTCAGTTGGTGTACACACTTTAAAGTTTCTGTGCTTAACCCTACAACAGTGACTGAATAGGATATGGTCGCAAGAGACAACTGCAGAGAGGGTGTGGCTAGATATAAATCACCTGAGGATTTAAACTCAAGACAGAAAAACACAAGGGGTCTCACCCTGTACAGTGAGAAGCCACATTAGTTTTATGTGGTTTTCAAAGAGCAGTGGGTCTGAAAGCTCTGGCATTTAGCTCAGCGGACTCTTTGGTCCCACTGCCCCACCGTCTACATCCAAAATAGATCTCAGTGGTCTACTTGCTTTCCTCATCTGCTAGCAAGACCAGGAGACACTTCAGTTCAGTTGCCACAGTCTGGAGTGCATGGATAGAGAGGACTCTGGGACAGAGGGTGCACCTTGGAGACCCATAGACCATAGAGCTGCACTAAATCAACGACATGAAATACACAGAGGGACAGAGAAACTGGGAGTGACTGGAGTGAATACAGGTTGGGCAGACATCTGGATTAGGGTAGGTGCCAAACTAATCAGTGGGCTGATTTAGTAATCACTCACACTTAATTCCAGCATCACACACTCTAGAAAAAAGCCTTACAACCACATGAGGCTTTGAGGGGAACATATAGATACAAATCACATTGGTATACAATGAAAATAGTCCTAAGAGGGATGTTCAGAGCTGTGAATATCTGAAGACATTGTCAGGAAATTTTTCCAATGTCAGGAAATTAGTGAGCCTTAAGAAAGAACCTCCATAGTGCCGGCCAGATAGCTCAGTAGACGAAAGTGCCTGCTTAGGCAGGCACAGGGACCAGAGTTTGATCACCATGTGCCATGCTAGCCCTCTCCCTGGGGCTTGCTGAGACAGTGATTGAGGCTGGGCATGGTGGTGTGCACCTGTAATTCCAGCACTTCAGAGGCTGAAAACAGGAGGATCACTATGAGTCCAATCCGTGTGATGATACCCTGTAGATCCCGTACTACATACAGTAAAATAAATAAATAAGTAACCTCCATGTCCTAGAAAAACAAAAAATAATCCAAATCCAAAGCTAGTAGAAGAAAAGAAATGATAAAGATCAGAACAGTTATTAATAAAATTGAGACTAAAAATGCAATATGAAGAATCAATGAATGGAAGAGCTGGTTCTTTGAGAGAATAAATAAATCTTTAGCAAATCTTACCCCAAAGGGGTGGGGGAAGACCCTATTAATGTAACTAGAAAAAAAAGCTGAAATCACAATATACTCAAATCCAGAATACTACTAATACCTATTTCAAAAATGCATACTCCAATGAATAGGAGAATCTAGAAGAAGTAGGTATAATTCTAGGTACATTTGGATTACCAACATTGAACCAAGAAGATATAAGAACCCCGACTAACTTAGTAACAGGCCATGCAACTGAAGGAGTAGTAAAACCAAGCAACCAGCAAAGTCCAAGACCTGTCATATTCACCTCTGAATTTTAGAAGCACTTCAGAGAAGGTCTGACACCAGTGCTCCGTAAACTCCTTGATGAAGTTGAAAGAGCAGGAGTTCTGCCAAACTGATTTATGGAAGCTAAAATTATCTTAA
>NW_004524595.1:12961224-12962406 GCF_000260255.1 Octodon degus | reverse complement strand
AACTGCTGGCTGTTCTAGTGTTAGGGAGCCAGGTTCAAGTCTGCAAGAGGTCAGGGATCCATGCTTAAGGTGACAAGAAGCTGAGTTCAAGCTGGCAGGAGGCGCACAGACTGAATAGGTCTGGTTCCAATCTCACAGCTAGAAAACAGCCTGAACTTCAGTGGAACTAAAGGTGGAAGCTTGTGGAGGACCACCTGGGTTACTCTCCTTGAAAGAAGAGCAGTTGTCTCCATTTTGGCTGTGCATGACCCTATTTCCATGTAGTGATGGATATCGAGCTGGCTAGGATTTTTCCTTACTCCTTCAATTGGCATAAAGCAATGCATATTGGTCTAGCCAAGGAGCTGGTGGTAGTCTTTGAAGATGGCACGCATGTTTCCCTGATAATCCACACCTGCTACTCTCTAATATGAGCCAGGTTGAGACAGGACAAAGAGCCAATGCTCCACAGTGTTGGCCAGGATTGAGCCTGAGATAAAGGCTCTGACTTCCTGGGGCTTGAAAGATTACACATCAAAGCTGAAGCACTAGACCCCAAAACATTAGATACTATCTCAACATTACAATGCAAATTACTTTTTCTGCATATCCTTCTCTCTGTATATCACAGAGGTAAATGCAGGCCTCCTAGCTAGCCCAGCTCAAAGTGTTCATCCAATTCCTGCAATTCTCAGTCATTCATCCTTAAGCCACTCCTCCTTCATGAGTGAATAAACCCTGGGTTCAGCCCTGGCTTGAGGCCTTTGTTCTGGATAGCCTTCACCATGGCTGGACTTAGGACCCTTTGGCTCCCCATAACTACAACTATGCCTTAGTGTCTTTATTCTCACCATGGGTTGCATTGGAAGTGGTAGTCTGGAATTAACTTGATGGGATTTCAATAACGTATTTTGGGATTATAAATGTAAACTTGTTGGGCCGAGATGAGGACCACGAGGGACTTCTTACAGAGACTCTGGAATTACCCAATACTCCACCATAAAGTTACAGCTGGCTTGCAGGAATGAGTGAACTTGAATCTGGACTCTACCCACATTGTACAATAGAGACAGCAGAGACACACCTAGAAGTGGACATTTGTTTCTTTTTTCTTCCGCTGCTTTCTTGTTTTATTTTTGTTTTTGAATGACTGTTCTTATTTTTATATAAGTATTTTTTTAAATGTATTTTTTTATATTTATT
>NW_004524595.1:12959491-12960676 GCF_000260255.1 Octodon degus | reverse complement strand
TAATGATCTTCCTATCTCAGCCTCTCCAGCACTGGGATTATAGGTTTGCATCACCACACCCAGTTTTGGTGGCCAGTTTGACACCTGGGGCCCAGGGCTGGCATGGTATGTGGTACCAGGGATCAAACCTGGGTCCTTGTGCTTGCCAGGCAACTGCTTAGAGCTATCTCCCCAGCCCTTGAGTGCTTATTTAATGCATACAATTTTCTGGTTTATTTTAGATTTTGTTATATACTACAAATTAAATTCATATGTCTAAAGGGGGCAGATTAATAGTTACCTCAGTTTTCCATTTTCTAAGATGTTTGATGCTATTATTATTTTTTATTGTATCACTTTAGCAAATAGTGATATGACCTTATCAGTTGTTCTTCCTGGTATACCAAGACTGAAATTGCCTAAACGTCATTAAAAATACTATAGGCCAGGACCAGAGACCCAGGGGATGGATAGAGGAAACCTGGCCTAGCCACCCAGCCTCCCTAAAATGAGTTAAAGTGAATGCTTAATTACAAAGACACAAGTAGGCTGGGCATGGTGGCGCACATATGTAATCGCAGCACTTATGAGGCTGAGACAGAAAGATTGCTGCAAGTTCAAGACCAGCCCATACTGCAAAGTGAACTCAAGGGCAGCCTGAACAGCATAGAGATCCTGTCTCACACACACACACACAAAAAGACAAGTAGCATTTTTTTTTTTTAAATTGAGGAGGGGCAGAACTATCTGAGACGTAAGACAAGAGCATCTTTGAACAACCTGTATTTACTTCACAGATTTGGGGTTGTAGGAAGTGGAGAGTATGAAGGCTCAGAAAGTTAGAACAAAGGCAGAAAATTTCGTCCATGAAGAAAACGGTTTGGTCTCTAAAGTTTACAGCTTTATTGCTCTAGAATAAGGATTGACAGCAGCCCATGCCCTCAGCTGCCTTAGCTCTGGTGTTATCTTGATGTCAGGAACACTGTGAATATGTGCTTTTCTGACACAGTCTGAGGGCCCCTTCATAGTCAGCAATTTAACTCTTTCATAGTCTGATCCCTAACATCTGGACCAAGTTGGCAGAAAATTCTCATTTCCGGTAAGTTGAAGATATAGGATCTTGTTATAGACTCAAAACCCAAAAGACAGCTACCCCTAGAAGACATTTTTGAGAAGTCATTTCCTAAGGGTTCTAAATACTAGCAA
>NW_004524595.1:12956732-12958186 GCF_000260255.1 Octodon degus | reverse complement strand
AAAAGAGGCTATGTGCGCCCACCCCAAGAGCCCACACCTCCAGCCCTCTTTCCCAGCCACTCTCAGGGGTCTCTTTCTGGTCAAATGTCACCAGCTCCATGGGACTGCTGAGCCCAGGCATCCTCCCCAGAGTGAGTACAGAGTAGGGTCTGCTGCCTCCTTGCAGCTTGTGGCAAACATCCCAGATCTCATTGTGCACTTCTCAAGACAGTAGGGGCCTGGCTGTACTAGACCCTGGGCCCAGATGCCAGGGTGTGGGGCCCTGGCCCACACGTGGCTGTCAACTTCACAATCATGTTCAAGTGCAGGAGGTAAGGAGAAGCAGACCCAGCTCATCAGAGCCTATGCCTGAGAGGCTCGGCCTCCATTTCCTCCTCCCCTCCCAGTAATTATAATGAAAAGGATTGCAGCATTTACTGCAGCTGAGCCTATTTAAAGCTTTTTCTTTCTTTGAAAAAAAAAAAAAAAGAGGCCATGACGTCCCACAAGCTGCAAGGAGGCAGCAGACCCTACGTAAAAGATTACACATCAGAGTTGAAGCACTGACTCCCAAAACATTAAATACTACTTCAATTGTGTTACACAGATTACCCTTTCTGAATATCCTTCTCTCTTAATATTGCAGCGTTGATTCCAGGCTGCCTACCTAGCCCAGCTCAGTCACTCACCTACTTCCTTCCATTCTCTCAGTCACTCAGCCTCAAATCACTCCTTTCTTCGTGAATTAATAAAACCCAGGTTCAATCCTAGGTCAAGGCCTTTGTTCCAGCTAGTCATCATTGTAACTGGACTTAGGAACCCTTGGCTCCCCATAACTACAAATATACCAGACTGTCTTTATTCTCACCATAAACTGTACTGGAAGTGGTAAATTGGGATTAACTCACTAGAATTCAAATAACTTCTAATAGGATTAAAAATATAAACTTCTTGGGCTGCAGTGAGGACTAGGGAGGGCTTCTAGTATAATACTTCTATAATACTTTACATAGAAGGCCCCAAAAACTCCACCAAAAGAATTGTAGAATTAATAACCAAATTCAGTAGTGTAGCTGGATACAAAGTCAACACTCGAAAATCAATAGCCTTCCTATACACATCACTCTAGAACAAATGGCTATTATCAAAAATCAACCAATAAGAAATTGTGGTAGGAGGCCAGGTTTTGTGTTCACTTCTGTAATGCCAGCACTTAAGAAGCTGAGCAGGAAGATCACCACAAGTTTGAGACCAGCCCGGGCTACATATGAAGATCAAAGCCAGCCTGAACTGCATAGCAAGACCGTGTCTCAAAGCACAAAATCAAACAGAAGAAGAGAAAAAAAATTGTTGGGGGGCTGTGGGTAAAAAGGAATCCTCCTCCACTGTTGGTAGGAAGTTAGACTGGTGCAACTACTGTAGAAGTCTGGATATTTCTTAAAAAAACAAAACAAAACTAGCATTAGTGGTACAAT
>NW_004524595.1:12929732-12954217 GCF_000260255.1 Octodon degus | reverse complement strand
ATATATATATAATAGCTAATTCTTGGAAACAGACCAAATGCCCATCAACTGATAAATGGATAAAGAAGAGTTTTTTATACAATGAAGTACTACTCTACATTTTTAGGTAAAAATGAGACATTTTTAAGTAAACAGATGGACTTCAAAAATATAGTATTAAGTTGAATAAATTGGACGCACATAAGCCAGGCATGGTGGCACACACCTGTAATCCTGGTGCTGGGGAGGTTGAGACAGGAGGATCACTATGAGTCTGAGCTGTATAACAAGACCCTGTATCAAATACTAAAAAAAGAAAGAACTGGACACACATGTGTATCAGTGTTTCTCTACTATAAGAAAGCAAAAGTATAATAAGGACCAAAATTTATAATAGATATTGTGAAATAGGAAGAAAATGTTTAAATTGGAAGGAGAATTATGGGGAAAAGGGAAAAGAAATAAAATGAGAAAAGAACAAAAAGGAAATGAAATTTGTGTAAATAAGGAGGGAAAGTGGGGCGGAAGGGACGAGAAGGTAATGGAAAGAAAAAGAATCAAGGTATATTGTGTGCAGGTACAAATCTCCTATGATGAATGTGATCATTATGTATACCTAAAACATACCAATAAGCTTAATTAATTATTTTTTTAAAATAGAAACCCTGTTGAAAGACAAAGTAGGTAGAACTTTGAAGAAGTGGGAACAGAGAAGATTTTTCTGAATAGAACCCCAATGGCACAAGAAATAGCATCAAGAATCAAAAATAGAATTACGTCACATTAAAAACCTTCTGCCCAGTTAGGAACCAGTCAGGAGAGTGAAGGCACAGTCTACACGCCCTTGCCCATTCACTGCAAGGAATGTAGTCATTACGTAGAGCTAACATGCACTAATAGAAATACAATGGAATGAACAGTGCAGACGTGGACCTGGGATTGTGAATACAGGGCCCTGACTTCAGCTGATCGGTAGCAGGATTGCAGGACCTTATGGTAATTCTATTTTTAATTCTTTAATGTTCTACACAGTCAATACTGTATGGATTTCATTTCTGCCAACAGCCTGATGTATTTAGATGTTTTTCTTCAGTTTTATTTTTATTAATACATATTTAATAAATACATTACATAGTGATTATTCCATGGGGAGTAGGTACATCTAAATATACATCTTAATTCTTTTTACATCTTCTTTCTCTCCCTTCATCTCTTCTCCATCTGTCTCTTGAACTCTTGCCCATTTGAGAAATGTTTCCCATTATCTTTCATATTGTTCTTTATTTATAATTTGTGTTTCTCATATAAGAGAACCAATATTTAAGTACCTGATTTGTGTACCTGATTTGCTTCACTTAACATTATGGTCTTAAGGTACATCCACTTTCCTACAAACAAATCAGATTTATCCTCTTTTATGGAAGATTAGTATTCCATTGCATAAAATACCAGTTTCTTTATCTGTTCATCTGCTGAAAGACATAAAGGCTGTTCCAAGATTTAACTATTATAAATTGTGCTATTAAAAACATGGGTACCACATGGCTGACACTGACAAAGGATCTACAATTTGAGGTACAGGATCTCAGGATAAATCCTGAGGAGATTTCACTGACCTTATCAGACCCAAAAGCTACAACTCTTGTTGCATAGGTCCTGCTTTACCTTGGTCTTCACCATCCAGCAGAAAAGTATAAAAATGAAATATAAGAAGTAAAGCCATGGTGTTATGTTGAGCTGTAGGGGACTTAGGTCAGCAATTTCTAACATTGCCAATCAAGCGGAAGACCCAGTACTGTTATGGACTACTGGACTCTTTTAGAATATTTTGCTGAGTTAACACACCTATAATATTCAAATAACGGAACTAAACAAAAAAAGGGGATTCAGATGAATGTCCATTTTGTATCTGTGTATTCAAAATTGTTAGAATAGATATATAGTTACATTCTCTTAATGAATAGAGGGATTTTTCTGATAGTGTTTGTAAATAGGATATCATGTCCACATCTTGTACAGCAATTAACCACTAGGAAGAGTGGGAAAAAAAACATAGGTATAGGGGCCTGCCCATTAGCTCAGTTGTTTAGGTGACTGCTTAAACAAAGCAATCAGGAAGCTGTGGTTTGATCCCCAGATCCTCAAGCCTTACCAGATCTGCCCTGAAGGCATCCTGAGCCAGCCAAAAAAAAAAAACTTCTGAAAAATAAATAAAAACATAGGTATGAGGCATGGTGGAATAAACCTACAATGTAGCACTTGATAGGCTGAGGCAGGAGGATCATAGCAAATTCAATGCCAGTCTGAACTACACAGTGGGACCCTGTCTCAGAAAATAAAATGAAATAATAAAATCATGGATACTGATGTATTATTATAATAATATGTTTTTAACTCAGGAAATACCTATAATGGGAAAAGTGTGTCAAACAGAATTTCTAGTTTTAGCCTTTTGAGGATCCTCCATCATGATTTCTCTATTGGTTGTACCAGTTTGTATTTCCACCAACAAGTGAGAAGGTTCTCTTCACCGCCACAGCCTCACCAGTCTTTGTCATTTGATGTCCTGATGATGGTCATTCTTTCTGGAGTAAGACAAAATCTCAGTGTATTTTAATTCACATTTTCTAACAGCCAGCGTTATTGAGTCATGTATTTATTGGCCATTTGTAATTTTTACTGCAAAAATTCTATGCATTTTATTTTCCTTTAGGGGTTATTGTGGAAGGGGAGCCTAATTTTTCAGTCTTATACATTCTAGGTATTAGTGCTCTGTCTGATGAATAGCTAGCAAATCTTTTCCAATTCCACAGGTTCTTTTTTTCACTCAATTATTTCTTTTGTTGTTCAGCAACTTTTTAAAAAGTATAATCCCATCTCCTGATTCTTACCACTATTTCATGTGTAATTGTGGTTCTGTTAAGAAGGGCTTTGCCTACTCTTATGACTTCAAAAGTTTTATCTATCTTGGGCTGGGTTTGTGGCTCAGCAGTAGAACACTTGCCTTGCATGCAGAAGGCCCTGGTTTTGATCCTCAGCACCACCAGCAGGTTTAAATCTTTTATTTTCCCGTAGGTTAAATGTGTCTATTTTAACATTAAGATCTTTCATCTATCTTGATTTGCATTTAGTACACGGTGAGAGATAAAGGCATAGACTCAATTTCTGCATGTGGACAGCCAGTTTTCCCAATAGATTTATTAATGATGCTATCTTTTTCTTAAGTGTATGGCATGGTTTGTCAAAGATTAAATAGCTAAATGTGCATAGAGTTATTTCTGCATTTGTTATTCTGTTCCATAAATTCTCATGTCTGCTTTTTTTTGCCAGTGCTATGCTGGTTTTTAAAGATTTTTTTCCTTATTTAACCCTTATTTAACCTTTTAGAGGTAAGCTTTTATATGACTGTCACATGTTTGTAGTACAAGAAGTTTATATTTATCATAGGGATTAGGTAAATAATATAGTTCATTTCTTTTTCCAGGACTGCTTTTGCTCTTCTGAGACTCTGTTAGTTGCATAGGAATTTTAGGGTGGTTTTTTTTCAGTTCTGTGAAGATTAATGTTGGCGTTTTGATTGAGGTTTTCTTTTTTTCTAAACTAAAACTGCAGCATTCAGTTTTAATTGCAGTGTTGGTACTTTGCAATAAATAAGTGGGTTTTGGGGCTGGAGCAATAGCTCAGTAGAGTAAGCGCTTGCCTGGCAAGCACAAGGGCCTGAGTTCAATCCCAGGTTCCAGAAAAAAAAAAAAAGTGAGTTTTTAGTTGCAGTTTGGACACTTGGTCTTTAAAAGGTTCCCCATTCCCCTTCTAGTTATTGGTCCTCTGATGGGGACCTGCTCAATGTTTTTTGGGTTTTTTTTTTTTTCCCATTCTGAAGGTTGTCTCTTTACTCTCTTGGTGGTTTCCTTTGTTGTGTGGGAGCTTTTTACTTTGATGTGATCCCATTTGTTGATTCTTTGTAATATTTCCTGTGCAACTGGATTTCTATGTTCTAGTCATAAAGTCTTTGTCTACACTTATGCCTTTGCAACCATTTTACCTATTCTATCTTCCACCAGATTTTTTTTTTGTCTTGGCATTTAAACCTTTGGCCCATTTTTATTTTAGATTATTGTGTATTGAGAGATATTAGTCTATGTTCCATCTTCAACATGTAGAAAGCCAGTTTCTCTAGCACCATTTATTAAAAAGGCATTTTATTTTTCTTCTGCAAAGATGTTTGGTCCCTTTGTCAAAAAGAAGGTAGCGAAGTGTACCTGGAGTTATCTTTGCATCTTCTATTATCTCTATATATATTTTTTGTTTGTTTGTTTGTTTGTTTTGTTTTGTTTTTGTTTTTGTTTTTGTTTTTCGGTACTGGGGATTGAACTCTGCTTGTCAGGCAGACACTTATTCTACTGAGCCATCTCCCTGGCCCAAATCAGTACAGTTTGTTGTTTATTTATTTATTTATTTATTTATTTATTTATTTATTTTTTGCGGTACCGGAGATTAAACTCAGGACCCCATGTTTGCCAGGCAAGTGCTTATTCTACTGAGCTATCTCCCTGGGCCCTACTATATTCTATTGATCCACAAGGTTCACCCACAAAGAATATCATGGTGTTTTTATCAAGTTATACTTTGTAGTATAACTTGAAGCAAAGGATTTTCACTGCTTTACCCTTGTTGCTCAGAATTGTTTTCGCTCCTCTGGTGCCATATGAATTTTAGCATTGTTCTTCCTAGGTTTGTGAGAATGCTGTTGGTTATTTTGATTGGGATTGTTTTAAATCTAAGTTTGGGAATTATGACCATTTTCACTGTACTAATTCTACCTATCCAGTGATGGGTATCTTCCTATTTTCTAATATCCTCTTTGGTCATTTTTGTACTACATTTTAACTGTAGAGGTCTTTTACTTCTTTGGTTAGTGTAATTCCTAAGGATTTCATTTTTCTTGATGTTATTGTGAAAAGTATTTCCCTAATTTCTCTCTTGGTCAGTTTGTTATTGGTGTACAGGAAGTCTATTGATTTTTGAGTGTTGACTACTGCATTTGGTTAGTAATTCTAAGAGTCTCCTGTTGGTGTTTTTGGGATGTTCTATGTAGAGGATCATGTCATCAGCAAGTAATGATGTTTTAATTTCTTCCTTTCTTATCCTTATTACTTTTATGTCTTGTCTAATTGCTCTGGCTGTTTCAATAACTGCGTTAGTGGGAATGGTGATATTGGACATCCTTATTTTGTTCCTTTTAGAAAAGTTTCATATATAGCTACATTCTCTTAATTCGGTGAATAGAGGGATTTGTTCTATTAGTGTTTGTAAATAGGATATCATGTCTGCATCTCGTACAACAAATAACCACTAAGAAGACAGTATGCAATATGTTAATTCTTAGAACTGTCCTACCAATTTGATTTGAAACTGTCTCGTTGCTATTTGTTTTTCAATAAAATTATGGAAAAATTTATTTGTTTATACAAAATAGGATAGATATACAGCTACTTTCTCTTAGTTCAATGAGATTTGTACTAATAGTGTTTAGACAAGATATCATGTCTGCATCTTGTACTCTGAATAACTACTACAAAGACAGCAATATGCAATGTATTAATTATTGTAACTGTCCTACAAGCCTGCTCTGAAACTGTCTCATTTGATATTTTGTTCTCATTAAAATTAATAAAAAAATAAAAATTAAATTTAAAAAAAAGGTTTCCACTTTTCTCCATTTAGTACAATGTTGACTCTTGGCTTGTCGGAGGGTTTTAAGATAAAGACCCTTTATTTCAGTTGTCTTTAGGCTTTTATGGTTAAGTGCTTTTTCTGTCTGTTAAGATGATCACATGTTTTTTGTTGATGTTACATGTTACATTCATTGATTTATGCATGTTGAACCATCCCTACAACCCCAAATTGAATCATAAATGGTCACGGTGTATAATCGTTTCAATTATTTGCTGCATTTTGATATCAAGATAATGCGTACTTCCAGAAATGACTTTGGGAACACTGATTCGTTTTCAATTAGGAGCTTGAGGAATATTGGCATTAGCTCTAAAGTTGCTGAATTTGATAATTAATCTGTTGAGACCTGTGCTTTTCTTAAGTTGGTAATTCTTAAAAATTACTTCGGGGGGGCTGGTGAGATGGCTCAGTGGTCTAAAGCACCTACTTAGAATAAGCTTAGCAAATCACAGGGACCATGGTTCAATCCCCCAGCACCACATGCCAGCCAGCCCCGCCCCCTGGTGGGCTGAGTTGGCCCCCCACACACACACACACACTTACAAATAAATAAATAAATTTAAAAAAAAATTACTTCAATCTTATTGAGTGAACCTAGTCAGGATTTTTATATCTTGATTCAGCTTTGTAACAGGTTCCTATGTATATAGGATTCTATCCATATCTTCTGAACTACAGAATGTTGTGATTCTTTCTAAATGTATGAATTTGGTTCTTTTGTTTTGATAAATTTGGCTAAGGATCCTTTCAAAGAACCAATTCTTTGATTCATTATACTGGTTTTAGTTTTGGTAGTATTACTTTTTGTTTTGCTCTTTATAATTCTCATCCTCAAAAAAAAAAAAAAATTCCATCCTCACACTAGGTTTAGATTTGTTCTTTTCTAGAAACGAGGTTTATCACTAGGTTGAGATTTTTCTGATAGGGGAATTTATTGCTATAAACTCCCTCTGCAGACTGTTTTCATTGCAACCAATAGGTTCCACTAATGTGTACTGGTATTAATTGTAAATCATGTAATTTTTGTTCTTGCTTCTGTTTATGTGATGTATTTATATACATTATATATCCTTGCATCTCTAGAATAACGTCTACTTGGTTTTACATATTATCTTTTTAATGGTTTGTTGTACTCTTTGCTAGTATCTTATTGAGGATTTTTATCTTTTTATTAAGAGATTGGCCTATCACTCTCCTTTGTAGCTGGAACCTTGTCTGATTTTAAAATCAAAATAATGCTAGCTTCCAGGATAACTGGGAGTACTTCATCCCATTTGATTTCATAAAAAATTAGATAAATATTGGCATTAGATCCTCTCTTAAATTCTTATAGAATTCAGCAATGAATCCATCAGGTCTGGGACTTTTCTTAGCTGTCAGATTTTTAATTACTGTTTCAATTCAGTTTTGGAAATACATGCGCATGTAGGAATCTCTGCATGCTTTCTGAGTTCTCCAGTTCACTGCCACACAGATCTGTGAAGTGCCACAGTTGATAATATTCTAAATTTCATCATCTTCAGCTGTTATTTCCTTTTCATTTCTAGCTGCATTTTCTTTCATATGAATGTTTTTAAGATTGGTTAAGGATTTGCCTGTTTTGTTCTAAGAGCCAGCTCCTTGGTTCAGATTCTTTGCATTTTTAGTCTCCATTTCATTTTGTGTTCTTACCTTTATATCCATGTACTAAGCCTGGGTTTGAATTGGTCTTGTTTTTCTAGGAGTCCTAAGTGTATCATTAGATCATTTGGGTTCACTTCTTTCTGGTGCAGGTGTCCACAGGCATAAACTTCCTCATAGGACTGCTTTCATTGTGTCCCTTAAATTCTGGGATGCTATACTGACACTGTCGTATTTCTTAACTTCTGTGATCCGCTTATTATTCAAGAGCATGTCATTTCATTTCCATGTTTGCATGATTTCTTTTCTCATTGATTTCTGTGGTATCTTTTGCCAGATTTCCTTTTTTATTGTACTATAATCTGATAGCATGCATGATAAAAATTCAACAACTATGTCACCTGGGCTATATTAATAAAATCATCAATGACAAGCATATCAATAACTAGACATTGATATGCCCTAAAAATCAATAATGTACCACCCTTAATCATAGAAGCGAGGTCTATAAGTAAATACTACGAAAAACCAAAGATATAGTAAGCATCTATGAAATGGAACAATTTTACCTCCACTAATGAAGTATTCAACACTAATATGAAAGGCAAGGCTCATTCTAAACGTGAATAGCTGTACTAATAAATATAAGAGTGTGAGGAACCAGAGAATGGGAAAAATTTTGAAGTATCAAATCAAATATTTAATCGAATAGAAAAGTGATAGGGGAGTCTACTGTGCAAAAGCAAATTAGCATAACATAACAGTACAAAAAAAAAAGTTCAAGTTAAAACAAGAAACAAAAAAGCAAAGAGAACAACCAAACCCCAGAAAACCAATGAAGGTAAAATCAAAAGGAAAAAAAATAAAATTCAGTCCATTATAAAAAAAGCAATTGCTGTTTTTGAACGAATGTTTTGTTTCCAGGATGTGCAGTCTTGAGATTCATTGCAATTTTCTCTGGACTTTTCGCGAGGCTAGTGCTGTGAAGCAGGCCTGTTATTTCCCTCTAGCTGTTGACTCTCCTGGAATTTTCTTCTCTTCCAGGGCTTTGGCTTTATCTACAATCAAGTGGGTCAGTGTGTGCTTTTCAAGGGGAAAGAGAACAGTAACAGGCCTGGAGTTCATGAGAGTCCACCATGTGGGTGCAGAGTTTGCAGGTGCAGTTGGCAGGGGGCAGCACCACAAGGGGTAGGTTCCGCCTTCATCTGTGCACTGGGGGTGGGCTGCTATTTAGATGTTTAATGTAACGTAAGGGAACACTGGATTAATTAGCCAGAGGTCTCACTGAGCATCTCTGGGAAACTTCTCACATCAGGGCTAAAAGCTGGCTAAGGAATGTGCGTAACTAATTTTGTGAACACAAACTATCTCTAGTGCCTTCCAGCATTCACCAAACTCTTTAAGTTCACACAATGCTAGCCAATAACAGTCCAGGTGAAGGATCAAAGGACAGGGCACCCTCAGGAAATGCTGTTGTCTGTGGCCTTGTATCCCAGCTTGCCAGAATTTACAAGAGAGAACAGGTCTCCTTGGGCTGTTTCTTGCCCTTTGCTCCCTCAGGACATCAGGCTTCTGTCTCATGTCACTATACATTACCACTAGCGAAGGAATAGAATGCGGCCTAGCACGTCCAGTGTAGAACTGAAATGTCAGTAGTAACAAAACAATGAAAAAAAGTTCTTGAAGGTTCTCATGAGGCTTACTGTTACAGCTCAACTCTGGATGTCAGGCTTTTGGGAGGTGGCTGGTTCATGGGTGTATGGTACCTGACTCAAGTCTACTGATCGGTTTAGCACAACTGAGTGGTGAGATTACTGAAGAGGGCAGCCCCGTGCCAGGTGTGCGTAACACCAACAGGGTTTGTACTCTGGAGGCAGTAGAAGAGATAAACGAGGCATGCTGGCTGCTTTCTGCCTGCCATGCCAGCGATGATCTGTCCCCCTTGTTCCCGTTGTCACAAGTGGAAAAAAAGGACACTTTCACATTTTATGTAGAAACAAAGTGAGACCTAGCTCAGAGAAGCCATCCTTCACTGAAATGTTCTAACACTTCCAGACACAAATGTGCATTTGATGGTAGTGGTCCGTGTTCACAAGTGTGAGTTTAGAGCCAAACCCTTCTGCTCCTCGAAAGACCTGTAAAACTATGCATTCTTTCCAAGATGCAAGAGGAAATGTTACCCCAAACTTAGCTTCCTCTTTGGTTACTCTATCCTTCTTAAAGATGCCATATTTAAAGTATCTAACAAGCTGTTTTATATCTTTAGTGAAATTACTACAGCCAAGCAAATGAATCCATCATCTACCAGTTACCAACGAATGTATGAGAAGGGGTGATGAAAAGCACGTAAAGTTTTTAAAAACTTTTCAGCTTGGTCTCTCAATCACTATAGACGTGCTACACCAGTGCTTTAGACTTACCCATAAGACATTTTATTTGGTCCCTCTTTTAAGGTCAACCGATGCACTTTAATTATTCATGACTTCATTACCTAAATGATTACATCATTTTAAAAAGCTATGCTTTTTTTTTGTTCAAATCAGTATTAGAGATATTTCTGGCCTGTGACTCTAGAAGTATCTTCACCTTAACCGTTGAGTTCTTGTATTAAAGAAATGCTCCCCTAATTCAGTTTTCTCCTATTTCACAAAAGCCCACAAGTGTGGGTACAATTATGTACCGCATAATGTTTCAGCCAATGATAATCACATGCATGATGGTGGTCCTGTATAATCCCAACAAGCTGTAATACAATGCATCATTCATGGGATTGCCACAACGTAAAATACGCCTCCTGGGAGGTCTCTCTCCTAGTGTCAGAATAAACACTGTCCCCTAGGTCCTCAACGTACTGTGCTGTGCTGCCCATGAGCTAAAAGCACAACACGTATCATTATGCATGGTACACAATAGCTGGTAACAACACTACCGGCTTACATGTTTACCTTGCTACTTAGTATATCCTTCTACTTACAAAAGTAATTTCCACTGACAGCAGCTGCACAGCTTGACTGTATTGAGGCAACACTACCTGGTGGGTATGATCAAGTAGTGCAAGAACTCTACACTGTCCAGAGGAGGAGAATGGCTCGCTTCTCAAAATGTAAACCCGCTATCACTATATGGGAACAGAAAATGGTAGGCTTTAGCTACCAAAAACAGTTAAGTTTTTAAAAATGAGAACAGCCACAAGTGTTCAAAACGAAAAGAACAAAATAGGGGCCAGGGAGATAGCTCAGTAGAATAAGCACTTGCCTGGCAAGTACAAGGGCCTGAGTTCAGTCCCTGGTTCCGCCACAAAAAAAAAGAAACAAATAAATGAATAGTGAAGACGGTAAATATTTAAGAGATTTATTAAAGCATTTTATCACAAAGATGGAAACAATACGAATTAGAACATGCAACCATCATCTTCCAGTCAATCCTACTGTTACATATTTTTGTTTTCATAGTGGAAAATTTCAGATCTTATATCCAACTCATTCATCCTCAATACTGTATTCATTCTTCCTGAAATTATCCAGGGTAGCAAATAACCAAAATGCAAACCTTTATATAATGAAAGTGCAAAGTTAAAAAAAGAAAGTATGTGAAGAATACCCTCTTTCCCTTCCCACCCCCCAATTATAGGCATACAATGGCACTTTGCTCTTGCTTAACCCAGATTGTCCTTTAAAAGTATTAAAATGTAATAGACTTTAAAAAAAGTTTAATAAATGTCCAGAGTTCCTTAGTGTTTGAAAATAAATGAACAAGACAATGTATTTCATATCAAACAAGTTTGAAGAGCCCTGTATTGCAGCATTCTGTAAAATAAACAAGACAAGAAGCTGGTATAAGGTTTATTGACAAAGGCAGACTGTCTTCAGGCAGGTAAGTAAGGAGGCGGTGGTTCTTTCTCAGGCATCTTCACGGCCATTTCATAGGTTGGCAAAACATACTAAATAAACAGAGAATAAAATTACTTCAGACAATCCTTTAAAATCTTGTCAGAATAATTCAGTCTTCAGACTTTATGTCCTAAATAGGTGATATAACCCTATAGGGAAGAGCTGAAGAAACTTTCATAGTTCTTGCGAGTAAGTATACCCAAGTGACCTGGAACTTTACATACAGGTGAGGTAGGTAGCCCACAGTGCTGGGGAAGAAGGGACTACTGTTGGAGAGCATGAGTAGAACTCTTGCTCAGAACTAACCCCAAGGCCCCAAAGACTCCTTGCCAGATAGTACACTTCCCTACTTTCCCCCTCCAGTACCACTGATTTATTGTCAGTGACAAATAACCCTCAGGTCAAAGACTGACAATAAAGGGCCCCACTGAGCCCCACTACAGGAAGTCTTCAGTCAGATGCTTGATGCTGCCCATAGTTTCATCAGAATGTAGTTTAGGAATCATGCCCTCTAGGCAAACAGGAATACCCTTGTAAGAAGGTGGCTTTCTAACCCAAGTGACTCTAACTTTTGACAAATTGCTGTGAGGCGGGATATGAGTCACATACATTTCATGTGTTAAAGCCTAGGGAGACAATATAGTAGCAATTCAGCAGCTGTGAGAGGTGGGGTCCCAAAAGATTCACAGAACCCACTGCATTCACTCTGCTGCAGACAGATCAGCTCCCTATATGGGTAGGTTTTGAACATAATCCATATTTCAGTCAGGGCACCCTGCCCCAGCTAAGGCCACACAACCCTGGCATGGCTATTTCCAATTTCTACACAAACACAATGCTCAAAGGGACCAATGATAAAATGAGATGGAATAGTGAAGACTCTCTAGTTTGAGAACCCTGGATTCCAACTGGGAAATGCTAAGTCCTATGGATTTCAACTATTTAGGCCCCAAACCATAGTGACAGCAGATTTCAGAAAGGCAAGCTATGCATTCTTTCAGAAGAATCAACAATGGCGAGGGATATTTTAATGTGTTAAACAATAGTTAACCTGTGGAGGTGCTTCAAAAGCAGGGTACACGGCAATCTCTGGCACATTTCTGTTGCTGATATATTTATAGCAGTTCCAAACACAGTTGATGAGGTAAGCCTAGAAGGATAAAAGCAAAACTTAACAAATGTTAGGAATGGAGAGACTTAGTCTACAATGCAGGTGGACTTCCAGTGCTTCCAAAAAAAATGTTCTCTGAGACAAAAGGGACTCAACTAGCACAGTCCATGCCTTTCTCTCTTAGCTCTCAAGCAAATGTCACGAAGTTTCCCAAGAAACCGCAGATGGCGTCTCAACTCAGGCCTGCCAAACACCATGCTGCTACCAGGGAAATGCTGGGCTTCTGAACACTGGAAATTACAGTCAATTCCCAAGCTAAATCACAATCCATGTTCAAAAACCATATAAAGGGGCTGGGCATTTGGCTCAGCGGTAGAATGCTTGCCCAGCAAGCTGGAAGCCCTGGGTTTGGTCCTTGGCACCAAAAACAAAAACTAAACATCCAGTAAAAAAACAACTCAACCAAAATATAGTAAAATAAAAAACTATACATAAAAAAAAAACTATACATAAAGATGCCCCTTCAACTTGGGGAAGGATCCTGACCCTTCCAACTGTACCCTGGAAACAAGACAAAGCACACACCCCAGAAGCTGTCTCTCCTATTGTGCCAGAATAAACCCCAAAGACCTCGATCTACTGTGGCCTAGAAGAACCTAAGACTGTGAAAAGACTTCGAAAGACAATGCCAGTAGCTCAACCACAGCCCCCAAGATTTAGCTGGCACCTACCTTAAAAATGATGAATACCACAAAGAACACAAGAACAATGAATAGCAGGCAACTGGAGTCCAATGACAGGAGGTCATCTTTGTAGGGGAAATCAGGCTGTGAGAAACAAGTGCACACATGCAGTTACACTTCAGACAGGTCACTGGGTTCTGTGATCATCCATACCGCATTGTAAGAACACAGAAGGTATCAAAATGACAAGTGGTGGCCTAATAAAAAATTTATAAATAGGATTTAAGCCAAAGTACTTCATTTTCACCGATAACATCAATCACTTTATATACTTGTTTAACTATTCAGAATACTCCAAAGAATACTGTGCTCCAAAGAGGACTCTCCACTCCTTAGAACTTTTTCTCTGTATTTTATCTTAATTCCTACTACTTAACTCCTCAGGTGTCTAAACTGAGCTTTCTCTTTGGCACTATTCCCCATCTTCCTCGTCTGGTTCAGTGAATCAGAAGGTCCTCGGATCTATTGATGTGCTACTAGTCACTTAGTCCTATATGGACTAAAACCAGTTTTTGAAAAGATACCTACTGGTCCAAATTCTTCATCAAATGGACAAAAAGCCAGGCAAAATCATACAACTTACTATGCTGCACTGAACAGGACTGGCTATACTCATTTCAATGCTTATTTTGCCCTAATTGTGGCAAGGCAATGAGCTAAGTTGATCCAGAATGGCATTCAAAAAGAATTTAGAATTTACAAGGGGTGCCTTCTCATTTGAGTGAGCTAAGTGAGTCAAACAGAAAAAGCAACGAGATCTAATAAAATGAATAGCAAATTCATTGTGCTGTGTTTTTTTTCCCCACAAGCTCTTTTCTGTAAAGCTTCTGTCTTAATGGTACATGCCTGTAATTGGCACTGGGGAGACTGAGAGAGAAGGATCACTGCAAGTTCAAGACCAGCCTGAACTACAAAGTGAGCTCAAGGCCAGCCTGACTGCATAGCTAGACCCTGTCTCAAAAAAGAAGGCATCCCAGCAGCACTGAGCAGGGCCAGGAGGCCCAACCCCAGCATCCTCTCCAATCTCATCACATGCTGCTGCTTCACTTCCTGTTCCCACCACCATGGCCACTTTTAGTTCCATGCTCTGTGGCCTCCAGGACTCTCACTTCTCTAGAATGTTTCCTTCTGTACTTCCTGTGTCTTAATTTCAACTCAAATCCATCAATGCAATTAAAATCTTATTTTCCATATGAGAACACTCACACAGGGGCCTGCTTCTGTACACACACACTGATGTACCTCTAGGAACTGACCGGGTGCCTTCATGTAAGACGTAACCAACACTCATTTTTTGAATGACTAAGAGCTATATTTGGTAGTGTACAGGATGGATTAGACAGGAAATCTGGAAGCAGAAAAGTTCTAAGGGGTAGCATTTTGGAAATTAACTAAGGAGTCCTCCCGTTTTCATCTGTCTGGACTCTACAGTTCTTTCCAAAATTTTGCCAGGAACCCTTGCTCGGGCTCTTCACCGAGTGTGTTTCCTGCCCCTCCATCATATGATATTATTTTAAGTTCCTTATTTATTGTTGCTGTGACAGCTCCAGCTTATTGTCGAAGTCAACAGCTTTATATATTTTGATGCCCCAAATGCCCTAAAGAAAAGGAAGTTATATGTACGCCATTCACCAGTGGTGCCTAGCACCAGGCAGATGACACAGCAGGCACAGTTATCTGCTCTGGATGACTATAAGACAAAACCACTCACTCAGTTGAGTGTCAAGTATGATTCCACTTTTAGTACACTGAAAAACAAGAGCTGAAATGCTATTTGCATGCTACCTATATTTAGGATATTCTAAAACTGGACTGTCTAACTAGTATATGATAGTAGATATTCCATTTCATTTTTTGAAGGTTTTATTAGTACATGCTTACAGTATGATTTTTCACCTTATATGTTTTAACATGGAGGTAATTTTATTTCTTTTAATTATTTATTTGGTACATGGTCTCACTACACAGCTCAGACTAATAGTGATCCTCCTGTCTCAGCCTCCCCAGCTCTGGGATTATAGGTATGTGCCACCACTCTTGGTTTCGGTGGCTGGCTTGGCACAGGGCCAAAATGGCATGCAGTACCAGGGATCCCACCCAGGTCCTTCCACTTGCCAGGCAGGCGCTTAGACTGCCAAGCTATCTCTCTGGCCCCATTGGAGGTAATTTTAAACACTTCAAAAGTAAATGCAGTGGGGGGGATGGCTCAGTGGAATAAGTGCTTCCCTGGCAAGCACAAGGGCCTGAGTTCAATCCCCGTTCCCGCCAAAAACAAAAATAAATGCAAGGGAGGCCGGGGAGATGGCTCAGTAGACTAAGCACTTGCCTGGCAAGCGCAAGGGTCTGAGTTCAATCCCCGGTTCTGCCAAAAAAAAAAAAAGTAAATGCAAGGGCTGGGCATGATGGCGCAAGCCTGTCATCCCAGCACTCAGAAGGCTGAGGCAGTGAGATTGTTGAGTTTGAAGCCAGTCTGGGCTGCAAAATGAATTCAAGACTAGCATGACCTACACAGTGAAACCCCATCTCAAAAAAGCAAAAACTAAAATAAAAATTGAGAAATATGAAAAAGGTTGACTCAGAATTCCCATTAAGATATTGTACTTAAAAACTGTAATTAGCATACACACTTACTAATTGATCCAGATATTCTTTGATTCTTGGCAAGTAAGTAAGAGAACTGATAGCAACCAGGCAACTGAGAACAAAGTCAAAAAGCCGGTAACAGAAGAATGGAATCAGCCAGCCCACTTGATACTGTAGAAGGAAATAATAAGCACATTTAGCACATGCATGAAGTTGCTAGCTGCCACTCAATAAAGATCAAACTCTTAAAAGACAGCATACTTACAGAGATCGCTCCGTACACCAGCATTGAACTGATTATAAACATAAGGACAGAGACCGCAAACAGAACACAGGCATTATCTAAGGGGGAAAAAATTAAGCTATTTACACAACAAAAAGAACACAACTCCTCACGACAAAACACAGTATTTTAAAGATATTTAAGCGTTAAATATTTTCAAAATTCTCTATATTAAACTAAGTGAAGTTCAAAGTTTCCTGGAGGAAAAAATGGCAGAACAGGAAAGGAGAATGGGGTTGCAGCTACTGGTGCCCATGAGTCTCTTAGAATCTGTCCAGAGTGTCATAGAATCAGCTACATATTTGGGAGGCTGAGGCAAGAAAAGCACAAGGTTGAGCCTGTCCTTAGCCCAGGCCATCCTGAGGAGGTGGGAAGGTGGGGATGCAGCTCAGTGTGAAGGCTCTAGGTTCGATTCCCAGAAAAAGAAAAAACAAAACTGTTAGTAGTTCTTATGTGACTAAATATATTAGGAACAAAATTATTCTTGGCTCCTGGATAAATGAAATTACCCTTACAGACTGTTACGGTTTGTGTCTAGTTGTTCCCCCCAAAGCCTTATGTAAGTTGTGGGGCAGACGCGAGTGCAGGAGCAATGAGTGGCTGGAGGGGCAGGGCCAGAGGACCAGGGTGGGGCCAGAGAGGCGCAAATGTTAAACTGGCTAGCCTGTGCTTTGTTGGAGACGTGGAGAGGGTCATCCTGGACATGGCAACGCCCCAGCATCTCCTCCCGTATCTTGAAACCTCCAGTAACTGAACTAAATAAACCTTTCCTTCCCTCATTTTGAGTGTCGGGTATTAGAAGAGTAACTTATACAGACAATAAATTCAAACAACTAAAGAGATACAAACCTTCATGTATGGATCACATCACAGAACGCCATAAATGTAATGAAGCTCAGAACATATTAAAACAAATCTAAAACTTAAAAAATAAGCTCTTGCAATTTTATAAATATGCATGCACATTGGGTGCTTTTCTAAAGTGAAACTAAAATCATGCACATGTTGTTTGCATTGAAAAGTCTGAGACACAGTTCTGTTCAAATATTAAGTCCTTCTATAATAATATAATATTAAGTCCTTATATAATTCTGTTCAAATATTAAGCGGGCATTGAGTTTGGATGAGTCACTTCCACCGTCAGCAAAATTGCCATTAAAAAATTTATAATAGTTTTATAATAAAATAAAACTATTTTTATTTACAATAAAAAGTTGCAACTGGGAATTTCTCTGCCCATTTCTTTTCTTCCAGTCAGACTGTACTGGCACATTTTAGACACAATAATAATCGCATTAATCACAGAGAACCTGTTATCTGTGTGTGATATCACTTTTCTCCATCCCCTACCCTCCCTCAACCTTTTCTCTCTTTTCCATTTACAAAAGCTTTGTTTCCATGTTTTCTTTCTCTCTTAACTTTTTTAACTTTCCCCTTCTTCCCTCCTTCCCCCTGTCCTTTCCCCATTGAACATTTTCTTCCTGTTTCACAATACCAATTATACATTTGGTCCTTACTTATACTTTCTCACAGTGGAGAAACACTGCGGTATTTACACATATGCTCGATTTACTCCACTTAGCGTTTGGTCTCAAGTGCACACTTATTTTAAAGAGACAGGAATAAAAAGGTCTCAAAGAATGACTTATATGAACATTTCGGGCAGTGTTAAGGCTCTCTCTCTCCACACACAATAGAACTGTGTGCAGAGAGACCTATGGGAAAATGTCCCACGCCAACTATACCAGTCGGCTGGTTCTTGAAGTTTATACTTTGTTTTTACTTGCCTTTTCCTTTCTGATCCCCATACCCCATCTGATGAGGGTCAAGAAACACAATTCCATACAGTTCTCAAAAGCCTGGTAGTCAGGTCATTCTCTCTTCTAACTAGAAATCTGTTAGTGTAACTCCCACAGAATATGTTTGAAAAAAGCCATCAAAATACAAGTAGTTTAAATAGTATTTAACTTTTATTACCTTTATTATGCAACTTAACCCTTTGAGATAAATTGAGCATAATTTTATCAATATAAATTGGCTTTCCTATGTATAAAATCAGCAAGACACAGTTCCGACTAGAAACCTACCGGCCATTCTCTCTGATGAGTAGTAGTTGCCAATGACGTCATACTGAATGTTGACAGCGGGCATTGAGTTTGGATGAGTCACTTCCACCGTCAGCAAAATTGCCATCAACAGGTTTACCACCTGTAGGGGACATTTTGTCAATTACATTAATTACTACCAGGAAACAGTCCTGTTTTACTAGAAGTAGGAAAGATATAAAATAGCAAATGACATGTGAGACAATGCATACTTACTATCCTGGCAACATTTTTAAAAAATTTAAACTAAGGAATCACTAAAAACTTCCTAGTCAGTCGGCCTGGCATGGTGGTATACACCTGCAATCCCAGCACTTGGAAGGCTGAGGCAGGAGGATCATTGTGAGTTTGAGATCAGCCTGGGCTACAAAGAGAACTCAAGGTCAGCCAGAACTGCACGGCAGGATCTCAGCTTCCCCATTCTAGCCAACAAACTTTAGTCGAAGCTTTTGTTTGAATGTCATGACAGTAACTCTACTGTACCTAATTTTCCTTCATACTTGATCCTGCTAAGCTACACCTGCAACCTGGTTCAGAGGCCCACACACAGGCTTGATACATACTTGTGAACCAGTTTGATCTTATCACATTCTTGCTCATAAGGTTTTCTGGATCTGGATGTTGACATCCTACAGGCCTTCATTCTCTTTCCCCCTCTCTCACCCCTACCCTTCAGCTTCCTGCATTTGGAAATATGATCAGCATGTAATAATCAGTATCTTTATCTAAAAGTCACTACAGGGCCAGCCAAATAGCTCAGCGGATGGGCACAGGGATGTGGGTTCAATCTCCAGGCCTGCCATGCCGGCCCTGCCCCTGAGGTGCACTGAGGCAGCTACTGAGACTGGGCGTGGTGGTGTGCGCCTGTAATCCCCATAGGGAGGCTGTAAACAGAAGAATCACTAGGAGTCTGATCTAGCAGTGAGACCCTATAGACCCCTAAAATACAGAAAAAATAAAAATAAAATAAAATAAATAAGTTACTACACCAAAACAAAGCTACCAGAAGCAGCGCCCTTCAACTGATCAGCAGTCTTCAAATAAAACCAATCTGGCCCAGAAGAACAGCTTGAGACTGCTCAACACCTTGCTGAAATCCCATTACAGTAAGTGGTGAGTTTTCCTGGCCCATCATGGTGGTAAACACTGCTTCAAGGGAAACTGGGCATGCCTATGGTAAGCCGCATACCTGGAGGCACCACTGCCTTCACGTGGTCAGCAACGTGGTCAGCAACGACAGGCCTGCCAGCGATTCAGCACAGAAGCTCCCACTAGGACTGGACTAGCCTTTCTTATCTACAGTTCAGAGAAGCTGCTCTCTCCCTTTTGTAAAAATACGAATATTTGATACCTTCAAGGAATATGAAAGGCCAGAGCCAGGGAGATGGATCAGTAAAATAAGCGCTTCCCTGGCAAGCGCAAGGGCCTGAGTTCAATCCCTAGTTCCTCCAAAAAAAAAAAAAAAGAAAAAACAAAACAAAACAAAACACTAGTATTTTAAACAAATTCTTTTACATACTTCACTCTTCTTGACTGTGAGCAATAAAGAAAATACAAGAAATGCATTTTCTTTTTGCCAGTTCAAGTAACTTTACATATATTATTTGGACAAGCAGATCAAGTTTCATCTTTAGGTGAGATACCTAAACATATCTCAGTATCAAAAACCAACCAGTGGAGCTGGAGAGATGGCTCAGTGGTCTAAAGCACCTACTTGGAACAAGCTTGGCAAAGCACAGGGACCGCGGTTCGATCCCCCAGCACCACATGCCAGCCAGCCACGCCCCCTGGTGGACTGAGCCGGCCACACACACACACATTAAATAAATGTTAAAAAAAAAAAAAAAAAAAACCCAACCAGTATTTACTGGGGTATACGCTATACCAAGCACAGTTACACACACAACTTCATTTATTCCTCCCAACAACTCGTGAAGTAAATACTAATCAGGCCCACTAATACATTCGCAGAGTACAATTCCTGAGAAGCTCCTTCCTAACCAGTCTTTACAGAAGTACACGGTTGGGGAATAAAATCTGACTGGACTAACCCAGTGCAAAGATACTCCCCTTTATAATAGTCACCCCATCCTGCAGACCTCCACAGACGAAGAATATTGTTGGAGTCTAGCAATTCACTGTGATTTATAACAAACCAGGGTTGTCATTTGATCTTGTATTTTTTTCAAATCATTTATGTGACTTTAAAACTTACTGAATGTACCACAGCCCTCTTAGTGATTTACATATTGCATGGAATTTTCAACTTGCCATACAGAACCATTTTCAGTTTCATGGCAACTGACAGTCCTAATAGCTCAGCTAATTTGAAACTAAACCTTGCTGTGTAAAAGTAAAAATGGTGTTTGTCTTCAGTGAATGTTTAAAAAGATACAGTAAAGTTAAATATATTTGTGTTAAATTCAACTGACAGAAGAACCAGGATTCTAATCTGGTTTTTAAGATATGAAGCTTCTGGGCTGGGCATATAGCTCAGTAGCACGACGCCTACCTGGCAAGCACTAGATCCTGAGTACCAGGACACAGACAGACGGATGGACAGATGGATGGGGATGGGGACACACACACACATACCCTTAAGATATGAAGCTCCTCAGAACTGTGCAATGACACACAATCACTCCTAGCGACTTCAACCTTGTCAAAAGAAATTTACTTAAGGCTGTAAAACATCTACACCTTACTCTTTAAATGAATATGGTCATGGAGATGTAGCTCAGTCACACAAGTGGCAAGTGCAAGGTCCTGAGTTCAATTCTCAATACCAAAAAAAAAAAAAAAAAAAAAAAAAAGTATTGTGCCTCAAAGGCAACAACACACGTATCCTTCAAGGGTGGAGAGACCTGCAAAGGATGGTCATGCTTGAGACGTGGCTCCTCAGCTGGAGGCTGTTTTGCTGCACACTTCGGTTGTCTGCTTTACACCAATATCGGGGTGGTTTGGTTACCACAATGTTGTAGCCTATTTTGAAGTCGTGTAGTGTGACACCTCCAGCTGTGTTCATTTTGCTTAAGATTAGTTTGGTTTGGACCCTTTTGTAGTTCCACTAAAATTTTAGGGGTTTTCCTCTATGTGTAAAGGGTGACAATGATATTTTAGTAAGCACTACACTGCATCAGTACATGGCATAGGGTCGTGCGGACAGTTTAACAATTTTGGGTTCTCTTCCATTTCTTTAATCAACACTTGACAGTTTTCACCACAGAGGTGTTTCCACCTCTCAGATAAATTGCTTCCAGGTTTGTTTCTGTAGCTGCTATAAATGGTATTGCTGTCTTAACCACGTGAATAGTTTACTATCAGCACACACAGCACTGCTTTTGTAAGCTCCTTTTATATCCTGTGACTCCTCTAAATTTAAATCTGAAAGCTTGCTCCCAGCCTTCAGGACTTTCAACATACTCTACCGTGTCATCCGCAAGTAGGCACAATCTCACTTCCTTGGCTCCAGTGTGGAGTACGTTTTTTCCCTAGCTGCTCTGCCTAGAACTTCCAAAGCTATGCTGAACAGAACTGGCAGAAGACATCTTTTATCTGCTCCCAACCTTAGTGGAAAAAAAAGCCTTCACAGCTGCTGTTCCCCATTCAATACAATGCTAGCTGTGGTTCTGGCCTTAAAATGCTGAGGTACTTTCCTCACACACCTAATTTGTCAAGTTTTCATCATGAAAGCATATTCAAGTTTATCAAAGACTTTTTCTGCATCTATTGGACGTCATAAAGCCTTGTCCTTGATACTGTCAATTTATTACTTATTGGTTTGCATATGCTGAGCCACTTTAGGATGAACCCTACCTGAACATGGTCAATTATCTTTTCAGTGGGGGGCCAAATTCAATTTGCTAGTGTTTTGTTGAAGATCTCCACATCTGTGTTGGTCAGGAATACTGGATTGCAGTTCACTTTTTGAGACAGTGTCTCACTATGCAGTTCAACCTGGTCTTGAACTCAGTGATCTTTCTGCCTCAGCCTCCCAAGTGCTGGAATTATGATTGTGTGCCACCATGCCTGGCCTGGACTGTAGTTTTGTATATATGTTTCTATCTAGTTTTGGTAACAGGTAATACTGTCCTTGTAGAATGAATTTAACAGAATCCTCTTCATTTTTGGAAAAGAACTGGTATTAGTTGTTCTTTACATGGTATTTAGTAGTGAATGAAGCCATTGGATCTTGATTGCTCTTTGTTGGGAGACTATATTTTATTCAATCTCATTACTTGTTGATCTGCTCAGACTTCTACCTTCATGGTTCACCTAGTTGTATACATTTAAGAATTTATCTTTTTTAAAAAGATAAATTGCCAGGCAGGTTAGACCCCCGAGCTATCTCTCCCAGCCCCCATTTACTGATCTTATGTATGAAATTCCTAGTCTTTATTTCTGCTCTGATCTACCAGCTTTGGTTTCAGTTTTCACATGTACATGTTATACTAATTTGAGATCTTTCTTTTTTTTCTTTTTGAGACAAGGTTTCTCTATGTAGATCAGGCTGGCCCAGTACTCACTAAACAGCCTAGACTAGACTGGTCTCAAACTTGCGGTGACCCTCCTGCCTCAGCTTCCCAAGTGCTGGGATTAGAGGCGTGTACCACCATGTACAGCCCTCTACTTTTGTAGAGTAGGCATTTTATGCCATAAACTTCCACCTTAAGATTGTCTCACAGGTTTTGGTAAATCGTGTTTTGATTTTTAGTAAATGGTGCTTCATATTTTCATCTGCTTCAAGACATCTTTAAATATCTCTTTTAATTGCTTCGCTGACCTGCTGGTTTTTCAAAAGAATGTTACTTAATTCCCATGTATGTACATGATTTCCGATATTTCTGTTATTGATTTCTAGTTGTCCTGCACTGTGGTCAGAAAAGTTACTTGATCTCTGATTTCAGTATTTGTGGCCCAACTTGAAATGTATCCTGGAAAATAAGGGACCTTTAAAAACAAAATTCAGATTCCCACAGCATTTTTTTGTCCCAACCCATCAAACAGAACTTTATTTCAAGGCATTATAATAAAGCTTTCATAGGCAAAGAACACTTGCAAGA
Organism: Octodon degus; assembly: GCF_000260255.1. Lineage (NCBI taxonomy): Eukaryota > Metazoa > Chordata > Mammalia > Rodentia > Octodontidae > Octodon > Octodon degus. The sequence goes on along the minus strand of NW_004524595.1, from coordinate 12,931,104 downwards.
AAACCAGTCTAAAAGATTAAGTAAAAAGTCCATCATCCTGCCCGGCATGGTGGTACTTGCCTGTGATCCAGCACTTGGGAGACTAAGGCAGGAGGATCACTGGGAGTTCGAGGCCAGCCTGGGCTACATAGTGAGTTCAAGGCCAGCCTGAACCACACAGTGAGACCCTGTCTCAAAAGGAGCAATCATTTTGAGGTGGGAAGTAGGGAGGAGAAATTCCCGGGAAGAGGCAGCCTGGAGGCTAGAGAGAAATAAGGAAGCTGACTCTCCAAACCCAGAAAGAATGCCAGGGGCAGCAGGAAAGACAAGAGGGCGAACCACCATGGACTTCCTGCAGCCCAGGATAAGCTCTCTGGAAATCACAAAAACACCTACCTCTAATGACTAGGCCATGCCTGGAACCTGTATGCTGCAGAAGATCCAAAACAACTAAAACAAATAACCTCAATTTCACTCATTTCTAACCTGTTATTCTTAGAAATAACACATCCTGCGAGTGGGCTCTGGGCACCGGGACAGCGTCTCTCAAGTCTGCATAGTCATGCCCCAGCCCTGCCTGGGGAGACACCTCCTAGACTGGAGGATTGTGCACCAGTTCAAAAGGTTCCTCCTCCTCAGAGCCAGACAGACTCTGATGCCTGGTTTCTCTGCGGGGGTGAGTTCTTTTTTCACTGGCCCACTCCCATTCCTGCCCTGAAAAGTGTATCACTAATAAACCATGCTCTCCTTTCAACTGTGCCTGTTCAACTGTTTTCAGAAAGGGCTGGACCCAAAGGGGATGGCATTCCGCTTCCAATCCAGTGTCGATATCCAAAAACTCCAAAAATTCCCAACTCCCACAAAGCCAATTCAGAGGCATCAGAGGGGAAATCAAAAACCACACAGCCAAACTGAATTATCTGAAAGGGTAACCAGAGGGGGAGAGGAAGCAATGCAGACCGATAAGGGGCTTGGTGAATTCAAAGAGATAACTAAGCAGACAATGATCCTAATAAAAGGAAGAATCAAGGGCCAGGGAGATAGCTCAGCAGCAATAGGCACGTGCATGGCAAGCACAAGGTCCCGAGTTCGATCCCTGACAAGGCTAAGTAAGTGGAGTAATTAGCAAGTCTATAGACAACACGAATAAAAAGCTAGGTGGGCTAAAGCAAAGGATGCAGAACATGAATGACCAGCACAGGAAATGATTAAGTGTGTCAGTACCACACAGAAACCCAGGGGATTAAAAATTCTATCAAAGTATGGCCCTCAAACGGGACAAATGTGAGGACGGAGGGTCAAATCACAAGACAGGGCCATGGGTGATGAGCAATTAATGAGATACCCTAAAAAAAAAAAAAAATACCTTAAAAACAAGAGAACAGGAAAAAAA
>NW_004524595.1:12899446-12929094 GCF_000260255.1 Octodon degus | reverse complement strand
AATAGGTGCTTTAGACCACTGAGCCATCTCACCAGCCCCTCTAATCACTTTTATTAACCTTTTTATAGACTACAAATAGACTTCAGTTAGTTGCGTGAATATGAATAACTGCCCAAAATATAAGTATTAAAACTATACCAATTTAAAAATTAACAAAAATCAACTTATTTTATTAAATTAAAAAGAAGCTGGACGTGGTGGCACACGCCTGTAATCTCAGCACTGGGGAGGCTGAGGCAGGAGCTTGTTGGTAATGGCTGAGGCAGGAAATTGCTGGGAGTTCAAGACTGGCCTGGCTATAAAGTAAGCTCGATATCTGTCTGAACTGCTCAGTGAGACCCTATCTCAAAAAGACTAAGTAAATAAATAAGATAAAAAGAAATGTACTTATAGTTGTGAATAGTTTGTAATTTTTGAAATTTTAACATGGAAATTGTATGTTACCCCATTGCTGGGGTATATAATGTGTACTTACAACTGCTACACCACAAATTAGCTGCAGTTTATTTTTTTTATAGCATTTTGATGTTTTCCCTCAAATCAACATATTCAAATCAGCCGGGGATGGTGGTACATGTGTGTAATCCCAGCCCTGAAGAGGCTGAGGCAGGAGGATTGCCATGACTTCAGGCCAGCCCAGGCTGTATCAGCAAATTCAAGGCCAGCCTGCACTACGGAGTGAGACCCTGTCTCAAAAACAAAGTATGCAAATCAATAAATGCAATACACCACATAAACAGAAGCACAGACAAAATCATCTCAATAGAGGAATAAAAAGCCTTTGACAAAATCCAACATACATTCTAAAATTAACAAATTTAGCAATGTGGCAGGTCAAAGTCTGCACACAATAATCAACAGCATTCCTGTATACTAATAATGAACTCACTGAGAAAGAAAACTGGAAAACGAGATCACTCCTAACAGCAAAGAAAAATTAATACATAGGAATTAACCAAGAAACTGAAAGAGCTGTATGACAGAAACTACATTCTGGAAAGAGACCAAAGAGGACATGCGAAAATATAAAGATATTCCCATAATCCTGGATAGATAGATCTAATATGGTCAAATAGCTATAATTCCAAAATCCATATGTAGACTGAATGAAATCCCATTCAAAATACAAACAGCATTTCTCACAAATCTAGAGAAAACACACCTAAAACTCATACGAAACTAGAAGAGAACTAAATAGCAAAAGCAGTCCCAGGTAATAAAAGGAAAACAAAAAGTATCACAATTCCTGATCTGAAGTTATACTACAAAGGTATGGCAATAAAAACAGCATCATAAACCGGGTGTGGTGGCCCAAGCCTGTAACCCCAGCACTCAGGAAGTGAAGGCAGGAGAATCACCATGAGGCTATCCTGGAATACACAGGTGAGCTCAAGGCCCGTTTGCACTACACAGTAAGACCCTGTCTCAAGGACAAAACCAAACAACCCCTCCCTGCCACAAGAGGGGGAAAAAAAACAAAAAACAAAAAACACCACCAACATGATACTGGTAACAAAAACAGACCCATGGATCAAAGGAACAGAATAATAGAAGAAAAAAAAAACAAAACAAAACCTCAGGCACATGCAGCGACTCTATTTGATCTTCAAGAAGGGGCCAATGGGCTGGTGAGATGGCTCAGTGGTCTGAAGCACCTACTTAGAACAAGCTTAGCAAAGCACAGGGACCACGGTTCAATCCCCCAGCACCACATGCCAGCCAGCCGCGCCCCCTGGTGGGCTGAGCTGGCCACACACACACACACACACACATAAATAAATAAAAGTTTTTTTTTTAAAAAAAAGAAGGGGCCAAAAGCACACACTGTGAAAACAGCTTCTTTAACATGGAGCCAGGCCTGGTGACACATTCCTGTGATCCCAGCAACTTGGGAGCTGAGGCAGGAGGATCTTCGTGAGTTATAGATCAACCTGGACTACAAAATGAGCTCAAGGCCAGTCTGAAGCTCATAGGTGATCCTGTTCCCAAAAAACAACAATAATAAATGGAGCCGGGAAAATTTTACCTACACACACAAGATTGAAGTCTGGACCTACACATCTCACCATGTCCTAAAGTAAAATAGAAATGAGTCAAGATCTAAATGTTAGAACACAATCTGCTGCAAGATAAAATAGGTAAAACTCCTGAAGACACAGGCATAAGCAAAGACATTCTGAACAGAACTCCAGGATCACAGAAATAATATCATCAATCAACAAATGAGGTCACACAAATTAAAAGCCTTCCATACAGCAAAGGAGACAACCAGCAGAGTGAAGAAGACAACCTACAGAGTAGTTTTCCCGCTACTCCTGACAGAGGACTAAAATATGAACTCAAAAAAAAAGACCCAGTCAAAAACTGGATAACTGAAATGCACTGACACTTCTCCAAAGTATAACCAACAAATACATGAGAAATGGTTCAACATCACTACTAGAGAAATATAAATTAGAGCAACACTGGGCTGGGGAGATAGTTCAGTGGAATAAGGGCTTCCTGAGTTCAATCCCTGGTACCACTAAATAAAAATAAACAAATGCAACATTAAGATTCCATCTGACTGATTCCAGAAAGAATGGCTATGATCAAGAAATGAAACAATAGCTGGGCATGATGGCACACACCTGCAATTCCAGCACTTGGGAGGCTGAGGCAGGAGGACCACTGAGCTCAAGCACACACAGCACAAGACTACATAGTGAGTTCAAGACCAGCCTGACTGTGAGAACTTGTTTCAAAAAAAAAAGAATAAAATGCTGGTAAGGGGCTGGAAAGATGGCTCAGTGGTCTAAAGCACCTACTTGGAACAAGCTTAGCAAAGCACAGGGACCACGGTTTGATCCCCCAGCACCACATGCCAGCCAGCCGCGGCCCCTGGTGGGCTGAGCTGGCCACACACACACACACACACACACACTAAATAAATGTTAAAAAAAAAAAATTAAAAAAAAATGCTGGTAAGGTTGTGATAGTGGCAAGGAGAAACTCTCTTATGTTGTTGGTGGAAAGATACACCAGTACAGCTATTATGGAAATAGGTAGAAATTTCTCAAAAAAGTAAAAATAGGAATTCCATTTAATCCAGCTATTCCCTTAATGAAGTTTGTCCCAAAAGTTAAAGACGCCATACTACAAGGGATATATACGCACACTTATGTTTGCAACTCAACTCACAAGAGCTAAATCTCAGACGTGGCCTTTACCTCTTATCAATAGATGAATAGATAAAGAAAATGTTGTATTTATACACAATGGAATACTACTCTAACATAACGAAGGATCTACTTTAGGCATCTGTAGGTAAACGGATTCTCTTTGAGGCCACAGGTTAAGTGAAATAAATCAGAATGCTGGTTGTTTTGTTTTTTTTTTTTTTTAGAATGCTGGTTTAAACATCAAATGGTTTCTCTCATGAGAAGCCCCAAATAAAGAGCAAAATAAAAGAGGCCAGGGAAATGAACTCAGCGGCACAAGTTCCTGCCTTGCAATCCAAAGGTCCTGAATGTGATCCCCCATACCAAAAAAAAAAAAAAAGGAAATAGAGCTTTTTAAAGGGGAAGGAGAGTAAGCGATGGAGGGGAGGGAAAGCAAGAGAAAAAAATGGACCTGAAAGAAAAACAAAGGACACAAAGATTTTGCATATGGGAAGAATACCGATATAACAAACAGGGAGGGGCAGTAGGGTTAGGGGACAGAAAAAAATTAAAATGTGTTATATGCACATAACTCCTTTCCCTAAGTGTACTGCAAACACGTAGTATAAAAAAAATTAATATGGTTTTTGTTTACAATTATGTGCAGTTACACTGAGTTATTTTTATTGTTTTGCGACAAAACAATTCATTCCCTGAATGTCTAACTGAACACTTCAGATGTTTCAGCATGCCATCTGCTGTACACATTTTCTTTCCTGGAGAGGCTGGGCCTAACCCAGAGCCTCCTGCACGCCAGGTAAATGCTCTACTGCTGAGGCACATTCCTAGTGTGTGATAACCACAGATAACCATACTAAAGGCGTAAGAAGTCTATATAGGAGGTATGCAAAGACTTCTCCAAGGACAGTGAGGACACTAGGCCTCCTGTCAGGAGGTAAGAAACAAGCAATTACCTAGAATTGATAAAATTTGTTTTTTTAATTGATCTTTTTAAATTTTTATTTATTTTTATGTATTTGGTACAGGGTCTCACTACACAGCTCTGACTCTCAGTGATCCTCCTGTTTTCAGCCTTCCCTGTGCTGAGATTACAGGTGTGCACCACTACACCTGGTTTCGGTGTCCTGTATAGCATGTGTAGCAGGGATTGAACCTCGGTTCTTGTGCTTGCATAGGCAGGTGCTTAGACTGCTGAGCTATTTCTGCGGACACTACAATTTTAATTGAAGTTGGGTGACCAGTAAATAGGAGATTTTTATACCATCTCTTTACCGCGCCCCCCCAAAAAAAAATCCTCCAATTTTTGAGGGGCTTGCCTGATAGCTCAGTTGTTTGCTAGGGCAAATGCAGTCAGGTACAGAGGGCCGGAGTTCAATCCCCAGCCCCACAAGCCGCATCACACCTGCCCTTAAGGCAGCCAGAACTAACCAAAAAAAAAAAAAAAATCCTTCTTTACCTTTATGTCTGAAACGTTCCTTAGTAGACGTTTTTAAAAGGAGAATTAGAAAAGAAATTTTCACAAGCACAGCATATGCAAAGGCACTATGAACTAGAGGTTCTATTTACGTAAGAGTTGGGTGTGAGAGATGGAAAGAACTTTACGGAAGTCTGTCTACACTTCTCTCCTAGTTACCAAAACGTAGACTGCTTATGGTTGTGAAACTCATACAAAACGAGCAAATGTGCGCCCTGTCTTTTCATAATCGAATGTTTCTGTAATACACCATATAAAGCATACTGCCTTTCCCCTGCTCTAAAAATAATGAATTTTATTAACTTATTCAATAAACACCTGAGTTGATACCTCATTTAAAAACTTATTTTTAAAAATCTGGCTTTTTTTTTTTTTGAGACGGTGTCCGTGTAGTTCCGGTTCACCCTGAACTGGGGTTGATCTTTCTGCCTCAGCCTCCCAAATCGTGGGATTACGGCTTGCACCACCACACCCCAGCTCAAATTCTTCCATGAGAGAGCAATTTTAGGAATGTAAGTGTTTAAATTATTTAAATTAAATGCTGAAATTTTTCAAACTAGGCATCCATCTTTCAAATCTAAAATGCCAAAGCTGGGGCCGGGGAGATGGCTCAGTGGAATAAGCGCTTCCCTGGCAAGCACAAGGGCCTGAGTTCAATCCCTGGTTCCGCCAAAAAAATAATAAATAAATAAAATAAAATACAAAAACTGAACTTCAGGACTGGTACCTCCCCAGCTCTGGGAGGCTGAGGAAAAAGGATTGCTTTCCGTTCCAGTAGAACTGCATCGAGACCCTGTCTCAAAAAGACAGAAAAAAGGGGGTGGGGGAGGTACCTTTGGTACTCTAACTCGTTCTGGCTCTCCCCATCTGCACGCAGCAGCTAGTGCACCACGTTGCAATCATCTCAACCTTAGATCACTGGAAGCCCCTGCCAGAAGGCAGCAGACCCCGTGCCGGCTATGCAGCCAGCAGGAGGGGGCGCACTTCCTAGTTCCAAAGAGCGCAGAAGGAACGGTAGCCACAGAAATCTCGGCCAGGGCACCCTCAGAAAACTAAAACTGTAAGCACCCCAGCCTTGCCTCACTGGAGTGGGGGGGGGGGACGAGGCACCTGCAGAGGCGCCCACAGCTCACCTCACTCGTCCCCTCTGCTTCTGCAACCCCAGGGCTTCTGCCAGCAAACCGCGCTGCCCTCTGCTTTGTTCTGAGGTACTTCACTAGATTTTGGTCTCCACGTGTTACATACACCACGTCTCTCCCCAAACAAAAATTGTCTTTAAAATGGTATTGAAATTACCTTTTGAAAATCACCAACAATATCGTACTCAACAATTCTCTAAATTTAAGATAGTTCAATTGATTTAAGCAGCCTACAGTGTTCTCCTAACCTGAAAAGTCCACACAAAGAATAACCTCAGCATTTTTTAAAAATTATAAAAATAAAGCATGGAAAAAGAAAAATGGGAACGTTTTTCCCATCAAGAGCTTCAATTGGGGTGCAGATATATAAATTCCTTACTCCCCATTATGTTAGGAACAAATATGAACATTTTCCTTTTCGCGTTTTTATTTTCCTGCTTACAACTCCCAGTCGGCCCTGCCATTGTTCCTACTTTTGTAAACTAAGCCTATAGCATCAAAAGCCGCCCGGGAGAGTGGAAAGAAATCCAGCCAGTCACATCTGGTCGGCCCAAACAGGGAAGGGGGCTATTTTCTTTTTGAAGAGTTACAAGCCTTTTGTTTTGTGAGTGAAGGGAAAAATCTGAGAAGAAAGGAAAACGAAGTTTGCAAAGGCCTAAGTCCCGGACGAAGGACTACTTTCTGGGCCAAGCGAGGAGGGAAGCGAGAGCCTTCAGAGGGCGGAGGGGGCAGGGCGAAGAGGCTTGAGGATCCGAAAGATTTGAATTGTTCATTTAGAGGAGGAATGGAAGGCAGGGCTAGGGACAAACAAAAGAAGTTAAAGACCCAGATCCTCAGCAAAATGGAGAATAAAAGGAAGTTCGAAATACATCGCGGCTGTCACGGAACTTTTGATGTTCAATACGACAGAGCAGTTAAAACACAGAACAAGAGTTTTGGAAAGGAAGGAATATATCTCAGTGGCAGAAGCGCCCGCCTAGCAAGCACAATGCCCCGAGTTCATCCCTGGTACCCACAAAAAAAAAAAAAGCTTCTAAAAGAAAAACGTATACAGTACCAACGATAACTTTCTGAATATAAATGTATAAGAACCGTGAAAAGACAGTAATTCAGCACAAGCAAATGAACTTAAGACATTCACGTTTTGTCGCTGCTCTTCTTAAATGTGTATTAAAGAACACTAAAAAAAGCAGAGCCGCCAAGAACAATGTGGATATGGGCTGGTCCCTTTGGGGCGGGCCAGGAAACAGTACGTGCTGGCCAGAGATGGTTTCCGCCTGGTGTTTGTCCAAATGGTTACTAAACGATCTCAAGGCTCTGTCTGGGTGGGGAAAAACTGCAAGATTCGGGTAACACCACTCCCTCCCCAGGTCATTCTCATTCTCGAGGCGGCCTAGTGGACAATACGCAGCGTCCCTCAAAGCTCCGATGAGGTCATAGTCACCCGAAAGGACCTAAAACAGCGTCACAGTTTTAGAAACCACTGGCAAATCGACGTCAACGTGAACAGCTGCTGGAAATAATGGTAGAGAGTGCTACGCGTCAACCAACAACACCCTTCACGTGGGGCAGGGTCAAAGATCCGGGGAGCCCGGGACGCCAGCCTGCGTGGCAGTGGGCCGAGAGGCGATCTGTGGGAGAGGGGTCCAGGCGGGAAGGGACGCACCCGGCAGTGCTGGCACACGCAGCGCCACCAGGGGCTTCGCCACCCACCGCGCGCGCGCGCGCGCACACACACACACACACACACACACACACACACACTTCAACAAAACAAGCTCGGGAATCTCAAACGCAAACAGGAAAACTAGGTCGCGCTGGATTTTCTCTTTCCCTTTCAGGCAAAACAATGTCGAAACTAGGGCTACACGCACCAACATCCGCTACTAATTGTTTCCTTCGGGAAAAGTCTCTAGGGAGCTCCGGATGGAGAAAGAGTCTCTCAGATTTAGCAAGCACTGCCCCAAAACCCCAAACCGCGCCATTTCCGAAACTGTCCCCGCAGGCCAGCAGCTCGCCCCTCCCCCGCTCGCGGCCCAGCGGAGCCCCCACTGCGCACTCCCCTTCTCCCGGGTCTTTCAGGCCCGGCTCTGCACAGAGGTGAAGCACCCCGAAAACGACCCCCTCCCCCGGGCCCGGCAGCGCTGCGAGGCCCGCGCGGCTCACCATGTACCAGGTCCCCAGGATGATCGTCCCGGTGCGGACATGGCAACAGCCGCAGCACCGGGTGCTGTAGAAGCGCTCACTGCGGCTCCGCTTGAAGGTCATGGACACCATTGGGAATCTTGCAGGCTCGATCTTGGTCAGACCCTTGACAAGAGCTTTCGGCCCGGCAGTTAGACCCAGACGGCTTGGTCACAGCCTCCAAATCCAGACAACGCGTCTCCAAGCCCGCCTCCTGCCCGGGCCTCTGCCACCTCCTTTGCGCCGGCGCACTGAACGCCACGGGCCCTCTCACGTGACTCCGCCTATTCATCCACTTTACACCGCAAATAGACCAATGGGAAACGGGAATCTGAATAGGTTCGGCCTCTGGTTGGAAAAACCTGGAGATTGACAAGACCTCTCTGCCAATCATAAGTGCAAGTCATCTCCGTGGTGTTCAGGAGGGCAAGGGCGGGCTCTTAGGGATAGTTTGGGTCGAGGGCCACCAGATAGTGTACCGTGCCTGGGGAAGCCAGTAAGAGAAACACATTTAATGGAAGAAGGGAAAAACGAGATGGAGTGGATGACATAAAGTTGCACGAAGGTGTATCTCGATTGTTGTCTTTGCCACGCTTTGTCACAGGGCCGGACTGGTCGTATGACCCTCGCGCCGCAATTCGATTGTCAGCGGGCAGGGGCGGGACCTGTGGGAAGGGAATGATCAAACCTCCCTGGAGCGGTCCTTCCTGCCCTGACGGAAATCCAGGACCCAGGGGAGGGTAAAAGGTTAGATTTTTGCCCTCCCGCTGAAGTCTGCTTTGTTGGAGCAAAGAACAATCCTGCCAGAGGCAGAAGGATTAAGGAAAGGGAAAACTAGATTAAATTACTGAACTGCTTAGCTGCAAGTTTTTGCGTACACTGAGTTTCCGAGGGAAAATTGTGAAACACGTTGAAGTGGATGAAAAGATTACTGGATGTCTGGTGAAAAGCCAGGCAACATGTGGCACACCCAAATTTTGATTCCATGGGGCTCCCCACCCTTTGTCTTGGGTACTCCGTAACTCTCTGTAAGTCTTGTTTTTCCGACTTCATATCGAATCTTACCCCTGCTTGATAAAGAGCCATTTGCACCAATTTGTATGTTTATTTCTCACCCGGATTTAACAATATAGGTGGGTGCTGTGAAGGCCGAGTGTGGTGGCACACATCTGTAATCCTAGCACTAGGGAGGGAGGACAAGGCAGGAGGATGGTTGTGAGCCTAGGCTGCAAAGTGAACTCAAGGCCAGCCTGAACTGCAGGCAAGACACTGTCTCAAGAAGACCATAGATAGATAGATAGATAGATAGATAGATAGATAGATAGATAGATAGAATAGATAGTAGATATCTTTTCTTGAAGCCAATTCTAATATCATCTTGAATGCCTCGTTAATTTGAAGTGTTCATTTATTTGCTCTGAGATTTATGACTACCTTGAAAAGTATAATTGGCAGTGTGCAGCTGTGGAAAATAACTGCATAGGCAAAATCAAGTAAACACCAAATATTGAATGTTTCACAAAACGTGAATATATATATTTTAGGACGATACACAGGGGAGAGGATTGATACTGTGTAGTGGAGCTTGTGGGGTCCAGGCTCTTGTGTACCACGAGCAAAGATTTGCAAGGGTAAGATAACGGGAAGATATGGTAGGGCAGGTCCCAACAGAAAAATGATGTAAGGCAACAGAGAATAAAAAGTACAGCACACAGTGAAATCAGACTTTTGGATTTTGAAAGACTTGTACACCAGCCCAGGTGCCTCCCACTGACAGGTTGATTTACAGGGTGCTGAGTCATTTCAGGGGCTTCTAGCTTGCAGGCCTGTCCTAGAGTCAGTGTGATTAAATTGTATGTGTGAATGCAGTCCATATGTAGGAACCTTTAACAGTGTGCCAGTGGGGAAAAAGGCACAGCAGGTCAGGCACCAGATCTATATCAATGTGCGCTGGCCTAGAGCTATAGAGATTTCCAGGGTCTTGGGTTTTTGTTGTTGTTATTGTTTTGTTTTGGGGGGGGTTTCTGCCTCTCTCGGGCCAATGGGATCATTGGCCCTGGGGTGATGCCCAAATTCAAGAGGGGGAGGGGAGTGACCTCCTGTTGTGGTTTGGAATTTGTGCAAGGGAAACAATTTAATACAGGACATATATTTTATAGGATTATTTTAGAATGACTCACCCAAAGAATCATATAAAATGAGTGTAGGAAATCTGTTTACACACTAAAGACTAAAGAATCCAGCTGAGAGCCTGGATCCTAATAGCCTCTATAGTCTAGCTGAAAACCTAGAGTTCATAACAATTCCTTCCGCAAGTAGAGCTGGAGGCCTACATACAGCCCATGACAATGCCTTATACTGACCTGTTTTAGAGATTTGCACTGGGAAAGTCCAAAGGTCAGTGGTGGAAGTTAGATAGTCTATACCTGTGGGATGAAGGATCTGTGCTAGCAGCCTGAGGGATCTGAACTGGAGCCAGGAAGCAATGCTCAAAGTAAGAAACAGGGGGCCTGCCCCTTAGCTCAGTTCTTTAAGTGGCTGCTTCAACAAAGCCAACAGGCTCAGGTTGCTGTGGTTCGATCCCCACAACTCAAGCCAGCCAGTCATGCCTTCAAGGCATTCAGAGCAAAAAAACAAACAAACAAAAAAAACAAAAAAAACACTTCTGTCAAAGTAAGAAACAGGCTCCCCTAAAAGTACCACAGGCCTCCTCAGCAACAGTGAGGTCCCGAGCTCCTCCAATGATGAGAGAAGCTGAATTCTCATCAGGAAAGCCAACATGACAAGGTTGTCCAGAAGACTGAGCTGTGTACCTTCTTCCCCTCTGGAGCTAGGAAGCGATGCTCAAGATGCGATTGATAGCTCCTCCAAAGTGAACTTTTGCCAGTCTAAGTGACAATGCAGTCCCAAGCTCCTCTGATGAGAACAGCCAAGTTCACCAGGAAAGCCAGCATGACAAGGTCCCCCAGCAGAACAGGCCAAGAGAGCCAGAAGCTCCCAATAGCTAACTCCTCAACAGCTCCCCAACAATTTCTCCAAACAGCTTCTCTAGTTCTGTCTCTTGTGCTGCTGGCAACAATCCACAGGTGGGCCTCCTGCACCCAGAACCACACTAGTTATGTTCAGCTGGGTGTGACAAGTTGCCCACCAGTTGGCAATCTAGTACACTTCCCAACCCCAAGTATACTATCTGTACTCAGATGACTGGGCAAAAATGAGAGCTCTTCATCTAGCATAGTGAATCCCAGTAGAGAATGTCCAAAGCTGATTAACGAAAGCATAGCACCTATATCTTTCTACTGTTTAAGAGTAGAAACTATGTATATTCTGTATTCTAAAAGAGAAAAAAAAAGCATTGTGTCACTGAGCTCTTGCTGGATAATAAACTACCACAAAAAATGTAGTAGCTTCGAACATTTTGTTTCTGTAATCTCATACCTCTGGATAAACTGGGCATTTCTTCAGATTCGGCTCAGTTCAGCTGACCTCTGGGGTCAACTGGTGAACTGAACTGAGGCTACATGGCCTGTAACGTTCTCACATGTAATGGTTGATTCCACATCACCTGAATGACCACAGTGACTGATCCATGTGTTCCTTATCATCTAGCAAGATGGTACAGGTTCTGCTGTAGTTATTGGATTTGTAAAAATAAAACAAAACAAAATCATGAAAGCACAAGCCCAAGGCCCTAGCTTTACATTTGTTCAAGCACTTGCTATACATTTGTTCCATTGGACAAGCACGTCATATGGCTCAACCCAGATCAAAGGGATGGAAAACTGGATTCTTACCTCTTGATATTGGGAAATAGTCACATTACAAAGAGACACAGATTCAGGTGGGAGGAATACGTAACTATGGTATCAAAACAAGGAAGTAGAGAACAGAACAGGCTGGGAGAGTAGACAGGAGTGTGAGGAATTTAAAGGGTAGGGAAGCGATCACTTTTAGTATTTTACCTTTGTAAACAATATGTACGTATTAACTTAATTAGTTATTAGCTGAGCATGGTGGCTCACGCCTGTAATCCCAGCACTTGGGAGGCTGAGGCAGAAGGATCACTTCTCTGTGAGTTGGAGGCCAGCTTGAACTGTGTAGTAAAATCCTGTCTCAAAAAAAGACAAAAGGGGCTGGAGAGATGGCTCAGTGGTCTAAAGCACCTACTTGGAACAAGCTCAGCAAAGCACAGGGACCGCGGTTCGATCCTCCAGCACCACGTGCCAGCCAGCCGCGCCCCCTGGTGGGCTGAGCTGGCCACACACACACAATAAATAAATGTTAAAAAAAACAAAATTAAAAAAAAAAGAGTAAAAAGAGATTTAAAAAAAAAGACAAAAATAAAATAAAAAAGAGTGTTATTAACTTAGAATAAAAAGGAGGAGGAGACCCTAGGAGTATCAAGTAAGAAAAAGGTTGAATTTTGTAACCCTCAGCCATCGGTCGGAGTGAGCTTCAGCTTCAGGGGTGATGGATGTAAACTGTGGTGAAAGTTGGAAGAATAGATGCTAAGGGCAAACTCTTCTCACAAGAAACAAGAGTATATAGTGAAGGAGAGAAGTGGTTCTGATTAGAAGGAGATACTTGTTCCTAAGATTGACCTGCATCTAACTGTCCGTCCATCCATCCATTTGTCTGTCCATCCATCCATCTGTCCTCTATTTTTGCTCCTATTTCACTTTGTTTTTCTAAGGATCATCTCAGGATTTGGTCTTAATGGTCATTTCATAGATGTAGACTTGGTGTTTCTCCAGGTTAAGTTACCTACTCATAAACCAGTGGCTTCCAAAGTGTGGCCCATGACCCCTATGGATTCCTCTTTTGGAGGGTCTTCTGTCAATTCAGAATTATTTTCATAATTATTTGCTATTCACCTTTTTCACATGGACATGTGCTGTAATCAAATGAGTCCAAGTCAAGCTGCTGCTACTGTACTGCAAATCAAGAACACCAATAACAGAACCAGATAATGGAACACTATAATGTTACACAAAAACATTTTTTTAATCTTTTATTTAGTACAGAGTCTCGCTATGCAGCTTGGACTCATAGTGATCCTCCTGTCTCAGCTTCCCCAGCGCTGGGATTATAGGCCTGTGCCACCATGTCCAGTTTCGGTGGCCAGCTCTCTGGCCCATAAATACCTTTTCTGTATGTGGAAATACAGGATTTATGTAAGAAAAGTACTTCTTGTTTTGTTTGACATATTAACCAACTGGCTATTCTTTTGTTGTTGTTGTTGTTTTGATCTATTTTCATTTTGACTTGAAAGAATAACTCAACAAATAACATTTCAGAACATGGACAGTCATTTTCTTGAAAATAAAAACTGGGAACAGGGAGATGGCTCAGTGGATAAGCACCTGCCTGGCAAACACAAGGTCCTGAGTTCAATCCCCAGTACCAGAAATGAAAAAGTAAGCCTGTCTACTGGAAAGATAGTTCAGTGGCTTTGCCATAGCTCCCGGAAAGTGAAGTCAGGTATTAAGGACTCAGCATAAGCTCCCACCAAGGCCCTGGTGACAGTGACCTCGTGTGCCCAGAGGCACCACTGCAGCCATGACAGTTACACTGGGCATCGCTGGACCCAGCAGTGGGCTGCACAGCACTGGCACCCACAGCATTGGCAGGGGGGGTTGGGGGCACCTCCTGTGGCTGGACCACTAATGCCAGCCTGGGTGTGGCTCTCCCAGGAGGCGACCCGCTGTCAGGAGGGGCTTTGGGGATGATGGCACAGCTCCATTGCCACAGAATATCACAAGTTCACGACAACTCCAACTTCCTCATCACTTTGGAAAATAGCCACTTTTCATGGGAGTATTTTCATGTTTAGATACAGTGAATTTATTATTGTTATATCAAGCAACTTATCAGTATTTTAACTTTTTATGCATTTTAATTTCTAGCCAAGTGCAGAATTTCTGGCTTAACAACATACCTGTTTAGAGACTGTTCCAAACACAAGCACCAGCGCAGCCTGTGACTTCTGCTGCACACAGTGCTGTAACTTTGCTGAGCATGCTGCACTGCGCTGTAGTTTTCTGTTCTGTAATACATTATGGAGCTGCATGGAAGAGCTATTCAAATAAGAGTAAAGCTATTAAACTGGTGTTTCCTTTGCCCATTTCTTCTGGATATTGCAATGTACATATGACATACGGTTCCTCGCTAGTGACCTCTTCAATGGACAACACAGAAAAGTTGCTTGACCATTAAATGAGAAATGCCCATATATAAAAATAGCTACCCTAGAATAACAAAAGCTCTTGGGTGTCCTCTGCTCTGCAATTTCTAAGACTATAGCGGAGTTCTACACTTCAAAAGTCTGAGAACCATCCTTGGGGCAATGAGCACATATATTTAGATGATAACATGAGAGTACCAAAAGCTGAAATTTCTTAACAGGGTTGAGGAGATAGCTTGGCAGCATAAGCATCTTCCTGGCAAGCACAAGGTCCTGAGTTTTATCCTCAGTACCACACGCCATACCGGCCTCGGAACTGGGCACATGCCTATCATCTCAGCACTAGGGAGGCTGAGACAGGACGATCACCATGAGGTTGAGGCCAGCTTGGGCTACAAAGTGACATCAAAACCAGCCTGAGCTATATAGTGAGACCTTGTCTCAAAAAACAAAATGTAAGAAATACCATTAGATTTTTGTGGTCTTGTGAAAGCCTGTTTTCTAATTCATAGGTGGCACCTTCGCGGTGTGTCCTCATATAGTGAAAGGAGTAGGAGCCCTCTTTTGTGAGGTCATCAATGTGACTCATTAGGGATCCACACTTCCATTTATTTATTTATTATTTTTAAGACAGTGTAACCCTACGTAGCTGGCCTTGAACTCTCAGCAATCCTCCTGCCTCAGCCTTCTGAGTGCTGGGACTACAGGTGTATGCTACCATGCCCAGCTTTGGGCTCACACTTAGAAGCTGTACTATCACCTTGAGGTTAATATTTCAACATGATTTGGGGACAGAAACACTGATAGGCAGACCACAGCACTAAATCTAAACAAATTCTGTGTGTGTGTGCGCGCGTGTGTGTGTGTGTGTGTGTGTGTGTGTTTTGGTTTGGTTTTTGTTTTTGTTTTTGTTTGTTTGAGACAGGATCTCCTTACATAGTTCAGGCTGGCCTTTAGCTCACGCTGTAAAATTTAAACCGTTCTACATTAGCTCCAGTCCACGTTGTTGACTACTCAGTGTGTGCCTGGACAAGAAACTTCTTGTGACCCCCAGTCTCCTCACCTGTATCATGGATGTGAGATCTGCTTCCTAATCAAGGCTTCATGCTTGACTGCAGTGAGGGCCATAGGCAACCATGACTTGGAATATTTCTAGCACCACTTTCGTTCATCCTCCACAGCCCCTCAAGACATTTCTTATCTTCTGATATTAGTGATTATTCTGTCTAGGCCAAGTCAATGTGTAGTTTTGTATTTTTTTTTTTTTAGAGACAGGGTCTTTCTGTACAGCACAGACTGGCCTTGAACTCACAATGATCATCCTGCCTCAGCCTCCCAAGTGCTGGGCTTACAAGCAGGTGCCACCACACCCAGTATAAACGTATAGTTTCTACTTTCAGTGTTCCAAAGCATTGGGAGAATTTAATTGCTGAGTGTTGGCCAATTACCTTGAAGAGAAAAAGTACTGTGTAATTATCATTTGGGGGGGGATGTATTTACTGTGCACTTGGTTGAAATCACCACTAGGATCATGGAATTAAATCTTAACCATAAGGACTTCAGGAACAAAATGTGCTGGCACAGCTTCAGCATCTCCTTTTTCTTCTTTAAATCATACAAAAGCAACAAAAACCATGCATAAAAGAGTGACCTCAGACATCACACTTAGGAGCCGATATAATCCTTCACCTTCAAACCCTGATCGTGGTTGCTAGATGCAACCGAGCCTAGACAGAAGCCACAGCGGAGGAGGTAACAAAGCCAAAGAGCCCAGGGAACAGCAGAGTTCGGAAAGCGGCAGCAACAGGCTGCCGTAGAGACACTCACCACAAAATGCAGGTGTGTGATTTCTGGGCAATGGCTCCGGTGGCCACGAGGTCTGCCTGGAAACACTGCAGAGTACCAAGTCCTTGACTACACGGACAGTGAAGTGAGCAGTCACACAGGTTTTGCCAGGGTTACCAAAACACTCAAATCAGGTGGCTGAAACAGCCAACATGTTGTCGCTCGCTGGGGGCTCCAAGTCCCAGATCAGAGTGTTCCTAGGGCTGGCTCCTCCCCCAGGCTGTGAGGGGGAGTCCAGCCCACACTACGTTCTCCTCCCGCCTTCATCTGCACATGTTGAGCTCTGTGTGCACATTTGTCCTTTTTATGAAGACAGTGGTTATTAGGAATTAGTGTCTACTCTAATGAATTCAATATAAATAATGACAATGGCAGAGATCCTATTTCCAAGTACGATTACACTCTGAGGCACTGTTGTCAGGACTTCCATATATGAATCCTGAGGGGGTGGGGACACAGTTCACCATATGGCCCTGTGGATCCACAGGAGCTGCCCAGTGGTTGCTGCAGGACAGCTTCTGAGTTGCCTCCCACGCTGGGGAGGCAAATCACTGAGTTTAAAGTAACTCGAAATACTCCCTCTCTACGTAGTCATGTCACTAATTGGGCACAAGGCTATGCTTGTTTGATTTTTATCTTAATTGTTTTCTTCATTGCTAGGACCTAACCCACAACTTGAGGAAGAAGAGGTTTATTTTGGCTCATGGTTTGGAGAGGTTTCAGTCCATAATCCACTGGCTCCAAGGCAGGGTGGCACATGGCCAAGGAGAAACAGCTTATGGCAGGGCAGGCAGGAAGCAAGGAACAATCAGAGGGGTGGGAAGGGGGCGGACCCTGCCAGGCCACGCCCCAGCGACCCACTTCCTCCAACCACACTTTACCGGATGTGAATCATCAGTGCACTAACTGCACACTCATGGTCTCAACACCTCCTGAAGCCTCACCTGTGAGCTCATGAGGTGTGTGCAGGATGTCTAGAGAGAAGCCATTACAACCTTTGCTTCCATGGTCCCTCACTATGTAGCCCAGACTGCTCTCATACTCACAGTGATCCTCCTGCCTCAGCCTCTGGAGTGCATGGCATACACCACCACACCAGTCATGCTTCAACTTGCAAAAATTGCTCAATTCATTTTGATATTTTTAATCTAATGAAAATAGAACACTGCCATGTTTTCAAAGGCAAGTCTATAAAACCAAGCATATTCAGGGACATCCAACTTCTTTCCCTGTCCCCTCTTCACTGTTCCCTTCTTCCCTCATAGATACTGTTAACATTTTTAGAATTTTAATATAAGCATTTGTGCGTCCTCATATTTGTAGCATAGTTAGGCACTTTGCTTTTTTAGTGAACAGTATGCTCCCAAGATCACACCATCACAGTAAGTGGAGATATTGCTCATTTCTTTCTATGCTTGGACAGTAGCCCATTACATGCATGCACACATGTGATAAAATCAGTTTCTTACTGATGGGAGTTTTAGTTCATTTCTTTGCAAGGCTAGAAATAGTATTGGAATGAATATTCTTGCATACATCTCTCTCTCTCTCTTTTTGTATTTTTGCTCCCTTTTTCTCTATTATTACCAAGTGTTGAAAAATGTAGTATTCTACCTTCCACTGGCTCAGTTTCCCTCTTCTATTGGACTTTGTATTTCTTTTATCCCTAGTGTGCCTCCTCTGCATGATTTGGATCCTATTTTCAGAAGTTCTCTTTGGTGTGGTGCTTTGTCTTAGCAGGTATCTCTGCCTGGTCCACTTTGAGAATTTACAAGGGCTCACATTGCCCAGCACTGCCTGACCTTCCTTGTCATACACGCCCTTGATTTGCTCCAGTGAGCCTGCTCTGGAAGGTTGCTGTCCTCAGGGAGCCTGCAGAGATTCCTGGGAGTATCTGCTGCTTGATGAGTTCTCCAGTTAGCATGGCCACCTGGAGTCTCATTGCTGGGACAAAATACCTGAAACCCACAAGTTAAAGCAGGAAATTTTGTTTTGGTTCATAGTTTGTAGACATTTCAGTCCATTGTTCGCTCTAAGGAAAGGTAGCATAGCAAAGAGGAACCTCAGAGGCTCAGAGGAGAAACAGTCCTTGGCAGCTCAGGCAGGAAGCAGCACCACGCAGCCTGCTTGCTTACCTGCTTGCTTGCTTGCTTTTTTTTTTTTTTTTTGTACCAGGGATCAAACTTGGGGCCTTGCACTTGCCAGGCAGGTGCTTATTGCCTCTGAACTATCTCTCCAGCCAACAGCCTTCTTTCTGTCCCTTTTTTATTCCCTCTAGGCTACAAGCCTATTGATCAATATCACCTATTCCCAGGGCAGGGTTTCTCTCTTCAGTAAGCCCATTCAGTGACACCCACAGCTCTGCTACTTCAATTAGGGGACCAATCCAGATGGCAAATCCTTAATCCACATTCACACTCTCTTGATCCATGATCATATACCCATGATCCAGCCACCTCCAAAAATGCCCACCTATACATACATGAGGCTTTGGAGGGACATCTAGAAACAAGCCACCATTCCAGACTTCTCTCTGCTTCCCACACACAGTGACTGATGTCACCCAGGTCTATTGGTACTCAGAGACTGTCTCACTTGCTTGTATTTTGGGGGTCCACAGGAACACTTTGCATCTAGTTCTGTTGATGGCACCAGGGGTCAGCTTCTTGGCTTTACTTATAACTTTACTCTTAATAAGAAAAATGTCAAACAGGGCCATGGAGATAGCTTGGTGGTCTAAGGGCCTGAGGTCTCACTGCTCTGGGCCAGAAGGGCATTAGGAAGCCAGCACCTACCTTTGCTTCTGCTGGGTAGAAAAGTGGGAAATGACAGGTGGCATCAGATCACATCCCAGGAAGCAAGCTCATCCTGGACCAGAAGACCGAGTCATGTGGCAGCATGAGAGGAGGACAGAGTGGTGCGGGGGGAGGGGGAGCCTCTTCCTGGACCAGCCCAGCTGCTGGCATCTGCCCTGCCTCAGGTGCCACTGCCTCAGCCTCAGTGAACAGGGCTGCAGGGTGCCCACCTCCACACGTGAGCACAGGGTCTGTGCCATGGTGGGCACCAACAAACCTGGCTGGTTTGATTTGGCATCTGCATGGCCTATTTTACTACTCAGCTAGGCTGAGCTCCTGGAAGGGTGAGACATGTTCACACAACTGTTATATGTCAAGCCAACCTAGTGCTAAGACTGGCTTGATGGATTCTTGCTGAGGAATGGGCACTCCCCTCATGGGGTCACCAGTAACAAAATCACAGATGTGGCAAACCAGCTTTGGCATCTGATTCTAGGAATAGAATCAGACACAGTGACCCCAGCAGCTGCGTGATGTGGCCCAGCGTAGCTTGCTGCCTCTGCTACCTGTCTCTGTTTCCTCCTCCCTACAAGGGTTCAGCAATGATCAGGGTTTTCCCAAGCTACAGATCCAGCTGATGCAGTCCTCAAAGCCAGAGTGGGGTTTGGATTAGCTACAGCACAACTTTACCCAGCGGAGCCACCCAGGCTCAGATTTCTTCCAGAAGCCCATGGGGTTTCTCTGCATAAAGCACAAGACCTCAAACCTATACTTGCAGATTTATCTAATGTAGGTGTTTGAGTAGGTAAGTTCTGCTTTCAGGGCCCTCCGGAGCCTGCCCATCTTCCATTAGGTCATTAGCAGGCGCTCTCCAGCATCGTGTACCCGTGTGCTGGGCCATCCTGCCAAGTTAATGGGAAACGGTGAAACAAACAGCAACAAAACACCCCAAAAGAAATGAATTGGGGAGTAAGTACTAGAGATTTTAGTCCTAGCTTGAGGGCTAGCACTAGCGTTTAGGTCTAAAATGTCCCCTCAAAGAGTTTTGTGTGGGAGGTGGAGTTTGGAGATCCGGAGCCCTGAACATGCTGGTAGAGCAGGCCTTGTTGCTGGGCACAGATTGAGAAGGATGCCTTCTGTCCCTCCCTCCCACTCACCCGCCAGCACTCCTTGTGGCTGCCTTGGTTTGAGCCACCCCCTCCCCTCCTTCTGTGCTTTTTCTGCCTTGGATCCTGCTGGTTCCTCATGGAAAGGTCTGAAACCGTAAACCAAAGCAAACCTTTCCTCCCTGAAGCTGTGGGCACCAGGTATTTAGTTCTAGCAACAGAAAAACTGGCTAATACGGAAGGCCACGAACAAATTGTATCCTGTGCTCCATGTTGTCCTTTATGAAACAAGGGAGGGGAACAGGGCCTCACCCTCCTCAGTACCTCAGCCTTGAGCTGTGCCCCTCTGGGCTGAGAATGGGCTTGCATGGGTCCCAGGCGGTCTGTGCAGAGCTGTGCGGCCTTTTCCTACACCGAGGGCGTAGATGGCAGAGACCAGACATGCTACCATTTAGATGATGTTCATGCGTCCCCTGAAGGTTCATGTGCTGGAAATTTAGTCCCCAGTATGGCAATGTCAAGGGGTGATGGGGCTGTTAAGAGATGGGGGCCTTAGGAACTTAGGAATGAGGGGTGCCAGGGATGCAGCTCTCTGAATGGGACCCTGGTTCCCCTCCCAGGAGAGAGCTGTTGGACAGGAGCAGCGCTGAGGCTCCTCCCCTCCCACCGCCTTGCTCTGGTGAGCATGCGCCCACGTCGCTCCCGCCCTTGTGCTGCAGCCCTTGTGCTGCCCTCAGCCCTGGAGCTTTATCCGCACAGTGCGAGAGCAGCCGGCACCGTGTTTCGCTCTCCAGAATTGTGAGCTAAGTAAGCCTCTTTTCTTACAAACCACCGAGCCTCACATCGTTTGTTATGGGAATGGAGAGTGGGCTAATACTGATGTCTGCAGCAGACAGAGGACACAGGTCTGCTTTTTCAGGGTTAGGCTGAATTTGAAATTGCTGTCATAGCAGTCCCTTCCGTCCTCTTATTCCTAAACCAGCAATCTGGGTCAGTGGGGTGAACCTTCAGATGGAAGATGTTAATGTATGAGTTATTTTACTAAACTAAAAACCTCAGGATTCAGGTTTAATTGCAGTGTTGGCACT
Source organism: Octodon degus (assembly GCF_000260255.1). NCBI lineage: Eukaryota > Metazoa > Chordata > Mammalia > Rodentia > Octodontidae > Octodon > Octodon degus. Next base: position 12,908,118 of record NW_004524595.1, on the reverse strand, counting down.
TTGTAATAATAAATGGATTTGGGGTTGCAGTTGGGCACTTGGTCTCTAAAAGGTTCACTATCATTTTGTAAAGATTAATGTCTGATGCCAGGCGTGTGGTGGTGCACACCTGTAATCCCAGAACTGGGGAGGCTGAGGTAGGAGAATCATTGGGAGTTCAAGACCAGCCTGGGCTACAAAGTGAGCTCCAGTGAGCCTTCCTCTTTCTTCTTTTCTCTGGCCTCTGGCCTGTGCTGAACTGCGTTATGAGTTCCTGTCTCAAAAAGACCACCTTTCTGGTGGGGGAGGGGCAGGAGATAGCTCAGCGGCACAAGCACCTGCCTGGAAAGCACAAGTTCCTGAGTTCAATCCCCAGAACCACACACACACACACACACACACACACACACACTCTCTGGGGGGGGGGGGGAGAGAGAGAGAGAGAGAGAGAGAGAGAGAGAGAGAGATTATGCCTGTTCCAGGAGAACTTTAAATTAAACCCCAAACTCCAAATGTCTGTGGTGACAGCCTTTCATGTCCCCAGCCCAAGAAGGGAGTAGGGAGTGGGCAGGGCTGGGCAGCCAGTGCAGACCAGTCTGAACTTTCTCCTCCAGATTGTCTTTAGAAGACATGAAGCATGGCCCCTGAGTGCTCCCATCCAGTGCCCATGGGCATGACAATGAGTGTCTAACGTTTCCTAACTGGGTAGAAGAACTTTGTCTCTAGAGTCAGCCACGTTCTGGGCACGGGCAAATAAGTACCTCTCTTGTACTTGCTGGCTTTTAATACCTCACCAAGCCCTGCTCTTAGGAGTCTCTTTACCTCCTATGATACTTTTGGGGGTAGAATCTTCTAAATGTACCTTAATGAGAACGAAATGTTCTGTCACCCTCAGCAGTCAGTCTTACAGCATGTGCGGAACTCTACAATCAAAACAAACAGCCAAGCTTAATGAAGCGTGTGAGTCTCCAGGGAAAAGAGAATCCTGTGTCAGGAGGGCTGCAGCAAGCCTGCAGATGAGAGCGAAGTGGCCCTTGGACAAGTAAAATCAAAGAACACAGAGAGCGTTCTTGGTCTTTTTGTTTCCAAGACATCAGCTATTAAGCACCTTCTTCATCCTACAAATACGAAATTGCCAAACACCTGGACTACAGCCTTAAAAAAATAATAAATACTGCAGATTGCATTCAGATTTGCCCCTTCTGGGTGAGCAGGAAATAGGTAGGATGTGTTAATGGTTTGGTTTTTTTTTTTTTTTAAATCTAGTTCATAAAATAGAATACTGTCCTCTGAAGTCTAAAAGAAGTATAATGAGCCCAGCAAACCCTCTGTTCGGCTGCGGGGGGAGCAGGCGTGGACTGGGTTGGGGAGGGAGGGATTCCAGGCACCCAGAACAATGGTTGTCAATGAAAGATGCATGGAAAATATCCAAGTTTTCCCGAGTCTTCAAGCTGTAGACAAATTCAGGCTATGAGTTTCCGCCTCATTGAACTACAGTGAATGCAAGGCTGTGCCAAAGGCCTCCAACCCTTTTTTCTTTTTCTTTTTCTTTTCTTTTCTCTCTTTTTTTTTCAGAACTGGGGATTGAACTCAGACCCTTGCACTTGCCAGGGAAGCACTCATCCTACTGAGCATCTCCCCAGCCCTCCCCACCAGAACTTTCTGGTATATCATCACAAAGGAGTGCTGGACTGGCTCCAGCCATAGACCCCTTCAGTCCTACCCTGAAGGGTGCAGCCTTCCCTCTTTCCACTGTCTTCTGGCCTGTGCTGACAGCAACAGGTGTCAGCTACTTCAGAAAGTAACTGGCTGTTACCCATCCTAGCCTCCAGCACAGTGCCTGGGCAGCTGCCATGGGCCTGTCTGTGCCTGGCAGGGGGGTATCATCACTCAGTGGTGAGGAGTGCCCGATTTCTCCACTGGCATCTCAGTGGAGCTCTGGCACTGAGTCATGTTTCTTCTGTTCAGCTCTGGGCAGGGAAGGGCATTGGCCCTTGGGCATCCTTGGGTTTGTGCCCTCACCACTGGCAGTGAGCTCCTGCTTGGAGACTGTGTGGCTGGCCTTATGGCAAGCACAGCTGCTATTTGGGGAAACTGATAGTTCAGCATGTGGCACCTTAAGTGGCCTTATGCGGGGAGCTGGGAGATGTGGTTGAAAAACAGAGTGAAGGTTGGCGGAACATACACAATGTAAGTTTGCAGCTGGGTCACACTTTGCAGAAAATATTAATGTGAGTTTCTATTTTGCCTTTTCCAGTATGTGACACACTCTGGCTGATCCCTCTGAGGCTTCATTTACAGGGAGGAGATAAAGACCGTCCTAGAAGAACTACAAAAAGTAAGGATTAATACTCACTTTTGAGACTGGGCGTGGTGGCACGCACCTGTAATCCCAGCTCTTGGGAGGCTGTGAACAGGCCGATCACTAGGAGTCCGATCTAGTAGTGAGTCCCTGAACACCCTGTAGACCCTTCCCTAAAATACAATAAGTAAATAACTCACTTTTGACACACCAGACTTATACAGCTTTGTTGATACATAACTGAAGTGCAGCAAAATGTGTATCTCTTAAGTGTACTGTTGGACAGGCTTTGACAGAGGTACATGGCTGTGATGTGAGAGTCACAACCAGGACAACGAACATGTCTGTCACTCCCAAGAGTCTCCTTCCTTTCTCACTGGCTCCCAGGCAATCCCATATTTGCTTTCTGTCACTACCAGTTAATTTTTTTTTTTTTTGTATTTTTAGGGAAGGGTCTACAGGGTGTTTAGGGTCTCACCATTAGATCGGACTCTAGTGATCTGCCTGTTTACAGCCTCCCAAGAACTGGGATTACAGGTATGTGTCACCATGCCCAGTCTCAATTGCTATCTCGGCATGCCCCAGGGGCAGGGCCAGCACAGCAGGCCCAGGGATTGAACCCCTGGCCCTTGTGCCTGCTTGCAGGTGCTTTAATTCACTGAGCTATTTGGCAGGCCCTTACAGGGTTAATTTTAATTTTCCAGAATTTTATATAAATGCAACCATGCAGTATTTAAACACATTTTATCTGCTTTCTTTCCTCTATGCAGTTACTCTCTGTAAATCATTTTTGTTGTTTCATGAATCAGTAGTTCATTTCTTTGTATTGTGGAGTAGCATTTCACAGATATAGCATAGTTTGTCCATTTACCAATTGATGGATGCTTGATGGCTTCTGTTTTTTGACTATTGTAAATGAGATGCTGTGAGAATTTGTGCAAACGTCTTTGTATAGGCATATGCTTTCACCTCTCCTGGGGAAATAAGTACATAGGAATGGAATGGCTGGGTCGTATCATAGGTTTGTTTTCATAACAGTTAAGAAATTTGTATGCAAAGTAGTTATACAATTTCATACCCTCCTTAGTGGGACACATGAGTTCCAGTCCTCACCAACAATTAATATGGCTTCATTTCTGGAACAAAATACACCACACTCACAAGCTAAAGGACGAAAGGTATGTCTTAATTCGTAGTCTAAAGAGGTTATAGTCCATTGTCTGTTGGTTCCAAGGCAGGGCAATATGGCAGGAGGGTTAGGCAGAGGAGCAGCAGTCCATAGCAGGGCAGGCAGGGGGAAGCGAGTGGTAAAACTCCATCTTCCTTTTTATTTTATTCAGGCTACAAGCCGATTTGTTGGTGCCACTCACACCCAGGGTGGGCATTTTGCCTTCGGTAAATGCATTTAGCCACACCCAGAACCGCACTAATCTACTCAGAGGGTCAGATCCACTGTTGCAACACCCATGATTTAGTCATTTCTGAGTTTCACCTGGGAGTGCATGAGACTTTGGGGAACATATTGGATGTGAACCAGAACAATGCCAATCTATAATTTTAGCCCCTCTAGTGGATGTAAAAAAGTTCATTATGATTTTAGTATGCACTTTCCTAATGACTAATAACATTCAAAATAATATTTGTAGCAAGACTTACCCAAGCTAGCCTAGATGTTCCTTGTGGAGATGAATTTCTCAATACCTTTATACTGAAGTGAAATGCCATGTGGTTAGAAAAGGTGCATGGAATTTGTGTGGTGACACATATGCAAGGTTATTCATTGCAGCATGGCTTGTGATAATAGAAAAATGTCAGACATACGTGCCAATTAAAGGAGTTCTTTTTTTTTTTGAGATGGTCTCCCTCGTTTAGGTTGGGCTTGAAATCATGGCAATTCTCCTGCCTCACCCTCTCGAGTGGGACTATAGATGTGTACCACAGTGCCTGGTAGCAATTAATGTAGTTCTGATAAAATGCATCATTCATATCTTACATACGCATACATACATATACATATATATATACATGCATATATATGTTATATGTAGACTTGGCCAGTTTGCAATCTGACTGGGAAGCCCACAGGCTGGAGTCTACAGAAGAAGTTGCAGCTCCAGCCCGAGGATATCCAGGCAATCAGTTCACGGGTTGGCCTGCATTGTGTTCAAATCCAAAATCTGCCTACTGGCTGAATTCTCTCTTGCTTGAAGAAGCTTAACTTTTTGATTTATTCTGGCCTTCAAATTATTGAATGTGGCCTGTCTACATTATGGAAGGCAATCTGCTTAATCAGAATTTATTGATTTAAATGTAATTCTTATCCCAGAACACATATAAATATTCAGAATAATCAACCAAATACAAACTCCAATGGCCCTTCCAAACTGAAACAAAATTAGCCGTCACAGACACAAATGGAATACTGTGTGTCCATTCAGAAAGGAAGACTTGAGTATCCTGAGTTGAATATAGTTACAAGACATATTACTAAGTGAAAAAAACCAGATGCAGAAGAGCATGTAGAATAACTGCCATTATAAACAATTTGAAAAATAATAATATGCTATTGTTATGGCAGCAAGACATTTCTATGGGCAAGAAGGAGTTTGCACTCAAGTGAGAAACTGAGAGGGTAGGAATAGGGAAGAGAAAAATTTGTTTTGTTTCTCTCTACCCCTCTTATAGTTCTAAAATTGTGGTCTGTGCAGAGCAGCCTTGGCTTACTCTCCCAGACCTAGCCTTCTCTTTCCGTGGTGGCGGGCTACGTACAGCCACTCTGGAGCAAAGGCTTCTGGGAATGTGCAGGGATGGCGGCCAGTGTGCTCCGGGCAGTGTAGGCAGGATCCAAGATTACAGCCTGTCCTGGTGTTGTGGGTGAATGACTTATGCTAAGGACCAGGCAAGATAAGGCTAGAGCATATGAGGGCCTAGGAGAGCCAGGGGGAACCCGGGCTCCCTCCCAGGACTTCTGCTCTGTGGTCACTCCTGGGCCTGAAAATGGAGACGATGAGTAGAAACCCAGGCCCTGACCCTCACCCAGGGGACCTCTTTCTGGCTACAGATTACACCCTGCTCTGACCTTCTGGGACTACAGATCTATCTAGAGAGTTCTTCCCCCCAGTGGGCCTGTAGAGAAAACTCCTGCAATGGGGGAACAGAGAATCCCTGCTTCCCCAGCTCATGCAGATTCTGACTCTGCAATAATGAGGCTTTGCTAAAACAAAAAAACAAAAACAAAAAATCCCAGTATGCATTACAAGTCTAGGCTCCACATCTGGTAGCAGTTAATGGTGTCCTCTGCACAATCCCTAACTCCTCCGGGCCTCTGTCCTTTCCCCGGGCTCCTGTCCCCTTCCAGCTCCCCCAGGTCCCCTGGCTCCCCTCCCTCCACAGTGACTCCACTTCCTGCTCCTCAAGTCCCACTCCGACCACCACCCTCTCTTTGATGGCCGTTGCCAAAGTGGGGAGCAGAGACTCCAAGCCCAGGGTTTCTGTTTATCTTCATGGAGTTTCTTGTCTGGGAGTGGGGTGGGGGAATTCTTTCATAGGTTTTCTTCCTGAAACTAGCATTTCATGGCCCAGGACCCAGTGAAGAATTAGCTGCCAATTCTTAATAGTAGGAAAGGAAAAGATTTTTTAAAAAGACATGTGTCTCACTGCCCTACCTGTTTTTAAAGATGTATCAGCTTTTTTAAAAAATGTAAACCAAAACTGAATTCTTATCTATATCTCCTGAACGTCTTTCAGAGACTTAGACATGCTTTCATGTGGTTGTGAGAAAAGTACAATTTATGCATTCGCTTGGGTGCATCACTTTGTGAGACACCACATCTTGGCTAAGTTGTGTCCATGCCAGCTTCCCAGCGGCGACTGTGTACCTACCTCTCATGTGACAGGATGTGGGGTCCCCCAGTTGCCCCTGTTACATTCTGTGTCCTGACAAAAAAAATCAGAGCAACTTGAGCGCCTTGACTCAGCCAGCTTGGGGTTTTCCCCAGCAGGCTGGAGCCTTGAGCATTCCAGGCACTGATAAAGATGTTTAGATTGTTACTCTGAACACTGAAATAAACCAGCCCTGGCTCTGAGCCAGGATTCCTTAAGCATCCTATTAGCTCCACCCCCTGGCCCTTCACTGCAGATGTGTCTGTCACAAAGGCGAGCTGCAGCACACAGTGAGTGAGCTTCCCTGATGGAGCACTCTGGCCTGACCATGTGCTGTGAGTGCTTCTTTCTTTGCCATCCCATCTGGTTCTGTCTCACAATGGTTGGGGGCACTCCCTCATGGGGAATCCCCTGCCACAGCTTTTGGGGTGATTCCAGCCACAGATTCCATGGGAAGACAGTTCCCAGATGGAGTGCACAACTCCACATCTACTCAGAGCTTTCCCAGTCTGGGCAGAAACAAGGGTCTGCAGGCTGGGGAGATAGCTCAGCTGTCTCTGACTGGCAAATGGAAGGACCTATGTTTGATCTCCATGACTGAATGCCATGCTGGCCCTTCATCCAGCCAGCCACCGAAACCAGGAGTGGTGGTGCAGGCCTGTAATCCCAGCACTGGGGAGGCTGAGACAGGAGGATTACTACAAGTCTGAGCTGTGTAGCAAGACCCTGTACCAAATTAATTAATTAATTAATTAAAATAAACAAATACAGTATAGAAAGAAAGAAAGAAAGAAAGAAAGAAAGAAAGAAAGAAAGAAAGAAAGAAAGAAAGAAAGAAAGGTAGGTCTGCTCTGCAGTCCTGTCTGGCATGTGGGTACATGCCCAATCTCTAACCAAAGGGACATTCTTCAGGTGCCATATGTAATCCAGGAGAACCCTTGACTGCTTCTCTTCCTTCAGCTCCTGCCCCGCCAGCCTGTTTGCTTGCAGGTAATCTTACTAGTGTGGGCTGCTCTATCTCCACTGTCATCTCTGATGGGAGCCCTTATCTTCTGCTATCTCCCATATACAGCTACTTCCTGATCTGTTTTTGCTTTTGCTTGTGTAGAAAATGCCACAGGCCCCTACCACCTGGAATATGCCACTGCTCCCTGGCCTGTCTCTGTGTCTTCCTAGTGACAGAAAACTTTCCTCTCTGGGCTGATGGGAAGGTATGATATTAATATTGTCCCTTAGTTATTGTGGAATTACCAGCTCCACAATCTCCCAAATGAGTGGACTGCAGAGGCTAAATAAAAGAGACAAATGCTATGATTTCAGGGCTCAGCATGATCAAAAACCCTCTCAGAGTTTGAGATTCTCTGGGGCTTGAGACAAAGACCTTGTCGGTGTTGGCCAGTATTTACTTAGTTATCAGAACCAAGGTGGAGAATACTGAAGACAGGCGAGAATCTCTCAAGGTCTTCTCCAAGTAAGACATTATGTTGATTTAGGAGACCTATGCTACTTCCAGAAAGATCTCCACTCAAGAGTGAGATGCCTGCAGCTACAGTCTTTATCTAGTTAACTGAGGTTGGATTCAGGTGTCTTTAGCTGCGGCTTTGTCTTGTCCTTTGCTTCACAGGCTACCACAGCCCTCAGTCAATCCGGAACAGTGACGTATAGAGGTTCACTCACTATGAGTCTGATGCCCATCTTCAGAAAACCAGTCTAGGCCTTACACTGACTCACAAGTAAACATAGAAAGCCAATGGGTTAGTAAAAATCCTGCACAAAGCCACTTCATAGTGATCTCCATCAGGAAGGCAGTAAAGCAACCATTCTGATAACACTGCCTCTTCAGAAGCCAGACTCAGAGAGGACTTCCTGTAGGGTGCCCCGGAAGGGGTGGGAGAGAGTCCCTGGGCGCAGCAGCAGATGAGAGCTGAGATCCTTTCGCGCTGGGGAGGGGCAGTGTTCTGTGGCTCCTGAGAGCAGTAAGAAGCCCTGAGAGGTCCAGGTAAAAGACCTTAGAGATGCCCAGATCAGAGAGTTTGGCAGCCTGAGGACTTCATGTGCAGCACAGGCAGAGTGTCATAGAAGGACCAGGCTGGTCTCAGTCATCAGGGCACCTGTGTAACCAGGCCAGTTAGAGGCCCTTGCCCTAAGTGTCCAATAGGACTCCCTTATTTCCTGGAAAGGAGCAGACTTGCTTATCACCCTAAAGGAAAGAAGGGGCTTAAGGCAGAATGAGGCTGAGCTCCTGGGACTAGAATGATGGTTCCTGAAGACCTTAACGTGGACTAAGATTCATACCTGTTGCATGCTTGGGGTGACCAGCTGTCCCACTTTGCTGGGAGGTGTATGGGTGTTTCTTTTTTTTTTAAAATTTATTTATTTATTTTTTAATTGACATCAGTTATTTTTATTTTAAAGAAAGAAAAAAAAATAAAAACAGTGGTACAAAATCTCAAAACAAGATTTTAGGAGAGTAACAACGGTTAGTACATTGTGTATTGTTATTGCCAAA
>NW_004524595.1:12895900-12897841 GCF_000260255.1 Octodon degus | reverse complement strand
GGATCTGGCTGCTGTGCTCCACTTCTTTCTGCTGCAGGTGTTAGAGTTGACTTTGTGTCTCTGTGGCAAGATGTTCTGCTCCTGAATGGGCTGGGTGGGTCTTGCTTCTAGCCTCTTTGCAGGGAGTTCTGCTGAAGGGTTCTGTGCTGGGCCTGCATGCAGCCTGGGTCAAATGAGGATCCCGCGGCCCTGGTCGTCTGACTCACTTGCCAGGCCTGCGCTCTGGGTCTGTTCAGGATTCTGTGGCCCCCGGTGGTCTCACTCACTCGCTGGGCCTGTGCTCCAGCGGTCGTCTCACTCCCTCGCCGCGCTTGTGCTCTGGGTCTATTCAGGATCCGGAGGCCTGCACTCTGGTCTGTTCAGGATCCCGCGGCCCCAGGTCGTCTCACTCACTCTCAAGGCCTGTGCTGTGGGTCTGTTCAGGCGGCCTGGGTCGTCTCAATCACTCGCCCGGCCCGCGCTCTGGGTCTGTTCAGGATCCTGAGGGCCCCGGTCGTCTCACTGGTGTTTCTTAAAGTGTAAGATTTTTTTTTGTGCCAAATTGGGACTATTCTAAGCAATCTGGGATGAACCTGACATGTTTTAATGATAACATTAAAAATAAGTTCAGATCATGATATGTCCCTCACTCAAATCCAGCTGTTACCAGGACCTTCAAGCCCCTTCTCATCTAGATCCTGTCTCTCTCCTCTTCTTACTGCTCTCGGAGCCCTCTGCCCTGGCTCCTATAGGGGATGGTGGCTCTCAGTTGGGTTAATTTTATCCTTGCAAAAGAAGCTCTAGTTTAGCCTTTAACCCACCTTAGAGATTAGAGATACTAAGGCAGAGTCAACTTTACATGACCCTGCCTTGAAAGAGTTTAGAGAGATAAGAGCCATGGGCCTAATCAACTCTACATGACCCTGCCTGAAATGCCTTCACTCCTTCCCCACTCTTGTTGTAACTCCTTCTTTCCTTCACCACTGTTGTTAAGAGGTTGTAAACATAAAGATAAGAGGAAAACAGAACTAATTACAAAGAAGAAGAGGCCTGTGACTTTTTGAGTCAACAACAAGGCCAGCATTCCCATTCCTCTGTGGTTGCCATGGAAACCAAGAAGGTATTTAAGCAGAGATGAAACAAAGAAGGAGGCCAGAGGCTTCTGATTAGTAACCAGGAAGGGTCTGGTAGCTAGCCTTATTAATAAAGCTGTTTTTTTCCTAATCTTTGGTCTGATGTGGAAATAATCTTGCCACTTTACTCCATCCTGTTTGGCCCCTTCCACTGCCTTGCCCACCACAGGCCACATTTGCTTCAGCACACAGCCTGTCCCCTGTGGGTCTTCCTGCTGGACCGCCATCCCCCTGATATTCTTCCCTCTGTAAACCTCAGCTCAGAGCAGCTCCCTCCCATCTTCCTTGATGCATCCTGGCCTAGTCTCACTATCTCTACTGTCACCCTCGGTAGTTCTGCTGCGACTCACTGCATAGAAAAGCAGCACTGAGGACCTGCCTGCCTGCCTGCCTGCCTGCCTCTCTGTGTGATGATCCACGGGGCAGGAGCACCACTTCCTGGCTCATTGCCTTACACAGAACTGATAATCACTACATGCGTATTGTCTGGAAGATGGCAGAAAAAAGCAGTAATTTTCGCTCCTTTCTTTTGTTAAATATATTACTCAAGAACAAAAATGAATAAGCAGGTAGGCAAAGTGTTCATGGATAGAAATCAAATTGCACGGGAAACAGTTGAAAGAATTAACAACTGGGACCTGCTCTTACTGAAAAGTTTTTTCACGTCAAAAGAAATTATCAACAAAGTGAAAAGGCAACCCACAAATTTGGAAAAAATCATGACAAATAAGTACTCAGACAAAGGTCTGCTCTCCAGAATCTATAAAGAACTAATAAACACTAGGGCCCCAAAATTTAAAGACCCAGTCCAGAAATGGGCATGCGAGAT
>NW_004524595.1:12890309-12893820 GCF_000260255.1 Octodon degus | reverse complement strand
TGAAACTGTCCTAGCGATTTGATTTGAAACTGTCTCATTGCTATTTGTTTACCAATAAAATTATGGAAAAAAATGAATAAGCAGATTAGCTGGGTTTACATTCACCATTATGCTGTTGAATCAAATGAAAAGCAGGCATCCAGGCTGCCCAGCACTGGAGTTTGTTAAACTGTTTCCCTCATGGTGAACCTTACAGTCAAATTCCCTTTATTCCAATCCTATTTTAAAATTATTTCTAGTTTCTAGAATATATACAAAAAAAAAAAAAGAAATACAGATAAGGAAAAACAAACAATAGGGCAGATAGCACAAAGAAAGATAGTCACATGCATAATTTAAAACAGAAAAAACTGAATCCAAATGAATCAAAATTATATGAAATTTACTTTTTGTCAGTTTTCCTATTAAGAGATTGAGATTGTCAGCATGGATTAAAAGAATAAGCTACAGAAAACATGTACAAAAGAATAAAAAGAAAGTGTATAAAAAGATGCATAAATGGAGCCAGGCTGTGGTGGTGCACGCCTGTGATCCCAGCACTCAGCCAGCTGAGGCAGGAGGATTGCAGTGAGTTTGAGGCCAGCCTGGGCTCCATTGTAAATTCAAGGCCAGTGTGAGTTGCATAGTGAAACCTGATCTCAAAAGGGAAATCAATAAATAAGGAAGGAAGGAAAGAAGAATGGAAGGAAGGAAAGAAGAAAAGAAGGAAGGTGTGGAAGGTGGCAGGAAAGGGGGAGGGTGAAAAAGGAATTAAGATGTGATATATACATGTACCAACTTCCCACAAGAAAAATAAACTTAAGTAACACATATGTACTAATAAGCTAAAATAAAACAACAACAACAACAGTAATAGTAGTAGTAGTAGTAGTAGTAGTAATAATAATAGAAGACATAGATCAAAAAAGAAAAACAAAAATAAAGTCACTTATCTGTTATTTCACTAAGATACACTTAGGATATATAGTTGTCTCATTACTTTTCACTCATTGCTGGGACAAAATATTGACACTCAAAAAAAGGAAGAAAAGATTTATTTAGTTCACGGTTTGTGAAAGTTTCAGTCTGTACTCGGCTGGCTCCTAGGCAGAGTGGCACATGGCAGAGAGCAGCCATTCATGGCAGCAGAAAACAGCAAAGAGCAAAGGAAGGGGCAGCAGCTGTGGCTTTTAGCAAGCTTCTCTCCTTCCTTATATTATAAATAAGCTATCCTGGGGCTGGGGGTGTAGAACTTTCACAAGGTGCGTGCCCTCCTCATGCACAGGATGAGGATTTTGTAAACTAAAAATCCTGGCTTTCTGCTGTCATTTAATTGAATTTTTAAACTTCTCAAGTTGACACAACGTATCAACCAGTACAATCCACCTCTTGTCAACTTGGCAACCAGACATTTTCTTAAACAACTTTCCAAGTACATAGACATGCTTATTAACATTTTACAACTTAAAAGTTATATTACTTTAAAACCATGACATTTCTGCCCCTGAGCACCTGCCCAAAAACTCATACACATCTCTTTATGCAAAAGGCATTTTAGTCCATCTCTAAGAGTTGCCAAAGTCATAACAGTTTCAGCACTACTGAAAAGTGTTCAAGTCCCAAGTCTCCTCCAAGATCTAAGGCAAACTCTTAACTGTGAACCCTTGTACAAATGAAAATTTAAACACTTCCAACATTCAATGGCACAAGAAAAACATTACCATTCCAAAAGACACAAGCTGCAGGATACAGGCATGGGGACCAAAGCAAGTCCAAAATCCAGAAGGGCAAACATTAAACCCTGTAGTTCCATGTGGAACATTCAAAGCAATGTGTAATAAGTTGTGAGCTCCAAAAGCCTTACATGGCTTCATCCCTATGGCTCTTCTGCTGGTAGTTCTCATGGCTCTTCTCTGGACCTGGCTTTGTTCCCTCCTTGCAGCTTTTTTCAGACAATCCACATTTCTGGCTTTTTTAAACTTTTGAGATTTTTACTGCATAGGCTTTTCATTGACAGCTTTATACATTGCCCTCTCAGGGTCATACTGCCTGCCTCCCCGGCCTTCTGAAATCTAGGTGGAAGCCTTTTTAACTTCAGAACTCCTGAATTCTGAATGTGCCTAAAACAAATACCACGTGGATGATAACAAGGGCTGCTGCCAGCTGGATCAGTAGCCAGGCTTTCTTCTCTCTTGGCTGTAGGGGTCGAGTGCCTGGGTCACTGAGCACTCTGAACCTGATTCTGAAGAACAAATTCTCTATGCCAGCACCATTCTAGAATCTGGTGTGGCCAGCACCTCCATTCTGTTACCTGGTGTGGCTCTCACTTCCATTCTGGAACATGGAGCTCTGCAGCTTTCTTCTCAAAGCATAGTCCCTCACCCCTACAATCCTGAGGCTGCAAAGGGCAAGAACCTGCTACCTCCTGTAATGCCCTCAGGACATCTTTTCTATTCTGTTCCTCCTGGGCAGTGGATATCTCAGCTCTATGTTTGCAGTCCACAGCCTTCCTGAATATTCCTTTTTAGCCAAACTCACAACATTTTAAATCATTCTGCTGGGCTCATTGTCTTGACTCTCAACATATATGTGACTAAAAGTCCTCAACAAAAGCCATGTCACTTGGCACATGCCTGTAATCCCAGCTCTTGGGAGGCTGTAAACAGGTGGATCACTACGAGTCCAATCTAGTAGTGAGACCCTGAAACCCTGTAGACCCTTCTCCTCCCCCAAAAAAAGCCATGTCACTGCCTAAACATTTGACTGCCTTGAGATTTCTTTTGGAAGATTAACTAGTTCACTGTGATTAATCTCAGTCTCAGGCAAAGTCTCTAGATAGGAGCAAAATGCAGATAAACTTTCTGTTAAGATATAATACAAATCATCCACAATCCAACAACCAGTGCAGTTCTTCTTTCCACAGAAACCACCCCTGCCTGATCTTTACAGGCAGAATTTCTGTCAGCACTTTGGTCTTCTGAGCTCTGACCAGAATCTCCCCTACAGAAGAGCTGAAGGCATTGCAGCTCTTCACTAGTAAGCAACATCTCCAAACCTTTCCTATCTTTTCCAATAAGCCATTTCCAAAAACTGTTGAACAACATGGTTAGATAGTCACAGAAACAACCCCACTCCTTGTACCAAATTCTATCTCAGTTACTTTTCACTTGTTGCTGGGACAAAATACCAACACCCAAAATTAAGGAAGAAACAGTTTATTTAGCTCATAGTTTGTGGGGATTTTAGTCTATATGTAGCTGGCTCCCTGGCAGAGTGAAACATGCCAGAGTGCAGCAGTTCATTGCAGCAAAAAAGAGAAAAGAACAAAGGAAAGGGCAACAACTGTGGCTTTTAACAAGACTGTCTCCCTCATTATATTATAAACAAGCTACCTTGGGGCTGGGGGTGTAGAATTCACTCAAGGTGCATGTCCTCCTCTTGCACAGAATGAGGGCGTTTATAAACTAAAAGTCCTGATAGCTCAGTAGAATAAGTGCTGCCTTCCTGGCAAGCTCAGAGTCCTGAGTTCAAT
>NW_004524595.1:12888662-12890209 GCF_000260255.1 Octodon degus | reverse complement strand
TATATATATCCTGGCTTTCTGCTGTCACTGAATTAAATTTTTTTTTAACTTTCTGCAAAGCTTTATTCCAGATGGGCTCAATCCTTGGCAGTTGCCTTCCTCATACTGGCCAGCATGTCGCTCAGCTCCTCACAGTTCCTCTTGGCGTGGATGTGCGTCCCCACCCTTTTCTTGATGAACTTGAGGGTGCATTTGTCCTTGGAGACCTTAAGCAGCTCCATGGTGCACAGCTTATAGGGGGCAATACCACACACCTCTTGGATTGTGTCCTGCACAAATTTGGTGTGTTTGGTGAGGCATCCATGACGGCAGCTGTGCCTTGGTTTGTTCACATTCTTAGTCACCTTGTAGTGCTTGTTGAGGCCCATGGCCATGGGATAGCAGAGGGCCATGGCTACTGTTCTTCAGTGGTTGCTGTGGTGGAAGGAACTTAATTAAAATTTAAACTTCTCAAGTTGACACAATGTATCAACCAGTACAATAGGCATAAAAATTGAAAATGGGCTGAGCTGATGGAGACCACCATAAAGCAGCCTTGAGCAGAACTTAAATTAACCAATGGGCTTTTCATGTTGACTTGTGAGTCTGTCCAAAGCCTCAGCTTCTTGTCTGAAGATGGGCAGTGAACTCATAGTAAGTGAACTTCTATGAGTCACTAATCCTTACTGAGGCTGTAATGGCAGGTGAAACTCGAAAGCCTCAAGGGATAAAAGAATGTCACAGCCCAGGACACCTGGATTCAACCTCTACTATATAAAAACTGTGGCCTCTGGCATCTCACTCCTGGGTGGATTAACTTAATACCTTACTGGGAGAAGTCCTTGAGAGCTTCTGCCCTTGAGTCCTTCCCTCCCTCCTTCTTATAACTAAATACACACCCAGAAAAGGTTTGGTCTTAGCCCTGAGAGAATCTCAAATTCTGTGAGAGGGCTTTGATCCTCCTGGAGCCCTGAAATGATTCCATTTGTCTCTTTTTGGTTAGTCTTCGCCATACACTTGCTTGGGAGACTGTGGGCCTGATTAGTCCACAATAACTAAAGAATATTTTTAACCTGGTACCAAGTGGCACAGCTCCTGCTTGGCAAGTGTGAAGTTGTGAGTCTGATTCCTGGCAACACACACACACACACACACACACACACACACACACACACACACACACTTAAACCCCACCAGACCTAGTAGCACATGCCAGCTACTAGGAGGCATGAAAATGGACTGAACTGATGGAGACCACCATAAAGCAGCCCTGAGCAGAACTTAAATTAACCAATCCCAGCCACGAGGAGGCTGAGGCAGGAGGGTCTCTGTGAGTTCAAGACAACATAGAGAGTTGTTTCCATGTAGCCTTAGCAACATAGAGATTTCTTTTTTTTTTTATTTTTCCCGATAATTTTATTGATAAACAAATAGCAATGAGACAGTTTCAAATCAAATTGGTAGGACACTTTCAATAATTCACACATTGCATACATTCTTCCTAGTAGTTAATTGCTGTACAAGATGCGGACTTGATATCCTATTTACAAACACCGTTAGAACAAATC
>NW_004524595.1:12876916-12887532 GCF_000260255.1 Octodon degus | reverse complement strand
TAAAATGATCACATTCCTCATAGGGAATTTATAGCTGTACATGACATATCTTACTTCATTAGGGAGAAGGGAGATCATCCAATCTGCTAATCTCCTTTCAACTCATATTCTCCTCCTTATTTATGAAAGCTTTGTTTCTATTTTTTCTTCTGTTCTCTCTTTTCTTTTCCCTTCTTTCCTCTTTCTCCTCTCCCTGTTCCCCTTCTCATTTTAATATTTTCTTCCTATTTATCAATACTTATTAAATACTTTGGTCCTTACTTACAGTTTCAGTTTCTTGTTTTTTTTTTTTTTTCTTTCGGTACCAAGGATAGAATCCAAGATCTTGCACTTGCCAGGCAAGCGCTTATTCTACTGAGCCATCTCCCTGGCATACTTTCAGTTTCTTATACAAGAAAACCCATGCAATATTTAGACATAGGTATCCCATTTATTTCTTTTTAAAAATATGGTCTCAAGGTACATCCCTTTATCTGAAAATGTCTGAAGTTGGTTTTCCTTTGCAGTTGAGTAGTACTCCATTTATATTTTTAAAAACACATCTTCTTTATCCATCCATTAATTGAAGGGCATTTGAGCTATTTCCAAGATTTAGATATTATAAATTATCCTGCTGTAAATATTGGTATGCATAAATGGCTCTGGTATGATGAATTTAACTATTTCAGGAAGATACCAACAAAGAAAATAGCTGAGTTGAATGGAACCACTAGTTTTGATTTTTCAAGGATTCTCTACACTGAATCCACAGTGGTTGCACCACTCTATACTTCCACCAACAAAGATGGGTTTCTGTTTCCCACAGTCATGAAAGCATTTGTTATTGATTACTTTCTTGATAGTAACTGATCTTTCTGGGATGAGATGGAATCTCAGCCATTTTAATTTGCCCCTCTCAAATGACCAGTGATGAATGGTTTCATATCTTTATTTGCCATTTGTATTTCTTCATCTGAAAAATGTATATTCATTTCAGATGCCCATTTTTAGATTGTGTTTTAAGTGGGGGGGGTCAGATTTTTTGAGTTCTTTATATATTCTAGATTTTAATCCGGTATCTGAGGTACAGCTTGCAAAATATTTTCCCCACTCAGTGGGTTGTCTCTTTACTCTGTTGGTGGTTTCTTTTGTTGTGCAATACTTTTTGATAAAAAATCTCGGTTGTTTAATCTTTGTAATATTTCCTCTTTCATCATTGTTTTGTTCACATAATTTTCTCTATACTTGGGCCTTCAAGAGTTCTACCTAGAGGCCAGGGAGATAGCTCAGTAGAATAAGTTCTTCCCTGGCAAGCCCAAGCGTCTGAGTTCAATTCCCAGTTCTGGAAAAAAAGAGAGAGAGAGAGAGAGAGAGAGTTCTGCCTATTCTATCTTCTAGCATATTTAGTGCTTCTGTTTTAATATTTAGATCTCTGACCCATTTTGATTTGAGTTTAGGGCATGATGAGACATGTGGGTCTAGTTTTAGTTTTTGACACGTGAAAGCCAGTTTATCCAGCACAATTTATTAAAGAGGCTATTTTTCCTTCAGTGATGGTGTTTGGCTCCTTTGTCAAAGATAAGATGGCTGAGTAGGTTTTGAGTTGCATCTTGTAATCAGTTCCATTGATCCTTGAATCTGGTTTCTTTTGTTTGTTTGTTTGCCAGTACCATACTATTTTTATCATGGTAGCTTTGTAGTGTGTTATTTCAGGTTAGGGATTGTGAGGCCTCCTGTCTTGCCTTTGTTGCTCAGAAGTGCTTTTGCTATTCTAGGTCTCTTCTGGTTCCAAATGAATTTTAGGGTTATTTTGTCTAATTCTGTGATATATGCTTCTGGTCTTTGGATTGGTACTGTCTTAAATCTGTATACCAATTTTGGCAGTATGGTCATTTTAACTATATTAGTTCTTCCTAAAAAAACAAGGGATATCTTTTCATTTTCTGATGTCCCCTTTGGTCTCCTTTTTTCAGAGTACAGTACTGTTTACTATAAAGGTCTTTATAGCCCTTATGAGATTGATCTCTAATATTTAACTTTTTGTGGTATTATAAAAGGTGTGATTTCCCTAATTTCTTTCTCACTGAGTTTGTTTTTTCTGTATAGGAATCCTATTGATTTTGAAGTGTTGACTTTGTATCCAGCTATGCTGCTAAATTTGGTTATTAAATATAGCAGTCTTTTGATGGAGTTTCTGGGGTCTTCTATATAGAGTATCATGTCATCTGCAAATAATGATAATTAAATTTTTTTTCTTCTATCCTATTCCTTTTCTTTCTTTCTCTTGTCCAATTATTCCGGCCAATGTTTCCAAAACTATATCAAATAAGAGTAGTGATAGTGGACATCTTTATTTTGTTCCTGATATTAGAGTGAAAGCTTTCAGTTTTTGACCATTCAGTATGTTGTTGGCTTTTTTATAGATGGCTTTTATCAGATTGAGATAAAGACCATCTATTCTAGTATTCTATTGCGCCTCTTGGGCTAATGCAATCAGGTGCATAGGACCGCGTTTTGATTCCCAGCTCTAAAAGCTGCACCAGACCTGCCCTTAAGGCAGCATTAAGTAGCCAAAAAAAAAAAAAAACTCCTTCCAATATTCTGTAGCATTTTTATAATGAATGGGTGTTGGACTTTGTATAATGTTTTTTCTGCATTTATTGAGATGATCATAGTGTTTTTGTTTTTGGTTCTGTTAATATGATGCAGTTCATTTATTGATTTGCATGTGTTGAACCATCTCTGCATTCCTGGTATGAATTCTACTTGGTCATGGTGTATAATTTTCTTGATGATTTGCTGCATTCTGTTTGCCAGTATCTTATTGATTATTTTTGTTATCTAATGTTCATTGGAGAGATCGGCCTGTAGTTTTTCGTGTGTGTGTGTGTGTGTGTGTGTGTGTGTGTGTGTATGTGTGTGTGTGTGCAGGGTCTCATTACACACCTCAGACTCGTAGTGATCCTCCTGATTTCTGCCTCACTAATGCTGGGATTACAGGCGTGCGCTATCACACCCAGACTCCATCGCTGGCTCAGTGCGCCCAGGGGTGGGGCCAGTGCAGCATGCGGAGCCAGGGATGGAACCCTGGCCCCTGCACTTACCAAAGGAAGCACTTAGTCCACTGAGCTATACTACTGATCCTTTTAGTTTCTTCTGTTTGGATTCATTTCTAGTTTTAGTATCAGGGTAATCCTTGCTTCCAAGAATGAGTTGCAGAGTATTGCTTCCCTTTCAATTTCATTAAAAAGTTTAAGAAGTAGCAATATTGGGCTGCAGAGATAGCTCAGTGGTGTAATTGTCTACCTGGTGTGTGTGTGTGTGTGTGTGTGTGTGAGAGAGAGAGAGAGAGAGAGAGAGAGAGAGACAGAGAGACAGAGAGACAGAGACAGAGACAGAAACAGAGAGACAGAGACAGAGAGACAGACGAGAGACAGAGACAGAGTTAGTAGCATTACGTCTTCTCTAAATTTCTTGTAAGATTAAGCAGTGAGTCTGTCAGGGCCTGTGCTTTACTTTGTTGGTAGGTTTTTAATTGCATCTTCAATTTTATTGACTGATACTGGTTTATTTAGGATTTTCATATATTCTTGGTTTAGCTTTGGTATTTCATATGTATCTAGGAATCTATCTATTTCTTCTTCATTTTCCATTTTATTAGAAAAGAATTTTTTTTTTTTTTTTGGTTAGCTCAGGCTGCCTTAAGGGTGGGTCTGGTGTGGCATGTGATGCTATTGATTTCCAATTCCATTGTACAATGGTCTTATGATATACACGGGATAATTTCAGTTCCTTTGCATTTACTGAAGCATGTTCTGTGGGGCTAGGGTGTGGTCTATTTTGGAGAATGTCCAATGTGCAACTGAGAAGAATGTGCATTCCGATGTTGCAGGGCGGAGCACTGAGTAGATATCTATCAAGTCCATTTGTTCAAAAGTTTGTTGCTATTCAAATATTTTGCTGACCTTCTTGTCTAGTTGAGCCGTGTGTTTCTGACAGTGCGGTATTGAGGTCTCCCATTAAAATTGTATTGATGCTGCTTTGATTTTTCATGTCTGTTAATAGTTGATTTATATTATTGGCACACCGGCATTTGGTGCGTTTATATTTATGATTGTTATCCCTTCTTGAAGTCTTCCTTTAACAACTATCTAATGCCCTTCTTTATTCCTTTCCATCAGTCTTGGCTTAATACCACTTTGTCTATAAATAGAATATCTAACTCTGCTTTGTTCCAGGTTCCTGGCACATGAAGTGTTATTTTCCACCCTTTGAATTTCATCCTATGAATTTCTTTTTGAATTAGACATGTTTCTTGTATATAGCATGTGGTTTCTTGATTCATTCTGCCCACCTTTTTCTTTTCATTGGTGAATTGAGACCATTTGATTGATAGTTATAACTGATATGTATTAATTTATCCTTGTCATATAATTTCCTTATTTTTGTTCTCTTTCATTCCCCCATTGTTTCATCGCCTGCCTCCCCTGGAAGATTCATTCTGGTGGGGTTTATGGAACATAGTCCTTGTTATAATGTTTTTGAATGTCCTTCAGAATATTTTAGAGTGCTGATTTGGCCATCATGAATTTCCTCAGGTGTTCTTTGTCATGAAAACATCTTATTTCTCCATCAATTTTGAAAGATGGTTTTGCGGGGTGCATTAATCTGGGTTGGAGGTTTTCTTTTAGGGCTTGAAATACTGCACTCCAAGCTCTGCTTGACTTGAGAGTTTCTGTTGAGAAGTCTGCTGTGGTTCTGATGCACTTTCTTTTATAAGTTTTTTTCTAACATCTTATAATATTTTGTTCATGTGTTGATTTTCTGAGATCTTGCCTATTATGCCTTGATGTAGTTTTATCATGACTAATTGGAGTTCTATGCACCTCACTTATCTGTCATTTCCTTCTCTGCCAGTGAAGTTTTCTGCTATGACTTATGTGAACATAGTTTTTATGTCATTTACTCTATTTCCTGCTTTTTCCTTGATTCTAATTAATCGTATGTTATTCTTTGCATCATCCAGCAGCTGCTCCATTAATTTATCATGTCCTGTTCATTTATCATGTCATATTTTTTGTGTGTACTTCTTTTTGAGACAGGGTCCCACTACGCAAGGCAGGCTAGCCTTCGGCTCACTTTGTAGCCCAGGTTAGTCTTAAACTCACAATGATCCTCCTGCCTCAGCCTCCAGAGTGCTGGGATTATGGGCATGTGCCACCATGCAGGCTCCCTTACTATTTCTAAGAAAGCTTCCTTTTCATGACCACTTACCACAGTTTTGTCTTCTAGATCTGATATTCTGTCCTCAAATTGCAATTGGCTTATTCTGCTGCATATCCTTTCAATGGAATTTTTAATCTCCATAATATCTGTTTTAATCTGTTTCATGGATTCCATTTCTTTCCTATGTTAGGAATTCTTGATTTACAACAGTTTCCTAAGCTTCTCTCACTCTTGTTTTTTTTATCCGTATCTACTCTAGATTGACTACTTGCATCTTTCATTTTGGTCATCATATGTTTAGTTATATGAGAAATTATAATTTGAATTTTTTTTCTAGAGCCTCCTTCATTTGCAGTGTTATTTCCACTGTTATCATTTCAGAGAGTTGGGTGGTGGCTTTCAAATTGTTGCATTTCACTACCTCTTGGGTTTTCCTTGGGTGACCTGAAAGTCAGGGGATACAACTTACTTCTGTATATTCTCATTTTTTATACTTTTTAAAGTTTAATTTCTCTGCTCTTGCTTACAAGTTGCTTATAGTAGGTAACTTTATTTCTAGTATTGAGAACTCCTTAGCACATGACTACTTTACAGAAATGTCTTCTAAGTGTAGCTCACTTTTGGATTTTGAATCTGTCACAACATACCACAGCTTTAATTTATTTGGAATGAAAATTTGATGCCTAGTGCTTGCTTCGGCAGCACATATACTAAAATTGAAATGATACAAGAAGATTAGCATGGCCCCTGCACAAGGATAGCATGCAAATTCTCGAAGCGTTCCATATTTTTTCTACAGCTACTTTCTCTTAATTCAATGAGAAGAAAGATTTGTACTAATAGTGTTTGGACAGGATATCATGTCTGCATCTTGTCCTATGAATAACCACTATGAAGACAACAATATGCAATGTACTAATTATTGAAACCGTCCTACTAATCGGTTTTGAAATTATCTCATTGCTATTTGTTTCTCAATAAAATCAATAAAAAAAAGTTGATGCCTACTTTGTCCAGGTTCCTGTTCCTTGACACTGTCCTATAGTATTGCTTATGACCCTTTGGCAATATCAGACTTGCAACTCAAGAACAACCAATTAAGATAGCTATATCACCTTCTCTACTGTAGTACAACCAGTAATAACAGTAATATCAAGCATAGCCTAGATAATGACAAACTATGGAAGTTGGGTGTGGTGATTCATACTTGTAATCCCAGCACTTGGGAGACTGAGGCAGGAGGATTGTTGCAAGTTCAAGACTAGCCTGGGTTACAAAGTAAGTTGTAGGCCAGCCTGAACTGGATAGTGAAATGTTGTCTCAAAAGGAGAAAAAAGAAAAGAAAAATGACAAGCTGTGTTAACTATTAATTTGCCACTTTTAACCACACAAATTAGATTTGTAGTTATATAACCAAATTTAAAATAAATTTAAAAATTTATAGTGAATATTCCCTCAATATAATGATTTTATTCTCAGGGAAGAAAACTACAAAGGGTAAGAGAAAAAAAAAGAAAAATAGGAGAAGTAAAAGAAATTAGACCCAAGGCTGAAGGACAAAGGAAGATTAGCCAAGCTTTGGGAAACAAGCTTTGGGAAGACAGGAGGCAAGGAAATAAAAGAAGAAATAGAAACAAGAACAGAACAAAACAATAAAAAAAATTGCACAAAAAAAGCAAGAGAGAACAAAAGAACTCAAAAACTATTTTCACGCTCATATGAGAACAAGAAAGAAAAAAACAAAGTAAAGAAGAAAACAAAATTTCTACTTCAGGGCATGTCTCTGCTGTCACTATTAGACAAAGGGGGGCAGACAGAGCGCAGATCCACATTGGTCAGTCCCAGCAAGCCTGCAGTAGGGTGATGGGTAATCCAAGCAAGCCTGCCCCTTCAACTATGCTGAAGTTCAGGCTGTTTCTGGTTGTGAGGCTGGGACCTGAGTTGTTCAGCTCATAATATACATCTTGCCAATTTGAACTTGGCCCCTGGGCCCTGGGCGTCCCCTCTGGCTGAGTCTCATCCTGAGCTTGGGAGCCTCACGATGGTCCCAACCCACTGCTGCTCTGAGTCCCAGGTTGGGTTTCTCCCTTTCCAAAGCTGCAACTGGCCAGTTGCCCTCTCCTGGGTTTGAATTGGAGTCACTCACCAGCCACTGCAGCCTGCACCATCGACTGCTTTGTTCCACTGGTGCATTTCCCTCTGTAGGCCTCTAGAGTCACCCATAGCCACCAGGCCTCTGTGGGTTTGAGCCACCTCTGTTATGATGAGAACTGTGACTACAGGAGAAAGCACTACTTTCTACCTCCTTCTTCTGTGCTGTGGTCAGTGTCTTTCCCCTGTGGTCTCCACTTCTCTCCTCAGCTCCTTGTACTTCCCTCCTTCTTTTCCCCACATTGCTATATTCCAGCATCTGGACTCCAAATCTCAGAGAGACTGATTTGCTGTTGTTTGCCTCTCTGCCATTTTCCCAGAAATCCCCAAATACATTTCTAAAATAATTACTCTTAAGCTGGGTATGGTGGCAGTACTCTAATTCCAGTATTCAGGAGGCTATGGTAGGAGGATCATTGCACGTTCAAGACCAGACTGGGCTACAAAGTAAGCTCAAGGCCAGCCTGAACTGCATAGCAAGACCCTGCCTCAAAAAAACAAAACAAATAAACACACAAAACTTAACAGTAAAGAGGACTGCAACGTAATGGCCAAAGTCTCACTTCACT
Organism: Octodon degus; assembly: GCF_000260255.1. Classification (NCBI taxonomy): domain Eukaryota; kingdom Metazoa; phylum Chordata; class Mammalia; order Rodentia; family Octodontidae; genus Octodon; species Octodon degus. Next base: position 12,879,607 of record NW_004524595.1, on the reverse strand, counting down.
GGAAAGACATAATTCCAAGTTGTATAGGATCCATATAAATAGTCCTAAGACATATAAAATAAAGAGAAGAGAATTACAAAGAGAAATTATAAGAAGAAATTAACGTACCACAAGAATGAGAGGTTTTGACATATCTCCATCAGGTATTTAATATATGAAGAATAAAAAAATTAGAAAGATTTGAAAATGATAACTGACAAGTGTAGTTGTTTGTTAACATACTTACCTCGTGTGGGGAGACAACTCTCCATCGATTTTTGTGCAAGTCTTGTGAGTACAGCTCTTGTTGTAGATTATCTTGTTCAAGGAGGCTAGTATGATAAACAGCCATAGAATATAAGGTCAGCAGTAACCTGATTTATTGAACTGATAGCAGCACAAGCCTTAAAGATTTCCTGACAGTATGACATTTCTTCATGCTCTCTTCTCTCAGAACAATGAAAGCTCAATAAATCTTCTATTAACTTTTACAAAATGAAACTGGATTCTTTCCCTAGTAAATGTCCCTGCATCACTCATATACTCAGATATGTAAGTAATGCATGTGTCCCAATCCTACCCCAGAAAGTTTACTTCGTGTGTGTGTGTGTGTGTGTGTGTGAGAGAGAGAGAGAGAGAGAGAGAGAGAGAGAGAGAGAGAGAGAGAGAGTCCCTAGGACTTGAGCCTAGATTTTTTGAGATGAACTACATCCTTAGTTCTTTCTAAATTTTATTGTATTTTTGAGACAAGGTCTTGCTAAATTGTCCAGGCTGGGCTCAAATTTGTGATCCTCCTGCCTCAGCCTTCCAGAGTTCTGGGATTATAGGTATGTGCCACCAAATCCAGCTTGAAAATTTATTCTTAATTTACTGGAGCAGGAGGTAAAAGGTCTAAGTATCTACGAGAAACTTGAAGTGCCCAACTCTAGAGAAGGAGATCTAATGATTCAGGCTTTGAAAAGGAGAGAGAACTGGTAACAGCCTCTGCCTGAGGCGCCCACTTCCAAATCAGAAGTGTTGTTGTGCTGTGAATTCTACATGTCAACTTGACCTGGCTACAGGATGCCCAGGTAGCTGGGTAGACATTATTTGGGGGCATGTTTCCAGACTGCCTGAGCATCAGGGTTGGTGTACAGAGGAAAGCAGGTGCCCCTCCCCACGCTGGCCTCACCCACGCTCTAGAAGGCCTGTGGAGTAGTCTGTTTTCTCCTGTGTTCACAGAAATACCACAGGCTAAGTAAGTCATAAAATAAAGAATGTAATTTATCATCATTCTGGAGGCTGAAAAGCCCAAGACTATGGACCTAGCCACCGAGGAGGCCTCCCTGGTCACCATAACGTGCAGAAAGACAGTGCTTCAACTCAGCAGAACACTGCCCTTCCTAAAGTTCCTCCTGGGCATGTGCCTTCCCAGTAGGGCTTTTCTATATCCATTACTGTGCTCATTTGCTCTTACAAATAAGGAGACCAGAGGGCAGGAAGCAGATGTCAGCTGCTGAGAGTGGCCCTCCAAAGGAGAGCCTGGATTTCAGCCACTGTCCCCCCAGTGGAGGTCATCTCAGCAAAGGTGGAGCCTGTGGAGGGAGCAAGTTCTCCAACCACAGTTCATCCCACGGTGGTACTTGTTCCCTCTGGCTTTCAGCAAGAGACTGAGTGAATTTTTGGCCATAATCTTTTTCTTTTTTGAGACAGGGTCTTGCTATACAGTTCAGGCTGGCCTTGAACTCACTTTGTTGCCCAGGCTGGTCTCGAACTCAAAATGATCTTACTGCCTCAGCCTCCTGAGTGCTGGGATTACTAGCATATGCCACCATACCTGGCCTCTTGGTCTTCATCTTCACAAATTGAACTTGAGGCACGTTTTGTAATGCATACTCAGTGGACACCTAGGAGATGTGGACTTCCCTAATGCACCCCACCCGAAGTTCAGTTTTTTAGTCTTATGTGGAAATTATTTGTTCGTTTATTCCTTCCTTCTTTCAGTAGACTTGTACTGTGCAGTGAGTGTTACATGGTCTCAGTCTTATTGGGGCTGGTGGTGGGGTGGAAAGATGGGTTTGGCAGGCAAACCACCAAGTAGCGTGCATGCGTGTCCCCAAAAGTTGAGGGAATGCAATTCATAATTAATTCTGCAGAGGAAAGGAGATCATGCAGCAGGGAAGATAGCTGAGAACCAAATGGGCCTGGAATAACTGTGAGCTGGGGAGTGAGCAGACTCCCGGCTCCTGGGGCAGGTGTCCAGGCACAAGGCTGTGCTCACTGTCCTGACTGTTCTGGGCCAGACAAGGGCAAAGAAGGGGAGGCAAGTGATAGTAACCAGTGTCCCAGCATGAGGAGCAGAGAAGGCCTGGAAAAGAAGGAGGAGAAGATTCGAGTTGACCCCGAAGTCCCTTTCTAAAACAAGTCTAAGAGTTCCTAGAGGAGCCCACCGGGCCCATCCTGCACAGCAGGGCAGAGCTGGGAAGGGACAGCTTTTGGTTGTGGTCCCTGGAATCCCCCTCCTTCTCTCCAGCAGCTCTATGGCCACATACAGGACCCTAGTCCTAAGAGACGTGGCTACTTAAAGTCACACCTTGAGCCCAGGGCTTGTGGCCCCTGACAGAGAGCCAAAGAGAGACAGCTTGTTGCTAAAAAACTACTAGTGGAGGGGCTGGAGAGATGGCTCAGTGGTCTAAAGCACCTACTTAGAACAAGCTTGGCAAGGCATCAGGG
>NW_004524595.1:12831404-12876781 GCF_000260255.1 Octodon degus | reverse complement strand
AAAAAAAAAAAAGAAACTTTTAAAAAACTACTAGTGGAGGGCACTCAAAAGCTCTGCAAATCATGGCTCCCATCCCCTTGGTAATAGGTGTTAGTCTGTTGTCCCAAATGTCAGCCTAAAAAGTGTCTTTAAAAGCTGAATTAGTTAGAAATATAGGCAGTCAGAAAGGGCCAGGCCCTCAAGGAGACAAGATGGAAGACAAGGTGACTTTGCAACTTGGAAGAGACAGACACTTCCGTTTGGGCCAGACCTCAAGACAAAAGGGGAAACATGTAGCTACATACTTCCCTAAGGATGGGCATCAGGGATTGATTTTTTTTTTTTTTTCCGGTACCAGGGATTGAACTCAGGACCCTGTGCTTGCCAGGCAAGCACTTATTCTACTGAGCTATCTCTCTGGCCCAGGGATTGATATTCTAAAGAGGTATCAATCACCTCAAAAGAGCCCAAGTGAATCACTAACCCAACCCCCACCAGGAAAAGACCCTGTCCTGTATTCATACACGCTTGCTACGTGCCTCGCTTCCCCATTTGGTTCTGGACTCAATCAATTTTACCTGAGCATTGGTGCCTGTAACCTCCTTGGTTGCCCATAGTCTTGTCCCACCTCATGCCCACCTAAGAGAGTTCCCATGTTCTCCACCACCTTAGACCCACCTTACTGCACCGCATGGTTTTCCTCTATAAAAGTCCCTGGAAGAGACAGCTTCCTGGAGATAACCTGCTTGGGCCCCCTTCCTTTCCCTCTCTCAGACAGGAGCTTTCTTTCTCCCAGAAAATATATTCTGCTCATAACCTCCAAAAAATAAAATAAAATAGAATAACAAGTGTCTTTAAAACATCCAGCTTCCTTCGGTAGCCTGTATGACCCGATAATTCTTGAATTTATTGAAACACATTCTCAGTTTGCCAAAGCTCCACAAAGATCTGTACAACTCAGACTTACACAGAGAGTAGCTTTTAAAATTTCACTTGAGATTGATCTGCTCTTCCTTATAAGCTTCTTAAAACCATCTCTTATGCACCTGAGAGACTTGTCCTTTACATTAGTTTAAATCACTGCTCTAGATGCTGTTCTTTTTCATTTTTAATTTTATTTATTTATTTATTTATTTTTGGTCTTTCTGAGACAGAGTTTCGCTATGTAGTTCAAACTGGCCTCAAACTCTCAGCGATGCCCCTGCCTCAGCCTCCGGAGTACTGGGATTATAGGCATACGCTACCACACCCTGCTCTAGACGCCATTCTAAAGCACTCAGGCTCTGGCAGGGTTGCTCTGGCAGCTCCATCACAGCCTCTGCCCCTCCTCCTTCCTTTCTGCAGGATGGTGACAGGGAAGCGGGTCTGGTCTGTGGCTGGTGCCCCAAGGCAGGGGCTGGAACTCTGGGTCTGCACAGCTGTTCCGATCCTTCCTGAGCTCTGTAATTTGCCCTGGTCTGTTTGGCCCAGCTCCCAGCCTCTGACTTCAGCAAGGTGGGATGATGGGGTTGCCCAGGACATCCCAGGTTGGGAAGCTCCGCCTCCAGGTAGTCAGGTGTTGCTGTTTAGTTTGCACAGCACTGATGAGCCCTGCACTGGTGGCCTGTGACAGGGAAGCCCCTGGCCCACCTGCAGCAGCAGGCACGGAGGTGTCAGAAGCTGTCACCTGGGAGTAGGAGCGCCCGACTGTACTTTGGGTCACTAACTGAGCCCCTTCTGCCACCTATCTCAAACCCCTCAGACCCTCATTGGTTATCCCAGGCTGATGAGAGGACTGTGGCCAGAGAAACAAGCCAGGATTGACTATTCCTGCCAGGAGGGGCCAGAACAGCAAGTGTTTCTACAAAGCTGCAGGCATCAGCTTGAATGCAGCCTGGAGGGGCCTGCCCCAGCCTACCTCCTGCGCTGGGTCCTGCAGCAAGTGCTAGTATGGCTTGCACCTACTTCACCAGCAAAGCTGGGCCATACACAGCACATGAAGGGGCGTGGTATGTGCATGGGTGTGTGCACGCGTGCGTGTGTGTGTGTGTGTGTGTGTGTGTGTGTGTGCTTTTGATAGCTGAAAACTCATCAAAATGCTAGTGCTAACCACTGAACTTTTTAGGTTCCAGGATCTAGCTCAGAGCCTTGGAAGATCTGAAGAGCTCTTCCAAAAATGAGCTCTTCTTAATCGGAAGCTCAGTTCCTGGCAATAGCACCCACTCAGCCATTCTGTGACCTTTGTCAGACGGTCCTCTCTGTTTAGCTCACGCTCCAGTGACACGGCTGAGCACTGCCTAGGCCAGCCCCAGGGCCAGATCCACAGATGACAAAAGTGGTAAGGACTTTTTGTCTCAAGGGGCTCCGCCTCCGGAGGAGGCAGACATATACAACTAACTCTAATTGCAATCCTATTTGTGCACCTTCCAACAACCGGGAGGGTGGTGAGAGCACACCTGCAAGGTACTGATGGGAAAATCTAAGCTCAGCACTCAAGGCTTTTGGTGGAAGGCTGGCCTAGATCCCACTCTAAGGCTGCCTTGCCGCCCTGCCCTGCCTCTTGCCCTGGAGCTTCCGGCATCTATCATGAATACTCTGCACACTGTGGAGCCCTGTGTGGAAGGTTGTACTGGGTCCTGCTGGCACTCGGCTGTGGTCCAGCATGGGCTCTTCTGTGCTGGGAAGAAAACCAGCACTTCTTGGTTCCCCACAGGCTTCCCTGAGGGCCTCTCAGCATGAGGCCTGGAAGAGACAGTCCTTGCTTGCACAGCTGGGCACTTGGGGCTGGGCCTGGCCAAGGCATATGACCAGAGATAGAACAAGCCACTTCAACATTGAGAACCTCCGTGGGAATCAGAAGCCTCATTATGTACAAAAAAGGACCTGGCAAAGGGTTCTGCTGAAAAGCTTTAATCATGGGACTATTACAGGCTGTACTTTTGTTTGTTTGTTTGTTTTGGTACCAAGAATTGGACTCAGGACCATGTGCTTGCCAGGCAGGCGCTGTGCTGCTGAGCTACCTCACAGGCCCTACAGGCTGACTTAAGGGCAATAGCGCAGGGTTATCAGATCCTACAAATAAAAATAAGAGATGTCAAGACACATTTGTATTTCATATAACCAGTGACTATTTTTAGCATACTTATAGATATACTTGAAGCTATCATATTTGGGTCGTGCTTATACTAAAAAGTTAGTCCCCATTAATCTGAAATGCAAATGTAACCTGCATCCTGTGGTTTTCCACCTTGGCAACAGCAGGTGAAGGACACCCAAGGACTAGCACCAGCAGGAAGCTGGGCCCTGAGAGGCCACTGCAGGGTCAGGCCTGCAGGCATCTGGGGCCAAGATGAAGGCAGTGCAGTGCAGCCAGTGCTGAGTTCAGGAGAGATGGGCCAGAGGAGGAGCCAATATCCTGCGCTCTTCTCTCCAGCCTCTGGCTGCCTTCTGAGTGCAGTCCTCAGTGTCCCTGCGGAGAGCAGATCTGGGTGGAGAGGCACAGCTGATGGGCAGCTCCCTGTCTGCTCAGTCCTGCCAGGCAGTTTGGATTAGCCCCATTATTGCCTCCTTCCTACAATGGCTCCATTGCTGGCAGTAGCAGGTGTGACCTTTTCAGCACTTGAGGAATCTTAGCTTTTCCTTCCTCATCCCCTACAATGCATTCCCAGCTCCCAGCAGAAGACTCCTGGACAAGCGAGTTTATTGTGATTCCATCCAGCCTCAGGGCCTTTGCTTGCGGCTTCCTCTGGACAATCCTGGAATGGAACGCAAGCTGGAAGAACCCGCAAGGGCACCTGTTCTCAGCCTCCGAATGCTGGGCTTGACAGGAGGGATTTCTAGGGCATCCTTAGTTACTTGTCCAGCTGATCTACACACACTGGCCTTTAGGGTCCAGGTATCATCCCTGCCAAGAAGCCACCAAGGGCTGCCCAGCCTGACCTTGGTCTCAAAGCTGTGGTTCTCTTCTTTCATCACTGATTGCCTTGTTTTAGCTGCTGCCTGGCTGGGAGTCCTTTCCCCTGATCAGAAAACAAGGTTCTTTTTCTTAGCTTTCCCCTCAGCAGAGTGCTGGGAATGTGAATGCAATAATTTTGTTTTTTAAATTACAGCCTTTGATTATAGTTCAACGATTTAATTACAGTTATTAAATAACTAAAGATCTGCCTAGCCTGATACTTACGGCATAATAGGAGAAAAACCCACACAGGCTTTGGAATCAGATAGTCTGAGTTTATTTATACATTTTTTAAAAAAAGATTAAACCTTTGTTGAATTGACTCTAGTGAAAGAAATTCTTACGGTGAGTCCTATGCAGATTGGGTTTCTGTCCTAGGGGAAGAAGGACTTCTCTGAAGGACCTTTAAACTTCTGTAGGTCTTGACCACTTCCCTACCCACAGTAGCACCCCTGCGACATGTACTTCTCTGTAAAGATTAATTAAGATTAATTTTAAATCGAAGTCAGTGCTACTGAGTATCTTGTCTCTCCCGCTGTTCTGTGCTCCTGCTCAAGGGGCACCGGCAGGCAGAGTGCTGTGTTCTGTGCCTGTGTAAGTTTGGAGGAGAGGAGACTGCTCAGGAGTTACTCTCGCGTTCTCAAAGGGATCCACAGTTCCATAAAAATCAAGACCCATCAAGCTGGGGTGTGGTTTCCTAACTCCAGGCTCTAACCAGGTGCTGCCTCCAAATGACCTGAAAGTGCCCCCTATCCTGCCCCCACCACACTTTCAGGGCTGAGGAGTGAACCCAGGGCCTTCACAGCCCTTTCTAAACATGTGAGACAGAGTCTCACTAAGTTGCCCAGGCAGCACTTGAACTTGCAATCTAAAGCTGGATATGGTGATACATACCTGTAATCCCAGCACTTGGGAGGCTGAGGCAAGAGGATCACTGTGAGTTTGAGACCAACCTGGTCTACAAAGTGAGTTCAAGGCCAGCTTGAGCTGCATAGCAAGATCCAGTCTGAAAAGGACAAAAATTAAATAAGTAAGTCAATCAATCAATAAAATAAAGAATTTGCAATCTGCCTGCCTCAGCCTCCCAGGGTACTGGGTTTATAGGTATACATAACTGCTCCTAGCTATGAACAGCATTTTAAACCAGAGTGATGACAGCCCCAGTGTAGGTAACGTAGGCCCTATGTGCTGGTGGAGGAGGTCAAGAGTCTGTACCCTTTAAAAAGCCTGCTGTAGTTTGGACCTCGAATATTCAACAAAGGCATGGTCCCCACCCCTGGTGCTCATGGGAAGTGGACAAAACTTTCTGAGCTGGAGCTCAGCAAAAGGTGGTTCGAGTAGAATATATCCTCACAGAGGACCTGCAGACTGCAGCCCTTCCCTGTCTCTCTTGCTTCTTGGATGCCAAGGATGAGCATCTTCCTCTGTCACCTGCTCTTGCTGTGATATGTGGTTATACCACAGGCCAAAGGCAATGCAGACCAATAGCTATGGACAGCAACTGTGAGCCAAGAGAAACCTTTTTGCTTTTTAAGTTGATTTAAGTCAGGTATTTTGTTAGAGCTCTCTAGGTGACTGGGAAATAAGCCAGAAGGATGGAAACTCTGGCCCCGATGTGTGCTCCGCAGATTGACTTAAATAGCAATGTCTCTTGGGAATTTGCTAGAAGGGCAGATTCTCCAGCTCCATCCACCCTACCGTGTGGATCAGAAACTCAGAGGCACAGTCCAGGGATCTGGAGCATAGCCAGGTCTCCAGTGCTGCTGGCCTACTGTAATTTGAAGGCCGTGGGTATCCAGTGTCCTCTGACCCTGAGGAATTCTCCTCCTGGTCAAATAGACCACAACAAGACCATCTGATTTTTTTTTTAAACAATGACAAAGTTTTTTCAAGGAAATGAAAGTGAAGAGTGACTTTTTCAAGAAAATGAAAGTGAAGAGTGGGGGAGAAACTGGCTCTGCCGAGCATGCTTGGGCTGAATAAAAAAGGAAAAAGCAATAAAAGGACACCCTGGGGGGAGCAAGGCCTCTGTGTGCTCAGCCCACTGGCATGGGCCCCCTTGCCTTGTGCTGTGACTCTGCTGACATCCCTGCTGTGGACACCGCAGAGGAGGCCAACCCCCAGCATGCTACTGTCCCACCGCCTGCGCCCACCCTCTCTATCCCGACTGCGACCTGGCGCAGATGCGCTGCCTGCCTGCCTGGTTTGGTTCTAGCGGCTCCAGGGGTGCTATTTTTGCTCAGTGTGGCCCTGGAATGCGAGCCAGCCAAGGAATTTGAGGGAAGGTCACGCCCTGGAGTAACACAGACACAGCTATCTGCTCTGCAGCCGGGCAGCACTGCTGACTTGCTCGGACCTGCTGAAAGAAGCTGCGTGCTCATTACCAAGCACAAGCACAGGGGTACGAAGCAAATTCCGGCTCAAGTCCTTCCTCTCTGAAATGTGACCATCTTCTAGGACCACGGACTGTGTGCAGAGTCATTTTCTTTTGCTTTTCGCTGCCTGGATTGGACACACAGCTGTGCCACCTGGTACCGGGGAGTTCCACACACTCTCCCTTCCATAGCTTACTGTGTGGTCACATTCATCACCACTGGTCCTGGTCAGTGTACCAAAGAATAGAACCAGTAGGCTGCATGAGTTCCTAGAGAGGCTTATTTTAAGGAACTTGGTCCTACTGGCCAGACCATCATCTGCAGGATAGAACTGGTCATTTGGAGCTCTAAGAGCTGCGATATGGGTTACATCTAAAGGCCATCTGCCAACTGGCTAATATTTTCATTTTTAAAAAAGTTATTTTACTTCAAATCATGTTGCGCAGCAATTTGTTAGCATGGTTGTGGCACTGATGTATTTTCAGATTCCTGAAGGAAAATTTTTAGATAAAACCCCACAGAATGTCTGGTGCAATATGCCTACCCAGGAACAAACCACAGTGAAGGCATGAGGTTGTCACCTGTCCTAATTTTTCTCTTCTATTCCTCTCTTGCCACCCCCACCCCATGAAGATCCTCAAGTTTTGGTGGCACAATTTAGGTACATCTATAATTTCCCTTATGGGTTAATGGCTACAGGTTTTCTCAAGAACCATTATCACATTTTTTTTTTTTTTTTGGCAGAACAAGGGATTGAACTCAGACCTTGCATTTGCCAAGCAAGCGCTTATTCTACTGAATCATCTCCCCAGCCCCCATTATTACATTATAATTGCAGCATCCAAGGCCCATTTTTGGTAATGAAGAAAAGAAGGAAAAGGGAGGAAGCAAGGAAGAAAGGAAGGAAGGAAAGGGGAAGGAAGGAGAGGCAGATCTGCCCCCAAAGACAACTGAAGCATCTGCTAAGCAGTGGACAAATGTTAAAGTTATTCGGGTTTAGCTTAAGGTCAAACTTCTGTATGGAGTGTGGACATGAGGTAGCGTTATTGGGCTTTGAGGCGCTAGAATCTCCTTTTGGAGATGGTTTGTAGGTTCTTTCTGTCCCAAGCAATTGGTCAAGACAAACGCAAGCAGTAGCAAAGTTTTATTAGAGGTAGGAAAAAAATCAGTCTCTGCAGAGCGAGTTTGGGCCAAGTAAAAGTGGGAGAAGAGACACACACTACAGCATGGGGGACCCGTGGAGGAGAACACGGGGCAAAGCTCAGGGTGCACTATCCTTTTGATATAAGGGCAGTAAATGTCACTCCTCACCTGCTAGATGTCAGATGTGTTGAATTTGTATACTCCAAAATAAAAAAGTGAATTCTGGGAAATGATGGAGGTTAAGAGTAGGAAAAATTTGAAAGAGATAGCCCCCGGGACACAGGAAGGGACCCGAAAGTGGAGTGCTGGGGAGCCCGCTTCTCAGAGGAAGCTCACAGAGCAACATCATGAGCTGGGTACTCTGTGGCTCCAGACCGTGAGCACCAGATTACAAGCAGAGCTTCGTAAGAAGCAGGTCACAGAGCAAGTGTACATGGGAAGAACACAGACCTCTCCTGGGAAGGATGGGTCAGAGGTCTTGGTCATCCATCTGGGTGACCTAGCCAGCCTCTCTTGGGCCAGGTGATACCAGTTGTAGTATAACCTTCCATTTATTTCTTATCCCCTGGGGAGGCATGCAGGCCTGGCCATTCTACCTTTACCCTGAGGCCTGGCCTTTGACAGACACACCTCCAGGCAGCTGTGGTGTGTTATCCTCTGCACTGCCTCCCCGGAGGGCCTGGCCCTGTCTGGCTGCCTAGCGTAGCTCTCCCTGACTGAGCTGTCTGTAATGCTTTTGTGTCACCATCTCTTTCAGGCTGATGTCAGGTCTAGGGTACCCCACCCAAAACCTGCTTGCATTCTTGTGAGAAGCCCTAGCGCAGGGCTCTGGGGACTGTGGTGTGCAGTTGTCCTGGATCGTGTCACGCTTCGTTTTCCAGCCAGTTTTAGTCTTGCCCCACCTGCGTGTCTTAGTGGGATAGAAGACATGAAAACTAGGTAGAAAGGAAAAGAGGAAATCAAGATTTTAAAAAATTGTACTTTGAAGAAAAAGCTACAGCTTCAGCACATAATAGCGGCTTTTCTCTCTCTCTTTTCACCCAAAACAAAGTAACCCTAGGCAACTCTCTTCACCTACAAATGGGTTTGCCCCTCCCCTTTTTACTTACAAAAGGTCCTCTTCCACCCACAAGTGGGCCACTACCTCACTATCTTACCATCCTCTCCCACCCACTAGGCAAGACTAAGACTACAGATGACCACATTTTACAGACTTCCACCACCCAAAACAAAGTCCCCAGTTCCCAACTGGAGTGCGCCTCATTTCTCTGAGCACCCACACCCTCTCCTATACTAAGGCCTGTCCTACGCCTCTAACAAATCCTTCTCATATCTCTTGTACTGGTGAGTCCTGAAAATTCCTTTTCATGACAAAAGTCAGTGACCCTGAAAACTTATTTTATTTTTTTTGAAATCTTATTTTATTTTTTTGCTCCTTGAATGCCTTCAGGGCACTTTTGGCTGGCTGGAGTGTTGTGGGGATCAAACTACAGCAACCTGAGGCTGCCAGCATTGTGGAACCAGCCAGTTTAAGAACGGAGCTAGGGCCAGGCCCCTGAAATCTTATTTTAAAAGGGTGTATTCAGTTCCTAGTTTCAGTCTTGGGGGTCATCAGACCCAGCCTGGTGACAGACAGGCAGACATGGGATGTGTCCATCCATGTGACTTCTCTATGTGCTGACTTAGAGAACTGAGTTAGGTAGAAACAGTACAGGAAGGGAGACAGAGCTGGAAGTCAATACAGAAGGTGAAAACACACTGCAGCTGTGGCCGGAGACGCATCTGCTGGAAGCCAGGCAGCAGCATGAAAAGAGACCGTCAGAGCCTACAAGCTTCCCAAGGGACAAGTGGTAACACCTGGTCCAGTAAAGAAAGGCTGGATCACTCCAGCCACCTCAGTGGGTGACCAAGATCCTTGGACTCATCCCTTCCTGAAGAGTTCTCTGTTCTTTCCATGGACACTTGCTACATGAGTTGCTTCCTGACTGGACCAACATTATGTAAGTAGCTATGCTTGTAAACTTATGGATTGATCAGAGCTTTGTCCCACAGTGTACCCTCCTTGTGATTTTGTACCCACCTTGTGATTCTTCCCTATCAAACTCCTTCCAGAAAGTGCGCTTATTGACAACCCAGTCAGGACCCTCCTGCCTCTTAGGTGCTGTACTTCTCCCTCAAAATATGTCCTACTCTTAACCTCTGTTGTTCTTTAGAATTCATTCTTTGATTTGGGGAAACGTAAACTCATGTATTGGACATCCAACAGGTCAGGAGTTACAGTATCTCCCTATAGCTTTCCCCACACCATTGCTACAGCATCAGGGTGTTTGAACACAGTGCCCTGCTCATGCTGTCTTCTGAGCCTAAACTGTCCTTCCTCTGCCACATCCCATCTGAGGGCCTTAGAGAGTCAGGCTCTGGAAGCTTTAGCTGACTCCTCCCCACATTGCATCTTTTTCTGTCATCCTTTGGAAAGTTTAAGGTGAGGGCAGAGCCAACAGAAGGGAAGTTGTGACAGACTGAACAAACTAAGAACACTGGGTAGAAAGAGTGGGAAGTAGACCTCTGGCCAGCAGCAGAAGTGGCTGTGACCATGAGGCTAAAGAGAGGCCAGCTCAGAGCAGGAAGGACAACAGTGACTCCATTGCTCCTTTTGTTTTTTTAGCCACTGAGTTCCTTTTGTCTTTTACAGAATGCATCACAGAATGGTTTCCCAGAACCCAGGGGGTGTCCAAGAGCAGGACTCCCTCAAAGTACTGGATCTGTGGAGAAAAATGGACTTCCTGGGCCTGGGCTGCAGTGGAAGCAAAAACTTTCCCATAAATCATGTGTACCCCTGGCCTGGCTGTAGGCAGGGAGGGAGTGGCTGGGTCCCATCCAGCAAGGCCCCCAGCTTGCTCAAAGACTCAACAGCACCATCAAAGAGAGGTCTTGAAGTGACCCTTCTGGTCTAATTTCCCTGGGCTTCCGGCTTTCTGAGGCTTGAAGGTTGAGTGCCAACGTCACTGTGATTTCTATTTTCTTCTGGATAGCTTCCTGGATTTTCAGAATCGCTGTTCTCATCAGGGTGCATCCCATTCCCCTCCCACAGCAACCCCTCACCCCATCTCCTCTGTCTGACTCTCCCATGGGGTTACTCGACATCCAGGCCGTCAGATACTGCTGGTGTTGCCGGGAAATGTGCCATGGCTCCAGGACCCCACGTGACCATGACTTGACTCCCTGCAAGATGCCACATGGGACCCTCTGAGCTTCACTGTCCCAGAAGAAGTCGGCTTTGCCATGTGGCCCTACAGCTGGAACCAGTGCCTCTCTGAGCTCTGGGGCAGCCTGCATTGCACTGTATCCTATGGGACAACTGCAACTGTTAAGGACAGCAAGATGCTAGACCGGGAGTAGAGATGGGTGGTGGTCACTGTGATCTTCAGCAGTGCCTCCTCTTTAGGGGCTGGGGATTCCTGCCATTCATACTGGTCACATCTGGGCCTTCCCCTGTGGATATACTTTGCCCTGAATTGAAATGCTTCTCCTAGGGCTCCTGTGTCCCCCACCAGTCCCAGCCACTGATCCAGCTGGGTCCTGCCCCCCACCTTTTCCCTGAGCTCTGCAGAAGGAGCAGATTGGTTCCATCTGCTCCCTGGCTTCCATTCTGGTTAAAGACAGCACAGAGCACACTCAAGAAACTCTCGGGGTAGGGTGCACCAAGGCAGACACTGGGGCTCCCAGCCCAGTCTTCTCTACCTGCCTTTCAGGCTCTTGCACGTACCAGGTAGCCACAGAGCCCAGGATGCATTCCTGGCCTTGAGAGATGATTTAGCAAGCTTAGTCCACAGTCTGCTTCCTTCCTGTCCCTGGCCAGCAGGTCCTCTTGGCATCCAATGTCTGGTCCATCTGGGCCAGCCCAAGATCGAGGGCCTGTGCTTCCATAAAACATGTTCTGTGCAGGAGCATGGGCTGGGCAAAAGCCTTGAGGCTTCAAGACTAGGGGGCTAAAGTGGCCTTGTGCTTAGACCCGTCCTCCTCCAGGTTGGAGAAAAACCTTTCTCTTCTGTGCACCTTTCATAGGCGCCCCCTGTGGGACACCGGCACGTCTCGCCACAAGTTGGAATGTATTAGATGCAGCAGGCCTGCTTAGCCTAAATCTCTGTGGTGGACCTGCCTCAGGGCTGGCTGGCTGCCCAGGCTGGGGAGGGGAGAACACAGATCAACACCCAGTGATATTGCAATCATTCATCCCTCCACCTGCGCCAGGAAATCTGACTCCTGAACCAAATATTTTTGGATCTGTGGGCTGGAAAGGGAGCCTCAGTGAATCCAGACATCTCAAAGGGAGCATGCGGTCCTGAGCGGCAGGAGGAAGTCAGTGGGAACCCACATAGTTATGGGTACGAGTTGCTGTAGCCTCTGACATCAGTGTGCTAGCGTCAGATTATTAGCATCAGATAGCACCCTTAGGTGGCAGTTTGATCCCAGTCTTACTGTCATCTTTTTCAACCATCATTGTAGAAGATGAGTATTCCATCCCCTTCCACAACGTAGCAGCATACATATTTTCCCTTCAAATATAGTTACATTAAAAAATAAAAAAACAAATATAGTTACATTATAAGTTTAAGTAGATCCATATTTTGTCTTTACAGTTATGGTCAATGACATTCATAGCTGAATTTCATAATGTACTATTTTTGTACATTATGTCTATTTTGTCTATTTTTATTCATTTCCTGAAGTTCATCATCACTTTGTTCATTTTTTTTTTGTCTTCTTTCTTATTTTGTTTAGGTTTCTAAGTATTTATTACTAATTCAAGTCCAAAGTTCCAGCAAGTATATATCTTTCTTTAAAAGGTGCTCTAGGGGCTGGGGAGATGGCTCAGTAGAATAAGCACTTGCCTGGCAAGCACAAGGGCCTGAGTTCAGTCCCCCATTCCACCAAAAAAAAAAAAGGTGCTCCAAAGCCTGTACTATCCGGCAAACTTTGCCCTCCTGGAAGGTTTCTTTGGAAGCCTTTGTCCTGTCGCTGGCATCCCGGTGAGCACCCTGACCCTCTCGTGAGTCACAGCTCCCTGGCCTTTCTCTTTCGTGTTCCACTCACATTTTGATGCAGCAAATCTTTAGGAATCTTCCTGAGAAAAGATGCATTACAGATCAATCTTCTGATAGTAGAATAGCTGGGAAAAGACTTTATCCTTATAGTTGATTATAGTCAGCTGGGTACAAAATTCTAAGTCGGAAGTAATTTTCTTTTAGCACTTTGAAAATACTGTTTTATTGTGCTTAAAGGCATTGCCATTGAAATATAAAGCCCACTTGACTTCTGCTTTCTTTGTATGCATTGGGATGGTATGTGACAAAATTCTTTCCCTCTGGAAGCTTTAAGATCTTTTGCTCCCAGTGCTGTGAGTTCTCTACCCACTGTGTCTCAATGGGCACTTTTAAAGTGGCAAGGATACCCCGTGGCTAGGAAATTTTCTTAAAATATTGAGTTAATGATTTCCTCTGATAACAAGTATTTTTCCCTCCCTCTGAAATAGCATTTCTTTTAGAATATAACCAGATCTTCTGGTTGTAGAATATAAAAGGGAAAGAGTGTGTGAGCAAGGCAGCCAGTCAAATCTCCCTGGACTCAGAGCCAAGCGCACGCTTACTGTGGAAGGCAATTCCAGGATCTGCTCTCAGCGCAGGCTAAGGTCTGCAAGTCAGTAAGATGCTGGGAGCCCAGATGTCTCGTCTCCTCAGAGGCATCCTGAGTGGCTCAGGACCACCCCAGCTACCTGTTCCACGTGCCCTTTTCTGCTTGGTTTACTTGTCAGGTGCTAGGTGCTCAATACCCATCGAGTTGAATTCTCTGGCATCTCCATTTCCTGCTTCTGTACCAAGTACTCAATAGTAAATAATTTACGAGAAAATAGAATTCTTTCTCAAGGTTGTAGAAACTGAGAAGTTCAAGAACATGGGGCCAGCATTTGGCACAAGGCTGGCAAGTACAAGAGATGGAGAGAAAAAATTGGCTTGTGTACCTCTTTTTTTCCTTTTAATCAGAAACCCCTCCTATGTAACTAACCCACACCCGTGACAATGACTTTTATCTACTCCTGAGGACTGCACCCTAGTGATGTAATTGCCTCTTTAAAATCTGCCTTCTTGGGCCGGGGAGATGGCTCAGTGGAATAAGCACTTCCCTGGCAGGCACAAGGGACTGAGTTCAATCCCCGGTTCCGCAAAAAAAATAAAAAAATAAATAAAAAATAAAATAAAATTTGCCTTCTTGGTACTATTGGAATGGCAATTAAATTTCCACATGAGAATCAGCCCAAGTTCTACCAATGGATGCAATAAGCATACGGTGGAGTAGTACGTGGCCCTAAGGGTGAAGAAATCCAGTCATTTTCAAGAAGATGGACAGAATTGGAGATCTTTGTGTTTATCATATAAGTCAGGCTCAGAAAGACAGGAATCACACATTTTCTCTGGCATGTGGAAGGTAGAAAAAAGGATGTGTGCATGGAAGGGGGACCCTGAGACACAAAGAAGAGGGTGGGTTGTAAAGGTGAGAATGGATGTGAGCAAAACAAACTATGTGGGTATAGAAGTGTAATAAAAACCAACATTCTATAAAATTAATATGCACTGATAAATACAAGAGGTGGCACTTGAACATGAATTTTGGAGAGAAGACTCAAATGATGATTCATGGGATACAACTTCGCTATCTTTAAAGTGAAGGGGTTGAGGCATATTAAACCATGTGATCTTAACAAAGGGGCCAAAAAAGTACGGCAAAGGAAAGATCACCTCTTCAACCAATGCTCCTGGAAGAATGGTCATATACATGCAGAAGATTGAATCTAGACCCACATCTCTCACCATGCACCAGAACAAAATCACAGTGCTCATAGCTGCTAAAACATAAACAGTCTGCTGGAAGATACACTAAACAACAAGCACAGGGAAAAAAAAAAAAAACTTTCCAAAGAGAAAAGACATAAGACACAAGACAGTGTCAAAAAATCAACAAATAGGTTCATATCACATTACAAAGCTTCAGCACAGTGAAGGAAAAAATCAATAGAGTGAAGAGACAACTCGCATAATAGGAAGACTTTTTGCCAGTTACTCCTCTGACAGAGGACTCCTGTCTAGAATTTACAAAGAACTCAAAAATATCAGACCCAAGAAATAAAGGGCCCAATCAAAAATGCTCAATTGAACTAAATGGATACATTTCAAAGCAGTAGTTTAAAAGCTTCTGGAACTACCGTCCTGTCAGTCTTGGCCAGTTTGGAAGGTGAAGAAACTTTTGAAGCTACAGTGTTAGGAAAAGCAGAAGAGTGGACACGGGAGAGAATTCCTGATGATGAACTGATCTTAATCAAAGATACTATAACTTGCACACCAGCATTGATTATCTTATGCGGGGCCTATGATTTCACATGCGATACATGCGGCACTTGTCACAGGATGCCCTGGGCATGCGTGGTGGAAAGAGTATGGCCAAAGCTTGTGGCTACAGAGTGCTATAGAAGCAGGCCTCTCCACATACCTTGAAACTGCCACCAGCATGGGGCCTCGGGAACACCTTCCTTTTGCACGAGATCTCATATCATTCCTAACACACTGGTTGTGAATGCTGCCCATGACTCCACAGATCTGGTTGCTTTTTATAACGAGGCTCAAGTTAACCCAGAGCATAAATATCTGAAATGGATTAATCTTGATTTGATCACTGGTAAGCCAAGACTCAACAAAAAAACAGAGTGTTTAAACCGATTTTAGGGCCAGGTAGATAGTTCAGTAGAATAAGCACTTGCCTGGCAAGTGCAAGGGCCTGCATTCAATCCCAGGTTCTGAAAAAAAAAAAAAAAAAAAAAAAAAAGATTGTAGTTAAAAGTCAGGAGCTTGAAATAGACAGAAGTTTCAACTACCATTCTTTGAAATGATGATCTGATTAAATTATTAAATTATACCCAGGAAGTAAATATGATAAGCAGGTTATTATCTGTTCATTCTGGAGCCCTCAATGATTTATGTGACTTCCCTTTTATTTGTTAATTGCAGATGCAAGGTCTTCTACTTTGATTATTACACATTAAAGTCAGCAAGCAGTTGGCTTGTGTTCTTGTGAACTAGGGAAAAAAGAGATTAGCATCTTACTCCAAAAGGAATGGCCACAATAATAACGATGATGATGATGATGATGATGATGATGATGATGATGATGATGATGATGATGATGGTGGTGGTGGTGGAGCCATGAGAGGGAAAGAGAAACACTTCTACATTGTTGGTGGGAAGATAAACTGGTACAACCATTATGGAAGTCAGTATGGAAATTCCTCAAAAAACTAAAGCTAGAAATTCCATTTGACTTAGCTATACCCTTTCTAGGTATCTTCCCTGGAGAGCTAAAGAGACGATATTACAGTAGTCCCTGCATGCACACACTTGGAGCAGCACAACTCACAATAGCTAAGTCTTGGAAGTGGCCTACACAGGGTAACCTCAGTTTACAAACTTAATCCTTTCCGTGATTCTGGTCACAAAGCAAACTGGACAAGCACTCAATCAAATTTCCCCATAAGGTCAATGGTAAGCCTAATTTGGTTCTCTTCCAACTCATTTTATAACCAGAATCATGGAAAGAATTAAGTTTGTGAGTCAAGGTACCATACTACGTCCACTGACACACGAATGCATGAAGAAAATATGGTGTCAGTACACAGTGGAGCGCTACTCTGCCACACATTTGCATCACTCGCAAGAAAATGGATGCACCTTGAGACAATAATGTTAAGCGAGGGAAGTCAGACACCCAAGCTAAATAGCACGTGGTTAATCTCATATGAGAGACCCAAGGTGTAAATAAAGAGCAAAAGAAAAGGCAGATAAAAGGAATCAGGGAAAGCCAGACATGTTGACACTCACCTGCAATCCCAGCACTCCAGAAAGCTAAGACAGAAGGAGACCAGCCTGGGCTACAAAGTGAGCACAAGACCAGCCTAAACTGCAGAGACCCTACCTCAAAAAGAAAAGAAAACAGGGAGCGAGATCTTCTACAAATGGTAAGGGGACCAAGGCTGGAGGGGGTGGGGGAAAGGGGAGGGGACAGGAGGGAGTTAAGGTGGGCTGAACACATACCTCCCCCTTAAGATGAGCATAATCGAGGCTGGTGAGATGGCTCAGTGGTCTAAAGCACCTATTTAGAACAAGCTTAGCAAAGCACAGGGACAACGGTTCAATCCCCAGCACCACATGCCAGCCAGCCCCGGCCCCTGGTGGGCTGAGCTGGCCACACACAGTCACACACAAATAAATAAATAAAAATTAAAAAAAATAAAAAAATAAAAAAGATGAGCATAATCATTCTGGACTGCAAACATGCTAATAAAAAATTATTTTTAAAAACTTATAAAAAGCAGTGACTATAAGATTACTAAAAAAATAATATATGTATCTCAGCTGGTCTACCGGAGATCCCTTCAAGGGCCAGTCCTAGTCCCCTGCACTACCCCTTATCTGCTCCCGACAAAATGACAAAAACTATCACGAACCAGGAAAAACTCGCCAAACTGCTCAAGTGCGCATTGGTGGGAAAGAAACTGCTCACAGAAAGAAGTAGGCGGTTCACAGAACAGCGGGGACGGCCTGTCCATCCACGCTTCGTTCTGCAGCAGCGCGGCCTGCAGCGAGCCTCACCCCAGGGTGCTGGGTGCCCTGACCCCGGCAGAATGGCAGAGGACGTCCCCAAGGAGTACACGATGGGCCAGCCGGGGCTCCCGCGCCTCCGTCTCTCCGGGATGAGGTCTACACGGCTCTGGGACACAGACAAACCAAGGAACCGAGCGCGGCCCAGCGCTTCCTCCTGCCTGGGGCACTTGGGGACACAGTGACAAGGACAGCGACACACGGGCGGTGAGCGTAGAGAGGAGCGCGAATTGAGCTAGAGAAGCCGGAGGGAGGTGAGCCGATCATGTCATCCCAGACAAAAACGCAAAACTCCTCCGAGAATGAGTCGCCCGCAGTCTCGGGTCCGCCGCTGGCCAGGGCGCCCTCGCGTGGTGCCTCGGGGAACTGTCGCGGGCCCGAAGCCACCAAACCTCCCTCGCTGTCTCTTGGCCTTCACCTTCTCTCCGGGACTCAGGACCCCAGTGAGTTTGTGTGGCTTCACCTACTGATTTGTACTACAATGGAAAAAAGTGCTGAAGAATTTAAAAATAACAGTCCTTCATTTAAAAATGGCATCTTATAGCCACACTACATTTTTTTTTTTTTTAAGGAACTGAGGATTGAACTCAGGCCCTTCCACTTGCCAGGCAAGCACTTATTCAACTGAGCTATCTCCCCAGTCCTCCACACTACATTTTTATGAAAGAAAAATAGCTAGACTGTTTAGATCTGAGCATTTCATAACAAAGATGGCATTATTTTATACCTCTGCAGATCTCTCTCTTCTCTGGATTAGAAGAGAGCAAGTGACTCCAGTCTTGCCCTGTGATGTCATGCAGCAGTACAGAAACCTACTAAGCACGTAGAGGCCTGGAGAAGGGGAACCTCCGTAGGACCAAAGGAGCCACTGCTTCGAATCCGTGGCAGGCTCCGTAGCACCTTCCTCTGCAGAGAAATCAGAGGAAGTAGGAGTTCAGACTGGGGGAGGGGCCACCAGAGGGTACATGGAGTTCAGAGGTGGCTGGAATGAGCGAGGATGCATGCTGTGGAGGTTGGGTGGTGCTGGGATCAAGTTGTGTGATTACTAAATTAGGCCACTGATGGGTTGGTGTAGTTCTTGGTATGCGTAACGGGAAGGCCCACTGCGCATGCTGCCCACCCCGCGTTGAGTGTAAGGGGCAGAGAGGCGGCTGCCGCCGCTGCCACTTGCACTGCTGCCTCCCCACTTCTTCACCACTTTGCTGTCTCACTGCCCTCTGCCCACCATGGACTGTTTCTCCTCTGTGATGCCCTCTGCTGTGTCGCCCGGCCTTGAAGTCAGCTGATTATGGACTGAAACCTCTACACACAGCGAGCTAAATCCACCTTTCCTCCTTTAACTGTGGGTGTTGGGCATTTTGTCTCAGCAATGAGAAAATTAACCAGTCCTTACCCCACCATGGTAGTGTTGGCCTGGGTGGGAAGGCAATCCTGGCCCTGGCATAGAGGGCATAAAGGCATGACTCGTGTGGTCCTGAGGCACTCCTCAGGGTCTGAAGAGTGCAGGGACGATGTAACTCTGCTGCCCTGGCACTTCCTCCCCGGTCTATTCTGTGAATAGCGATCAAAATTAATTTCCAAATCAGATTATGTGACATCCTTGCCGAAAATGTCTAAAGGAGTATAGGGTGTTAAAACACATCTGTAATCTCAACTTCTGATGGCTGAGCCAGGAAAATCTTAGGTTTAAGGCCAGCCTGGGCAACTAAAGGAAACTTTGTCTCAAAAAATACAAAAAAGAGCTAGGGTATAGTCCAGTGTATAGGTCCTGGCTTCAATCCCCAGTAACACACACACACACACACACACACACACACACGCAAACACACCCATGAAGGGCTTCCTGTCTTGCACAGAAAAACCTCAGGTCTCAGAAAGGCCCCCTGGACCTTGCAGGCTCTTCCCGGTGCCCGCCTGGCCTGCTGTCTCTTTTCTACACTGATTCCCTGGTCCAGCTCCCTGGTCACCTCTTGTTTCTCCAGCATGCCAGGCATCCCTGACCTCACGACCCCTAACTCCGCTGCCTGGAACTTTCCCCTAATGTTGCATGATGACTTGTCACTTCACACAGCTCTGTCCCAAAGTCACCTTTCAAGAAGACCTTCCCAGGATCCCCCTCTCTAGACTAGCACCCATCCCCCAATCCTGGGACCTTACTCTGCTTGATTTTATTTGCTCTATCCCAGTGCAGCGGTGGAGACCCTATGGCATGTGTGCCACAGCTGGCTGTTTGTTATCCCTGAAAGGTCTACAAGGCTCCCATCACTGTCCTAAGTGTTTCATGTGTGTTCAGTTGTGTTGAATTGCATTATCAGAGTTACAACTTCATGGTTTGTTGTTTTTTGAGACAGGGTCTCACTATGTAGTTCAGGCTGGCTTTGAACTCTCTATGTAACCCCAGATAACCTTGAACTCATGATGATCCTCCTGCTTCAGCCTCCCAAGTGCTTTGATTATAGGAATATGCTGCCATTGTGTTTAATTCATATTTAAAATGGAAGTATCAGAATAGAATTTTTAGGATCCTGCAAGTGCAAGGGCCTGAGTTCAATCCCCAGTTCCATAAAAAAAAAAAAAAAAGCTTAGGACCCTAGTAGCTCCAGTGTTCTGTAACTCTGCTTATGTCTCTGTTTTAGGAAGTGACTCATAAATAAGAACAAAATAATATGTGCAAATGCATTTGTCTACCTGCACTTCATGAGTGATTTACCACCACATCGAAAGCCCTGTTATCTTCTGATTTGGCAACCCGCACACCGCAGGAGCAGGAGGCCTACAGCACAGTAGCGCTCGCGTGGACTGGTAGCATCATCTTTCCTCCCCTCGTTCGGCATCGGATGCTCAGTTACCCAATTGGTCTCCTAAATCCTGGTGAAAGATGAGCTGCAGGGAAGGAAGCCACCCTGATAGCAATCCCTGAAGACCAGGCTACTGGAGTCACAGGCCTGTGACACTCAGGGGCATCACAGGGCTGGGCAGCGGGCCCTGCTGGGGCTGCATGCCCGTTGCATAGTGCTGGCTCCCGGGCACATCCCTGCCATGGCTACTGGGCCCCCTCTGGGGAGGGGGTGCAGGATGCAGTGGAGGCTCTGCCAGACCCTCCTGCTTCCTCTGGGCAGGTCAGAGGCGCACACCCCCACCCCTACCTCAGCCCTCTCTGCATGGAGTCTCAGGTCTGAGGGCAGCAAATAGCCTGTGTCTGCACCATCAGCTATGTGACCCCGACCAGTGACCCCCCATCCTTGGCCCGTGGGGCTGAGTGAGCGCCGTGGAGATGTGCCACTGGAAGTGTGCAGGCTGCAGCCGGCTCATCACCCTCTGGCCCAAACTGTGGTCTTTGGCCCCAAGACCTCTGCCCTTACTGGAGACCCTATTAGGATGTGAATCTGCACATGTGGGTCCCCGGGACACCAGGACCAGGAACATGGGACAAGGCAAGGCCACAGGATGGGTGTGGGTTATGTACTGACCCTGGGTCTTGGTAGTAGGGTGAGGGGAAGCAGGCCTAACCTCTGGCAGCTCTTCCAGGCTGTATGGTCAGTAGTTCCTGGGCTGTTTGCATGCCTGCTCCCCACTACCTGTGTTTTTGCAAAGGAAACATCTTTTTGGCTGAGTGTACAAGGCAGGGATGCGTGTGCTCTTGGCTGATGTTGCTTGAAACTGAGCTCCAGGTGATGGGGAGAGAGGCTTCCACCTTCTACTTACATTTGCTTTGCTCACTGCCCCACTAATTGCCTCTCACTTGCTCGGCTTCTGCAACCAGAGGGGACCTTCCAGTCAGGCCCTTCAGTGTGGTCCTGCCCCCCTGCCCCCTTGGAGGCCTCCTGCTGCAGGTGTGTTTCCTAGTGTGCTCTCCCCACTCCAGGTACCCCCAGATCTGCTGGAGGATGTGGCCCACTCCTTCTCACCCATCCTCACCCCCATTCCTCTTGCTGTCAGGAGTGAGTGACTTTGCCAACCCCCAAGGAACCCAAGCAATACTGGCGCTGGCTGTGCCCCGTCACTGCAGGTCTCCCGCTGGCCCTTCTGGGGCAAGCTGCAGCTGCCCTTCCTAAGCACCCTGAATGTGCTCTCAATGGCCTGTGCCTTGGTGCCATCCCTCATCAGACCATGGGGCCCTTGGCAAAGTGTGACCTCAGGAGGCTGGCCAGGGGGTACATGGAGGGGACATGGGGCTGAAGGGGTAGTAGCGGCAGTGTCCAAAAAGGAACCTACATTTGTCCCGAGGTTACTGGGAGGGACAGTAAACATCAATTGCAGGAAGGAAGAAATCTATGCAAAATAACAATAATGAAAAATAAACAAGGAAAGAGAAAGAAAGAAGAAATACAGAGAGAAAGGAGGGAAGTAGGAGGGAGGAAGGAAGGTCTCTGAGAGGTTATCAGCTGCAGCCACACCTACCTCTCTGGAGGGACTGAAATGAGAGAGAGTGGCCCCAGATTTATGTCATAGATTCCATCCTGTCCCATCAGAGTAGCACCCCGAACCAAGCCCCTGAGCCCCCCAGCTCTCCTTGCTCAGGAAGCCCTGCTTTCACCGAGGTTTCTAACAAATGCTGCCACCTGCTTTGACCTGGCAATAGAGTAGCAGCAACAAATCAAGGTGTCCAACTGCCTGAGGCCCCGGCCTGCTCTGCTCTTTTCTTTTTTGCTCTGGATCTCTCTCTCTCTCTCTCTCTCTCTCTCTCTCTCTCTCTCTCTCATATAATAATGTTCTGGTTCACAACCATCCTTTATTTTACAGATGTCAGCAGTTGTATCTGTCATTCAACATGGAGTTTGTGAATAGAAGCAAAATTTTATAAAACAATTTGTTTGAGAACTGAATTGTGGGTGAACCTAAGTATTACAGAGCCGGAGAGTAAGGCTAGGGCCTTTGCACTGAGCTACACCCCCAATTTTTATTTTGAGATTGCATCTCACTAAGTTGCCTAAGGTGGGATCAAACCCAGGACCCTTCTCTCTCAGCGGCCCAGAAGACTGGGTCTGTAAGTGTGTACCATATGGCCACGCCAGGCTAGGCCAACAATCTGACAGAGCTGAGGGGTGATAGCTGCCAGCCTTCGCTGCCACACCTAAGTGTTATCTCTGAGGTGTTATCATAAGGTTTTACTACCCCGCAGGCAGGGCAGTGCAGTCCCTGGAGCACAGTGCCCTCTGAGCCTCGCCTCGGTCCACAGCTGGGGTGGGGGTAGTGGATGTGCCTGGCTCACCCCAATCACTTAGCAAGGTTAAGTGACATCCAAGACTGTTTAAAAGGATAAGGAAGCAGTTTGTTCTTTGAAGGTAAATTTCTCTCCAAAACACCTAAAACTCATTTAAGGGAACAAGAAAGAAGACAGTCCTGGCCAGTGAGAGAGCCAAGCTGCAGCCTCCGCTCCCAGTTTTCCAGGCATCTTCTGTGAGCGGCCTCATTTGAGGGATGCGGGCAGTGGTCCACCAGGTGTCCATGGCTGGTGAAAGGCAGCATCTATGTCAGGTGTCCTGCCGCCAGCTGTGCCCCCAAAACCACCCAGGGCCCAAAGGCTCCAGGTGGGCATTGCTGTCCCAAAGTTGCATAGAGCCCTCTTCCTCTAGTGGCCTCCTTTCTTTTTACCTGTCACTTGCCGTACGGCTGGCGCTCCTGGATGTCCTCCTCGGTCTCCCCATCAGCACACTGTGGCATGACGGGCTCGGAATTGGGGTGCCTATGATTCAAGCCCAGATGAGTGCTATAGGCAAGGATGGGCTTGGCTCCTGGAGCTCAGCAACCATAGTGCAGAATTCCGTGTTCACACAGAGGCAGTACTGCTCAGCGTGCTCCAGGGCAGACTCCAGGCTCCCCCAGTCCAGCTACTCCCTGACTATGTGGCCTCAGGAGAGTGACTTGGCATCTCTGTACCTTGCATTCCCCATCTGCAAAATGCAGGCAATGGAAATGCCTAACTCATGTAGATGCTGTGATCATCAAATAAATACATGCAGAGCGCTGAAGACAATTCCTGGACAGAGACCAGTTGCTGTCAGGAACACAAGGCAGTGTGCATGTGTTGTCTTCTACAGCCATCTCGAACCCTTTGTATAGCACATTGGTTGTAAAGACCCTCTACCCATCCTTCAATCCCACAAGGCAGATATGAACCATGTTTCATAGCTGAGGCTCCTGGAGCACAGGGATAAAGCACAGAAGGTGGCAGAGGTGGGACCTACGTCTGACACTGAGTTGTGAATATGTCTACTACTCATAGCTGTTTCTCTTCATAAACATATTAAGGAGAATAATCTCCTTGGAGGTTGGAGCAGGAGAGCAGTTGGCAGCTTCCGGAATCCCCACTGCATCTGCTCGAAGAGTAAACCATCCAGATGTTGGGGAAGTTCAGGCTTGGGAATGAAAGTTGGCGAGGAAAGAGTGGACTTCCAGATCTCCGTGAGACCAGGGTTTGAACTGCCCCACCCAGGCGTGCTGCTGTGTCACTGCTCACTCCAGACTCAGAGGCTTGAAATAACTAGAGTCATATCACTGTCTCTCATGGTCCAGGACTCAGCCAGCACTTCTCACTCAGGGAAACACTCGGGAGCCCGTGGTGGCTGGAGGCATCTGGAAGTGTCCTCAGTCACATGTCTGATGGCTGATGCTGGTAGCCCTTGGGCCTCAATGGGAGCTCTCTTCGTGGGCCTGGGCTTCCTCAAAAGCATGGACACTGGGTTTGGACAGAAGAGACTCAGAAGCAAAGAAAGGGCACCCTTTGTGACCTACTTTGGGAAGCCATACAGTGTCACTTCTCTGGTGCCTTCTGTTTATGGCAATTGCAGTTTTTTTTTAAATTTATTTATGTGTGCGTGTGTGTGTGTGTATGGCCAGCTCAGCCCACCAGGGGGCGGGGGCTGGCTGGCATGTGGTGCTGGGGGATTGAACCGCCATCCCTGTGCTTTGCTAAGCTTGTTCTAAGTAGGTGCTTTAGACCACTGAGCCATCTCACCAGCCCCACTGAGCCATCTCACCAGCCCTATGGCAATTACAGTTTTGCCAAGGTACAAGGCCAGGGGCCCCGGACCTTACCCAGCAGGATGCATGTCCAGAATAGGGCGAGCTGGGATGCACAGCAGAGGTTGTGTGTGGAAAATGCCACATAGGCAGGCTTCCCTGGAAGAGTTTGTCATTTGGAGGCAAAAGGGGACAAACAGAAGCAAACAGCAAGCTGAGGCTCTAGCAAGGGCTCCTCCTTGCAGTCCTGGCTGACAGTCGTCACTTCAGGAAGCCAGCTGCAAGAGACACGGTGGCAGCAAGGTTTGCTTCTCTACCAAACTGTCTTGTAAAGAAATGGGATTGGGGCTGTGGTGATCTCCCCATTAGTGGTATCCTTGTAACAAGTCATTTGTTGCCGTGTGGTGACCAGTGAGGTCGTAGGGCCATGGGGGTGCCTGGTGACCTGTGAAGGGCCACTTGCTGGCAGTTCATGGGCTGTCCATGTCATCTACCAGCACACAGATTTTTTTTTTAATTTTTTTTCTTTTTGTTTATTTGGTACTATATTTGGGTGTCACTAAGCAGCTTGGGTTTTTTTATTTGGGTCTCACTAAGCAGCTTGGACTCATTGTAATCCTCCTGTCTCAGTTTACCCAGTGCTGGGATTATAAGCACACATCACTATGCTCAGTTTTGGTGGCCAGCACGGTGCGCCTAGGGCAGGGCCCACATGGCATGTATACTACCCGGATGGAGCCTGGGTCCTTGATGCCAGGCAGGTTCTTAGACTGCTGAGCTATCTCCCCACCCCATTCACACAGACCTTAAATGCTCCCCTTACCAGCGCCTTAATGCGGGTAAAGGCTGGAGGTGATTTTGCCTTTGAAGTTCCTGACCAGCTGGAGACCCAGCACTGCCCACCCTCTTGCCCCTCCCTCTTTCCTGAAGTGGAAGTCCCAAGCCTGGGAGCTCTGTGAAGCGAGTCAGACCAGCCCCAAGGCTCCCTGCAGGACAGCACAAGTGCACTGGGGTCTGGGTCAGCCAATCTAGCATGCGACACTAAGGCTAGCTTCTGAAACACAGAGCATGAGCCTGGAAAGACGGGAAGACCTCTCATGCAGCCCATCCCAGCTTTCTCAGGCCTCCCCACCCCAGCTTCCAGGGGCTCCTGCAGGCTTCTTGTGTCGCTCCCAGCCTTGTCTGAGCTGGAGAGGCAGGATGGCCTTCCACGGAAACCCCTAGCAGAGCTCACCTCGCCAGAGCCCTGGAGGCAGCCACGCAGGGCTTCCGGCTCACGGCCTACAGCTGCAGGACAGAGAGGGTCTGTCCAGTGCTTAGGTGGGGGGTACCAGGATTTGCCAGGGTGTGAGACACCTCCTCTGATTGCATCTCTTGACCCTCAGAGAGCTGGAGCAGAAAAACTGCGATCAGAGGAAGGAAAGGAGGAAGGGCAGCCCCATTCCAGCAGGGCCAAATGCCAGCTCTGAGCTCTAAGGAGCAGGGGTGCTGGCTGTGGGAGCAGGAGATGGGGCGGGGCCTCACAGGAAAGCCCAGGCTCAAGCTGCACAGCCAGCAGCTGGCAGAGCATAGGCTTGGGCTTGGGCCTGTGAGGATCGGGAGAGTCTGAGCACTGCCCCTCCAGGACTTGCTCTCGTGACCAGGGATATGGCACCTGCGTCTTCAGGGGTTCCCACAACCGCTCCGGCAGAGCAGGTGCTTGTTATAGACCAGAGAATGGGGCTCAGGGATCATCAGAAAGGCCAGAGTCAGAATTTGACCCAAGACTGTCTACCCCATACCATTGCACCTCGGAGAGGGAAAGAGGAAGAGGGGGTGGGCAGCATGGGGCAGGAGCCTGTGCTTTTGGAGCTCCACCCTAGGGTGTGCTGTGAGAACCAGAGAGAGTGCTCGGCCCGCACCCTGTATGACCAGGGCGGGAGAGCTGGGCAGGAAAGGCTGGTTTCCTGCTGCCTCAGGCTCTGCAGTGCCAGGCCAGACCGGGCATTTCCGGTGGAGCAGGGCTGGTGTTTGCAGGGCTGCTGCTCCTCCTGGGCCTTAGCCTCGAACTCCTTAGCACCTGGGCCTCTGCACTCCACCATCACAACCTAGGGAGCCCCTTTTTCCAGGGATGGGGCGGGGTCATGCGTGGCAGCTCTGCACCTCACAAACCAAGCAGTGGAGGACGGGCGTGGCCCAGTCAGGAGCAGCTCTACCCAGCTCCAGAGCTGCGTCTGCCTCCCCCACCCCATGGGAATGCAGAAACCGGCAAAACACCAGGGCTGGAAACCCACGCAGACTCTCTGTGGGGTTTCCCAGGGGTCCTTCAGAGGCAACCCTGGGGTCACGCCCCGGGGAAGCAGCCCACTTGCTCCCCATGCCTGTAGGCAGAGCCAAAGCCACATTCCCACGGTACTGGGCTGGAGGCCAGCCAGCCCCCGTCAGCACCTTTCCCTGCAGCAAGCTCAGAGCCTGCCTTGGGCTCAGCCTGGGGAATCAGGCGCAGTGGGCTCAGGTCAGTGCCTCCCTGTATCCCTGGAAAGCTAAGTTTATAGAGCCAGCCAGGCAGATCTGCAGCCTCTTGCCACCCAAGATGCCTGGCACCCTCCATCCTAAACTCCCCACCCTTCCACTCCAGCCTCCCCACCCCCTACCCCAATCTCCACAAACCCAACCTCTCCTACCGCCCCCCACCATGAGCACAGAGGGGAGTCCCTACCCACCAGATCCAGTGGTGCACTGAATCCAGAGGGCCTCACTGTGACTCTACACAGGGGGCAGGAACTCACCTGGGGACATGGCTCTATGCAGGGGTTTGAGGGTCTTGATCTCCAGGATACCATGGTTGGCCTGGGTGTGACAGTGATGAAAGAGGCCCTGGGAGTTGACAAGCCCAATGTGGGTTGTTAGCCAGACTGCCCGCACAGGACCTGAAGGCATTGTCTGGCGTTGGCCATGTGTAGTCCCCGTCACCATGTCCTGACCTCTGCTCGAGGCTGAACTGGGATGGGCCTCAGCACAGGAGCTAAAAAAGAGAAGAGATCCCACTTAGCCCAAGCCAGCTTGCTGCAGTGGGGACTGGGACAATGTGACTTTCCGTCAGCTCACAGGCCAATGGCCAGGCAGGAGAGGTGATGATTCATGACTGGACCGAAGTCTTCAGGGGAAGACAGTGAAGGCCCCTGTGTGGGATTCCAGTGGTTACTTGGCTGGAAGAACCTGAGAATCAAAGATGTGCTCTTTAGGCCACAGTCCTGCCCCAGGGACTCCTCACTGGGCCGCAGCCAGGTTAAGGTAGGACTTGCCTTCTGGCCTCCCAGTCTGCTGAGGCCACAGGGGTAGGGTTTGGCAAGAGCACAACCATCTTAGAAGGTTCTAGAAACAGTTTCCAACTGGGACTCAAGCAAGGCCTCCACCTGCTGGACAGTTGTGGTCAAGACTCTCCTTTGGTGGAGAGGAGGGAAAATTCGACTAAGAGTTCCCATGGCCACCATGACAGTCTCTGCCTGATGTCCTGCAGAGTGGAGAGTGGGCATCTGGCATGCACTGCTCTCTGTATCCCTCCTGGCCTGAGAGAGGCAGAGGGCTAGTGAGAGAGCCAGAGATTGCCAGGGTGAGGCCAGGTCAGTGTGCCCTGTCTCAGGTGGCCTGCTCAGGCATCTCTGGGGAGGTCCCTGACCCTACAATTCTGCCTGGCAGTTGGGCCTCACAGGTTCTGAGCCCTGCCCTCTGGGTGCTGGGACCTGTCAGACCTTGGACAAATCACTTGGCTTGTCAGAGCCTGATAATCAGTGAGTCAGGGCAGATAAGCAGTGGCAGTAACCTGTAAGCGCAGGGTCTCGTGCATGAATCACCTTACCTCCAGGAAGCCGGCTGCCACATCAGTTTCCTCTTGCTGGGTGAGGGATCACTGGGGGTGAGGGTCTACTGGGGACTCTGCTGAGACCTCAAGTTGCACCCTTGCTGGTGAGTACTGGGCAGTGGACAGCATGTCCAGACGTTCCAGAGCTGCTCCTTGCCTACTGTTTGACCTGGTTCCTTCAGCCCAACCCTAAAACAGGCTCAACCTGCCCAGCCTTCCCCTGGGCTTTGGGGAAAATCAGGTGAGCCTCAGGAATCAGGCCTAGAGGAGACTGAACAGCAGGCTGCTGTGCACGCGTGCACACTACACACTATGCACACATGTGCATGTTCACACAATACACGTGTACCCATGCATATATGAATATACATGCCTACACATACATATCCACACACACATACACACATGCACACACACACACACACAGGAGGAGCTGGCACAGCTGTGGTATCAGTTGTTCTGTAACACACAATACCTTGACAGCAATGGTCCCATAGTGGCTGTTATTCACTGCACTGTGTCCTTCCCAAGACGCCTGTGTTAAGGCCCTAATACCCTCTAGGGCCTCACAAGGTGACTGTACTGAGAGACAGGATATTTACATTGGGCCTAACCCTAACATGAAATCTTACTTTCACTGCACTGCCTTCCTAAGAAGGTGGGCCAAGTGAGGACTCAGCAAGGATGAGCCCATCCACAAGCCTCAGGGAGGCCTCAGGAGGCCCACGAGCCAGGGTCTTGTCTTGGGCCTCAGCCCCCACAATGCAGAGATGGGCCAGGTCTTTCTGTGGCTAAAGCTGTGGTCTGTGATCCTATGCTTTCTTATGGCTGCCTGAAGAGATTAACGTGGGCACCCAGGGTCACCAGGCTCACTGACAGGGACTCTGGCTGGTCCTCTGGCCCTTAAGGCCCCTCAAAGAAGTTTCCTTGCACCTATGCTCTGCTGGCAGGGCCCTGCTCCTCTCCCAGCCCCTCTTGCCCTCTGTCAGCGACTTCCTGGCCAGCCCCACCCTAGCCAGCAGCACTGTGAAGCTCCCTGGCACTCAGGGCTCTCTGGTTAGCAGCCCAGCAGTGGGGTCTGGCCCCCCAGTGGACTGGGGCCAGCTATAGGTCCCTGTTCTGCCATCTACTGGCTTGAGGCCAGCTCCAGCACAATGTCAGGAGCCTCAGCAAGTGTCCCCTATGCTTGCTTCTCTGGCTTCTTCAGGCAGTGGGCCTGGGGTTTGCCCCCTCATCCAGCTGAGCAGGGCCACAAGGAGAAGCTGAAGCAGCAGAAGCAGGGATGGAGAGGGAAGGGCAGACGGCCACTCTGTCCCGGGCTGGCCCAGAGCTGTAGGAGTGCAGCCTTAACTGGCTCCTCTGTGCACACACCAGAACTGGGGTCCCCGCGGGAAACAGCAGTTTAGTCTGCTTGTGACACTGGTCGTGGCCGCTCCGCCGGGAGTCACTGCTGTGGCCTTTCTGCTCTGGGGCCTCGGCCTGAGGTCAGGAGCCACACTACTGCTGATGAGCCAGGCACTGTGCGAGGCTCAGCCCAGGCGGGAGGAGGAGGCTGTGGAGGGCCAGTTGTTTGTGTAAGGATGACAGCTGAAGCAGGGAGGCCCACACGACACCCCAATAAAACTCCTTCTGAGAAGCTCTTTGTGGCTGGACAGGGTCCCAGACAGCCTGTTCTTCTTGCCGTCTCATCTGGGCCCAGGCCCCAGCCCTACACTGTGTTACCTTTGTGCTCCGTGTACACCCGTGGGAGGGCTTCCTTGGTGTCTGGGGGCAGGGGTGTGGAGAGGGCTGGCCAGCAGGAATGCACATGTCCTCCACTTGTGCCCCAAGGCTGGCCCTCTGGCCACTGAAGAGCTGCTTGGCTTGAGGCCTAGACACCCCAAGGGTATAGCTCAGGACCAGACTTCTGCAGAGCACGTGGCAGTGCCCATGTCCAGAGAGCCCTGACCAGGTCCTGAGGGCCTGTGTGGCCACCCAGCCTCACCTCAGGCCAAGCTCTGGGCTGCCTGAGAGCCTCACATGTTGGTCTGGCCTCTTCTATGCCCCCATGGGAGTGCTGTTGGCTGATTAGTCACCACCCCAGCGGCCTCAGAACACCCAGCTCTGCCCGCTCCCTGCCAGTGGTGCCTGGAACGCTCACTCTGCCTCTTCTCCCTACTCACCCCTAGCTGATCCTGCCCTCCATTACACTGAGAGAGCAGTGCGTGCACAGAATCCCTTCCTTTCCCACTCGCAGAGCTGAGAGTCTTCCTGTGTCACACCCCACATGCCTGCTCACAGCCTTGGTTCCTGTCGTGCCCTCCCATCTCCGCAGGAGCTGGGTCCAGCAGCTCCCAGCTCTTCAAAAGCATGACTTAAACTCCTCCCCCTTGCACCCCTTTCCCGTGCAGTAGCATTGCCCCCGCGCCTGCTCTCCACATGTTACAGTGTCTTTTACAAGCTCCACATGCAGTCACGCACTGCTCAATGACAGGGACACAGTCTGTGCAATGTGCCGTTGGGAGATTGTTGTGAACATGTCCTTGTGTGGATACAGGAATGACATCACACCTCCAGACGACATAAGGGATACACAACTCCCAACCTGCTACATGTCCGATGCGCTAAATTTATGCTCCCCAAAATGAAAGAATGAATTCTGAGGAACAGTAGAGGTTAACTGTAAGAAATTGCATTGAGGGAAAAACAGCTCCTGCCTGAGAGAGATGGGAGGGGACCCAGAAAGAGGGTCACCGTCACCACAGACTCCACTTACAGAGACGCCTTATAGAGCAAAATCACAAGGTGAATATAAGGTGGGACAAAACTATGGCCAACCAGTAAGATAGCAAATACAGCCACAGAAGTAATATTCATCTAACGGGGAAGCAGGTCACAGAACAAGTGTACGTGGAAAGAAAGAGGACCTTTCCTGGAAGGGATGGGTCAGGGACTCTTCCCTGTCCCCCATCCAGGTGAGTGATGCTTATGTAGAATCTCAGTCATTGTTTATCCCTCAGGGAAGTATGCAAGTGTAGTTGGTCCACGAGGCCTGGCCTTCAATGAATGTGCCTCCAGCCACTGTTGTGTTTTTATCCTCTGCTTTGACTCCCTTGAGGGCCTCTCCCTATCTGACTGCCTCCAATGCCTCTACATAACTTAGCTCTCTATACGTGTCTACACAAGTGATCCATTTCCTGTCCTTGTATGAAAGCTAAGAGTGTACATATACTACAGACCTGAGTGCCAAGGCTAGAAACCTGCTTACTACACATCTAAATAGAGTCATACCTAGTACTTGACTCCTTTGCAACTCACCCATTTTTTTTTTTTTTAATTTTAGGGGCAGGTCTACAGGGTGTTCAGGGTCTCACTACTAGATTGGACTCGTAGTGATCCACTGTTTACAGCCTCCCAAGAGCTGGGATTACAGGCGCAAGCCACCATACCCAGTCTTGTGTAACTCACCCAATTTGGTACTGAAACATTTTAACATGAAAATTTTGTCTAGGTTTTCATTGTTTGGGTGACGCTCAATGTGCCATCCAGAACTTGTTGGTGTCAGTTACCTTGTACGTGGCTCCCTATCCATTCCAGCCCAAAGTCTGTTCGGTATTTATTATTTGTGTTACTTGTTATACTTCCTGGAACCAATTAATGAGATGTCATAAGGTACACACACAAACACAGGGATGTAGCTCAGCAGTACAGCACCTGCCTGGCAAACCTGAGGTCATGAGTTCGATTCCCAGTATCAAAAAAAGAAAAAGAAAGAGAGAGGAAGTTGGAAATATTTATTAAAGAGGAGAGACACACTTTCTGAGAGACAGGCAGGGTCTAGAGTGGGTTACCATCATCCCACTTTTTTTATGGATTTAGTACAGGGTCTATAGGGTCTAAATACATAGATCGGACTCGTAGTGATCCTTTCTGTTTTCAGTCTCCCAAGGCTGGGATTGCAGGCACACACCACCATGCCCAGTCTCAATTGCAGTTTGAGCCTGCCCTGGGGGCGGGGTTGGCATGGCATGCTGGGGATCGAACCCCAGCTGCTGCGTCTGCCTAAGCAGGTGCTTTAGTCTGCTGAGCTACCTGGCTGGCCCTCCGATGATCCCACTTCTTAAAAGAAGTTTTATAGAACAAATCATGAAGTGGGTATAAGGTGGGACAAAAACACAGCCAATGGATAAGATTACAAGGATAGCCACTTAGGTAATGTTGATCCAATGGGAAAGCGAGTCACGAAGCAAGTGTACAAGGAAAGAACAAGGACCTTTTTTGGAAGAGATGTGTCATGAGCTTCTGGTACCCCACCCAGGTGACTGATGCCTGTTTAGGATATCGATAGTTATTGTTTTTCCCTTGGGGAGGTGTGCAGGTGTGGTCATCTTGTTTTTATCTTGAGGCTCATCTTCAACTAATGTACCTTCAACCACAGATGCAATGTGTTCTTACCTTCTGCACTGATTTCTTGGGGACCCAGCCTGCCCAACTGCCTAGAGTATTCCTGCCTACCTTGGCTGTCTATAATACTTTGAAAACCATCATGAGCTGAGTACTGACTGCTTGCATCTCCAGCTTTTATGCCTCATGAAGCTGTAGGCTCACAGCTGCTTGCCATCTCCCTAAAGCACCACTTTCTGTTTATGTCCCCACCCCAACCTGTCTTTCCTGTCTTGATAACTGGCAGTAGCATGCACTCAGTTTTCCAAGATGAGAAGGCATACTTGTGTCCCACAGAGTCCAGTCAGTAGAGATGGTCCCAACTTATCACAGAGCCATCATGATTCTT
The DNA here is from genome assembly GCF_000260255.1 of Octodon degus. NCBI lineage: Eukaryota > Metazoa > Chordata > Mammalia > Rodentia > Octodontidae > Octodon > Octodon degus. Next base: position 12,844,071 of record NW_004524595.1, on the reverse strand, counting down.
CCAACTTCTCAACACTGTGCAAGCAACGAGCCTGTAGTGAAAATCTACCTTTACATTTTGAATCTTGGTCTTTTCCAGGACTGGTGATGCACAGCCTGATCCTCCTTGGAATGCTGGACCATGACAGTGGTCACAGATCCCAGGAAGCCTTGAGACCACGAAAGTGAACAACTCAGAGTCTCCAGAGCACTATGTGGCTGAGCAGTGATGTCACATACCTTACTAGGACATGAGCCCCTCTTTAAGTTGAGAGTTCTACCCCAAGCCCTTCTCTTTTTTCAGACTAAATTGCCTTAGTCTGAATTCTGACCTTACTCTTAGAACCCCCTCCTTAGCTGTTTTTGTTGTTCCCTACAATCCATTCACTCAGCCTGTAACAGCCAACATGGCCTTTCAGAATTTTTAAGTAAGGTGACGGCTCTTCCAAATAGTTATTTGAATGATGTCTAAATTCTTTGCCTTGACCTGTAGTTTCTTCAAAAGCCCTGCCTCACTGACCCCATTCCACCCACCCACTCCCCCTCCCCCATTTTCTCTTCATCAGCCTCCATCCTCTTATTCAAACTTGGGAAGCAAGAGACTGCCCCATTTCTAAAGACCCCTCAACTCTTCCCTCTGCTTGGAATATTCTCACCCAGATGTCTGCTCAGCTCAGCTCAAACATCATCTCTGAAGGAGGAGGTTTCTCTGACCCTCCGGCAACCTTGGCTTGCACTCCTGGTTTGTTGTTCTGGCGGCCCTTATCCTTGGGATCATCTCTTCTGGGAATGTGCTGTCTCCTGTCCTTGCCTCTCCCTGCACTACAGAGGCACCTCCAGGAGGGTTGGAAACACCTCCTTCCCTAAGTCCTGGGTTGAGGCAGTGCCCCATACCTCAGCAGGCCTTCAGTTGACCACCACGGAGTGCAGGAGCCACCGGAGAGTGGTCAGAGGGATAACGCCAGAACAGAATGTGAGGTGGTCATGAAAAACAGTAAGGGACGCATTAGCATTTATGAAGCACCTGGATGAGTACTTCCATAGGCGGCAGGATGGGGCAGTGGGCACCACCAACGAGTATGTGTACATGTCCCCTGGAAGGCTGAGGGAGAATTATGCCAAGTCAAGACACAGGAGCTCACAAGACAGACAGGAGTCAGGCAGAGAGGATCATGTCTTCGGGAGGGACGCCAGAGCACACAAAGAACCAACAGAGAGACAGAGCCACAGGGAGGCCATGAAACCTCACATCCTGGGCTACACAGAGGGAGTCAGGGGACTCTAGCTAGACCCCTTCCAGATTCCCACCCTTCACTTCTCGTCCTCCAGCAGGAGCCTGTGCCAGGGGCTGGGGAGGCAGCAACGGAAGCCTCTGTGGCTGAAGAGGCGAAGCTGGAGTACAAACAGCAAAGGTCTCTCCAGCTTCAGATGCAGTGCTGCAGAGGGCACTGTGGGACCTCCACCGCATACACTGGCTAGCCGTGCAGGGACTTGTCCCCGAACTGGTCCCACTGCCTGAAGAGCCTGTCTTTCTGCCCACTCCTCTTGTGCTCACTCTCCACCACATGCACGCATGTCACCTCCGCTCTGCTCACACACACACACACACACACACACACACACACCCACTTCATGAGCTCACCCACTCACCCACTCCACCCTGGGCAGTGATCCCAGGACAAAGATCCTCACAGCGTGCTCCACACACTCACAGCCCCAGGAGCCCCAGGGCCACTAGGGAACCCAGAAATCACTACCTCCCTTGAATTATTATGCTACAGGCAAACCAGCACTAGGAAAGGTAGTCGGAACTACACAGTCTATGTGGTGCAGCTGTTCAAGCAAGCTTCTTGGAGGGGGAGAATTTAAGCTAGGTCTTGAAGAGCCACAGACTGGTGAGAAGAAGGAAAGAGGGCTTTGTTTTTGTTTTTAGAGTTGCTGAATTAGACTGTTTTTAAGGTATAACAAGAGATAATGTATTTGCTCATGGAACTAAAAAGTCAGAGGTTCTCTGGTTTCAAGCAGTGTAAGATCCAGAAGCTAAAATAAGGTCAACACAGCTTTATCTCTGTATATCTCAACTGGGCTCTCACCACTAGAAGGCCAGCCTGACCTTAGTGACTGATGTGACAGAAATCTCTTTCCTCAGAGCTGCAGCAGAAAAGTCTTGGGAGACTGCAGTCCAGAGTGAAATCATATACTCACTTCTGAACTGATTCTCATGGTCAGAGATACAAAGTTCTATAGTCATAATCTATAATCTATGATCTGGAAAGGCCTGAGTTATCCTATTAGTCAACTTTCCATTGCTGTGACAAAACAACTGAGAAAATCAACTTAACAGGAGGAGAGGTTTGTCTAGGCTCATAGTTTCAAAGGCTTCAGCCCATGGTACTTCAGGCCCATGGCTGCACAGTGCATCATCGAGGGGGTGTTTGCTGGAGAAGACTGCTCATCTTGTGGCTACAGGGAACAGAAGGGGGAGGAGGGAGAGACAGACAGATAGACACAGAGAGACAGAGACAGAGACAGAGACAGAGACAGAGTAGACAGGAACCAAAATCACCTAACTTCCTTCTACTCCACCCTGTGTCCTAAAGGCTCCCCTACCTCCCAAGAGTGCCATAGGCCACACTAGTTTCAGCTTTGACCTTTAAGAGGTATGTCACTTCTACTTCCTCTTTCTTTCACATTTCAGAATCCTGAGTCTTATGTAAGACCCTGCCTGGCTGCTCTGCTGAAGATGCTACAGGGACCCGCAGAGAGGAAGAAGGTCCAGCTGGCCCAGTGCTTTGGTTGAGCCTCCAGGTGACTCTAGCCTCATGCTCTGTCCAAAAGCAACTGTGTGGAAGAAGTTCAAGCCAGCCTGGTGGAGAGCCACCCAGCAGGTCGCTGTCAACCCAAAGGGCCAAGAGAGGTAGCAGAGTCCTGGACTGACTTGGTAGGAGTGACAGATGACAAAGATAATCTCTCCTGGCCAGGAAAATTGGCTGCTATACCTGAGCCAAGTGTCACTGTCACCCCAGCTCCCAAGAACTGATAGGGTGATACCAGGTTCAGGCTCTGCCTGCCACCCATCCTGGGATAGCTCAGGTTTTTGAGCTAACCCATGCCATTTCTTTTTCTTTATTTACTTTCTAATGTACTTGGTACAGGGTTTCACTACATAGCTCGGACTCATAGTGATCCTCCTATTTTCAGCCTCCCCAGCACTGGGATTACAGGCATGTGCCACCACACTAGGTCTCAGTGGCCCGTTCAGTGTACCTGGGATTAGAGTCAGTACAGCATGTGGTGCTAGAGATCGAACCCGGGTCCCTGCACTTGCCTTAGCAGTTTCTTCATCCGCTGAGCTATCTCACCGACCCCCCTGTGTTATTTCTGTTGTAGCCAGAATGGGCTGGCCTTTCCTCGTCCTTTCTTCCTGAGGAGCTGGACGAACTGTGTGACTAGGGAGCTTCAGAGCTGGAGTCCCAGCCATATGCCCCTGCACATCCCAAAGGAGGAGTGTCTGTTGATGTGAGATCTGGGGAACAGGAAGCAATAACCCAGCAGAGCAGAGCAGAGAGAAGGTGCTGGTATGCAAAAGAGCCCAGTGTCTGCAGGGCTGAGAGGAGCCGCAGTGAAAAGGACAGGTGGCTGCAAGAGGCCGAAGGTGAGCCGAGGGCAAGGTGTGCACATCACAGATGCCGTGGGTTCCGATGCAGCTGATAAAGCAGAAATCGAAGCTCACTTGAACTTCCTGGCTGTGCTCCCCACCCAGGCTTCAGACCTCTGAGGCCTGCTCTGGCTCTTGGCCTGGGTGCCCCAAGAGGGAGTCACTGTTGGAGGCCTGGTGTCGGGTGGGCCCCAGGCCACAACTGGGGTCCTGTGACTGCTAGAGCTGGGCATCTTCCCTGGCCCCAGATGAGAGGAGGCCTCTGAGGAGCACGGGTACGAGCAGGCCAGAACTCACACATGGTCCTGGACCATGTGCGCATGTGCCATGTGAGCGCTGGGCACACGCAGGAAGCCAGTGACCCTTCTGCAGCTGAGCCCTTGGGAACTTTCCCAGTATGTTCTGTTTCTCCTAGGTCATTACCTTATCTCAGGTAGCCTCCGAGTCTTTGACCCCAGAGCTTGGGCGAGGCAGGAAAGGACAAGAAGAGGAGAGCACAAGGGACAGAAGGAATTTGCCCTCTGATGGATGTCAGGCCCCTGGGCTCTGCTTCCGGGCCCTGCCACCAGCTGGGGCCAGGCCAGTCACTGTCTTCTACCCCCTCCGGCTACTGCTCCCTCATCAAGAGCTCTCGTTGCTTCCTGCCAGTCCCTCATCCACATGGGGAACCTCCTGAAACCCTGCTCCCTGCCCTTAGCTCTGAGGCCTGGGGCTGCTCGTAGAGTGAGACAAGTGACCAAAAGCCTCTGTCACTCCTGACCACAGCCAGCTCTTCTGACCTCAGCGCCAGCACCGGGCCCTCAGCCCCTCCCTGTGCTTCCTGTATTAGTTCCTATTGCTGCAAGCAGCTACCACAAGCAGGAGGCTAAAACCTCAAATTTATCATCTTATGGTCCTGGAGGCCACAAGTTCAAAAATAGCTCTTCAGAGTCTAATTCAAGAGGCCAGCAGGTCATCACCCTCCTGAGGTCCGGAAGGAATCTACTCCCTCGTCCTTTCCAGCTTCAGGAGCTGCCAGTGCTGTAGCGAGTGCCCTTCCTGCACCCCCAATCCACGGTGCCGAGGCATCTTCATCTCGCTTTCCAGCTCGCTTCTGTCACGTTGCGCCTCTGTTCTGATCCTTCCTGCAGCTCTTCTGGAAGGGCCTGCTGTTTCCACTGGGCCAAACCAGGCCATCAGAATGCTCCACCTCAGATTCTTCACACACTCCCATCTGCAGGTTCTGGGTTTAGGACACAGGCATCCGTAGGAGGCTACTCCCCTGCCTGCCACAGACTGCTGGCCTGTGGACCTCTCTGTGTGCTTGCACTGACCCCCCAGGCTGTGGGAGGTTCAGGTCCACGTGCTCACCACAGGAGTGCGGGCCATGTCTGTCCAAGGGGACAGCTTTGTCTCCTTGCATGGCGGTGCCTTGTAAGAGGCAGAGTGCTGGCCTGAAACGCCTTCCCCTTCCCACTTCCCACCACCAGCAAGGGCTGCTCAGCTTGGTCTACATGGCCCTCACCTGCCCTCTCTCCCCTAGCAGTCAGGGCCAGGCTGGGCACACACTCTCTGAGCTCTGGCACCCTGGCACTGGCCACAAGACACTGGGGTGTCTGTCTGTGAGTCTGTCTGCCTGGGGTCTACCTAGCCTTCACCTAGGGTCTCTCTTTTGCTGGCAGCAAGTGGCAGTAAGGCCCTGCCATCTCCATTCCCAGGGTGGAGCCCTCCTCAGGTGTCTTCCAGTTCATGCCAATTGTCTCCGCAGTTTTGCAGACCTCGGATAGGGCCTGGGAGGAAGATGGATTTGAAGTACGCGGCGTATGGAGTGGGAGGCAGCCAGGTGACAGGAAAAGAAACTGCTGCTTTAGAAGCGGGAGCAGCAGAGAAACCTCCACTGTCTGGAAGTGCAGAGGAAGCGAACTATAACAGGAAGAAGAGGTGAAGGTTTGCAGTTACGGTGGTGACTTACATCTAATTAAAATTTTTCCCAAACCTTGCAAAATAACATAGAACACTTAAAGGGAAAGACACAAAATCACAACTACAAGGAGAGGAAAAAAAGAAGAGACAACAGCAACAGAACTTGGGAAACAGACAGGCGAGGATTCCTGGGCTGCAGACAGAAAGGTAGGCAATTCTTAGGAAGAGGAATGGTGAGCCTCGTGCAGACCATGACCCACCCTTGCCTGGTCCTGGCCATGGGTGGGGGCGCCTGTGCCCTCTGTCCTAGCCTGCTGCCCTACTGCGGAGGTGATCTTAGGAGCAAAGATTCATGCCGCAAGTTATGTACAACCTGGTCACGCCCAGCTGGCTCCTCCTCAACCCCCTGGAGCCCAGAACAGGCTTTGCTCCCGCTCTTCCTCTTAGACCTTCAAGTCTAAGTGTAGCCAAGGCTTGCAGGTTCCAGCCCCAGGCCCCTCTATCCTCCCTGTGCCTTCCCACACCACTGCTCCCACCCTTGCAGGCAGGCCCTTTGTGAGACCCTCCCCAGGCCACTTTGGGTGGAGGGTCTCCTCCCAGGGTGCATTGTCTGGTCCTGCGCATACAGGTGGACAATGGGGGGTGTCTGATGGGGAGGCACAGGAAAGCTGCTTGGGTGTAAGTAACCCCATATCTGGAGGGCGCAGCATCCACAGGATTGTCCTCTCAACTGCCCCATCTCCTTCACACAGTCCTCTGGACGTGTGGAGCATTTTGCCACAAAGATTGCTTTTCAGGGACATGTGAGATGTCCTTGGGGAGCTGCCACCTCTCTTGACCTAGGTGATTACTATTTAAAATAATTTGTTAAACTGACATTTATGTTATATACACTTTTCTGCATATCTGACATACAAGAAAAACATTTAAGGGACAAGACTGTATACTGCGATGTCCCTTCCATCACCCTTTTTCTCATTCACAAATGTCAGTACACAGCCTAGGGTTGGTGGCCTCCACCCTGTGCTGGTGGTCTTCACCTTGTGCTCGTGGTATCATACTACTGGTGATGTGATGGTGGTCTCAGCATTAGGGTGGTGGTCCAGGCCCTGTGTTGGTAGTTTCTGACTAGTGGCAGTGGTCTGAACCTAAGCATGGTGGTCTCAGCCCCAGGTTGGTGGTCTCAGTCTCGGAGTGCTGTGCTTTGGAGGGTAGCAGATCTCTAGGCTGTTAGGGGTGGTTGACATCGTACCAAAAGGGAAGGGAAGGGGAGAGAGGAAACTGAACAGAAGCAGGACACTGCAGCTGGAAGGGACATGAATAACTTAACTCCATGGGGTACCGTAGCCTATTGTAGACACTGGAAAAGGGGACACCTTGGGTCTTCACCTCATGTGATAGGTCCTTAAGCCAACTCATTCAAATATCATAGAAAAGCCTAGTCCCAAAACACTAGAGAATTTGAAAGCACCTACTAAAATAGGGATCACCATGGAGCAGGAAGATGCTGGTTGTGTGTTTTCTAGGTCCTGGGGTGGTCTGCAGTGCTTAACACCTGGAGCTGTTTGCTAGTGTTCCTTTCTCTGAATGGAAGAGCCTCAGAGGGGAGGGGGACAGGATGGCAAACAACACAGTCCCCTCAGGCTAGTTATTGAAGGGCCTTACACAGTACGCAAAGCCCCAGGAGGCCAGAGGGTCAGGCTTGGACTGATGAGCTAAGAACAGCACCCAAGCCAACAGCAGGCCTTGCCCCATGAGGACCAGATGTGCTGCCCCAGCACAGATGGCTCCCTCCAGAGGTCACTCCAGAGCCCTGCCACCACGGCCCTGGGTGCCAGGGCCTCCACCGTGGGCTCTCATGGAGCATTGTTTGGGTCACAGCAGTTCCTCCCATGGAAGCTGGGGAGCAAGTTCAGCTTCTGCTTTGACTGGAGAAAACTCAAAATGTGGAAAATTCTCCAGCATAAGATTATATGCAAAAGACACAGGGGGCCATAGCTGTCCTTTTCGAGGGAGGGGAGGTAATTTTCAGGCACAAAGCAGAAGCCAGGAAAGCAAGCCCAACAGGGGCCAGGCTGCCCCTGGGCCCTAGGTCCCACTGGGATTAGAAGCCCACTGTGGACCCCCACCCCCTAGTGCCATCTGGATTCAAGTTCCCATCAGGGACCCTGCTCTGCACCATCCTGGCTGGTCCTGTGCCCACAGCCCTGCTTGCCCTTCAACCCGCCAGCCACCTCCCCCAGGACCAGGACCAGGGCCCGGGTGCATCATACCTCATCTCCCCTTGCTGGCGCCACCCTGCTGCCCAAGTCCTCGGAGCCCAAAAGCCCCTCACAAACTCTCACTGAGGGGCCTAATGCTAAGGACAATGACATCTAAGCCACTGATGGTGACTGTGTGGAAGAAAAGAAGAGGAAGTCTCTCAGCGCCACAGGCGATCTAGGCACAAGCCCGGAGACATTTATCTGGCAGAGATGGTACCTGAGGAGCAGCCAGGGACCTGCAGCCGAAGCCAAGGGAGCAGGTGTGGCCTCAGTGACAGCCAAAGAGCTTTCCAGGCTGGAGTGGGCACAGAGCCTTAGGCACAGGACATTGCTGCTCCAGAGTCCCTGTCCTTGGGATGCCACCATCCTTCCGGGAAAGGACTTTGGTGAGCAAAGGGGAACTGGGCCCCAGAGGAAGGGGGAAACTAAAGGAGAGGGGTGCAGGGGATGCCACCCTCTACAAAGGAAATATGTCCAAGGAATTTCAGAGGACCCTCCAGAGAGTGAGAGGCTGGAATCCTTTCATGGCCCATTCTGGCTCTCTAAGTCCAGTCTGTGAAACAAAGGGCCTCGTGCTCTCCAAGGTGGGACGGGCCCTGGGGGGAGGGGAGACAACTGGATCCTCCCCTCTGGGCTGCCTCAGCTTCCCCAGGGCTCCCCGGCCTGCCTGGCCAGGACAAGTGCTGGCAGTCTCTCCCCATCAGGCACACAGCCAGGGCCGGGGCGGGCAGGCTGGGGCCGACGAGACACCTCCAGCCTGTGTTCCATCTGTGGATGTGGCACCCTGGGCTGGACTGGAGGCCGCAGGGCTCAGCACAGCTGTGGGAGGAGCTGGCTGCAGGAGGCTGGGGCAGCAGGATGAACTCATCCTTTCCTTTGTCAGCTGCTCCGGTCGTAAAACCGTGGACGCTGAGCAAATGGCCCCAGGTGTGTGCTCTCCAAGTTTCGCTGGATAATCGTCAGGAGCCATGAGAGGCTGACCTGGTTTCGGTGGCACAGCCCTGCCCCTGCCCGGCCTGGTTTGGCTGCCCCTTCCCTCCCCTCCCAGAGAGGGCACGGTGCCTTGCACCCTCCTGTTCCTGGCCCCTGGGGTCACTGTTGACTCTGCAGAGATCTAGAGTGGAATCAGCCAGCCTCAAGTCATCTCTCTGCACCGGCTTCATGTGATAGGAAGCAGCCTGAGAAGGAGGTACAGGCAGTAACTGGACAGCTGGTGGAAAGGTCCCCAGGATAGTGGGAGGCTCCCACGTCTGTCTGGAGGTCTTCCCTGGCCAGCCTGTGCACCCCAACCTCAGTGCCTCAGCCCGTCCAGCTCCACCCCCAACTCTGGCCCCACATGCAGGTCTTTCTCCTCTGCTCAGGCCCATAGTCTCCCATGGGCTGCCAAGGCAAGTCTCTGGCCTGGCCCTCCTGCCCTCTGCCACCTCTAGCCCTGTCTCACTGTCCCCCTTGGACTCAGGAGGCCACAATGTCTTCAGTGGCTGTCACTGCAGCATGGGCTTCTGACACCAAGGTATATTCCCTTGGGAGAAGACTTGTCTCACCCAAGGGTTTCTCCCTTCCCCTGCCCTCTTCCTGTGGATTTGGTGGGCAGAGTGGGATGCTCTCAGCCCTGTAGAACAGAGGGCTATGCCCGTGAAGGCTGCCCCATGTGGGCACTGGCTGCCTGCGCTGCAGGAGGCAGCCTGGCATGGTCTGTCTGGGGCCAGCTCCTGAAGGCCTGCACTTCACAGCCAGGCCCAGACTCAGCTGCTCTTCCCCTTCCCTCCAGCCCTACCCTCACCCTCTGCCTTCCCTCTCTGAGCCCCTCTCAGGTGTCCTCCTCCCTCCTTCCCCTCCCTCCCCTTCTTCCCCCTATGTCTTTCTAAGCATCCCATATCCATACTTCCTCTGCCTCCAGTCAGAAAACAGAACAGCAAGACAGAGTGAGCCCCCTTGCAAAGGGACATCTTGGGCTGAGCAGGTCTATTATTCTCCGACCATTCCCACTCAGACCTGTGTCTTCCCCTTCTGCTGGACCTGCCCCCTGTCCCTCCATCACAGGGGCCATGCTGGGGCAACCTCTAATCCCACCCCAGGAAGAATGACAGATCCGAAGCCCAAGGGAAGGAAGATGGGCCTGGGCCGGGAGCAGCTGCAGGGAGGACCCCTGCGGGCCATTGATTCTCCCTGTTGCTGTTTGTTCCTGAGGTCCTCCAGTGTGGGACAACCCCAGAGCAGGCCATCTTCCTCCCCCAGTAAGCAGCCCACTGGGAAGCTGAGGCTGGGGACCAGGGGCTGAGATAGCGTCCTGCTCAGTATCGATCTAGCTGATGCCAGTTAAGACCCAGGAATCCCTGCCCCGAGCTCTGGACCCAGATCAAAAGACCCTGACCCAGAGAGAGGGGCTGCCGATCATAAATCTGAGGGACCTGGCCCTCCAGCTAATGAGCCGTCCTGGCCCCAGCAGAGCATGGACCCAGGATCCTGATTCATTCAGGGAGCAGCCAGCCCAAGCCGGGCGGAGGGAGGCCCTCAACCCGAGTGCCCACCGTCCACAGCACCCTGTGGGGCGCGGACCTAGCTCTCTGCATTCAGGAGTCTGCAGGGGCCAGGGGCCTGGAGGGACATGGAGGGCCTCTGCTCCCTGCGCAGCTGCTGCCCCTCTAGCCCAGGAGCTGCCTTGTGCCGGTGTCAGTCCTGCAGGAATTTTAACCGCTAACATCTGGGCTCAGAGGCTCCGGAAGAGCACGTGTCTTCACCTCCTTTGATTCCTTTCACACAAGGGGCTTTTTCCATTTTAATTTGAGGCGACCTCTGACCTGAATTCCCATTCCAGATTCCAGATATTTTTGTGCCCCCATATAGCCTCCTGAGCTAGTCCCCACCTGACTAGAGCCCCTGCTTAGGGACACCACTGCTCCTCGATCGCCACCAAGCTGGGCTGGGGCGGCTCCCCCAGCTTCCCCAGAACCAAAGGTGTTGCACATCTGCCCAGCCTCTTCTGGGGCCCAGCCCAGCCCACCCTCCAGGGACCTGGTGCCAACCTCCCCTGCCAGGATGGGTTTCAGAAGCAGCCACTGGTGAAGCCCCTGCTTGTGCCAGGTCATCTGGAAGCTCCAGGGTAAAAGCCAGCAGCTGACAGGAGAGAAAGCCAGTGATGGAGTAAAGGAGGGCCTTGGGGCTGTGAACAAGGCCTGCCAGCCACAAGCCTAGTGGCCCCCAGAGTGGCACAAGCCAAGGGTGCCTAGGCTGTGGCTGCAGCACATGAGCAAGTCCCCATCTCTGCCAGGAGCTGCCATTTGGCCCACCTGTCTCAGCATGGTGACCAGCAGCACAAAGACAGAGATCCCTGGAGGATGGACTGGGCCAGGTGGGGCCCCAGAAGAGGCTCTATGGATGTCCAGGTCCCAGCCACAGCCACAGAGCACAGAGCAAGGACAAGCAAGAGGGGAGAGGAGGGAAGGGAGAGAAGAGGAGGGAGAATCTGGCTCTCAGCTCTAGCCCCTCTCTGCCTCTCTTCCGAGTAGCTCTACAGTGACACTGCGCGGTCCCTCCCTGAGCCCCTGCTGGCTGAGCAGCACCATGCTAAGCTGGGCTGTGCACCAACCACATGGCTGCTGCATCTTGGTCCCCACCTGTGAGGCCAAAGAGCAGGGGTGATGTGGGAGGCCGCCCCCAAGGCTTCGTGTAGGTGGGCACCTTCCAGGGCGCCTGTGGCATTCAAGCCTCCCCCAAGCCACACCTTGGCATGGCGCTGTACAGGTCCCTGGAATGTCCAGTGAGCCCATTCCTCACAAGCACCAAGGTCTTCAGACCTGAGAGATCTGGGCCAGAGCATAAGGCTAAGGGTACCCAGGTAGACCCCTAGGCCCACGCCCTCCCTAATCTCTGGACAGAGATCTGAACACACGCCTCTCCAGTAGAGCCTTGTTCTGGTGGCCCCGGCCCCACCCTCTTCATGCCACGACTCACACCCCACTGTCAGGCCTGGCACGGTGGCATGAGCCACACCTCCACCCCTTCCCAGCACATCTTCCCTCTTCTCTGAGCCATCATCTGCAGAGCCAAGAAGAACCTGGGGGGGGGGTGTACCTGGGATGTCCTCATTCTACAGTGGGGAAACTGAGACCCTGAGCAGACCAGGGCCTTCTGCTAGGTCTGAGACTGGAACTCATTCGCTCTGGCTCCTTTGACTTAGAGGCCGATCCAGGGCTCAGCTGAGGTTGCAGGTGAATGGCAGCTGCTCTGCAGCTCACGAAGCTCTCAACCTTTACGCTTGCCCTGCACACCCAGAAGCCAGGGTCCAGCCTCCCTAGTCCCCTGCTGCCCTTGGGCCACTGAGGCCAGAAGCCATGGGTCACGGATTGGCTCAGCCCCTCTTGCTGCCCAAGGTTCTCTCCCTCAGAGAGATCTGTTGATTTAGAAGGAGTCAAGAAGAGGGGAGAAAGAACAGGTATAAAGTCTTACCAGGAAAACAAGGCTGAGACTGGGGCCAGAGGGAGGCCTGCAGGCCCTGGAGGTGACACGCGGGCAGGGAGGATCCCAGACCTTACTGGTGCTCGTGCAAAGCCTCAGCTTCAGGAGATAGGAAACTCCCTGTGCTCTTCTGTGCAGCCACTGCTCAGGCAGTGCTGACATCACCTGGGAACATGTTAGAAATACAAATTGCAGGGTTAGCTGCAAGCCCAGCTGTGTGGGAGGCTGAGGCAGGAGGAGCACAAGCTTCAGCTCTGTTTGGGCAGCTTAATGATTTAGTAAGACCTTGTCTAAAAAGAAAAAAGACAAAAGGGATGAGGATGTAGCTCAGTGCAAAGGCCTGGTCACAAAAGAAAAGAGAAAGGGAGACAAAAAAAGAAAGGAAGGAAGGGAAGGAAGGAAGGAAG
>NW_004524595.1:12823789-12831304 GCF_000260255.1 Octodon degus | reverse complement strand
GAAAGGAAAGGAAAGGAAAGGAAAGGAAAGGAAAGGAAAGGAAAGGAAAGGAAAGGAAAGAGACAAATCTTCAGCTCCACTTCCAAAAACAGGACACACACCTCCATGTCATCCCCCTATACACACATACGGTCTAATACACACTCGAATCTAATGCACACTGCCTATAGGAGAACATGGCACTTGGGAAGTCTCAAACCCAGACAGTGCCTGTCAGCCAGTCCTGGCCCCAGGAATCACTGCTGCTTCCTTAGCCAAGCAGGCAGGACACCAGCAGGGCGCTCTGGGGACAGAGCACCCCACTCACCTAGTCACTGGCTGCAGCACTGCCTGTGCACACAAGGGATTCTGCCTTGGTTTTCTGCCTTGTGTCCACATCACCGTTAGTGTGGGAGAGCCCTGCCATGGACCTCAGCCTCCCAGCAGGCCCTGTCACCATGCCGTGCACAACACTGGTCTCCTCATGAGAGTGCCAGGTGCTGCTTCTGAATGCTTCCTGCCAGCCTCGGCCACCTCTGGGCAACCATCCATTGCCATGCTGGGGTGCAGGACCCCCGTACTTGGGAGCAGGCTATGACACAGGGGCAGCCCACTGGAGGAGCAAATGCAGGAATGAAATCCAGTTCACATTCCACTGACCCACATCGCTAGTGCCTAGTGGCAATCACCCAGTGAGACACCTTTTTCTAATTTTGTACACATGATGAGACCGCGAGTGCCTGAATGTCACATCCCCCTTCCCCGAGATTCCTGTTTCTGATCTAGACCTCCCCTTGGCTTGCCTGTGTCTACCCTGGCTAGACCTCCCTGTCGCTCCTGTCTACACTAAGTGGGACTCACTCTCCAGACAAACCGTGTCCTAACCATCCTGCAGCCTCTTGCTGGATCAGGTGTCCCACTCTTCTCTCCCTTCCCTCATCTTCACAGACTCTCCTGTCAGGTTTCAGATGATACAATAGCCAGCAGAAAAAAAACATCTTCGTTGCTTGGAGTTTGAGGTCATTTCTTGACAGTATCCTCTAAGTCATCCACTCAGGGACACGCCTGTCCGGCAGCTGGAAGGGCTTCTCATGTGGCCTGCTGGGTCCTGGTGCCGTGTAACCCATGCGTGATGGGGCCCTGGGCTCCTCACCACTCCCCAGGCCAGCCCAGCAGAAGCTCTGAGATCACAGCCCCGCCCCGCCTCCCGGGCTCCTCCACTCTGTGTCCTGGCTTCTTACCTGCACTATGCACTTGATTTTCTGTAAACAGAAGAACACAACCCAATAGGCCCCTAACTTATTTAATTTAACCACTTAAGACTAAGAAAAATCTTTCCAAAGCATAGTATATTTCTTTTTACCTCTTGGAATAAATGAAAACAGCTGTAATATAGACTTTTCTTGGAGCTTCTGAATAGCAATTATTTTTTGAGTCATAGTTTTGAATAACTCAGATAAATTATATGTTCATTGTAGGAAAAAATAGAAAATATAGACACATAGAAAGGAATAGCATCAAAAATACAGAAAAGAATTAAAGGCTGAGGATATAGTTCAGTGGTGGGGTGAACTAGAATATTCTCGTCTAGAACTTGCCAGGCTCTGAATTCAAGCTCCAACACTGTAAACAAAGAAAAATGTTTAAAAATATGACATCCTCTGATACCTTATTAGTTAAAGAAAATGACTAATAACATTTTGTTGTATTACTGTCTGTGTGTTTTCCTAAATAAACACACATCCCTAGTTTGGGACGTGCATTCAATCTTATTATTTAATGATTGCTCGGGCTCCTACATACCCACATTAGTAGGCAATCACATCGCTCTCTAGCCCTTTTTCCTCCTCCACCAAGGACGTGGGGGGCTTGTCAGTGCCAGCAGTAGTTCTGACTGCAAAACACAGCTGGAGAGAAGCTGGGGGTCCCCACACCCAGAGGCCTGGGCTCTGCCATCGTGTCTCTGTGGAACACGGTCTTGGGGACCTACGGAGCTCTGCCTGGCTCATCCTCCTCACAGCTCTGCACAGTGCCAGACATTGGGCCTCTAGAAACCTGCCCTTCCTAGCTTAGTCACCACATCCCCAGACAGCACAAACGAGGCAGCCACATGTAGGAGAGCTTCGACTCTTTGACACTTCTCATGCTGCAGGCATACAGAGGCCCTGGGGTGACATCAGGTCCCCAGTTCTGCCCTCTTGTTTCTTGGTGTCATTCCCCTGGGCTGCTTGGGACCTGTCTTGTTGAGCCACTTCATTATAATGTCATGGGAAGAATTCTGACTTCGGAGTGGAAGTGGTGTATCTTTCCACCCTTTTCTTCCTAAGTGTCCCTTGGCCCCAAGCAAATAACTCATCTGTTCCTCCATACAGGAGCTGGAGGGACCTATCTTGGGCAGGCCACCCTGAACCTGCTCTTCTATCCTGCTAGCCTCACCTTTGAGTAACTGAAGGGGACTCAAGAGACACTTCCCTAAAGTGCCTGGAAAAAGTCTGTTCCTCACCCATTCAGTAAAGAAGGAGCTGATGACAACTTTTGTTAAGAGGAAAGCAAAGTTCCGACTTGCCAGGCTACCTGGAACCAGTGAATCTGTCATGACCCATTTCCAGATGAAGACACTGAGATTTCTACTTATCTCTTGAAAGACGGAAGTGCCCATCCTCTAGGGCTGCAGGTTTTATCACAAACTGGCTTCCTATTGCACTAGAGGCTTCTACTCTAGCTAGGACAGCAAGAGTCTTCCTGCTGCCCCAGCCCCAGCCCCTAGACCATGCCATCTTGAGGTAGCCTGACAGGCACCAGGTGCTGGGCTGGGGCAGTCTCGGAGTCAGTGTCCTGGACCACCAAGAATGCAAGGGAGAGGTGGTTTGTTACGCATTTAGGTGAAGATGGCATGATACCTTGTGAGACAATCCAATGACATGTCCCAGAGGAAAGAAAAGGAAACTGAAACCACTTCAGTTTGTACTTAAGACTGGCCATCCTCTCCTCTAGCTTCTTTCCGTTCCCTGAATTCTCTCCCAGATGCGGATCCCGCAGTTACCATGAGGGAGCCCTCATGCCCTCTGCATTCTGCTGGCTGAGGAGAGGTTGTCTGCATCTTCCCCACCTCAACTCCAGCCCTGAGGCCACAGTATCTGTACCAGGGGTCAGAGGACATGGGGGCAAGTGACCACCAATTCTGTGAGGAGCCTGCCCCAGTGCTACCCTCCAGGGGCCCATGGCCACACACATCCAGTTTTTGGGACCCAGGCAGGGTGGGGCAGCTGTCTATCTCACCTGACGAGCTCTGCAAGGCAGGAGACAAAAAGGGAAATGTGACTGACCACAGTACCTCCCAGTGACCCCAAAGCTGGGAAGAGCAGGAGAACAGGGCCTTTCCAAGAGGTAGAAAGGCTCAGAGGAGTGGCCTGGATGTGGCCAGACCAGCAGAGTCCAACCCAGGCAGAGGCCCAGGAGACAGGGAGGAGTCCTTCCCTCCAGCCCTGCAGGGAGGCTGACTCTAGTTGTCACAGCCCCCAGATGAGCAGAGCCCACCCTCAGCAGCCTTTGGGGGACCTCCAGAGAGGAGGCATCCAGGGTTCTGGGGAAGCCCCTTGTGCTCAATTCTTTCTCTGGGCTGCTGCTTTCTCTACAGAGTTTGCATGAAGGAGGAGGCGGTCACCACAGGGGCAATGGATTTGTCCTGAAGTAACCACTTCCCAGCAAGCACCTCATCCCCCTTTAAGCTGAAGGTTTATCTGGGTGGTCTTGGGAGAGTGTTTCTCATCCTCACACATTCCCTGTCTTTTCCTTTCCTCAGGGAGACCCTCCCCACATTCCTCTGCCTTCACCAACTACATCTGGTGTCTGGGGTCTGCCCTAGAACATGCAGTAGCCCCCACCACTGAGGAGGGCGCTCCAAATGCCATAGCTGGCATCTTGGGCTGCGAGGTGAGCATTCAGCCTGGTGCTGGGAGCAGCCTAACTTATACCTGCTGACTGGTATGATCATTAACAGGACCCCCTTCCATGCAAAACAGTACTGTAGCTTGGAAATAACTCCTAACAGTGCTCTAGGCTAAGCTCCAGCTGTCTCCTCTCAAGTCCGCTGAGCTCTGGTTCAGGATGAGAGTTGTTTGCGGAGCTTTGAATAAATAATGCTTGCTGCTTAGGCTCAGTAGTTTTTGTCATTTTGGTTTTTGTTTGAGAGAAGGTCTCACTATGATGCTTAAGCTGGTCTTGAACTCCTGGGGCCAGAGGACCCTCCCACTTCTGCTTCCCAAATAGCTGAGGCTACACGTGCTTTGTTTTTGTTCAGTTGGTTTTGGTTTGTTTTAATCCTCTGACCAGAAGCCGGAGTTGACAAGGATCAACCTAAGTCAAGCCAGCGTCCTGGAACTGCATCCCTCCACTCCCACCCCTGTGTTTTGGTCATTTGCTCCCATTGGCCATCGCCCACCTGTGTCCCCATCCAACTGGCAAGGCCAGCCCCTGTGCTGCCCCTCGATCCAGGCCCTTTTCCCCACTACTATGTGTCATCTATAAAGTCGGCTGTTGCTGCCTCCCTCATGGTCTGTGAGCTCTGTGAGCAGGAGCAGGAGTCCTTGCTGGAGACTCTGGCCCAGGCCCAGCTTGTGCTAAAGCCACGTGGCTGTCTCAGCTGGGGCAGCACCACCACACATCCATCACACTCTCCTACATGCTGTCCGGCACACTGCATCCATCCTTTCAGCTCTGGGTTCTGCAGGCCTATGATCCTGGACCACTGGAGGGATGTTCAAGCATGGCCTATCTCCAACCCCTGGGCATCCAGTGACCAACCTTGTACACAAGGCATGCTCAGTAAACTGACTGGCAATTAACTGATGGACAGAGAAACACAATGTAGTATAGTGGAATATTACTCGGTCACCAAAAAGAAATGAAGTACTGACACAGGCTACCGTATGGATAAGTCTTGAAAGCATTATGCTAATCGAAAGAAGCTAGGCCCCAAGATCTGTGGAGTGTGTGCCATTTGAATGCAATATCTAGAAAGGGCAAGAGCACAGAAACCCTACAGAAAGTATGTTAGTGATTGCCAGTGGCTAGGGATAGGAGGAGCTGGAACGGACCTCTACTCAGTGTGGAGTTTCTTTGGGAAGGATGGAATGTTCTGGAACCAGATGGGGTGATGGTTGTACAACCTTGTGCAGGCATCAAAACCACTGAATTGTATACTTTAGACTGGTAAGTTTATGAGATTTGTAATTAAAAAAGAAATGTAGCTGATGAATTGTTCCTTCTGTGTTCTGTAAACTTTAAAGTTTTTTTCCTTGTTCACAAGAATCACCTGGTGTATTTGCTCAAGGAGCAGATTCCTTGGGGTTCTGCCTGAAGCTTCAAATTGAGGAGACTGAGGCAGGGCCCAGGAATCTGTATTTGATTGTGAGATTCTAAAAGCCATGTCCCTGTTGCCCCAAGGCCTGGGTCAGAGAATTTCTGAGCAAACCTCAAAACCTCAGAAGACAAATAAAATTCTTTAACCTATTATTTCAGGAAAAAAAGCTGAAGATTTCAAACACAACCAAAACTTTGTTTTCGGTCTGCTTCTTATTAAAAACAGCCTGGGACCTAAAGAAACCCCATCAGGGGTCGGTAATGAAGTAATCGTGATCATAATAAAAGAACAGAATGGAAAAACTGCCCGGCCTCGAGGAAACCACAGGAAAAAACTGTCTTGTTCCTCCAGCGCTCAACTGAACCATCCAGATGAACACACTCCCCTGGCGGCAGGACAGGTTGATTGGGGATGGGGGGTCAGTCAGACACTAGGAAAGCACGGCTCGCTGCCGCTGTCCCACCGAGCTTGCAGACGCTGCCCCCGCACACGCACAATCTTGAGCATCCTTACGAGCCCTGTGATTAGGTTCGCTCTGGGCTTACAGGGAAGCAGAGCTGTAAATCAGTATTAGAATGTGATCAAAAGGCATGTCTGCATGCAATTATTTTGTTTTCAGAACAGCTTTCAGAGGCACTAGCTTTAAAGTACCGGCTCGGTCACGTGGGGGCTTCACACACACGCGCACATGACTCAGGGTCCACCGGGGAGAGAGACAAAGGCTTGGGCTTGCTCCTTATTACTCCTTTGTTGCGGAATGGAGCCTCAGCCCAGCAGCTCTAAGGACCATCTCTGCCCTCTCCCTGGCCCTTCCCTGCCTACCGAGAAGAAAGTCTTCTTAACAACCTCTTGCCCCGGAAAGCAGTAGTTACTGTAATTTGAGAACAGGCATCCCTTGCTTAACAGAAATTCACTTAACAAAGCTCCAAATTGAATAAGGGGTGAATGAGAGGAAGTAACATTTGTGTATGTCTACAGAGTTGCGGGTTTTGTGCCGGGCAATTTCACAAATGTTTTTGCAGTTCACTCAACACGTTGTCACAATCACCCCAAGTGAAGACGGTATTATCTCCATATTATGCCAAAGACTCCAAGGTCTCTGCGACACACAGCTTCTGCATCACAAGGTTAGTAAGTGCATTGTTAGTGAAATACAGTGAGAAGGTCCTCAAAGGAACAACACAGAAAAACAGAGCCTAAGAAAGCAGGTGTCCCTCAAGCCAGGTGTCCACATGTGGCAGCCAGCCAGCCGAGGCTGCACACACAGGAGGGAGAGAAAGACTCAACCCAGGAAGCTGCCATATGCCAATGACTTCAAGCCCTGGTGCTGTGCTCCAGAGAGGAGCGCCCACACAGTCTCCTTCTACTGATGGCCCTATGGCCACTCTACATCCCAAACTCTGGCCATCTTGTCTACCAGGCCAGCCTTCTCTGTAGCCACCTTTCCCTTCTTCCCTGGCTTCCAACCACGTAGCACTTGTCTGTCCTTGCAGGCATCATGCTCCTTCCTTCCACAGCCCTCAGCACCTGCCTCCCTCGACCTGACCTTTCCAGGACCTCTCCTCACCTCCAGTATCCATGGGGACAGATGTTAGGGGGCTCCCCATCAGCATCCTTGCAGCCTAGGATGGTGCCTGGAGCTCACTCAGCTCTCAGGAGACAGTCCCCTGGAGAGCAAATGGACAGACACACATCTCAGACATCAGCTCACACCTTCTTCCTCAGCTCAGCCTTCCCAGGCTGCAGTCCCCTAAAGCAGACCTACTTTTTGTTTGTTATATGCACGTACCGCACCAGCATCCCTCATGCTAGAGTGCATTACTATGTCACACTCTGCAGACCCTGTCGGTGTTTTTACAAATCAAAAGTTTGTGGCAGCACTGCATTAAGCAAGACCACAGGTGCGCTTTTCCAGTAGCCTGTGCTCCTTTCACATTTTGGTAGTTCTTAAAATATTTAAAACTACAACACGACCTCTCGCTCCAGAGCCCGGCACAGAGACCGCCGCACTAAGTGGTTAGGATAGATATATAGTTACATTCTCTTAATGAATAGAATGATTTGTTCTAATGGTGTTTGTAAATAGGATCTCAAGTCTGCATCTTGTACAGCAATTAACCACTAAGAAGAATATATTCAGTGTGTTAGTTATTGAAACTGTAAAAAAAAAAAAA
>NW_004524595.1:12796891-12823679 GCF_000260255.1 Octodon degus | reverse complement strand
TTCAAAGTGGTTAGGATAGATATATAGTTACATTCTCTTAATGAATAGAGGGATTTGTTCTAATGGTGTTTGTAAATAGGATATCAAGTCTGCATCTTGTACAGCAATTAACCAGTAGGAAGAGAGTATACAATGTGTTAATTATTGAAACTGTCCTATCAATTTGATTTGAAACTGTCTCATTGCTATTTGTTTCTGAATAAAATTATGGAAAAAAAAAAAACTACAACACTACCTTGGTTCACAAACTTGATTCTTTCTACCATTCTGGTCACAAACCGAGTGGGGTGAGAACTGAGTCAAATCCAATGGTTAGGTTCCTCAACCTTGTGGGGAAATTTGATTTGGTTCTCATCCAGTTTGGTTTGTGACCAGAACGGTGGAGGGAATTGAGTTTGTGAAACGAGGCACCACTTGTGATGATGTGTGATCAGGGATCTTTGATGTTACTATTCCATTGTTTTGGGGTATCATGAACTGCACCCTGGGAAGCAGCAGCGGATGTAACTAATAAATATCCTATGTGCTCAAGACTGCTTTGCCAACAGGCTGCCCCTACTTTTCTGCCCTCTTCTCCTCAGGCCTCCCTATGTCTTAGGATACGATGTTGAAATTAGGTCAATTCGCAATCCCACCCCCCCCCAAAAGAAAAGGAAAAAAAAGAAAAAATAATCGCAATCCCGCATTGGCCCATAAACATCCATGTGACAGGGAGAGTTGCAGAAATCTCACTTTAAATCAACAGTAAGAAGTGGGAAAGCTTAGTAAAGAAAGCATGCTGAGAGATGAGAGAGGCCAGAAGGTGGGCCTTTGGGTGCCATTATCCAAGCTCTGACTTCAAAGGAAGGATTCTTAAAGGAAACTAACAGTGCAACTGCAGTGGGTGCGCCCATGATAAGAGACTGACTATGAAGAGACTTGAGCGGGCTGAATAGAAGACCAAGCTAGCACCTGCGCTCTGTTGAGCCCAAGCCCAATCTGCAGCAAGGCCTGGCTGCCTGTTTGCAGTTCAGCGAAGGCTGAGAAGCAAGGGGGCTGCTGAAGGAACACATGGGGTGGGGAGAGGTCGGCTCCTGCTGCTGCAGAAGCTGATTCTGTAAGATTCAAGCGCAGGTGGAAGAGAAGGTGCCGGCAGAGAAGCAGCAGCCCTCGACCCAGAAGACCTCACTGAAACCTTGTTAGGGGTCACAAGGAAGCACACTTTCAGCGTAGACCAAACAGTCTTATCTTTGGAAGAGGATGGTGTCTACAGTGGTCTCAGCTAGAGAGGCGAAATCAGCGCCCGGCCTCAAAGCTTCCAGGAATAGGCCAACTTTGATTAGAGGCAAATGCAGTCAGTGACTTCAAGTTTAAGCCAATGATCATTTACCATCCTGAAAATCCCAGCGTTTACTAAATTATGTAGGAATTATACTAAATTGATTCTGTGCTCTATAAATGGATCAAAAAATCCTGGATGATAGCCTATCCTTCTGCAGGATAGCTCACTGAATACTTAAAATCCACTGTTGAGTACTACTGCTCAGGGGGAAAAAAGGTCTTGTGAAGACATAATTGCTCACTTTACAATGTACTGGGTCATCCAAGAGTTCTGATCACAATGTACGCTGAGATTGTTATTTTCATGTCCACTAACACAGCATCCATTCTGCAGCCCATGGATCAAGAGTAATCCTACCTTCCAGTCTTATGATTTAATAGATAATACATTTTGTAAGACTATTGCTGTTGTAGATAGTAATTCCTCTGATGAATCTGGAGAAAATAAGCTGAAAACCTTTAGGGAAGGACTCACCATTCCAGATATTATTAAGAACATTAAGGACTCATGAAAAAAAAAAAAAAAAGGACTCATGATAAGAAGTAAAGCCATGCTGTTATGTTGAGCTGTGGGGGACTCAGGTCAACAATTTCTGACATTGCCAGTGAAGCAGAAGACCCAATACTATTATGGGCTACTGGACTCTTTTACAATATTTTGCTGAGTCAACACACCTATAATATTCAAATAATGAAACTTAACAAAAAAAGGGGATACAGATGAATATCCATTTGGTATCTGTGTATTCAAAGTGGTTAGGATAGATATATAGTTACATTCTCTTAATGAATAGAGTGATTTATTCTAATGGTGTTTGTAAATAGGATATCATGTCTGCATCTTGTACAGCAATTAACCACTAGGAAGAATGTATGCAATGTGTGAATTATTGAAACTGTCCTACCAATTTGGTTTGAAACTGTCTCATTGCTATTTGTTTCTCAATAAAATTATGGGAAAAAAAGGATTCATGAGCGAAGGGCACAATATCAACACTAACAGGATTTGGAAGAAATCAATGTCACCCTAGTGGGTGACTTTGCTGGGCTTAAGGCCTTAGTGGAGGAAGTAACTGCAGAACAAAAATTAAAAGAGGAATCTGAAGATGTGGCTGAATTGCTGCTGTCCCACGATAACATTTACTAGATGAGGAGCTGCTTTGTAGCAGAGACTAAGTTTCTTGACATGGAATCTACTGCTGGTGAAGATGAACATCACTGAACTAACAACAAAGGACTTAGAAGTTACATAAATTCACTTGATCAAGAAGTGGCAGTGTTGGGCACTATTGACTCCAATTTTGGAACAAGTGCTACTGTGGCTAAAATGCTACCAACCATCATTAGGTCCTATAAAGAAATGGTCCAGGAAAGAGCCAGTTGAAAGGACAAAATGTTTTGTTATCTTATTTTAAGAAATGGTCCCATCATCCCAACCTTAGTGCTCACCCTGTTCATCAGTCCACAGCCAGAATATCAAGGTGAAACTCTCCACTAGAAAAAGATTAGGGTTGAATAAGCGCTTGCTTGGCAAGCCAATGGCCTGAGTTCAATCCCTGGCTCGGCAAAAAAAAAAAAAAAAAAGATTAAGGCTCACTGCAGGCTCCCAATATGGTTAGCGTGTTCACAGTAACATGCTGCAAAATGTTTCACAGTGTTGGAGGGGGAGCCCAGGGACTTGTGCGAGGTAAGTATATCAATTGCTTTGCTCACGGCTGGGAACAAATACCAGGTACTTGTGAAGAGGCGACGTCATGGAGGAAAGGCCTGGTGTAACAGAGCTGCTCACCTCGCAGCAGCCAGAAAGCAAGTAGGAAGGAGCCTGCGCGTGAGACGCACCCCTCCCAGCCCTTCTCTACCACCTGCATCTGCCTGGGCTCCGCCTGCCGACAGCACAATCACCTGGGAACATCAGCGAACCATGAACTGGTCCCTATGATTAATCACCTCTCCAGGAGCCTCTTAATTCAATCAAGTAGATAACTAAGATTAAACGGCACCCTAAGCTATATACCCCCAGTTCTACAAAGGATATTTCAGTTAGGGTGGATATGGTAGTGCAGTTTTTTAGACATCATGTTATTGATCATTTAATAAGACTACAGTGTAGTGTGAACACAGCTTTTATATGCATTGAGAAGCCAAAAAGTTCATGTGGTTCATCTTACTACCATATTGACTTCACGTTGGTGGTCTGGAACCAACACAATATCTCTGACATATGCCCATACCTAATAAATAGCATAATTACATATGTACATATAATAATTTATCTGAGACTTGACACAAAATTATAGGCTCCATGGAAGTAAGGAATGCACCTGTTCTACTTACCCCAATATGCTTAGTGATGTCATATTATGATACTGAGGGATAAAAGGCCAAGTCTTAGAGAGGCTAACACTTTCTGAACATTCATGGGGGCCACTGGAAACTGAACTTGTACTTGCTAGGCAGGCTCTGTGTCACTAAGTTATATCAACAGCGCTTTTTGAGCTATCTTTCTTTCTTTCTTTCTTTCTTTCTTTCTTTCTTTCTTCTTTCTTTCTTTCTTTCTTTCTTTCTTTCTTTCTTTCTTTCTTTTTGCAGAACTGGGGATTGAACTCAGGTCCTTGCGCTTGCCAGGGAAGCGCTTATTCTACTGAGCCAACTCTCTGGCCCTTTGAGCTATTTTTCTAACACAGTGTTTATACCTCTGAGAATTGAGGGAAATGGTGGAATTGGAAGTGAGCTTATGAGAAATGCATTTAAAGACAGTGGGTACCTAACTTAGTCTGTTTTCTTCTGCTATAATAAAACACCTGTGGCCAGGGAGCATCAATTAAAGGAGTTCTCTTGGCCCCCAACTCTGGTGGCTGGAGGTCCCGAGTGGCATCAGCCCTCTGTGAAGGCCCTTGGATATATCATGAGCTCAACAGGAGGCAGTCAGGCAGCCAGAGAGAAGCCAAAGACCAAGTGTGCTGACTTACAGCAGCTCACTCCCAGGGGTGCTAAGCCAGCCCCACGGGGTGTAGCCTCCTCCATGTGGACAGATGTCACACATCCATGAGCGTGGAGCTGCCATCACCCTTGTACCTTTCTCCAGACCTCACTACTTCAATGCAGCTGCACTGGAGACCACACTTGTAGCACATCAACCTTGGGGGATGAGCCACAGAGTATTTTAGTCACATTCCTGGTTCTTCAGGCTGCCAGAGCTCATGCTGGGTGGGAAGAAGCAGTGTCGTGTGCCCATCCTGATCCTGTCACAGATGAGACATGTGCAGTAGGCATCTCTTCTTTATCTATAATATACTAACACTCTCTGTATCCTACTGTGCCATTTTCAAAAGTTACATCTAGATGACCAATGGTGTGCTCCCCAGAAAAGCCCACTCTCAATTTGAAACTGGAAGTCAGTGGGGAGCTGAGCCTCACCCCTGAGTCCGTTGGCCTTTAGCTATCACTGATGGAAGACATGTGGGCCACTAAGTAAGGGACACTCCGTGAAGCAACTCTGATTTCTTGCTCATGCATGTCCCCAAGCACATGTTAATAGGCAGAATATGTGGGCTGCACAAGTCAGAAGGGATGTGTACAATATTCGCAGGAGCCAAGGGCAGCCTGGTTCATGGCTTGGCTCACAGGGGCTGCCTGGCAGATCTTAATCCGTGCAGGGCAGACCGAAACCCTGGACATGTGGAGGCCAGAGACTGGGCTGGGAAAAGCCACTAATTGGCACATGAATTCCCCATAGACCACCCTGCCACTTCCTATTTGCTGGTATGAGTTTTGCCATCTGTGTTGCCTGACAGGAACTGTCTTGATCACGGGCAAGCTGATGGGCACGGAGGGTGGCTTGGGGCCTGTGAGCCCCCCAAATGCCACAGAGCCCTTGCAAGTGGGCAAAGCTCTCAGGAGCAGAGAACCTGCAGGATCTAGTGTGCAGGGGCCACCACTGCTTCTCCTAGAGCCGGATGTCACTTTCCTCTCCACTCAGAGCCAGCCAGGGAAGGAAGTGTCTTTGAAAACAACAGATTCTGTCTACCTGCCCTCTTGTGCTGTGTGGGGCCTGTTGCATAATACAGAAAGCCTGAAACAAGCCTCTTCCCTCTGTGAAGTTGAAGAATTCTGTCAGTGGCCCTAAGGCCTAATGACCTTGTCCTTCATTCCCTTAACCTTACCATTGCACCCTGGGCACCCAGCTACCCACATCGGAGTCCTTGGGAGGCACCCTCAAACAATATTCAACCACAATATTCATCCAGGGGGCAACCCAGACATAACCTAAAAATCACCATTTCAATCCTCCTTAAGCATACACTTCAGCAGCATTATATAGTCATAAATCGTGTAACTGTCAGCACTGCCCATTTCTAGCACTTTATAATGATCCCAAACAGAAGCCCTACACCCATTAAACAATAGCCATCCCCAAGCCCTGTAACCTCTGTTCTATTTTCTGTTTCTATGAGTTTGACCATTGTTGGCATCTCACACGAGTGGACTCACGCAGTATGTGTCATTTAGTGTCTGTTCACCTATGTCGTACCATGCGTCAGGATTTCCTGTCTCTGTAAGTGTTCATCGGTATGTATGCACCACCTTTTATTTACCCACTCACCATGATGAATAACAAGGCAATAAACACTGAGGTACAGAGATCTGAGTCGCTGCTTTCAAGTTTTTGGGATAGATAATTAGGAGTGGAATTGCTGGATCATACCGTAGTTCTGTTTAATTTTTGGAGGAGATGCCAAAAGTTTCCCACAATGGCTATACCATTGCACATTCTCGCCAGCAAATGCACAAAGGTTTCAGTTTCTCCACTTTTCTTTTTTTCTTTTTTCTTTTTTTTTTTTTTTTTTTTTTGGCGGGGAGTGCCAGGAATTGAACTCAGGCCCTTGCACTTGCCAGGTATGGCTGTACCAATGAGCTATATCCCTGGCCCCTAGGATATAGCTTCACTTCTTATCTGTCTTTCTTTTCTTTTCTTCACTTCTCTTTTCTTGAGACAGGGTCTCCGTCTGCAATTTAGGCTGGCCTCAAACTTCTGGCCATGTTCCTACCTCAGCCTTCTGAGTGCTGGGATTACAGGTGTGCATCCCCTCACCTGGCTCTACTTCTCATCAACATGTTATTTTCCTTTTCTTTCTTTATAAAAGCCATCCTTGGGCCAGGGAGATAGCTCAGTAGAATAAGCACTTGCCTGGCAAGTGCAAGGTCCTGAGTTTAATCCCTGACACCACACACACACACACACACACACACACACACACACACACACACACTTCCATCCTGAGGAAGTACAGTGATATCTCACTGTGAGCTTTATTTGCATTTCTGTTATGTCTTATGACACTGAGCATATTTTTGTGTGCTTATTGTCATTCTGTATTTTCTTTGGAGACATGTCTGTTCAAGTCTTTTGAGTGTTTTGGATTTTGGTGTTGTTTTTGTTGTTGAAGTGTAAGATTTCCTTATATATCCTGAAGCTTAAATCCCACCAGACTTATGATTTACAGATGCTTTCTCCTATTCTGTGGGGCACGTCTTCCATCTCTTGATCATCTTTGTGGAGACAATTTCTCTACTCTTGTGAACAACCTTCCGTACTTTACAAAACATGTACATGTATTTGCTATAGGAAAATACGGGCTCCTAGTTTGAAAGTACAGTTAAGCCAAGTCAGCTTTAAGCTCCACCCCCAAATCTCAGCACCAGAGGCAAAGCCTTAGCAGTTTGGTATTTGTTCATTTGGATGTTCTTGAAGGTGTCTGCCTATGACTTCACTTGGATATAAATGAATGAATGAATGAATGAATGAATGAATGAATGAATGAATGAAGCAGCAAGGGAAAGACAAGAAAATCTAGGTTGTGAGGAGTATTGTGAAGGAAATAAACAGGCTGGCGAGGCAGGGTGGTGCATCGGGGAACTTGCTGGGCATGAAGCGCAAGCTGCGACCTGAACCGTCCTCTGCACGAAGATCAGGAGGAAGAGCATCCCGCAGGAGACAGCCAGACAGGAACACACATATCCTGCACAAGGGAAAAGGGAAGCCAGCAGGCCAGCTTGTGGTAGTCACAGGAGAGCCCAAGCCTGAGACCAGAGATGTCCTCAGGGCCAAGGAAGGCATCAGGTTCCATCCTAAGCACCATCAGAAGTATTTTTTTGGGGGGTTTAAATAATTTTATTGAGAAACAAATAGCAATGAGATAGTTTCAAAACTGATTAGTACTCAACTATATTGGAATATTTTGCAGAATTCATGCACCTACAATATTTAAATGAGAATGGAATACCCATCTCTGACAAAACTAATCAAAAAAAGTTCTGAGCAGATTGTGAACAAAGCCATGAGAGATTTGTACTTTTAGTGTGTTTCTCAGATTGCTTCCTACAGACAGCCGGGAGAATGCAGACTGTCTCCACAGTGGCAGTGCCAAGGACCTGGGGCTGGCAGCTAGCGTGGAGGAAGGGAGAAGTGAGGAACCCTAGCACAAACGGAGTCTGACAATGGCTGGGTGGCAGAGAGGAGGAGCTAAAGGAACCCAGGGCCAGCAAGATAGTTCAGCAGACGAAGAGCGTGCTCTGGCAAGCATAGGGACCAGGGTTCAATCCCTGGTCCTGCATGCCACACTGGCCCGCTCCCCCAGGGGGATGCTGAGCCAATGACAGAGTCTGGGCATGGTGGCAAGATCCTGTAATCCCAGCACTGAAGGGGCCAAAAACAGGAGGATCACTATGAGTCTGAGCTGCGTAGTGAGACCCTGTACCAAATACACAAATGGATAAATACATAAATAAATGAATAAATAAATAGCCCTAGACTGATTCCTAGAGCTTTGGCCAGAGCAACTGAGTAAAGTGGTATGGTTCCTCAACCTGGGGAAGACGCAGGAGCGCAGCTGTACATATCTGTGCTCTTGCATGACAAAGAATTTTTAAATGAGGCAGTGGACACCTGTGGCAAATGTCTACTGAGAAAAAAAAATTTTTTTAAAAAACCTGTCTACTGAGAAAGAAGTGAGAGAAAGAAGCATATCTCTGGATTTTGTGACGTGGAGGCTATATTGCTGAGCTCTCCGTGGAGAGACAGGCACGGAAAGGGAGGCTAGAACGGGATGAGTGGATGAAAGGAACAATTGCTAGAACGGAGCACAGCTCCCTGCGTGCCAGGCGTTGATCAAAGAGCTTCACATGTGATAACCCATGCAAGCGTCCTTCAAGCCAGGAAGATCATTACCCGAGTCTACCGATAAAGAGTCGATCTTCAGAGGAACTCGCCCGAGTATACATGACTAGGAAATGCCAACACTGGGATGTGAGCCAAGACCAAGAGTAGTGGCAACTCTTCTGAGAAGATGCTCTATAAATGAAGAGTATATTAAGATAAAAGCAGGTACTACAATGGGTAAGCCACCAAAGCTTAAGTATCTTAACAAAATAGTTTATTTCTTTCTCTTTAAAATTCTAGTCATTGATAAGAGTGGAGAGTGAGAAGGAGGCTCTACTAAGCACTTTCCTCCTCCTCCTCCTCCTCCTTCTCCCCCTCTTCCTCCTCCTCCTCCTCCCCCTCTTCCTCCTCCACTTCCTCCCCCTCCTCCTCCTCATTTTTCCTCTTTCTCTTGCCCTTCTTCTCTATATGTGTGTGCAGTACAGGAGATTGAACCCAGGGCCCTTGCACTGAGCTATATCCCCAGCCTTTCTTTTATTTTTCATTTTGAAACCAGGGTCTCACTCAGTCGCTATGTTCCCTGGGCTGGATTTGAGCCTGCAGTACTGCCTCAGCCTCAGATGCACTGACAGCAAAGGCATGCACCACTGCCCCTGGATTCTTGGTATTTTCTTCAGCACATGGTGTTCACAACTGTCCTGGGTGCCAGGCAGAGAGATGGGGAAGATTGTGGAGAAGAATTTTATGAGCCAATCCTGGAGTTGCCTAAGTCACTTGTGCCACCTTCTGTCACCTAGTCCTCATTCATGAAAGTCCAAGAGGATCTGGCTACTCACCAGCAGCATTAGGCTGTGCAAGGGGGCTGTGGATCTTTGGGAGACAGTCAGTGGAGACCTGGTGTCACATGAGAAAGGAGATTAGGTTTTAATGCAGCAGATACTGGGTCATACTGTATGCTGGTGAGGATGAAGGAGGAGTGTCTCGACCATGCCAGAGAGAGGGGACAGTTGCAGGAGAGAAGTTCTCACCAAGAGACTGTCTTTGCAAGGAGCAGAGAGGAGGTGCACTGGGTGGGGAGTTCATATCCCGGCTGACACAAGGATGGCACTTTCAGGCTGGGAGGTAAAGTCACCCTGGCTGAGGGCTTCTGGTTTTTTGATTGAAGTATTAACCAAGGTCATGTATTGGGTGCAGTACAGGGAGGGAATGTAGGAGGTGGAAGTGGAGGGAATGCACAAAATAATCACTTTCGAAAGGGAAAATAAACTCACCAGGAAACATTTCAGGATTACCAGGTTGTGTTGCATGATCATTTGGGGTTTGTGGTTGTGAATTTAAAATGAAAATTACCTCCAGAAATTATGTGTCTGTTTATATTAATGATGCCTGTCATTCTCCATGTGTAATTTAGTAACTTGCTTTGTCTCCTTTTGATGAGTGGTGTGTACAGCATCCCAGAGTTGAAGGGCCACAGCTATTTACCATTCACCAGCAGGGACAGCGGTCATTTCCAATTTTTGCCTTAGATAAGGAAAGCTGCAGGAAGGATCTCTCACCCGCTGCCATCTGAATACTGAAGGATAGTGCGAAGGAACTCTGCAGGGTCAGAAGGTAAATGCTTTTCAATTTTAATAGAGGCTATCTTCAGAGTGACCTTACCACCTCAATTCTCCTACCTACAGAATATGGGATACTGTCTTCATCAACCCTGGATTCAAGCGAACTCTTCTATTTTGCTTGTCTGATAGAATAAAAAGTCTCTTGTGGCTTCAATTTATATTTCCTTTATTATTAAATAGAGTACCTCTTTCAATAGGTTTTTGATCACTTGAATTTCTCTTTCTGTGATGTGATCTTTCATATTCATTGCCCCTTTTTCTTGAGTATTGTTTACTTTTTGTGTTGATTTATAAGATATTCATATATTTTGAATGTTAATTATTGGTATATGATGATCATTGAAAATATTTTCTAGTTGGTTTCTGGTTTGGAGTTTTGTTTATGGTATCTTTTGATGTAGGTGAACTGGTTCATATTTTTAATGGCTTTCTTATTAACTCTTATTTCATCAGATTTCTTGGGCAATTATTCACAAATATGGCGTCTTTTTTTTCTAAACCTTCAGTAATTTTTCATTAAGCTTTTCATTTTGAGGCTCTTATACACTTAACTGCATATGTAAGAAATAATATAGAGATCCCATTGCCCCTGCCTGTTTTTCCAGGCAGGCAACACCCTCCAATTCATAACCAGGACAGACTCAGATGCAGGCTAGATCCAGAACAGTTCCTCCGCCCGCACCCATGCCCTAGAGCCTTTGTGTCTTCCCTTCAGAGCTACGATTCCTCTTCCTGCTCCACCTCCGCACTTCTCCTCACCTCCAGTGGTCACTAGTCCTCACACTTGTATCATTCCATCATCTTTAGAAGGTCCAAGTGCATGTGGGCTTCAGGGGCTGGGATTTCTCACTCAGCCCAACCCTCAGAGATGGTTGAGTGGTCTTGTGTGTCCGGCTGTACACCCCTTTTCCAGCCACCCAGGCTCGGTTTGTTTAGCCATTTATCTGCTAGAGGACATCTGGATTAATTCCAGTCTGGAGAGATTGTGGAGAAAGTTCCTATGAGCACTTGTGTATAGGTTTTTGTGAGCTTAAGTTTCATTGCTCGGGATAACTGTGAAGAAGTATAATTGTGAGGTCCTGGGATCACTGTACATTTTGGTTTTTTAAGAAACTACCAACCTATTTCCCAGCGGCTATATATTTCTCTCACCATTTTTAATTGAACATATCATCACCCATGGTAAATACCAGCTTTATCACACACTGAGTTTCGGTACTCAGAGGTGCTTCAGCATTCTGCTCCTTGGTCTATTTTTCTATCTCTACATTGGTTGTAATTTTGCAATTGCAGAATATATCTTTTTAAAGTAAATGAAAGTGCAGACCAGGCCTGAAGAATCCCTGAGCGGACAAGGCCAGTTAGGCTCATCATTGACTTTAACTTTGCTTGATTTATAGACTTAACACAATTTAACTTCATCTCTGTAAATATCTGTGTAAAGAAGAACAGAATTTAAGCTTATTGAGCAATTAGAAGCAGTGAACAAACTCCTGGAACACAGCCTTTCCAACAGAATGGACCCAGTAAGGGACCTGCAACTGGGATCAACTGAACGTTTTCTTTGCTTTCATTTCCTGTTTATCCTATAAAAGTCTCAGCCTGAGTCCCTTGGCGAAGCTGCCCAGCTCAGAAACTGCTATGCTTACACTCTGGAAAGGTGTTTCTGGTTTGTTTGCTTGTTTTCACATTGCTGGGGAATGCATCCGGGACCTCTGCACTGGGCTACATCCCTAACTCTGCCCTGTTCCCCGCCATTTTTTTCCCCCCTGTGGAATTGGGGATTGAACTCAGGCCCTTGCACTTGCCACGGAAGTGCTTATTCTACTGAGCCATCTCCCTGGCCCCTCCCCACCCTTCTTAAAAATTATTTTGACACAGGGTCTCACCAAGCAGCCAAGTTGCCCGGGCTCACCTCCTCACTGTCCAGAGACCTGGCAGGATGTCGTCCTCTTCTCTGTTCTGCCTTTTCAAGCACATGCACATTTCTTCTTCTGAGTATTACTTACCTTGTCAGTTTGAACTGATGAGATGGTTTTTGATATTGCACTACATGTACAGGTGACTTTTAAGGAGTTGTCTTTTCCCAATGGGACCTTCTCAAGGTAATACATGAATCTCCCTTTGTGTGGGTGTTCTTCAATGTCCCCTGTTGAGTTTTATGACTGTCTTCATGCCTCTCGCATTTCTTTTTAGGACCAGCTGTGAATACCCTGTGAGCCTAATTGTGTTAGATCTATCTTTTTCTGTGTGCATCTTTAAATTGGCTGCTCTCACGTGGAAATGAAGTTTTTACATCCTGTGTCCCCACAGGACACTCACAAGTGCATCCTCTCCAGTGGGGGATGTCAGAAGAGACTGCAATTTAGAGACAGAAGCCTGGGAGCAAATGCAGGGCCTCTGACACCAGGGGCCAGGCACTGTCATTACATCCCAGATGCCTTCACTCCAGGGAAGGTTCTGGAATGCGTAGGGACAGCAGCCGGCACAGCTGCAGGAGTCTCCTCTGACTCTCTGAGTGGGGCCCAGCGGAAAGTTGCTGGCTTCCTGACAGCTACAGGAGGTCTTCACTACAGCCTGGACTCCTCCTGCTTTGCTGCCTGTATCTCCCAGTGCTGTGCCTGGCAAGTCACCACAGCCTGCTGTATTTGGGCCCAAGGATCGAACCCAATTTGTGGAGATTACATGGTCCTTCAAAGGTTTAAGATGATTAAGCCACAGGCTCTATAGCAGAGGCCACCAAAGACACGGTAGAAATGAGTTTGGGGAGCTGGTGGTCAGGGTTAGCAGTAATCTCAGCCTGGGTTTGAGAATGGAGGGGGCCAGCCTGTAGGCACATGGGGCAGGGGCTGCAGCGGACAGTGTTGGATGTGTGGCCCACACTTGGGATACACAGCTGGGCTGGGGGCTTCACCATGCACAAATCCTGGGCTTTGTTTCCTTGCTGGTCTCACTGGGGAGACCCCTTGGTGCCAGAAGAGCTCCTGCTTATCATGGCTGCAGCAGGCGGCCAAGGGAAAGGGCATGGAGGAAGGAGGATGGATATCAGGACCTGGGCCAGCATCCTGGGGAGGGGTGGGCAGGAGCTGAATGCCCAGACCCAGGGAGGGAAGGGAGGCTGGAGCTGGGGTCCCACCTGCTCCCCCTCGCTGAAGCGCTCAGCTCCACAGCGTCCAGGGCTTGGCACCACCAAGGCCATGCAGCTTCTCCTCTGTGGCCATGACTGTCTTCTCACGTGCAGCCTGGGGATCATACCTCTACCAGGTTCATAGACTGCAGGGTGCTCATCAGTCGAGACTTAGGGTGATGTAATAGATTATCTTACGTACTGTGTGTATATATTCTAAACCATGATAGACAATACGGTGAGAATGTATTCCTTTTTCTTTTTGTCCTTCTAATGACAAAAGGAAAAAGTCTCTGGTGCTTGCACAAAGCGAATGCTGTTGGTACAAGTAAGAACATGTAAATTAAAGGTGCATGAATAAAACCATGAAGAAAAGGTATTATTTCACATAAGGATTCCAGGGAAATTGTTCTAGGGAAATTCAGAAGCTCAGTGCAGTCATTTGAGATGCAAGTTCTGTCCACCTTCTTTTGTCATCTTCCTCCTATGAGCTTGGTCCTTAGGCCTGTTCCCTCATGGCTACAAAATGGTTAGCACCAGGATCCATATTTTTATATGGCCTTATCAAAAGACACTAAAAGTAGCTGAAATCAGGATTAAGACTTTGACAGTTTTTTATTGGGGTGAAATTAACACAGTATGGAATAACCCTTTTAAAGGGAACCACGCGGAAATTCAAATGCTTTTCAACTATCCCTGCTATCCGTACTTCCAAGAATGTTTTGGAGCTGTGGTAAATAACATGTGACATGGCGGGCCCTGTCTTAATCATTTTAGCCACAAGGTCAGCGTCTCTGTGTGTAGACCACTGCACGGTGAAGCTCTAGAACCTCTTCTCCTGCAAGAAACTTGTGCCTCCTCTGTGCCCCACATTTCATTCTCCCTGCCCAGGAATTTGACTGCTCTGGATACCTCATTGAGTGAAGTCTGGCAACATCTGTCTTTCTGTGACTGGTTTATTTCTCTGAGCATGAGTCCTCTAGTTTCCTCCTTGTGGTCCTGTACGACAGGATTTCCCCCATCTGCAAAGCTGAGTAATGTCTCACTGTGGGTGCCGACCACACCTCCTTTGCCTCCTAGTAGTCCCCTGGGGCATTTCTGCTGCTTGTGTCTGTCCACTTGGTGAACCGGAAAATCACCGTTTCCCAGCAGGTTTTGCTCAGATCTCAGGGGGCGCTGTGAGCCACAGACGCAGGAAGAGAGGCTGGGAGAGAGAAGGCTATTGAATTCCCCAGAACAAGATCAGCACCAGACAGATGGCATCAGGACCAACACGACCACCGATGGCGTTCAGTGTTGCGGCTCTCAAGACAGGCACTTGTGAACATAAAGTTTCCTTTAAAATTTATGCTTGGGGATGGGGATGGCTCAGTAGAATAAGTGCTTGCCTGGCAAGCACGAGGGCTTGAGTTCAATCCCGGTTCAGTGAAAATAATAATGATGATGATGATGATGATGATGATGATAAGTCAAAGAAACCAGGTATATAATTTATGCTGGGGATGGGGCTCAGTGGGTAGAAGCATGAAGCTCTGGTTCTACAAGACATAAAATCACCAGCTGTGGTGGTGCATGCCTGTAATCCCAGTACCCAGGAGGCCAAGGCAGGAGATCGTCATGAACTCAACACTAACCTAAACTACAAAGCAAGACCCTGCCTTCAACACACTAATTTAAGAAAATATAAATAAGATTTGAGTGTTTCTGTTTTCTTTTTAAAGGAAATTTATTTTTTTACAAAAGATTAGTTAAACATTGCCTGGGTGGTGTATCAAAGACAAGGCAGAAATCCTAAAGCAGGGAAGCCATGCCCGAAGCTTGGCGAGTTAAGGGTGGGAAGGGCAGAATATGCTCGAGGCCCAGCTAGGGACACACAGGCTCTACTTGGCCCACCACAGGCACTGTCCCTCGGCTCCTGCAAACAGAATCGATGCGCTCCCAGTTCAGTCTGAATTTAAGATGAATGAGGAATGATGTTTTTAGTGGAAGTGCATACCAAGAGATACTGGGGACACACTGAAGTACCCCTCGCCATCTGCCAGGAGTCAGAGTTGGGCGGAGACCCTGCTGCATTCAGCTTCCAGGCTTCCTTGGGATGGGGAGAGCAGGCACGGCCTGGAGCCTCGGGTGGTGCTGGCACTGACGCTGCTCTTCCCTGGGAGCAGCCTTGCTAGGCTTAGCCCCATGTTGCCCACAGCCATCCTGCTGAAACAAGGGGGGGCACTGCAGGGGCCCCTGAGGGCCAAAGGATGGGCACACACACAGGACTCACACGGTGCTGGCCTGCTGCACGCAGGGCCTGGGCCAGAAACTGCCAGCGGAGGGGCCTCTGTGAGTCTGGAAGGGGGGCTCTCTGACCCTTCCTCCCTCTGCAGCCGCTGAACCAGGCACTCGGGCTCCATCACTGCCCCATGAGACCCTCTTTGGCCCTGTGCCACAGCAGGCAGAAGTCCTGTCCTCCTCCAGGATCCCCACACTGTCACACTACACTCAAAACACATACCGCATGTAAACACTCACACTCACGGGACACATACATTCCATACACACTCACAACACACCCCGGGCACACATACACAGGATATAACACACATACCACATTCACAACACAACCTTGTACACATGTGTATACCCACACTCACACACATAAGAACTTAGATGCACTCAAACTTACAACATATACCATGTACACATGTGAAACATATGTCCACACTTGTGTCACACTCAACACATACCCATGTCATACACAGCACGCACATAATATATACAACACACATGTGCGTGCACACACACATGCACTCGCCTTCACAGTATAGTGTCAGTGCCCACAAAACCTGGCTGGTTTCATCCATCCCTCACTAGGGCTTTTCAGGGGCCCAGCATCATGCACAGCACAGCAGTGCCCACATTTGTGAGATGCTCGGGGACAGGAAGTCACCACGGCCATGCGCAGGCCGGTGTGCTTAAGCAGCCCTCCCTGCTGGCCTCCTCTGCACTGATGCAGACCCCTCACTCCCCAGGCAGTGAGCAGGCCCTGCCTGGGAGTGCAGGGCTGAGATGGAGACAGCAGGGAAGGCACAGCTTCCTGCAGAAGGGGCTGCGTGCTACGAGACCATGTCTGGAAGATGGTGGCCATGAACCACAGCAAGCAGAAGGCAAAAATGCAGGAGCCAGATCACCTTCTGTCTGTCCTGTGGCCTAGTCCCATTACTCACATCCACAGAACAAGGTGACACAGAGGCTGTCCCGGGCTTACTCATGGGAGTCTGTTCTGCATGTGTCCTTCATGGGGAGTCTGAAACCCCTTGGTACATAGAGACCCCATGGAGACACAGCAGGTGTCCCTGTAATGCCGCCCTGCTTGGAGTTCCAGTTTCTAGTGCACTCCTGCAGCTGCTGCTGCTGTTTTAGTGTGTGTGTGTGTGTGTGTGTGTGTGTGTGTGTATGTGTATGTGTGTATCTCTGTGTGTGCATCTGTGTGCGTATATCTGTGTGTATCTGTATGTGTATCTGTGTGTATCTGTGTATCTGTATCTGTGTGTGCGCATCTCTGTGTGTATCTCTGTGTATCTCTGTGTATATCTGTGTGCATCTGTGTGTGTGCATCTGTGTGTGTCTGTGTGCATCTGTGTCTGCGCATGAGGACTCCTGGGCATCTTGGCCCCCATCTGCTGTCACAGGTGCGATGATCATAGCATGTGCTACCCTGCCCTTCTGAATGAGGCAAACACTAACAGTCCCTCTTTCAGGGCACTTTTGGTGGCACGGGCTTCTCCTGCGGCCTGTGACCCCAGAGGCTGTCCTAGAGACGTGCTCTCAAAGGTCTCCAAGCCCCTGCTCGGCCTCCTGCCTCCCCCATCACCCCTCAGCCCTGTGTCTCTTCCTTTGGGGGCACCAGCCTTCTGCTCTCCAAGTGCCCAGGAGCGAGACCCCTGACGTCGGTCCCGCACATGAAAGCCATCAAGGACGATCTGTCTGCTCAGGCCTCCAGGATGAGCACCTTCAGCGCCTAGCCCATGTGGGACTCTGCTGATGCTCTCCCAGTGGACTCAGTGCCAGCCAGGCCCAGAAAGGAGGATGGGAGCCATCTGGGAAAAGAAGAGTCCAACCCCAATCATGTGGATGGGCCACAGGGGACCCGCCAGCCGTGACCCCCTCAGACGCAAAGCAGCATCAGCTCCTTTTCTCCCAGCTCTGAGTGAGCAGAAAGTGGCCAGCTGGGTCTCCCCTCCCTGAACAACTCCAGTGCAGAGGTGGGAGGTATAGTACCCACCCCAGGCCTCCTCCAAGGTGCACTTCCCCAGAGCCACGCCCCCTCAGTCCACACCCTGACAGCAGGGTACTCCTGCATCTGAGCAGGCTGAGGTGAGGGGCCCGGAAGAGCTGACCACCTGCCCTGCCACTGTGGCCACCCTCTTCTCCCACCCATCCTTCCTTTCCCTTCAGCCATTGTGGACACCCTGTTAAGGCTACACATGAGAATAGCCGTGACACACTGTCAGGGTCAGCCTGCTATCCCAACATGATAGCAGGACCCACCCATACCATCAAGGAGAGTCAGGTGGGGACAGCAGATACTGGGGTGTCAGGGTTCTGGTCGTGAGGTGGGGACTGACCCAGTGGCTGGGCACCCCTCCAACAGTCCAGCCCTGGGCTGGCAGGCCACTGCTGGGATGATACTTAGCTTTTCATAGACATTTCTACTGCTGCAAGTTAAATCCCATCTGCTTGGGCAGACATCCAGGCCCAGGGCAGCGGATGGAGCAGCCCAGCCCGAGGTGCTGGCGGGCAGGCCTTCCTGCTGTAAAGCTCCGTGTCTGATAGGAAATCCAGGCTGGGCTAGGGGTGCTTCCTTTATGGTCTGTCTGAGACCTCAGGCGACTCGGCCTTCCCTTCTGTGGATGCCCCATGTGGCTCTGAGTTCCGGATCTGGGCAAACCCCTTCTGGGAACAGTGGTGGATGGGTAAGACCTGTGGTCAGAGCTTCTATCAGCCTGTGGGCTGCACAACCAGCCAGGCAGGAAGGCAGGGACTTTCACATCCAGCTGTGATGGGCCAGAGGGTCAAGGAAGCTGCACAGGCAGGCTGCAGGGGTCTGGGTGGTGGGACAGCCAGCAGCCATGAGACCCCCTCCTGTGGGACTAGCAGCACTGTGCCCATATCACTGCAGAGGCTGGTCACAGGGCTGAGAGTAAAACTGAGATGAGCGCTGCCCCACAAAGTCTCTTTCCTCCCCAAGGGGAGAGCAAAGAAGGGGTGCTGCCCTGGCCCTTTGGTGCTAGCACAGGGATGCCCACTGTCCTCATGACACCCTAACCTGGTTAGGCACTCCAGCAACCGAATGAGGTGTTCAGGGACTTCAAGCACTTCTTTGGAAGCCTAAGGTCACTAGCTTCCGCACTAAGTTCTGGAGTTAAAAATGAAACAAGATACAGTCCTTCCCCACAGTTGTTCCTGGTATGAGGAGCGAGAGTGACAATTTGCCTCCATCTACCACTAGGCCTCTCTACCCTGCTCCCAGGCCCCCAGAACTGTCCACTCCCGTCCTCTCCACAGGGCCTGGACTGGAGATGCAGCCCTCCACAGGGAGGACTGAAAAGGGGAAAATAACCTGCCTGCCCTCCTGAAAGCACCAAGAGACTCAGCACGGCTGAACACAACTCCTACCAGGTGGTGACCCACCTACCCTTCTCGGCCAATTTTCTTTTTCTTTTTTTTCCAATTTTCTGATTGTATGTGTGACCTCAGAACAGGCAGGATGCTTCATTAAGTTCTAAAACTGCGTAATAAAATCACTCCAAAAAAAACTTAGTGCCTTAAACAGCAGCAACAGCAGCAGCAGTACTTATTCAGCTCATGAATATGCAAAGTGGACAGGGTGGGGCGGGGCCAGCTTGTGTCTGCTCCACTGGGTATTGGCTGGAGACTGTACAGTAGCCCCCATCCAAGACCCCTGTGGATGTCTAAAACCATGTATAGTGGATCTAGACTTTGAAATAGTGTCTTGATTTCACTGTTTCTATTCTATAAACTAAAGCTATATGAAGCTTGTGGATTAAACAATAAATTTCTAAATTGAAAAACAAAGGAAGATATAAGATTGTTTGGGTGCAGAAAACAACAGAAAGATCACTCAAAACCCTCTTGAGTAGACAGCAAGTGGTTTTTGGGATCTTATGCATATTTTTTTCTTTGAGTATTGGGTTTGCCCCTGGTTTTCTTCTCCCCGTTATTTCATGGGTGGGGCAGTGAATGGCGGCAGCAGAAAGAGAAGCCTCAGTCACAGAGGCATGAGGATGAGGCACTGGAGGACATACAGGGGTCGCAGCAAGATGGGGGGTGAACACAGGTGGTGCCCTAACCACCTGTGAGCCAGGTTTTGAGGCTCTATAGAGAAAGGGGTGATGGGCTAAAGCTCATTTTATGTTATTGAAATACAATTTCTCATGACAGTCTGGACATCAATAGCTTACTACCCTAAGACCCTGGTGACAAAACACCAAGTAGACTGGAAAAACGGAGACCCCAGTGCATGGCCCAACCCAGTGGGACCTGAAGGGAGGCTGGCCTGGATCAGTGACCAGGATGCTGCCACTTTGGTATCAAGGGCAGCAGAAGTGGAGGGAGTAGGTGATGCTGGTGCCAGCAGGTGAGTCTCCCGGGAGCAAAAAGTGGCAGCCCCTGCTGTGATTCATTCTGCAACACACCTGAGGCGCTGTGGGGATGCTGCATTACCCTGAAGTCCTGCAATGGCAGCAGGTAGTGGAAGGTGGGTGCCAGTGCCCATGTCGTCTCATTGGTGTCCACTGGGATTTAGGAACTGGAAAGTTTTGTCTCCATGGAGACCTGAATGGAAATTTTAACAAAGTGATAGACAGAGGGCAGGAGAAGTTGGAAACATGGAGGAAGTAACACCTTCTATGCTGTTGTGAAGATATTTGAGCTGGCCCTTGAAAGACTGCAGGATTGAGAGACACAGACAGAAACCATGGTGTTCCACACAAAGAAAATACCTAACTGGGGGCTATGGAAACAGCCCCTTCTGGATGTGGCCATTGCAGGCCTCCCATAGAAACATCACACAGTTCCGACTATTAGAGCTTACTGTAGGGCTCTCTGGGTTTACTATCAGATCACTGTGGGGTTTAGGTACTGGGTTACTGCTGGGTCTCTTCTAAAAGCATGAAATGTCCCCAAAGGCTAGAATAGGTATCTTCTAGAGTGCAACTTTATTCTTGGGTCAGGGATAGGAAGAAGTTTGACATCAGACCCAACAGTACCTAGGAAAGGTTTAGCACAAAGAAGAGGGGTAGTCTTGGCCTGGGGTAAAAGCGGCCCAAGTTTTTTTTTGTTGTTGTTGTTGTTTGGTTTTGGGGGTTTTTTTGTTTTTGTTTTTGTTTTTCTGCAGTACCAGGGATTGAACTCAGGATCCTGTACTTGCTAGGCAGGCATTTATTCTACTGAGCTGTCTCCCTGGCCTGAGGCTGTCCAAGTGATAAGGACAGCCTCTCACCTGGGAAGCACAGACAGAGCTCTGGGAGGCTTGAAGCCCTCAGAGGGAGAAAGTGGGCTCCACATTAGGTAGGGTAAGGTACAGGGTGATGATCACATAGCCCTGGAAGTGGGTGAGAGCAGTGGGGGCCACCCACGGATACCTGCAAACCAGCCCGCTGCGTGTGTTCCTGGGCTGCTCCCTGAAGGCTCTAGGGGGTTATGGGCCTCAGCCTCACAGAGCTGACAAGAAGGAAAGGAATTTTACAAGGCGTGGACACCCCAACCCTGCTGCCAGCACACTTCATCCACATTATACTGGTCAAGACATGGGACCACAGTTCTGTGTCATTTCTGCTTTCCAAACATGTGCCAATTAGAAGAACTGAGTTCTCCCCTCAAACTCTAGCTGCAAGGGAGTCTTTGGCTGTATTTTCCCTGCTTCTATCTCTGTGTATCCTGATACTCTAGTAAACAGGGGCAGACTGCAAGACAGAAACAGATGCTGACCAACTATTTATCAAACATGTGACACTTTAAATTTCCATTTTATCCATAGAAATAGAAAATAAGAGTAGTGGTTGCTTAGGACGCAGGGCAGCAAGGGGCAGGAAAGGGGTAGAAATGATGACTGATTGCTAACACATACAAAGTTTCTTTTGGGGATAAAGAAAATGTTTGAATATGAATTGTGATGAACAACTCTAAACATGTTAAAAGTGAGTTATAGAATTAACATGTGAACTTTATAAATTATATCTTAATAAAAAAAGAAGAAAAATAAATAAATTGAACATCATACAAATTTTCTCCTAGAGCTCAACTTGGCAATAAAATTTTGAAAACAATGAAAAAAATAAAATAAAATAAATTTCCATCTTACAGATGACCAAACATAGAGACCAGAAGCAGTCACTTTGCCTGCCACACAGTGGTAAACCCACATCTTAAACTGGTGGGGCACTGACAGATATTTAAAAACAAGTTCCAGGGCCAGCCAAATAGCTAAGTGGATTAAAGTGTCTGCAAGCAGGCGCAGGGGCTGGGGCTTCAATCCCCAGACCTGCTGTGCTGGCCCCACCCTGAGACAGCAATTGAGTTGGGTGTGGTGGCATGCGCCTGTGATCCAGCTCTTGGGAGGCTGTAAATATGAGGATCATGGTGAGTCAGATCTAGTAGTGAGACCCTGAACACCCTGTAGACCCTTCCCTAAAATACAAATGATAATAAGAAAAAGAAGAATAAACAAGAATAAAAACAAGTTCCCCATATGTCTTACTGTTCTCATGGCTGAGACAAAACACCCAACACTCAAAGGTAAAAGGAAAGGTTGATTGGAGCTCCTAGTTTGCACAGGTTTCAGTTCACAGTTGGCTGGATCCAAGGCAGGATGACATGGCAGAGGGACACAGCTAAGAAGAAACAGCTCATGGTCAGCAGAAGGCAGCAAGCGGTGAAGTAGCAAAGCAAGAATCTATGACAGCAGCCCTCTTTCTTTCCTTAAGCTCTTTCCAGGCTACACGCCCCTGGGGTGGGGAGTGCTCACAACCAGGGTGGACCTCCCCACTACTTACACCCAGAACTGTGCCAAACCAATCAGTGGACTAATTTAGTCACACAGCCTTGATTCCAGCACCACACAATCCCCACATCACACCTGCTAGATCCAGCCACCTCTGGAAAGTTGTACCTATGACCACACGAGGTTTTGGAGGACATCTAGGTCAAAGTCATAAGTCATATGTAGTTCTAGCACATGTTGGTTGATACTTTTATGTTAGTAAGTGAAAGTGAAGTAACAAAGTCCTGTTAAAACTTCACCCTTTGATTGTCTGGATGAGT
The DNA here is from genome assembly GCF_000260255.1 of Octodon degus. Taxonomy (NCBI): domain Eukaryota; kingdom Metazoa; phylum Chordata; class Mammalia; order Rodentia; family Octodontidae; genus Octodon; species Octodon degus. The sequence continues at coordinate 12,801,121 of NW_004524595.1, read as the reverse complement.
GACCTCTTCACTGAATCAGATAAGAGTTTTCAAATACACGAAAATTTCTTCCACTTCTCTTTTTTATTTTCTTTCTTTTTTTTCTTTTCTTTCTTTCTTTCTTTTTTTTTTTTTTTGTGGCACCGGGGATTGAACTCAGGACTTTGCACTTGCCAGAAGAAGCCAGGCAAGAGCTCTTTCTACTGAACTATCTCCCCGACCCCAACTTTTCATACTATTTACAATATAATAACTATAGACATGACCTCATTAAGTTTTATCTGCATTGTTGCAGTCATTTTCTAGTCTAGACAATCAACAAAGCAAAAAGCCAGCTGTGATGCAGAGAGCTGTGTGCCAGTGTCCTGGTGTAAGTATTCTCAGGACTGCTGATGTTGGGCAGCCAGTGGGCCGTGCCTGAACATGGGCGCGGGACCAGTGCACAGCACGCACCACTGTTTCACATAAGTAATAGAGAAATACTTAAGAAGTGGTGAGATTTGAACATTTATTAACTTTGCTTTAATACAAATTAATTATAATTTCATTGCTAATAATGGTGTTCTTATCAACTGGCTCACATAATCCCTGAGAATTCAGCGGTCCATTCTCAGAGGGTGCAGAAAATGGTTCCAGCGCACTGTGGACTTCAACCCAGGACCTCAGACTCTGAGGCTTGTGTTCTGAGGCCCCGTGCAGTACTGCTGAAACACATGAGCAGTCTACAGCCGCGATCCTCGCCTGTATCACTGGGTCACGCTCCCCATGTTCTTCCGTGGCTCATTTGTCTTTGGTGGGCCTGGGCAGGGCAGAGGGAGGGAGCCACGGAAGCAGATTCAAAGTGCCTTAGCAGGCTGCACTGCCCTATAGCCAGGCCCAAGAGAGGCCCTAAGCACAGACAAGCATAGTTCCCTGCCTGCAGCATGGCAAACCTGCTCAGGGTCACCCACAAAGTCGAGAACTGTGCCCAGGCCTCCTCAGTCCTCTGCAGGCCACAGTATAGCCATGGCCCTGGGGACCTGAGCCAGTCGTGTCACAGTTCACTCCTGGCACTATGTGAATGGGGAAGAAGTCCTGTAAACTGCACAGATGCGTCACGCTGTGACTGGTCCCGCTGCTGCTGGCCTGTGGAGACCCTCTTATAGGCTGCTGTGGTCTGAAAGAGGAGGGGCTGCTGGATGGGACAAAACCCCTCCTCACAATCCCACAGTCTAATGGGGTTGCTGCTGGCCATATTGTACAATTTATATTTTAATTTTTTTAAATCAAGAAAAATGTGAGAGGCAGTACTTTAGGCACGATAGTCACATTTCAAGTGTTCAGCGGCCACATTTGGCCAGTGCCTATCACACAGCATAGTGCAGACCCAGAGCATTTCCATCGTCAGAGGAAGATCTGGTGGCACAGGGCTTTAAAGGAAGCCAGGGAAAGTGGAATACAATTGTCAACCAGCTGGGATTGAGCCAGATGCCTGGGAGCGGTTTGGGTGGGAGAAAACCCTGAAGGCTCAACTCACAGGCTGCCCACACCCAGCCCAGCCTGTGTCTGCCCCTTTCAGCCCCAGGCCTGAGCACACTCTTGCCTTTTTGCTTGCTTCTTTCCAGCTGCCTGACTAGAGGCCCCGGGTGGAGGCTGCGGCTTGTGCAGACCTGCAGGGAGCTGACCAGGAGCCAGCAGACATGGGAGCAGCAAGCCTCCTTCAGGCAACAGCGCCTGCAGCCCGCCTGCCCACATGCTCGCGACGGGCTCCCACAGGACAGCCCTGAAGATAAAACCCTAGCACGTTGGAGAGGGTGCTGGGGAGCAGCCCACTGCAAGCGTTCTCCGGTGCTTTCTGAAGCGGCACCTTTGATGTGCCTCAGAGTCTTTTATGTCAAGGCTCCCTCTGCCAAGCACCCCATGTGCTGTTTGCTCTGAGGTTTTCTCTTTATTCATTTCTTAATTCGTCTCATTAAACTGGTTCTGTGTGGGGCAGAAAGAGCCCAGCCGGAGAGCAACGCCGCTGCGCAGTTTCTGGCGTGGGGGTGCAGCTGGGGGCGGAGCTCCTGCTCCTCCGCTTGCCCTTCAAGTCCCTGTGCCTTGTGTGTTCAATCCCTAGAATCCTTTAGGACCCATATAGCCTTCTTGTGAGCAAACATAAACTCCTTATGTGATTCTAAAGAAACCCACTAGAAGCTGCAGAGAATCCTTTTAGAAGCTACTTGAAATCGTCATAGAACTCATCAGATTGCTCACAGCAACCTGAACACACACACACACACACACACACACACACACACACACACACTCTTCATTCCCTTCTGTGGAAATGCCAAGTCACCTAGAACTTGGCCTCCATTCCTAAAAGGAAGCCACAAGGCCAGTTCATCTCTCACATAAATGTAGGGACCATGGCCCAGGGCAAAGAGCCAGAGGGGAAGGGACAAGAAGAAGTCCCCAAGGCTGTGCTCTCAAGACCCACTGCTTCCGCCTAGGCTCCACCTTCTCAGGTGCGACCATCTCCTAATAATGCCATCAAATCATAAATCCATGAGAATCCATCCACTCCTGACATTAGACCCTTCATGACCCAGTCACCTTCCTAAGGCCCCTGTCTTAGTCAAAGTCTCGTTGCTGAGACAAAATACCCAATGCTCAGAATTAAGGAAGCAAGCTTTATTTAGCTCACAGTCTGTGGAGATTTCAGTTAGCAATCAGTTGGCACAAGGCATGGTGGCCTGGCCCAGGGGCAACAGTTCAAGGGAGCAGAAGACAGCAAAAGCAGCAAGAGCAAGACTAGGGGAGAACAAGCCTCTATTCCCTCCTTATATGGTACACAGGCTATCCACCCACACCATCTCTGTGTCCTCTTCCACAAACTCAGGATGTTTACAAAGTGAGGAACCTGACCCCCTGCTAAATTACACTTTGAAACTTCTCGACTTAACACAATATATCACCCATAACAGCCCCTCAACTGACGGCTGAACTTTTAGCACACAACATTTGGGGGACATTTTAGAACCAAATCGTCATGGCTGGGAAGATGACATAAGCATCTATCTACATCTTTGCTTAAACAAGACAGAAGACTCCAGCAAAGCTGGGTACCTGCTCCCTGTCGGCTAGTGCTTCAGAGCTGTTCATTTTGGGGGTCCCTTTCCCCACCTGCCAAGTCTGCTAGAAGCCTCTGCCTCCTTGTCCAATTACAGGTTTGGCTGGTCCTGCTGACAAATCTCTGGGTTTCTGGATTTCTCATGTGAGCAAGAGACAGAGAAAGGGACAGAGAAAGCAGATGGCCTTGAATCCTGTGAAGAGGATTCAATGACTGTTCTATGCCTATTCGCTGTTAAAGGTGTGTTACTTCGGCAGACTCTGGTCCACCCATTGCTTGCCTAGTAATGGGCTTCAGTACAACAAGGGTGAGAACCTGAAGACAGCTCCCACTGAATCTTTGGGGGTGCACATGTTTTCCTAAGGATCTGATAAACATTAAACAGCCAAGTTGGCTGAAATCAGGCATCTAATAACAGGAACTAATAAAGAATGTGTGTAGGACAAATTGAAGAACAGGTTAGGACTACTTTCCTTTCTTTCAAGATCTGTGTCTCTTTTTCATATCTTTCAGGCAGACCACACAACCCCTGGGCACCACCACTGTGTGCTGTTAAACAGCCAAGCCACCTACAGGAACAGGTGGCCAGGGTCAAAATATACCCTTCAAAAGCCACTTCCAATGACCTCTCAGCCACATTGGCCAAGATCTGAAGATAGTGCTGATGACATAAACTGAGAATAGAGTGAAGAGGAGATCAGAACTTGTTTATGTCCATCGGGACCTTTCTAGAACATTCCACAGCCTCCCTGGCATCAACACTGTGTCACACTTCTTTCTTCCCTACTGGTCTTTCCCGTGGCAGATGGTCTCAGGGCCAGGAACACACTTCTGCAGTACCTGAAATCCCTAAGGTACGTCCTCAAGCATGAATATCCCCAGATCCCATTGAGATGGAGAGGCCTGAAAGGAAGGGCCATGGAACCCTGGACATCACCCAGGAAGAATGCTTGCACACTAGGCTTCGGTGACTCCGCACAGAGATTTCTGGAGCTGTCCTACAATGGCCTTTACTGACTTTCCTGCACTGAACATGAACATTTCTAGCCTAGACAACATGTTCCCAGGCACGTACACCCATGTTCACATAGGCAGCACAGGTACAGACAGACAGACAGACAGACATTCAGACAGACAGACAGACAGACAGACAGACA